>NC_056625.2:240364723-240989723 GCF_002870075.4 Lactuca sativa
TGATGAGGGAGACCAAAAATGAGTCATAAGTTCTTTATATAGGGTGCAAAGCCCGAAGAATTAGGGTTTTCCTTTCCAGCATCTAGTCGTCGAGTTGGGGCCTTCCAACTCGTCGAGTAGACCCTTCATCCCGCGTCCAAAATGATCCATACTCGACGAGTTGGAGCTCCTCTACTCATTGAGTCCCAGTCTAAATCCCTAAAATGTTAGAGAAATAATTGATACCTGAAACAAGCGTTACAAATCTCCCCCACTTGAAATACACTTCATCCTCAAATTCCACTGATGCAAACAAATCTAGGTAGTGCTCTCACATCTCATCCTCTAGCTTCCATGTCCACTCCGAGCGCTTTCGGTGCTGCTATTGCACCTTCACTAGCTTCACCTCCTTGTTACAAAGAACCTTAGTTTTCCTATCCAAGACCACAACAAGCCTCTCAATTTAGTTCAGAATCTCATCCGCCTGAATGTCATCTAAAGAAATAACCGCAGCCTCGTCAGTGACACACTTCCAGAGCTGAGACACATGGAAGGTGTTGTGAATATAGCTAAGCTCATCCGACAGATCCAAACGGTAATCCACCCTGCCCACCCGAGCGGTAATTCTGAATAGACCAATATACCTGGGCCCTAACTTGACCCTCCTCTGGAACCGAATGACACCCTTCCATGGTGACACTTTCAGCAAGACGAAGTCTCCCACCTGGAACTCAAGATCCGAGCGACGCCGGTCAGCATAGCTCTTCTGACGGCTCTGCGCGACCCGTAGCCTGTCGCGTACCTGCTGGATCAACTTGGTAGTCTTAAGCACCACTTCAGTGCTTCCCATGACCCGATACCCAAGTTCACCCCAAAAAACTGGGGTCTTACACCTCCGACTAGGCAACATCTTAAACGGGGGTCGGTCGATACTAGCATGATAACTACTGTTATATGGAAACTCTGCTAGTGGGAGGTATGTATCCCAACTCCCTTCGAAATCCAAAACACATGCCCACAACATATCCTCGAGCGTCTGGATCATCCTCTCGCTCTGGCCGTCTGTCTGGGGGTATATAGTGCTAAAGTGTAACTAAGTTCCCAACTCTTCATGGAACTTCCACCAAAATCTGGATGTAAATCGAACATCACGGTCCGAGACCACCAATACTGGCACTTCGTGCCTGACTACCACCTTCGCACATATATATCAGCTAATTTCTCAGTAGAAATACTCTCAGAGATCGGAATAAAATGGGCATTCTTCATCAATCTGTCCACGATTACCCATATGACATCTACACCCCTCGTTGTCCTTAGTAACTTCGTGATGAAGTCCATGGTGATCTCTTCCCACTTCCATAGATGAATGGGTAGCGGATGAAACTTGCCATGAGGCTGCTGATGTTCGGCCTTGACCTTCCTGCAGGTGAAGCACCGCTGCACAAACCAGGCGATCTCCCACTTCATGCAGGGCCACCAGTAACTCAGCCTCAGATCTCTGTACATCTTTGTAGACCCCGGATGTATAGAGAACTTGGACTTGTGTGCCTCTTCCAATATCTTCTGTCTCACTCCCCCAGTTACCGGTACCGAAACCCAGCCACACTATGTCAAGAGTCCCCGACCATCCCGTACAAACAAGGGAAACTGAACCCGAATCCGCTCTATGTTCTAGTTCTCTTTCTTCAGACCCTCTACTTGAGCCTTCTTAATCATATCTAACATTGGAGAGACCACCATCATCCTCAAACAAATGTTCTCGATCGGAGAACCCGCCACCTTGCGGCTCAAAGCATCGGCCACCATGTTGGCCTTCCCTAGATGGTATAAGATATCGTAGTCTTAATCTTTCAGTACATCCAACCACCTCCTCTGACGCATGTTGAGGTTCTGCTGATCCGTTAAATACTTCAAACTCTTGTGGCCAGTAAAGATGGTGCACCGAACTCCGTGCAAGTAATGCCTCTAGATTTTGAGAGAAAACACCACTGCCCCCAATTCCAGGTCGTGAGTGGGGTAATTCGCCTCATGAGGCTTCAACTGCCTCGAGGCGTACACGATGACACGCCCCCTATGCATCAGAACCACGTAACCCTGAGATCGATGCATCACTATACACTACCAAATCATCCAACCCCTCAAGTAGTACTAGAATCAGGGCCTCACATAACCTTTATCTCAAGATATTGAAAGCCAATTGCTGGTCTGGGCCCCACTGAAAGGTCACATGCTTCTTGGTCAAACGGGTCAATGGCACGACGATCTTGGAGAAATCCTGGATGAATCACCGGTAATACCCCACTAGACCCAAAAAGCTACGGATCTCAGATGCATTCTTCGGTACTTCCAAATGCATCACTGCCTCAACATTGGCTGGATTAACCGAAATACCCTCTTGGTTGATGATGTGCCGCCAAAAACTACACCTATTGCAACCAAAAATCACACTTTGAGAACATGGCATAAAGCCTTTCCGTCCTCAGTGTATGAAATACCTCCCTCAGATGCTGCTTATGTTGCTCCTTGGTCTTAGAATAGACCAAGATATCATCAATAAAAATGATCACAGACTGATCCATCATCGTCCTACATACCCTGTTCATGAGATCCATGAACGTTGCTCGGGTATTGGTGAGCCCAAATGGCATCACTACAAACTCTTAGTGACCGTACCGAGTCCTGAAAGCAGTCTTCGGTATATCATCATCTGATGGTTGTAGTGAAAACAAATCAAGCCCTTCTTAGGACAATCCCTGCTCATGTGGCCGGGTTGGCCACACGCGTAACATCCCGAGCCTGCTGCTCGACAAGCCCCACTATGCGACTTACCACACTTAGCACACCGGCCACGACCCTACTGGCCCCTACTGGAAGAATTAGAGGTCTTAGGCTTTTTAGCCTGGCCTACAACTGTCTGAACCTGCTCTGGCTTCCGCTTGGTGCGAAGCTCTAACTCCATCTCCCGCTCTCGGGCCTTCTCCACCATCTCATTCAGGGTTTTGCACCTTGTAAAGCTCATGAACTCATGGATATCATCCATCATCATGGAATGATACCTCGTCCTCCTCATATCCTCATCCGCAACATATTGCGGGATCAATAATGCTCATTCCCGAAACTTGGCAGTGATCTCTGCCATAGTCTCGGTGGTCTGCTGGAGCTCCTGAAACTCCCTCACTAACCGTTGCACCTCAATAGATGGTGTGAACTCCAGATCAAAGCGTCTGAAAAACTCTGCCCATGTCATCTCTGCCACACTGGCTGCTTCTACCTGGCTAGTCACCTCCTCCCACCAATCCTTGGCTCGGTCCCTCAACATATACAAGGCAAACCCTACCTTCGTCACATCGGGGAAAATGCTTGTGCCCTGAGCATTCTCCATGTCTGCCACCCAGTGTCAACTAGCTATGGGTTCCTTGACCTCGAAGAACTCAGGTGCTCCGCACGCCTTGAACACCCTGAACGAGGGAATTCGGGCTCTGACTTGGACCACAACAATCTCGGCTCGGAAAGACCTAAGCTGCTCATCCATGATCTCCATTATCCCCTGCTTGACTGTCCCAAAACCACTGGGGTAGTGTCAAGTATGCCTCTCGTAACCTCGGCTGTAATAAGCTCGCGTAGCCTCTCATCAATGGGCTTGGTACCATAGCCTGACCCGGATCCTGATCCTGATCCCGATCCTAACGCCCCTGCTCCGTGATGCATCACAGCCATCCTGATCTGAAATACTCCAAAAAATGAGCAAGATATCCAAAATGTGGATCCTCCCACACCGTTTCTCCTTAGAGCTTCCAGATCTAGCATTAGTTCGGGAGTAGTACGGGCCCAATACTACCTTCCACACCTACTTGTACCTTCCCCAAGGCTCTACCTGATAACTCTAATTTGTCCCAGTGCAAAAAAATATCTCACATGATACTTCCTAACTCAAATCCTAGGCTATCCTAAGATTTGCTCAACCCCATCAAACCAGAATCACAACAGACATAACAGGTTGCCCTATGCATGCAAATTATACACAGAACATGATGAAATAGACTTTCGAATAACAAACTCTACCCTAGGACCACAACCAGACGAGGAACATGAAATAAGGCCAAATCAATTATTCTAAGGCTATAAGATCCTAACCGTATACAATTTTTAAAGCATACACATAGCAAAATCCATCCGGCTGTCATAATCCAAATAACAATATAGCATGGCTAATCATATTGGGGAACCACTTACTTGAGCTCAGCCGACTACGCGCATTGCACTCTCCCTTTTTCAGTCTTAAGAAGTTTTAACTTTTGATTTTTGAAAACAATTTTACTATTTCCTTAGTTTGAGTCCTGACACACCTGACAGTGTGCTTGAATCCCTCAAACCAAGGCTCTGATACCAACTTGTAACAGCCAAAATTTCCAATAAAAATTTTCATTTTGAATTAACAAAATCATTCTCAAAGACATAGTATTTCAACCACATTTGTTTATTAAAAATCCATAGTATCGAATAAATTATCCGAAAACATAAGAGCGTCCAACCAAAAATGTCGGAGAATGCATACCGCGCCATCACGCCGGGCCCTTGCCCTTAGGCTTTGAAGTATCTTAAACAACCAACAAATTGTAAGTGAATGCTTAGTGAGTCCCCAATAGCATACCACACACAATCCACATAATCATATACTCCATATTAGCTATATTAGCTACATAAACCACATAAGCCTTGCATACAAATATATAGGGATGTCGTGGACTCCCCAAAAGTCTTATACCTACATGTCATGGGCTCCCCCACATGGTCTGATATCTGACTGCCATGGGCTACCTTCGGGTTCTTCCATGTAAATAACACGAAGTGAACTAGCATACCATGTATCACATGAATAACTATCATACTACATAACACATATATAGCATATAGGGATGCCATGGACTCCTTCCAGGGTCTTACTCTAGGATGCTGCGGGCTCCCCCTAGGGTCTTAGACCTACGTGCATTTGGCTCCCCCACATGGTCTTAACTACTTGCCATGGGCTCCCCCTCATGGTCTTTACCTTGAATGCCATGGGCTCCCCCTCATGGTCTGATTTCCGACTGTCACGGGCTTCCTCCGGGGTCTTCCATATCTAGTTAATAAAGTAATAGCACATCCACATATATATGCATATCAGATATATCAGTAGTGAATCCACAATAAACACTACAAATAACTGAATGGACCGACCTTGGTGCCTTAGACCCATTGGTATGGTGAGGAGAATCACCTCTTAAGAAATGCCGAACCGAGAGGATAAGTCCCAACTCGCAACTCCAACTTGACTTCCTACAACCACCATATGACTAACTTTGTCAAAATCCCAAAATACCAAAAAATACCCTTACATTCAAACTTGGTCAACCATGGTCAAAGTCAAGGTCAACAGTCAATGTTGACCCCAACTCGTCGAGTGCATCTAACAACTCATCGAGTTCCTTCAGAATCCATAAAACCGGGAAAAAACTCTAACCAACTCGCCGAGTTTACTCAACATCCAAAAGATGGGGAAACCCGATCCAACTCGTCGAGTCGACTAAGCAACTCGCCGAGTTCCTTTAACCCTTTTCTTATTCAGACTATTTTAAGCGAAACTAAGGCTCCAAACTGTAGATCTAACCTCCTAGGAGGTAGTTACTACGTAAAGTTGCCAACTTTACATGCATGAAAGGCCTCAAGAGGCTAAAACACCCAAAACTAAGCTTATGAAGAGGTTTAGGGCATGGAGAAGGGCAAAGACTAGATAAAGTCGACAACTTTTTGTCCATGGGGCCTAGAGGAGTCTAGATTTGAGACCATTTCTCAGATTTGGATTTCTTTCGTACCTCTTTTCCCTTTAGTCAGTAGTTTTTGATTACTTTAGCGAGGCCTTGGAGCGTTTAAGATATAGAGCTTTAGGATCAAGATTTTGTCTGTGCACTTTCTTGGTTTTTTGCAAAAATCTTTATAAGTTAAGTCGCACTTATCTTAATTCAAATGTAACTTATATTTATTTTCATAGTCATTATTATAAACCTATAAATAGGGTTTATTAGTGATTCCAATTAATTATATTGATTTTTCTACTTATGGGAGTGATTTCTAGGTTGGATTTGGAGAGGTGTTTAAATTGGGATTTCCAAACAGTATACTTTATATACCAAACGAACCCTACCTCCGATATGATCCTACACGGTTATTCCGTATTTGATAGATCTTAGTGTAGACATTGAGATTGTTGAGGAATCTAGTCTATCATTAGTCATAGGGAATATTAGACTAAGACTTGGTAATAATCATACTTAGGTCACGTCAACGGAAACATCAACATACTAAGGCGAAACGCTACCAAAATTCTGAGGCATCCACTTTAATGGTGAGTGTATAGTTACTTTAATCTCACACATAGATATGAAGTATTTTAATTGATTAGATGCAATGTGTGCCTATTGAGTGTATTTGAAATATTATTGCGTAATGTGGCTTACTTGGTTAAACATTATTAAATATTGGATTACTTAGTTTACCTAAATCATACTCGATAGTAAAGAGTTAAGGAAAGTAAAATACAGTGTGAGGGCGTAACCAACACTGTAGTTTGTAGCACTAGGGAATAGTCATCTAGTAGAATTTAAATGATAACCACAGACTATTTTACACAACTTTGGCGAACATGGGCATGCTTGCAATCCTATATATGTTTATAAGTCATACATGGACAGGTTTACAACATGTAGGTGTTAAAGAATATGACGTAGGAATGTCTACGTGTAACACCTTAAATTTCAAGAAAAAATTTTCATTTTTAATTCTCAAAATATTACTCATCAATTCAAGTTATCACAAAAATTATAAGCTATTATCAAAACAATATTAGAGTATCCCAAAATCCTCTAATCTTCATAGCCGACAGATGCGTACAATCATGCCTCCGCCTTCCCGGAATCTATAGAAGTACCTGAAACATGTTTAAATCAACATGGTAAGCACGAAGCTTAGTGAGTTCCCCAAAATACCACATACACAAATAATTAGCCTCTCATGGCTATATCTTGATAAGGACCCTTTGGTCATGTGTCTCAGTGAAGACCCTCCGGTCTCACGGCTCGGTATGGACCCTCCAGTCATGTGTCTCAGTGAAGACCCTCCGGTCTCACGACTCGATATGGACCCTCCGGCCATAACTAAATATATGCATAGGATAATGTAACATCACAAATCATAAAGTCAGAATGAACAATAACACATATATCAGTATAAGCAAATAGGACCCTATGGTTAATAACACGAATAAGATTCTCTGGTCATATCTCAACATATGTGTAGAATAATATAACATCATGAGTCACAAAGACAGAATGCCTATTGACACATAAAGCAGATAAGACCCTCCGGTCAGTATACAATTCAGACTCTCTAGTCAATAGTATAATTAAGACCCTCCAGTCAATCATATAAAAGAGATCCTCCAGTCAAATGGTCAATAACAAAAATAAGACCCTCCACTCAATGGCACGAATAAGACCTTTTGGTCACACATAAATTACCACACAGGTAAGTATAGTAAGAAGACTCACCTCAGATGATGAATAGATCCTATAAATGTTGCTGGTGCACACCGACCTCTAGCATTGAGCCAAACCCACAATTAACCCAATTAGGATCTAAGACCAACCCCACACATTAAGTCTAAAGATGGTCCACTAACCCGACCCATAAATAACCCAAGCCCAATGGGCCCACCAAGGGCCAACCCTAAACTTAAGTCCAAAATGGCAAGCCCAACACAAGGGTCCAAGACATATATATTCCTCTAACCAAAAATTTCCAATTCAGAAGGCCCAAAAACCAAGACCCAACATGAGATCTAGCTCAAAAAGCCCATAACGAGATTACATGGGGCGTAACTCCATTGGTACGCTCAGCGTACACACAAATCCTGATTGGGGAACTTAATTCATTACGCGGGGTGTACTGTACCTTACGCGAGTCGTACTGCTCTGGTCTAAAAACTTAGATTTTCGTGTTAACCATTTCAGCCCATAGCATCCAAACCTGAGGGAAGCTTCATTACGAGTCCCTAACTGATGAAGTTGGCGAGTTTATTAGTTTACATGCCTTAATGGCACCCAAATTCCAAAAATAACCATTAAGACTCTCTTTACTCATCTTAATACATGTATAGAGAGGTCTAGACGACCAAGATCTCATTTTTGTGAAGTTAGACCACCAAGTACTCATGAAAGGACAACGGATTTGCTCTGGAGTTCACCAAACTCACAATGCTCAAATTTTGGGACATAAAAGCCTAAAAATGGACCCAAAAACTAGAACTATCACAACAACGAGTAAGTTTCAAACTTGATACCACTGGGAGATGCACCAACAAGATTATAACTCAGATCCAAAATCTTGGACACCAAATCTCCTTCCTTCAAGTCTCATTCTTCACAAAAGAGCTCCACAAGAACACTCAATAAGCCATAAGTACTCACACAAGCTATGGAAACGAATTTTGGGTTTGGAGTCTAGAAATGGTGGCTAACAATGAGGCCATCATGTTACTTAAATAGGGACACCCCAAAATATTAGGGTTTCTTTCTAGACCTATTACGTCCGATGTACCCTTTGGTACACCCAACTTACTAGCTGGGTCCCTTGATCATGCAAATCGCATGAGTATGCTGCGCGTACACAAGTGTACTCCCCACGTACCTAACTGCCATCCATTTCTCAATAAGGACTAATCTTGCCAAAAATTCAAACTATCATAACTTCTTCATTATAAGTCCATTTCCAACGAACCTTATATCCATGGAAAGGTGGCGAGAAGCCCTACGCTTCGAGCAACTTATCATAGCATCAAAACTCCACGAACAAAATCCAAAAATCATAAAAGTTCGAGCCAATGCCTTCACCGGTACTCTTGGGCTCTAAAGCACAATCTGAACTCTTTCCTCACACCACCTACCTTATCCATATCCAAAAAGGCCTAAACTTTTCTCCTTCCAAGCCTCAAAAGCTTCTCATACCCGGATTATGACCCACGAGCCTTGAATCACAATGCAATCCGAAACAGGATGTTACAATTTCCCCTACTTAAATTCGATTTCGCCCTCGAAATCGATCCTTATCAACACTCAGATCAAATCAAATAACTCAAGAAGAACGAACCCTTCGCAGATGCAGAACCACTTCTGCCTCTCCAAAACCTGGAGTCTATATTGGTCTGTGTCCCCCGACAGGCCGCCCATGCAGAATATCACCATGCTAATCGCTCTTCGAATAACCGACCCGATAAAACACTTCCAACTTTGATTATCTTGATACGACCGAAGGAAACAAGTCGTTAACCAACACCAGTTGTTGAACACTTATGCCTGTCATACCGATCGATCCTAACCGAAGCGCAGAAGAAACAGAGGGGTCTCCTCGCACCGAAGACCAACCCATGATACTGCTATCAAACCCATGCGAAGAATAGACCTCAATACTCTGCCCTCTGACATTAAAAGAATACACTACCATTCCGCATGGAAGCTCAAAATCTTCTCAAGTTCTGACCTCTCGTCAGATAGGACCATCCCGCGCGTGCTGTGGTCCTCCTCCAAGCCAAAGAACCGACCCGTTCATATCTAAAACATTCGATGGAAACCATAACCACTCAATATGATATCCATCTGAAAATCCAAAATTCCAACCTGATTATCCTTTACATAGATAGAGCCAAAATCAAACACAAGGGTCTGGTCTGACAGTAAGAAAAATGAAAACAATAATATCCAATCTGATACTCAACTCATGACACAAGATCCGCGAATCTACGCGTGCACTACACTCTGATCCCTACGACTTTCATCAAACCCTCTCTAAATCGAGATATAACGGTTCCCAACCATCGCTGAGACCCCAACACTACTGATCAAAACCCATGGGAAACTACACATGCCAACTATGAAGTTGATTGACAAATCAACTGTTGCCCCTCCTGAAGTATAGATAACCATCTATACGTCGAACTAGCAAATCTCTCAAAAATCGAAACTTGACCTCAATGAACCAACCGCCTCAAAACTTGAACATTGATGAACCCGAAAGAAAAACTGACCACAATAAGATCCCTGACCAATGGCTACCTGCCGTGAAGACACTTATTCATTCCTGAGCACATAAAACATGCATCATCTCGCTCTGCACCTTGCCTTGACTACCTCTAGACCCAACCATTATATACACATACTGTAGATCCCTATAACCCAATCTCCTGAACCGTAACTTAAACAGACTGATAATCCTCCCAACATAATACTTAGTTCTCCCCCACTTAGGGTTCAGACCATCGCCAATTGGCATGCCAAACAGACCATGATACGAACTGGCACACTAGGTATACCATACCCAACTCTTGGAACGTACCATGCAACACTCTATGATCTTCCATATAATTACCAACCAAATCCAAGTATTCCGAATCTTAGGTGGGGACCTCGGAAAACTTCATGACTCTTCATCAGAGAATAATGGAATATCACACACTTCATCTCGGAATCGGCAACCAACACCCCATCACAAAATCAACATAGAAATAGTAGACCTCACCCTCACGGTGTAAGAAATAACTCAAGGCACTCATACCACAAAAATCCTTTTTATGCCATTACCACAACTATCTGGTACCTCACGGGGTCTTCCTTTAATCTCTAAAATCAGAAACTCACTCACTCTTCCTTCCAATACGGAAAGTGGAAATAATATAATCCTCATCATAGAAAATGAAATCACAATCCCACGACTGCTCACTCAACTCAGACTGCAATTCTTAACAGGTGCATCACTTCCTTTTTGAGTCCTGCGAATCCAACTAGCACTTTCCGGTCAAATCCCTCGAGACCGAAACTCAATTCTCCTTGCAAGGTATAATCTAATTAAATTCGACTGACATGGCCCTTTGGCCCAACAATTTACCATACCTACTCCTAGTCTGAACAACTACAACCGGATAACCGGTAAAGATGGAAACACACTCTGCCACGAATCATGGTACCCAAACCATGTTATCTCCCCTCAACCTGCTACTTAGAATCTCTGGAATTCTCCTTGTTTCAAGTCTGGGTCCTCTTCTTTCAGTAGTATGGGCCCAATACTACCTTCCACATCTACCTATACTTTCCCCAAGGGTTGTCCTAGATTTCCTAAGTAGCTGCTCAACTTTCCCTATCGACCAATCCCATTCCACATGCTCGCTCGCCTAAGAATACTCACTGCTACACAACACACTCATCAGACTAAAATTACTCCCTAGGCTCTCCTAGGTTCCCATAATTCTCTGCCATCAGCTACTGAAGAACCCCTCACACTGTCAATTAGCTATTTCATGAATACAATCACATGCAATAAAGCTCAAATAATCCTTCGAGTACCAGAATCATCCCTACAACGGTTGGACTTGAACAAGTGCTGCGCAGCAGGGTCAACTCTATCACTCTAAGATTATCCAACCTTTTTCACATGTGACTTGACATATTCACTTAATAGCTAACTCGCATCACTCATGAGTACCACAAAACACAAAGCAAGCAGCATTCGGGCATCGAGCAACCTCCATCAGCACATAAAACAACTCTAACATACAGATCCAATTGCTCTGTCCTCAACACAAAAGAAATCACCGAACTCAGGCAACCCTACCTCACAAATCCTTGGAGATCTCTCATCATACATATGCAACACTACCAGCTCACATAACAGGCATAAATGCATCTCTCCTAAGAAGGCACACTAGCATGCAATACTGAGCAGATTCCTAGCTCTAAACTAGCTTGCAGTTCTATCAACTCAATAATACCAACACATAATCAAGTAAGGATATTTTGGGAAATCACCGCTCGGGCTCTAGCTGATTGTAAACACCGCTTCGGATCTACTTTCAAAACTCTTTAATCTCCTTGGAAAATCTTGTGATGAAAAATTATTCTCTTTTGAAAAGTTATCAACTCCTCAGTTTGAGTCCAGACATACCCGAGGGTGTGCCCGAATCCCTCAAACCAAGGCTTTGATACCAAATTGTAACACCTTAAATTTCAAGATAAAATTTTCATTTTTAATTCTCAAAATACTACACATAAATTCAAGTCAACACAAAAATTATAAGTTATTATCAAAACAATATTAGAGTATCCCAAAATCCTCTAATCTTCATAAGCTGATGGATGTGTACAATCATTCCTCTGCCTTCCCGAAATCTACAAAAGTACCTAAAACACGTTTAAATCAACATGGTAAGCACAAAGCTTAGTGAGTTCCCCAGAATAACACATACACAAATAATTAGCCACTCATGGCTATATCTCGATCAGGGCTATCCGGTCATGTGTCTCAGTGAAGACCCTCCGGTCTCACGGCTCGAAATGGACCCTCTGGTCATGTGCCTCAGTGAAGACCCTCCGGTCTCACGACTCGATATGGACCCTCCGGTCATAACTCAATATATGCATAGGATAATGTAACAGCACAAATCACAAAGACAGAATGCACAATAACACATATCTCAGTATAAGCAAATAGGACCCTCTAGTCAATAATACGAATAAGATTCTCTGGTCATAGCTCAACATATGTACAAAATAATATAACTTCATAAGTCACAAAGGTAGAATGCATATTGACACATAAAGCCGATAAGACCCTCTGGGAAATATACAATTAAGACCCTTAGGTCAATAGTATAATTAAGACCCTCCGGTTAATCACATAAAGAAGACCATCAGGTCAATAACACAAATAAGAACCTCCGGCCAATGGCACGAATAAGACCCTCCGGTCACACATAAATTACCACACATGTAAGTATAGTGAGAAGGCTCACCTCGGATGATGAACAAATCCTATAAATGTTGTTGCTGCACACTGACCTCTAGCACTGAGCCAAACCCACAATTAACCCAATTAGGATCTAAGACCAAGCCCCCACATATTAAGTCTAAAGATGGTCCACTAAACCGGCCCATAAACAACCCAAGCACAATGGGCCCACCAAGGCCTAACCCTAAACTTAAGTCCAAAATGGCAAGCCCAACACAAGGGTCCAAGACCTATATATTCCTCTAACCAAAAATCTCTAATACAATAAGCCCAAAAACCAAGACCCAACACGAGATCTAGCCCAAAAAGCCTACATTGAGATTATACGGGGCAAACCTCCCTTGGTACACTCAGTGTACACGCACATCTTGATCGGGGAACTTAATTTAGTACGTGGGGTGTACTGTACCTTACGTGAGGCATACTGCTATGGTCTAAAAAATTAAATTTTCAACTTAACCACTTCAACCTAAAGCATCCAAACCTCAGGGAAGCTTCATTATGAGTCGCTCACTGATAAAGTTGGCGACTTTATCTGTTTGCATGCCTTAATGGGACCCAACTTCCAAAAATAACCATTAAGACTCTCTTTAGTCATCTTAACACATGCATGGAGAGGTCTAGACGACCAAGATCTCATTTTTGTGAATCTAGACCACCAAGTACTCATGAAAAGACAAGGGATTTGCTCTGGAGTTCACCAAACTCACAATGCTCAAATTTTGGGACATAAAACCCTAAAAATGGACCCAAAAACTAGAATTATCACAACAACGAGTACGTTTCGAACTTGATACCTCTAGGAGATGCACCAACAAGATTATAACTCACATCCAAAAGCTTGGACACCAAATTTCCTTCCTTCAAGGGATCCTTCTTCACAAAAGAGCTCCACAAGAACACTCAATAAGCTACAGATACTCACAGAAGCATTAGAAACGAGATTTAGGGTTTGAGAGGGCTTGGAGACTTGAAATGGTGGCTAAAAATGAGGGCATCATGTTCCTTAAATAAGGACACCCCAAAATATTAGGATTTCTTTCTAGACCTAGTACACCCAACGTACTAGGTGGCATCCACGATCATGCAAAGTGCATGAGTACATTGCGCGTACACAAGTGTACGCTCTGCGTACCCAATTGCCATCCATTTCTCAATAAGGACTAATCTTGCCAAAACTTCAAACTATCTTAACTTCTTCGTTATAAGTCTGTTTCCAACGAACCTTATATCCACATAAAGGTGGCGAGAATCCCTACGCTTTGAGGAACTCATCACAGCCTCAAAACTCCATGACCAAAATACAAAATTCATAAAAGATCGAGCCAACGCCTTCACCGATACTCTTGGGCTCTATATCTAAAAGGCCTAAGCCTTTCTCCTTAAAAGCCTCAAAATATTCTCATACCCAGGTTACGGCCCATGAGACTTGAATCACAAAGCAATCCGAAACAGGATGTTAGACTACTACATGTTGGTGTTTACGACACATACATGGACAGGTCTCTGACCTGTATATGTTGAAAGACCACATACATACCTATAGGTATAAATGAAATACACATGCGGGGTATTCTATTCACTTCTTGGGGTGCCTTTTTAACATATATTGCCAAGGAATCCCCAAGGTATTATTGTTCACTCAGGGATCATTTAGGATAGATTCCCTTGAGAATATTGTTTGAGGATAAGGAAGTGAGAGTAATAGGAATGAGTAATTCAGATTGATTGTATGGTATGGAATATATATATATATATATATATATATATATATATATATATATATATAAAGGATTTAAATTATATTATTGTGGGTTGAAAAATCTATGTACTCACCAAGTTTCCCGAACCTGACCCTCTTAGTTTCTTTGCATCACAGGTAGCGATACGAAGATAATTGGATAATAGTGTAATTATCAGTTGAGGGATTAAAGGAGTTTGTAGGGCACTAGTGTAATTACTGTAAGGCCTGCCAAAGTTTATGCTTATGTTACTGCATCAGTTATGAAATCCCAAGTTTTATTAATCAATGAAAAACATTTCTTCGGAAATATTTTTATGGGAAAATTTATGCACTCCTTTATTTTTAATACAAGCATAAATAAAAAGGTCTTTTCGGACTGTGAAAATTGGGGATGTCACACGTGTTTGGTTGGCATTTTCTTTTCCTTATCTTTTAGTTTGATTTTCTTTATTCGTTTATTTTTTCTTAGGATAATTCGTTCTCTCATCATTATATTCTAATTTTATTCCAGTGTGGGGTCATTAGAGCAGGTTGTGGTTTTATTATAAAGAAAATTTTAAGAAAAAATTTAGGTTTTTGGAATTTAAATTACACCCACGACATGGACATCTCTTGGCTACGATGTGGGATTTAAAAGAGTCTCGATCTGAATCACATTTCTACCTTCGCAACGTGACAAACTATGTGTAATTATGTGACAAAATGTGGGGACCAGAAAGAGACAATTTAACCCTAAAACATATTTATTTTCTATTCTCAAACAAAAATCACAACGTGAACTCTCCCATTCATGCCCCACACTTCGAATTTTTGGCAAATCACCTACTACTTCCAGTTTTCATGTTTAATCCATATTAAGGTATGATTTTATTGCTCGAATACACTTGATATGTCTAGGTTTTGTTTAATTTTGAACAATATGTGCGATTTTAGGGTAGAGGGTGTAACAATTTCGAATTTTAACTATGAAATTGAGATTGCATGTTTGAAAAATGTGTTTAGAATTACATTTAGACAAAACCCTTGGCATATCAAGGAATTAATTTGGTTAAAATAGGTTTTGATTGGCAAGATTATGTCTCGACTTTGGCCACGACGTAAGGAAGCTACTTTCACGACAAAACCGGATTTACCAAAATTGTTTTAATTTATTCTACTGATCTGTTGGAGTTGTGTTGTGTGGTTTGTTTGCTTATTGTTTTGCAACTATGTCTTTAATATCTTTAAGATCAGAGTCAAATTTCTTAGATAACATTTTAACATCTGAAACAACTTTCACAAATTTCTTAGTTGTATCAGAAATTAGCTTTTATTGCTCACACAAAATTATTATAGTTTCAGATTGCAAGGTCTACGTAACACCTTGATCTGCAATCACCATGTTCTGCAAATTTTAAGTTGAAAAAGTTTGGGCATGACGAAATAAAGTATCTAACTTCGTATTCAAAACATTATAATCTTGACGAGTCATCAACTTGTTATCCTCATCAAAAGATGTTGCCATAGGAGTTGCAACATAAGGTTCTAAGACTTCTGGATCATCTACAGCCATAAAATCATCATTTGATCCATATTGTGACTCTTCATGTCTCGATAGAGAATTTTAGATCGGTTATGAATAGGGAACAATAGAGGTAACAAGTGGAACACTTGTTGAAATAGGTTCTAAAGTGTCATGTTCATCAATAATAGGTGAAAATTCAGAAACGATTCGTTTTGTGGTAGTTGTAGTTTGACATTGAGAAAATCATGTGGTTGTAGTAGATTATGTGAAAATAGGTTATGGGTTAGATTGGGAAATTGGAACTTGAGTGGTGAAATCAAGAAATGTAGTTTTAGGAATTTGTGATGTGGTTTGGATATGAATAGTAGTAGTGGGGATGTAAGTAGTGGTGGTCGGAGTTGAAGTTGAGGCTTGGTTTTGAACAACTGGTGGTATTGGTGGTCTTTGAGATTGCAAAAGGCTTAAAATAGGATTTTCCAAACCAATCTACTAAATGTGTACTTTTGACTAATTGTTAACGTGAGTAGAAATATGAGTAGTAGGATTTAGAGTAGATACCTTCAAAGTTTCATTCTGATCTACTAGTTTTGGTGTATGCTTTTGATTCTTAGTTATGGTCGCAACATTATTACCAGAAGGAATATCTTCAGTAACATGAACATCACTAATAGTATAATCATCCAAATCCTAATAGACAATAGTAGGCTTAGATTTCTTTGAATGTCTCTTCTTTGGAGCTTTAGATTTCACAGATTATACCTCCACATCCTTTGATTTTCTTTTAACTCTAACCCTTTTCGGAGCATCACAAACATCAAGAACATCATGAAGAGCATGTGGAATATGTTTTTCTCCAAACGAAGGAATCTTCATATAGATTTGAATAATCTCAATATCCATCGAAGCTCATGCCAATATTACCTTAGCAATTAAGCCATTAAAATGAAAATTCCTGCTATCTAAAGTAATGAACATGGATATATTTATGTCCTGAATATTATCCATAACTACACCCGTCACTTATGGAATTTTGTAATGATCCAGAGTTTTCTTCACTACGATCAACCACAACCTTGCACAATAGATTTCAGTATTCTTGGACTTGGATGTAGGACTTTGAACAAATAGAGTCCACAAAATATGCCCATAGTCCACTTTTCACCAGAAAACAATCCTTAGAGAAAAGTATGATATAGTTTACTTGCGCTATCAGAACCAATAGCCCTTTCAGATAAAAACCCGAAGAGAATAGTGAACAGAGAATTCTAAACCAGGTGGCAAACATGACTTCTTGAATGTCGAAAGAACAAAGAAATAAAAAATGTGCCCCATTTGATGATAAGCCTTAATAATATTTGTATATTGGACCAAATCAGAGTTGATTGAATCAGCACCAAGAGTTAACCCTAATAGCTTGTAGAATTTTGCCTTTGTAATCGTCTTTTGAGGTCCTTGAACACCAAAACTAACTGCTTCAAACTTCTTGTTGTAATAACATTGGAATAAGCCATAATCAAATCAGATAGAGGAACATACTCGAAGTGTGTCAAAGCTTTTTTCAAAATCGAGTAGTTCAAACATTCAATTAAAGGTTGAACCGAGGGATTATACTTCGAGTACTCCAAATCAACAATCAAGTTCTGATTAGGTTTCACAAAGACAAAAATTGATGAATTTGTTTGATCCGTGAATGAGATGTGATCACTAGAAGAAGCCATTTGGTCTTAATAAGATAAACTGAGAGAACCAAAGAATTTATTAGAATAAACTGGAATGAGTTGGAATGTTGTGTGAGCGAAAAGATAAAAATGTAGAGCAATTTTGGGTATTTATAGTGTTGGAAACCCAATTGGTTCATTTTGAATTTGAATCGATGTGAGTGAAAACCACCAGCTCATGTACTTATTGCCCGTCGCTTCACACGTCAGAATAAATTACCACGATAATGATCATGAAAACATGGTACAGTAAAGATATGCCAACTCATCATCTCTCTAAACAGAAAAATTATGGCTAATAATGACTGTTAATAATCATCATATTCATTTAGAAAAAGTTCCATTTCAATTTGTAGCGATTCATAATCGCTGATCCACCCTTCAATTATGCAAAAATGGAAATAATGTCCATTGGAATTACGACTAGGATTATCTTCATAAATATGATTTTAGTAACTGAAACCAATTTAAAGAAGAGTTTCATCCAATCACGGATAGAATGATCAGAATCATAAACTAGAATTTGTGAAATCTTAGTTCAAGGTGTTCTGACTTGACACCTTAAGGATTCCAAGTTAAAGTGTGTGAAAACTATGAGAGAATATTTTAGAAAGAATTGGGTGTTGATAGGAATCTCATACACACCATGGTGAAAATGATATGTAATTATAAACTGAGGCTTTGCGGAGTCGTGGCTCAAGTTGTTTTATACTTGAAACCTTATGGACCTCGAGTGATGTGTGTGATTTTGCAAGAGAAGTAAGATTTTGGAAAATGGGTAAGGTTGGTGGTGCATCACGTTACCCACAGTGAAAGTAGGACGATCATCACACAAACTTTTATAACTCTCAGGGGTGTTATGTGAAATGTAAATATGATATGAACGAAAGAAACTTATAGAATGATGTTGGTACATTGAAACATAGATCATTTTTGCCATCAATTCATAGTTTCATGCTAGATTTTGTAAACAAATTCACCTTCAATTCATTTTGGTTTAGAAAATGAAACCTATGTTTAAGTTTATGAATACTCAAGACGTTATTGGTTCAAGATTGGATAAGAAGAATCATAGTACCTCTACTATAAAATAGTGACCAAGCAGTCATCTCTAAACTCTGAACATGAGTATAGAAAGGTAGCTCGACGATTTCTGTTAATACAACCTATTGGGAAGAAATTATTAGAATAAGAAATTTCATTAAGGCTTCGCAAAGAGAGAACTTCTGAGGCTTTGGGAAACACGTTGCAACATACTTCTAGGGACACATAACTAATCAATGGCATCGAGAAACGTAACTTAATCGTCAATTCCTTTGTTGCATATAGAACAACAAGTGGTCAACATCAATTCCTTGAAACAAAAATCTTTTTGCCTTTTCTGAAAGTCTTAAAGAAAAAGAAAATACTTTTGGGTTTTTCAAAAATTTTAAGAAATGCAAAAACTTTTTGTATTTTTGAAAATTTTGTAAAGAAATAAAAATATTTTTGGATTTTTGAAAAATTTAGGATAAACAAAATTCCAGGACTATGATAAACTCTAACGACTCGCAGATCATCGCATAAAATTAGTAACAAAAAAACTTAAGCTACGAACAATAATTCAACTATGACAAGTTGCGACGTGTCATAAGACATCGAAAGTGAATACACACACAAATAAGATGCAAAAGAAGATATCAACTACGATTGGTTACGCCGTCTCGCAACTCAATGCAGGAGAAAAATAATAAATGAAAAATAAACGAAAAGTTAGCTTGTGCAACAGACTGAGATGGCTCACAACCTCTCGCAAACGAAGAGTAACTATAAAAACCAAGCATGTTGTGTCGACTTGTGAAGCTTCGAAACTGTTTGCAAATGAACAATAACTATTCGCAAATTATCAATTTGATTTGCAGAATCAACTTCCATCATTCCAATCACTTGAAAATTCCAATTAAATATAACTTCTGGTATGACTTTTGTGAATATGTCAACTAATTGATCCCCTAATCTAAAAAAGTTAACTTCCACATTTCCATCTTCAATATGATATTTTATAAAATGATATCACAATGCGATATTCTTCGTTTTTGAGTGTTGTACTCGATTATGACAATTCTGATTACACTTTCCTAATCACAGTTGACTTTGAATCTAAATAATTTTCGTGCAAGATCCAATAGAAATATATTCAACTTCAACTATGGATATCGTAACACATGTTTGTTTCTTTGATTTCAATCTTACGAGTTTCCCATCTAAGAATCGACATCCACCTGATGTACTTTTAGAATTAAGACCCCAACCTCCTAAATATGCATCGTAGACTGCCTGAATAAATAACCTAATATTAGAATGATACCATAAACCAAGAGAAGTAGTTCTCTGAAGATATCTGAAAATATTCTTCACAGCAGTCATGTGAGGTTCTCATGGATTTGATTGATATATGGCACAGTAACAAGCAACAAACATTATGTCAGGTCAACTAGATGATTAATAAAGAAAGGAACCAATCATCTGTCAATCCAATGTAAGATCAGCTACTGCTTTGTCAAGCAAAGGATTAAGCTTAGTTTTGAATGCCATTGAAACTTTCACCATTATTTCTCCATTTATGCTAAATTTTTTAAGTAAGGAATTTGTGAAAGCTTCCTATTTTATGAAAATTCCCTATTTTCTCTATCTAATATTCCATCAAATAAAAAAGTTAATTGGACCCACTGAGCTCATCTCAAATTTAGTCTCCATTAATTTTCGGAATTCAACAATCAACTTAGGATTTATTGAACCAAAAATAATATGATCAACATAGATTTGGACAATCATCAAATGACCACCATCTTTCTTATGAAATAAAGTAGGTTCTATAGAACCTTGTTTAAACTTAGGTTGTTTAAGAAAATGAGTAAGAGTTTCATACCATGCACGAGGAGGTTGTTTAAGTCCATATACTACTTATAGCAAGTATCTAACAATGAATTGGATATTGTTCATTAACGAAACCTAGTGGTTGCTCAACATAAATTGTTTCTTCAAGTTCGCCATTGAGAAATGCACACTTCACATCCATTTTGAAACTTCAAGGTTATTGTTAGCAACATATGCTAGAAAAATACGAACTAAATCTAACCTCGCAACAAGTGAAAATCTCTATTCATAGTCTATGCCTTCTTCCTAACAATACCCTTTAACTACAAGAAGTGCTTTGTTCCTCACAAAATTTCCTTCTTTATCTAACTTATTCTAAAATACGCATTTCACACCAACTACATATGCATTTGGAGGTGTCAGAATTAATCTCCATACCTTGTTTCTTTCAAATTCATTCAGCTCCTCTTGCATAGGTTTTACCCAATCTGCATGATCAAGAACAATTTTCATAGTTTTAGGTTTAATTTTTGATATAAATGAATAAAACATGTAAATTATTGATTTTTATCTAATTAAGCTTATTTCTCTTTTTATTGTGCTCGTGTGAGAACACCACTTGATGTTTCTCCTATCGCTTGTGATTTCGGATGATACCCTGTCCATTTTATCACGGAGGATAATTCAAATCATATTCATGAATAATTTCATAATGAACTTCTTCAAATTCCGAATGATCTTCATTATCATTATCTTCCGATCTATCCCCTAGACATCAACATCAAATGGAGATTCCTCCCCCCTCCCTAAATATGATCATCATTAGTTAAATTCTCCCCATAGAAACAATCATTATTAATAATATCTCCCCCTGAACATAAGTATCGTCTATTTGATTTGCAAATGAAGTAGAGACTTCTTCACTAAATTAAACCCCAATAGTGTTCACACTCCCCCCCCCCTTAACTAGTGCATTCGAAGAGCTAACAGTTGTTGAATGTTCTTCTTCAACATGAACTTCAACATTTTTGATTGCTTCATCAGCCAATTTCAACAACTCATCTTCTTGATTATCATTAGCATTTAATTCATAAGACATCGTCTTTTTAGGTTCATCAAATAGATTCAGGAAATCATCATACAATGTCATAAGAGGAATTTTATTTGAACATGACGTGAGAGGAATTTTATTTGAACATGACGAAGGAAAGATTTTTCCACATTGAACATCATTTTTCTGGAATGATTTGATGAAGTTGTCATCAAATGAAACATAATAGAGTTTATCAATCTTCTTTGATTTCTTATTCAACATTCTATACACTTTTGATGCAAGAGAATAGCCCAAGAATATTGCTTCGTCTACTTTGACATCAAACTTATTGCGGTGTTCCTTTGAATTATAACGAAAGAATCTAGAACAAAATACATTAAAGAATTCCACATTACATTTGCGATTATTAAATATCTCGTAAGGAGTAAATAATAACCACTTATTAATGTAAGAATTATTTTGAGTAAAGCATGTGGCTCCTATCGCTTCAGCCCAGAAATACAATGGAAAATTTGTGAATGATAGCATTGTCCTCGAAACATCAAAGAGAGAACAATTTCGTCTTTCAGCTACACCATTTTAATATAGACTTAAGGTGATGACAAGTTGTGACTCATACCTCTATTTATCAGGAAATCCTCAAATGCTTGATTTTTTAACTCAGTTCCATTATCACTTCGAATTTTCAGAACAAACTCTTGCAACTGGAATTCAACTTACTTCACAAATTATATCAACTTTTGCATTGTCTCTAACTTATGTTTAAGAAAGAACACTTTAAGGTCGAACCTTAGCATCTAATAAGATAAAATAGAGACACGGTGACTTCAATTAGTGCCGGTGTAAAGATCTATTCTCTGAATCATTGTCAGCATGTTATTGTACTAGTTTGTATTTATGGTTATACATGTAGTTAGTTGGTAGATTCGTTATCTTAGGGATATCAGATATTATTTATATTTACGTAGATTAGGTAGAATCCATGTTTTGTAGGGAATCACATCTTATTGCTTTACTATAAAACCATGTATTAGGGTTCGTATCATTAGTTAATTAACGAACCCTAAAGTTTAGTGCTTGCTCTCTTGGTGAGAACTTTTCTTAGTGAAAACCTTTGTGATAAAACCTTTTGTGTCTTGCTTTTTATCCTTTTTGTTAATTGACCATGATAAAGCGAACCTACAACTGGTATCCGAGTGGATTACTTTGATCGATTAACAATATCTTCTTCCTCATCATTAAATCTCTTTAAAAATACTTCTGGTCATAAAGTCCCACATTTTAATGAAGTTAAGGTCATTAACACGAATAGTCTAAATCATCAATATGAGCACTTCTTTTAGCAAAAGAATGAATCTCTTAATCAAGTTCTCAATCATTTTAATTTCTTGGTGAATAATATGTGAAGTCTGAACATGAATAAAACTATAAACTCCTTGGTTATCAAGATTCTTGATTCAATGAATAATTATTGGGAACATCAGGTTGACGTTCTGAAGAATAGTGAAAAGATCGTAATTAGGGATTTGTATTTATTATTTGGTTATCTTCGTAATCATTAAGAAATGAAGATTCTTTGTAAAGAATGTATGAAAGGTTATCATAGAGACATATATGTGACCCTCTATTCAAGGAAATCTATTTCAAATAGTGACAACAACCTTTTGGATCAATCTGAAGGTGAAGCTCTGATTTTCAAACACTACACTAGTTGGAGTAACAAGAAACCATATGGTCTCAAAAAGTGTTCACCAAAATTTAACTCATCAACATCCAAGGTCTTTAACACTGAAAGGAAACTTGATGCTGAAATGAAAGAAGATCCAAAATGCTTCAACTGTTGAGGAACTGATCATTTTGCAAAGGAGTGCAAGTTTAAGGAAGTTGATACCAATGAAGACTATAAGGTTAAATATAAAAATCCACTCGCATCATTGAAAAGGAAAAATATCAATGTGAAAGTTATTGTAGTAGAGGAAGAAAATTGGGTAGATGGTGAAAAATCATATGTTGAAGATAAAGAAAAAGAAAGATGTCTGATATTTTTCATTGATGAAGGAACCTACAACCCTAGTACATTTGAAGTTGGTCTAGCCAAGGCAACAAAAGATTCAAAGATGTTGGAAACGGATTCATCATCTTTATATCAGGTAAAAAAAATTTGTCAACTCTTCTGATAATGAAAAATGCATGATGTTTGATTATTTGTGTCTTAATAAAGAAAAGTTATCTCTTAAGCTAGATATTGAAACACTAAAAGATAAACTGTTTGACATTGAGAAAGTTCTTTCCCAAACCAACATTCATGTCACTAATCTATCTCTTATCAATATCGACCTTCCCTCCAAAAAGGATAAGGTTGAAAAGCATGAAAATAAATTACAAGGCATTGTAAACAACTGGCTCACTCTCATCATAAGCTAAATAAGATAATAGCCACCAAAATTGTAGATCAGTGTGAGAAGATTCATCGTGGAAGCATAGATGATGCTGTAGAAAAATATTAATAGGTTGAACCTAAACCAAATTTCCTCATTCCTAGTGAACTTGAAGAAGACTTTTAGTCACAGTTTGTCAGAACCACTTACATAAATCAATCTCTTATTGATAAAAATTGCACGACATCTCATAACGGTCTCACTAAATGTACCACCTGTTTAACTGCTTTGTGCGACATCCCCAAATTCACAGTCACTTTAAAAATTTTATTTATACGTATTTGAAAATCATAATATTGTTTTTAAAGAATAATATTGCGGAATTAGTTCCCAGAAAATATGATAAACATATTATCAAAGCATTTCCGATGAAATGTATTTTGTTTATATATAAACTTTCGGATGTCATAGTCAATACTGAAACACAAGCATAAACAGACCTTACATTTATTTACACTAGTGATTTACATCTTCTTTAATCTTCCAGTGTAAGGTAGCTTAATATCGACACCTATGATACAAATAAACTGAGTGGGTCAGGTTGGGAAACCTAGTTTGTACATAGGGATTTCAATCCCAAAATGTTATATCATATATATGTGTGTGTGTGTGTGTGTATATATATATATATATATATATATATATATATATATATATATATATATATATATATATATATATATTAGAAGTCACAATATATACAATTTCACCTCATATAAGCAATTTTACCCCAGCCTGTCGATCCTCATGATGACACGATCTATACTCTCGAGTCTAAAATTAACCTCTTTACCTAATTCATACTCTCGGATCGGGTACGTCTAATCCATGCTCTCAGATCATTAACTATGCCCATTCCATACTCTCGGACTAGGGACAATTGACTATGTCTAATCCATGCTCCCGAATTAAAGACAAATAACTATGTCCTCTCCATACTCTCGCACTTGTACTCATAAGGAGATACTACCCAATATTCCTCTTAATTAATTTTGGTTTACTTTGTATCCTAAATCATCATATATTATCAGATATGCCCTTAACAAGTATTTCTATCAAAATATCTAAAATTTTACACACAAAAATATTTAATACTTTAATCAATACTTGTATTAAAATCATGTTCATGAAAGGGACTATGCACTCACTTGTTAAAGTGATGACTCCAAACTCGGGCAACGCTTCGCTTCTAACAATTTTATTTTCTTTCGACGAAACCTATTAACATTACCACTAGATTTTAGTATAATATTTACTATGCCTAATTATTAGTCTAGATTTATGAGCGATATAGTTTTATAAGTGTTAAACAATACTTTTACATACAGGGGCTAGACATGAAACACTGGAAGGCAGGACCATTTTGGCATTTAAGCACTTCTGAAATCCAACAAGCCTATACGTCCCTTCAAACCATATTCCCTGTACCGTGAGCAGTTAAACGGTATTATAATAACACTCTTTATAATTTACACTTAGCACATATAATGCTTATAGGTTCATAATAACGATAATGAACTTAAATATAAGTTATACTTAAAGAAGGGTAAGCATAACTCACTTACAAGGGGTTTAGCGAAGAATCGGGATCTGCTTGGGCAGAACTTATGAGCCGAAAGGTGTTATTCTTGGGGCCTTCTGGCACTCTAGGACTCGCTACAAACTCTTAAGAAGGGCTATAGAAAAGCCTTGAGGCTTTGGGAGTGTTCGGGAGAAGAGAAGTGGAAAGCTGTGATGAAATGAGATGATTTGCACATCTATTTATAGGCTGAGGAATGGTCGTACGTTGGACGTACTCTAGCATTACACTGGGCGTAATGTGTCCAGGTGTTACCATCTGGTGGCAAGGCGTGTGGAGGAAGCAGTGGCTCAGATCGCGCCACGTGTCACTCGCTGGTTACTTGAAAAACTAATTATCTTCTAAAATCTATAACTTTCGCATACGAGATCCGTTTTTGACGTTTTTTATATCCACGCATAGGTATCGATGGGATCTACAACTTTTGTTTATACTCTATTAGCTAATTTTGAATTAATTTTTAAAGTTATATTTACCAGACTTAGATAGTTAAATCTGTTAAAAAATCATAACTTTGTCATCCGACGTCCGATTTCGACTGTCTTTATATCGTTGAGCTCCTATTAATGAGATCATCAATTCTCATTTAGGTTGTGTCAGCTAGAAATCAATCGATCTAAAATTCGATTTCTGGGTTGTGCACTGCTATTCTAAATCTTAGAAAAATCATAACTTCCTCATACGAAGTCAGATTTGGACGTTCTTTTTATGTGCGTTCTTGATTTTAACATATATTACGACTTTCTTTTAGATCCATAAGGATAAAAAGTAATTTTTCAAAAGTTCACTTTTTACGTTACACGGTGCGGTGCAGGTTTAGCCGTAAAACTTCGACGGGTCACATCTTCTTCGTTATAACTTGAATTTCAGCGTCCTTTATTTGTGCAGAACCCTTGTGACATATACTTTAACTTAGTTAAGATTATTTATTCTAAAAAATCTTCTATCAAAAAGTCATTTTTGATGCTTATTGTCTCTAAATTAACTAGCCAGAATCTGCAGGCGTTAAAATTATCCCCCCTTAGGATGATTACATCTTGGAATCATCAACGAAACACGGCTTGTGTAATGAATTCAAACATTATCTTTTCATCCTAGGTAATAACCGCAACTCCTATGTTCCTTCGAATGAGTATCTAACTATTGGACCTCTTGACTACAGACGTTGCTCGATCTTGCAACCGCTCTCTATATCACGTTGGACTTTTAATCATGACCTTCAAGTCACAATCTCGATCCTTATGGGAAACTCTTTCTACCTCATAAACAGACTTAACTTAAGATAAGTTCTTTACTTTTATTATCATAAGAGACCTATGGATCATGTTCTAATGACCCCTCATCTTATGATCCAATGGTTAGACTCAAATATCTTAGAGCTAGATTCCGGAATGGAATATACATTCCTTAATGTTCTAATGTGATATAATCACATTATAGCGTGTAACAGTTCTAGTTACAAGCTTTTTTTTTTACTTTCGTGGTGATCTCAATACTTCTATTGATTGCTTCGATTATATTTCATTTAAATCTTCTGGCTTAAGTCAGATGCTACATCGATGTTGGTTCTCTGAACCACGTAACACACTCCTCTTACTCAGACTCAATTTGATATGATCACTAGGGTTGGAATAACAATCATCTTCTTAGTCGTTACCGAAATGATGGTAACGACATATATGAATGAAAAAGAATCGATTACTAGTGCCTTGGTGTAACAACCCGAAGTTGTTCATCGCCGAAAACCCGTTCTACCCGAATAACTCGTCGGAAATCGAAATGTCCCGATATCATTTTTGGGCTTAGTTAACTAAAAGTTATATGTTTATTATCATTCAATGAGGGTCCAAATCATTTAGGAACTCATGAAATTAGCCCAAGACATGTATTTTATAAGTTTTAGAAATATCCTCGTCGGGTGACGAAAACTCAATCGGGTGCAACCCAAAGCATCGTTTAAGGCCGGTATCGGGTAGAATTCCACCGTGTCCAAGTTTTAGGAACTATATAAACATGTTTAAGCACTCATTTGAAGCTTTTTCCTTCTCTCTCTACTCTCTCTCTAACCTCTCTCCTAAATCCAAATATTTAGTGTCCAAAACTCAAATTTAAGGCTTCAAATCCTTAAGGTACCTTCCTAGCCTTAATCTATAGCATGTTTAGCTTCCAAATTAGACACTTAAGCATGAAATTGGACAATATATGTGAGTTTACGGCCTAGGAGGCAGCCTAGGCCGTAAACACCATTTTGAAGGGTTTTTAGCCCTTAAACTCCTTCCTAGACTCAATTGGACTTTAGATATGACTAAGGGACTTCAAGATATGGACTTAGAACACCTAAAACTATAATTTTGTGGACTTTGAAGGAGTTTACGGCCAAGGCATAAGCTTGGGCCGTAAACTCATGAAAATAGTGTTTTTCATGTCTTTAAACCCTTCCAAATCACCCCTACAGCTTAGATATGAATTATAGGACTTTGATTCTTGCATTTGGACACTTGAAACATTAATTTTGAGGGACTTAGATGAGTTTACGGCCAAGGAGAGTTCTTGGGCCATAAACTCCACAAAACTTGGCATAAATCTCATTCTAAGGTGTTAGAAAGCCATCCAACACCACCAAAAGCCTTGGAATAAATCAAGGGACCAACCAAAAATACTTTAAGAGCCTTAAACACATCTTTTGTGGGATTTCTAAGAGTTTACGGCCAAGACCTATTCTTGGGCCGTAAACTCCAAAATTTTTGGTGTTAGAATGCAAACTAAACACCCCTAAAGCCTTTAGATGAGTTTTAGAAGTCCTTTCATGCAAGTTTTAGACCTTGAAACACATTGTAGCTTCATATATTAGAGTTTACGGCCATGAAGGGGGTTTCATGGGCCGTAAACTCCATAAATCCCTCATATGTCCCATACAAATTCATGTTAGGCCTTGGAATAATTCTATTAATCACATGTGATTTGTTCTAGCAACATTTAACACCATTTTCTTGGAAAAATAGGAGTTTACGGCCAAGGAGCCATGCTAGGCCGTAAACTCCCATATAAGGGTCTATTTTATGTTTTAAAACTATTCCAAGTCCCTAAACCAAGTCTAGAAATTATCCCTTAAGTGTTAGAAGTCATTTAGCACCATAAACCACACCCACCATGAGTTTACGGCCGTAAACTCATGGGGAATGGGTGTATTTAGACCAAAACTCTTATTTTAGTTTACTCATGGGGAGTAAACTCAAGTCCCAAGTCCCTAGTGTCATTTCACATCCTTAAACGCCACCCGGGTCCCTCCAAACACTCGTATCGGAGTGTTTTCGCGACTAGAAACAATTGTCCCTATCCAACAATCAATCTAAGTCCTAATTAGATACAAATGTGTATCTTTACATTATAATTAGGAACCTCGTGTATTTACAAGCCCCGGATCAACTCTTAGCATCCAAATCGTCATACTTCTCGTCCGGTGAGTTCATACCCCTACGCCTTTTTCACTGTTTTTAACTGTTTTCAGGGGGGGAATACAAGCAAACCAAAACTGTTTTCAAATCATAACATTTATGTGTTTCAAATAATATCTGGCAATCTTATAAACTCTTTTACTCCTTATGTATTATGTTGAGCATAAGGAATGATTTATCAATTACAACTAAATGGATTTTAGTTAAGAAAATAACCAAACTAATCAAATTATTATGGGAATAATTTGGGGTTCTATGTTTCTCTTTATATCAGGTACTAATATCTGTATTAAGTTATTAGATAAACTATGTCTGATTCAGTTTATCTCCATATCATTCGAATGTTTTGCCAGATAGTTTCATTGTATGTATCTATTTTTCACTGTATCATGTCTTAAAGTCTTTGTATGTTTGTTATCGTATGACAATCCTGTGAATTGTTTAATACTAGCTTGTGAGATAGTCACTACCCTTTATGGATGATCAAGTAAATCCTCTCCGGAAGTGTAACCAGAGTCTCCTGGAGGGAGAGCGAGGAATTTGTGAATAGATCTATTCGGGACTGACAATCCCACACCTTAACTGCTAGCTACAGTTAGGCGGGCACGCCTGGGGTGACAAATTCTGGATATCATTCGACGTCTGACTAACGTCAAGGAGGTCTCGTTGTCGTATCAGTATGGTTACCCGACTCACAATACGTATTAATATAAACTTATTCACAGCTAGGATTTGTTTAGAATCTATATCTCGTTCGGGATGGTAATCCCATGGTCTTGTAATCTATATCTCGTTCGGGATGGTAATCCCATGGTTTTATGTCTATACCTTGTTCGGGATGATAATCCCATGATCTTGTGTCTATATTTCGTTCGGGATGGCAATCCCATGGTTTTGAAACTAAATCTTATACGGGATGATAATCCCATGATTTTATCAAGCTATCTTATATCTAGTTTCGGGATAGTGATCCCATGGTTTATCAAACTATTTATATCTACTTTCGGGATAGTGATCCCATGGTTTTTATCGAATTATCTTATAACTGGTTCGGGATGTTAATCCCAAGATTTTCAAAATACTTTCTATTTACAGTTCGTCTAAATTATAGTTTTGTGAATTAAACTATACTATGTGTTATCTAATCAATCTTACAATTAGGAAAATATGGGATTTTCCTGGGGTTAACTTATATCTATAACAGAACTGTAATGAAAGATAACTTAACTACCTTACATAAGAAAATATGGGATTTTCTTGGATATCAAATCTTTTCAGAAAACTAAAGGAAACCGATATATTTTCACAAAACAAAACCGCTTATGAACTCACCAGCTTTATGCTGATTTTCAAACTGCTTGTATTCTCAGGTCCAAGTTAGACAGGTACCTGGCGATATCTTTTGGTGAAGATGGAGTGCTCCGAAGACTCGTCTCTTTTGTTCTTATGAAATATGTATAATTTTGTACAATTTACTTTTGAACCAAGTGTAAACTTTCAAATATATGTAATGTAATGGTTGTTTACTGTGATTACTATGTACATTGGATTTGATACTCAACGTGGAGTCAACCCCGGGAACGTTTCCGCCTTTGGTTTTCGGGGTGTGACAGATTGGTATCAGAGCCCTTGTTTATAGTGAACAGAGTATACCAAACCTTACATGGTATAAAACTATAAACACTAAGGGGCCTAAGTGCTCTGAACTAAAAGTATCCTACAAGATATAAGTATTTTCAAAAGTATTTAAGTATGCCGAGCGGTCGAAATCCGTAACTACAAGTAGAACAAAACATAAGTAAATGGGTGTTGTACACTGCGGTTAAACCTGGGCAGTTATGTAGTCGTGTCTAGGGTCAATATAGCCTGGCCAACTATATTCATTCGAGACACGGCCAACATGTGCTTGGGAGTGACTGTGGCATGCGGCATACCTAAAACTTACCCAATATCCCAAACAACAAATCGACGCTGCAGCGAACCATGAAATACTATGGGAGTATTTCTCGAGCCGATCCTTTGTAGAAATTCTCGTATACGCGTTATTCCTTGATCATTCCTCTAGCGATAAAATGTTCTATCTTGATAACTCCTTTCTGCTTTATCGCTTAGTATGATGCTATATTTGCCTTGATGAGATATCTCCTGTCCCATATCTCTTGATTCAATTCAGAGGACTTATGATCCTCTCTTTCGTGATCTTGTTAGATCACGATGCCTCCAAGAAAGAGACCCAGCTCAACGAACAACAAAAATCCTCCTTTTCAACTTGATCTTGCATCACTTCAGACACTTCTGACTGCTGCAATGGTAGCAGCCATGTCGCAAATGAACTCTAGAAATTCAGGAGGTGATCCTCAACATCAAAACCCAGAAGATAGCCAGGGACACCAAAAAGGGGGTTCCTATAAGGATTTCATGAACGCAAAACCGACATTCTTTGATGGCACAGGGGGTGTCATTGCTTTAACCCGATGGTTCGAGAGAATCGAATCAATCTTTGAAATACGTGGCTGTTCGGAGTCTGATAGAGTCAAGTTTGCCGCCTGTACCTTCCTAGACAAAGCCTTGACTTGGTGGAATGGCCGAGTCAAATCCTTAACTTTACCTGTAGCCAATGCTATGGGTTGGGAAGCTATGAAGGAGCTTCTCCTCGCGGAATATTGCCCTCGGGGCGAGCTTCAGAAGCTAGAACACGAACTATGGAACCTTAAGATGAAGGGTTCTGACATAGCTGCTTATACCTCAAGATTCGACGATCTGGCCCTACTTTGTCCAGGAATGGTTACCCCGGAAAGTAAAAAGATAGAGAGATTCATCTGGGGGTTGACCCAACCAACAAAGGGGAATGTCTTGGCTGCGAAGCCAGACACTTATGACAGTGCTAAGTGCCTTGCTAAAATCCTGATAGATCACGAAGACAACTATGATGAAGAAGCTACTACCCCCGAGCCAGTCGCCAGTGGAGGCGGTAGCAAAAAGAAATCCTGGAACAAGCGGAAGGCCCAGAGTACGCAAGGGTCTTCTAAGAAACAGCAAACGGTAGCAGTCCATGTTGCTACTACCCCTGTTGCTGTTTCAGCTGTAGGTTCCACAGCCCAAACTCCCGCCAGTGGATACACTAGTACCCTTCCTTGGTGTAGTAAGTGTAACTACCACCACTGCATTCCTGGTCCATGTCGTGAAAGGATCTGCGACAATTGTGGCAATAAGAGCCATCTTGCGCGAACCTGTAGAAAACCAGCCAAGCCAACAAACCAGTCGTCTGGAGCGGGAATTAGTCAGGCCTGCTACAATTGTGGTGAAGCCGGGCACTTCAAAAGGAATTGTCCCAAGATGGCTACAACCACAAATCCCTCTGCTGCCGCAGGTATATCTCTATTTGATAATTCTTATGCTTGCAACTCTTTTCGATTTTGGGTGCAAAAGGGAAACCTGTTATCTATCTATTCGAACGTATTCTAAACTCAATCCTTCGCATGTAATCGAAATATATACCATCGAGACGACTAACTAGTGAGATAGAGAACACTAACTTCGTACCTATAGATTGAATCCTCGGTCCGGAGGACTATTCTATTCCATTCGATTTATAAAGGGGGAAACTTTCCATGAAAATACTTTGATGCCATGTTTAACCAGAAATGACCGAGTTTTCGTTCGCGTTGTTATCTTTACTTTCGAAAGGGTCGCTCGTCTAGATTTCTTTCTCGACCCGATTCTCGTGATCTTCGGCATCAAACTTTCGTATCATTCTATACCTTAGAACTCAAAAGTTTTCCCAATGTGAATTACCACGCATCCCTCGTTTCTGTGATTATTGAGAAACGGGAAGTTAGCAACTGTTCCCTCTAAATGTCTATCCCGAAGGATTCCCGGAAGTTTCTTTCGAGCATCCAGTTTAGTCTCACATCAAACCTTTCGAGATCTTCGTAGAGATCGATTCTGTAACCTTCAAGCTTCGGATGCCCTTAGAGCTTGGTAATCTATCTAGACCATCACGTCTCGAATCCTTAGAAATGTTTGCCCAACGAAAACCTAGTGATTCCTTGAAGAAACCGAAGTCGTTCAGGGTTGGAACTTCCACGAGAGAGCAGATTGATATCGTAGATTGAGAGAGAGTCAAGAAGCGAAACCAAGACATGTCCCGATAATGAGAATTCATTAGAACACTCAATAGAGCCCTGATTCCACTTGAGAAAGTGAAGATCCGAGGCAACAAATCCATTCGTATCTCATTTCAATCCATGACCTGTATCTTATTCCTTGAATTTCGGGACGAAATTCCCTCTAACGGGGGGATAATGTAACAACCCGAAGTTGTTCATCGCCGAAAACCCGTTCTACCCGAATAACTCGTCGGAAATCGAAATGTCCCGATATCATTTTTGGGCTTAGTTAACTAAAAGTTATATGTTTATTATCATTCAATGAGGGTCCAAATCATTTAGGAACTCATGAAATTAGCCCAAGACATGTATTTTATAAGTTTTAGAAATATCCTCGTCGGGTGACGAAAACTCAATCGGGTGCAACCCAAAGCATCGTTTAAGGCCGGTATCGGGTAGAATTCCACCGTGTCCAAGTTTTAGGAACTATATAAACATGTTTAAGCACTCATTTGAAGCTTTTTCCTTCTCTCTCTACTCTCTCTCTAACCTCTCTCCTAAATCCAAAGATTTAGTGTCCAAAACTCAAATTTAAGGCTTCAAATCCTTAAGGTACCTTCCTAGCCTTAATCTATAGCATGTTTAGCTTCCAAATTAGACACTTAAGCATGAAATTGGACAATATATGTGAGTTTACGGCCCAGGAGGCAGCCTAGGCCGTAAACACCATTTTGAAGGGTTTTTAGCCCTTAAACTCCTTCCTAGACTCAATTGGACTTTAGATATGGCTAAGGGACTTCAAGATATGGACTTAGAACACCTAAAACTATAATTTTGTGGACCTTGAAGGAGTTTACGGCCAAGGCATAAGCTTGGGCCGTAAACTCATGAAAATGGTGTTTTTCATGTCTTTAAACCCTTCCAAATCACCCCTACAGCTTAGATATGAATTATAGGACTTTGATTCTTGCATTTGGACACTTGAAACATTAATTTTGAGGGACTTAGATGAGTTTACGGCCAAGGAGAGTTCTTGGGCCGTAAACTCCACAAAACTTGGCATAAATCTCATTCTAAGGTGTTAGAAAGCCATCCAACACCACCAAAAGCCTTGGAATAAATCAAGGGACCAACCAAAAATACTTTAAGAGCCTTAAACACATCTTTTGTGGGATTTCTAAGAGTTTACGGCCAAGACCTGTTCTTGGGCCGTAAACTCCAAAATTTTTGGTGTTAGAATGCAAACTAAACACCCCTAAAGCCTTTAGATGAATTTTAGAAGTCCTTTCATGCAAGTTTTAGACCTTGAAACACATTGTAGCTTCATATATTAGAGTTTATGGCCATGAAGGGGGTTTCATGGGCCGTAAACTCCATAAATCCCTCATATGTCCCATACAAATTCATGTTAGGCCTTGGAATAATTCTATTAATCACATGTGATTTGTTCTAGCAACATTTAACACCATTTTCTTGGAAAAATAGGAGTTTACGGCCAAGGAGCCATGCTAGGCCGTAAACTCCCATATAAGGGTCTATTTTATGTTTTAAAACTATTCCAAGTCCCTAAACCAAGTCTAGAAATTATCCCTTAAGTGTTAGAAGTCATTTAGCACCATAAACCACACCCACCATGAGTTTACGGCCGTAAACTCATGGGGAATGGGTGTATTTAGACCAAAACTCTTATTTTAGTTTACTCATGGGGAGTAAACTCAAGTCCCAAGTCCCTAGTGTCATTTCACATCCTTAAACGCCACCCGGGTCCCTCCAAACACTCGTATCGGAGTGTTTTCGCGACTAGAAACAATTGTCCCTATCCAACAATCAATCTAAGTCCTAATTAGATACAAATGTGTATCTTTACATTATAATTAGGAACCTCGTGTATTTACAAGCCCCGGATCAACTCTTAGCATCCAAATCGTCATACTTCTCGTCCGGTGAGTTCATACCCCTACGCCTTTTTCACTGTTTTTAACTGTTTTCAGGGGGGGAATACAAGCAAACCAAAACTGTTTTCAAATCATAACATTTATGTGTTTCAAATAATATCTGGCAATCTTATAAACTCTTTTACTCCTTATGTATTATGTTGAGCATAAGGAATGATTTATCAATTACAACTAAATGGATTTTAGTTAAGAAAATAACCAAACTAATCAAATTATTATGGGAATAATTTGGGGTTCTATGTTTCTCTTTATATCAGGTACTAATATCTGTATTAAGTTATTAGATAAACTATGTCTGATTCAGTTTATCTCCATATCATTCGAATGTTTTGCCAGATAGTTTCATTGTATGTATCTATTTTTCACTGTATCATGTCTTAAAGTCTTTGTATGTTTGTTATCGTATGACAATCCTGTGAATTGTTTAATACTAGCTTGTGAGATAGTCACTACCCTTTATGGATGATCAAGTAAATCCTCTCCGGAAGTGTAACCAGAGTCTCCTGGAGGGAGAGCGAGGAATTTGTGAATAGATCTATTCGGGACTGACAATCCCACACCTTAACTGCTAGCTACAGTTAGGCGGGCACGCCTGGGGTGACAAATTCTGGATATCATTCGACGTCTGACTAACGTCAAGGAGGTCTCGTTGTCGTATCAGTATGGTTACCCGACTCACAATACGTATTAATATAAACTTATTCACAGCTAGGATTTGTTTAGAATCTATATCTCGTTCGGGATGGTAATCCCATGGTCTTGTAATCTATATCTCGTTCGGGATGGTAATCCCATGGTTTTATGTCTATACCTTGTTCGGGATGATAATCCCATGATCTTGTGTCTATATTTCGTTCGGGATGGCAATCCCATGGTTTTGAAACTAAATCTTATACGGGATGATAATCCCATGATTTTATCAAGCTATCTTATATCTAGTTTCGGGATAGTGATCCCATGGTTTATCAAACTATTTATATCTACTTTCGGGATAGTGATCCCATGGTTTTTATCGAATTATCTTATAACTGGTTCGGGATGTTAATCCCAAGATTTTCAAAATACTTTCTATTTACAGTTCGTCTAAATTATAGTTTTGTGAATTAAACTATACTATGTGTTATCTAATCAATCTTACAATTAGGAAAATATGGGATTTTCCTGGGGTTAACTTATATCTATAACAGAACTGTAATGAAAGATAACTTAACTACCTTACATAAGAAAATATGGGATTTTCTTGGATATCAAATCTTTTCAGAAAACTAAAGGAAACCGATATATTTTCACAAAACAAAACCGCTTATGAACTCACCAGCTTTATGCTGATTTTCAAACTGCTTGTATTCTCAGGTCCAAGTTAGACAGGTACCTGGCGATATCTTTTGGTGAAGATGGAGTGCTCCGAAGACTCGTCTCTTTTGTTCTTATGAAATATGTATAATTTTGTACAATTTACTTTTGAACCAAGTGTAAACTTTCAAATATATGTAATGTAATGGTTGTTTACTGTGATTACTATGTACATTGGATTTGATACTCAACGTGGAGTCAACCCCGGGAACGTTTCCGCCTTTGGTTTTCGGGGTGTGACAGATTGGTATCAGAGCCCTTGTTTATAGTGAACAGAGTATACCAAACCTTACATGGTATAAAACTATAAACACTAAGGGGCCTAAGTGCTCTGAACTAAAAGTATCCTACAAGATATAAGTATTTTCAAAAGTATTTAAGTATGCCGAGCGGTCGAAATCCGTAACTACAAGTAGAACAAAACATAAGTAAATGGGTGTTGTACACTGCGGTTAAACCTGGGCAGTTATGTAGTCGTGTCTAGGGTCAATATAGCCTGGCCAACTATATTCATTCGAGACACGGCCAACATGTGCTTGGGAGTGACTGTGGCATGCGGCATACCTAAAACTTACCCAATATCCCAAACAACAAATCGACGCTGCAGCGAACCATGAAATACTATGGGAGTATTTCTCGAGCCGATCCTTTGTAGAAATTCTCGTATACACGTTATTCCTTGATCATTCCTCTAGCGATAAAATGTTCTATCTTGATAACTCCTTTCTGCTTTATCGCTTAGTATGATGCTATATTTGCCTTGATGAGATATCTCCTGTCCCATATCTCTTGATTCAATTCAGAGGACTTATGATCCTCTCTTTCGTGATCTTGTTAGATCACGATGCCTCCAAGAAAGAGACCCAGCTCAACGAACAACAAAAATCCTCCTTTTCAACTTGATCTTGCATCACTTCAGACACTTCTGACTGCTGCAATGGTAGCAGCCATGTCGCAAATGAACTCTAGAAATTCAGGAGGTGATCCTCAACATCAAAACCCAGAAGATAGCCAGGGACACCAAAAAGGGGGTTCCTATAAGGATTTCATGAACGCAAAACCGACATTCTTTGATGGCACAGGGGGTGTCATTGCTTTAACCCGATGGTTCGAGAGAATCGAATCAATCTTTGAAATACGTGGCTGTTCGGAGTCTGATAGAGTCAAGTTTGCCGCCTGTACCTTCCTAGACAAAGCCTTGACTTGGTGGAATGGCCGAGTCAAATCCTTAACTTTACCTGTAGCCAATGCTATGGGTTGGGAAGCTATGAAGGAGCTTCTCCTCGCGGAATATTGCCCTCGGGGCGAGCTTCAGAAGCTAGAACACGAACTATGGAACCTTAAGATGAAGGGTTCTGACATAGCTGCTTATACCTCAAGATTCGACGATCTGGCCCTACTTTGTCCAGGAATGGTTACCCCGGAAAGTAAAAAGATAGAGAGATTCATCTGGGGGTTGACCCAACCAACAAAGGGGAATGTCTTGGCTGCGAAGCCAGACACTTATGACAGTGCTAAGTGCCTTGCTAAAATCCTGATAGATCACGAAGACAACTATGATGAAGAAGCTACTACCCCCGAGCCAGTCGCCAGTGGAGGCGGTAGCAAAAAGAAATCCTGGAACAAGCGGAAGGCCCAGAGTACGCAAGGGTCTTCTAAGAAACAGCAAACGGTAGCAGTCCATGTTGCTACTACCCCTGTTGCTGTTTCAGCTGTAGGTTCCACAGCCCAAACTCCCGCCAGTGGATACACTAGTACCCTTCCTTGGTGTAGTAAGTGTAACTACCACCACTGCATTCCTGGTCCATGTCGTGAAAGGATCTGCGACAATTGTGGCAATAAGAGCCATCTTGCGCGAACCTGTAGAAAACCAGCCAAGCCAACAAACCAGTCGTCTGGAGCGGGAATTAGTCAGGCCTGCTACAATTGTGGTGAAGCCGGGCACTTCAAAAGGAATTGTCCCAAGATGGCTACAACCACAAATCCCTCTGCTGCCGCAGGTATATCTCTATTTGATAATTCTTATGCTTGCAACTCTTTTCGATTTTGGGTGCAAAAGGGAAACCTGTTATCTATCTATTCGAACGTATTCTAAACTCAATCCTTCGCATGTAATCGAAATATATACCATCGAGACGACTAACTAGTGAGATAGAGAACACTAACTTCGTACCTATAGATTGAATCCTCGGTCCGGAGGACTATTCTATTCCATTCGATTTATAAAGGGGGAAACTTTCCATGAAAATACTTTGATGCCATGTTTAACCAGAAATGACCGAGTTTTCGTTCGCGTTGTTATCTTTACTTTCGAAAGGGTCGCTCGTCTAGATTTCTTTCTCGACCCGATTCTCGTGATCTTCGGCATCAAACTTTCGTATCATTCTATACCTTAGAACTCAAAAGTTTTCCCAATGTGAATTACCACGCATCCCTCGTTTCTGTGATTATTGAGAAACGGGAAGTTAGCAACTGTTCCCTCTAAATGTCTATCCCGAAGGATTCCCGGAAGTTTCTTTCGAGCATCCAGTTTAGTCTCACATCAAACCTTTCGAGATCTTCGTAGAGATCGATTCTGTAACCTTCAAGCTTCGGATGCCCTTAGAGCTTGGTAATCTATCTAGACCATCACGTCTCGAATCCTTAGAAACGTTTGCCCAACGAAAACCTAGTGATTCCTTGAAGAAACCGAAGTCGTTCAGGGTTGGAACTTCCACGAGAGAGCAGATTGATATCGTAGATTGAGAGAGAGTCAAGAAGCGAAACCAAGACATGTCCCGATAATGAGAATTCATTAGAACACTCAATAGAGCCCTGATTCCACTTGAGAAAGTGAAGATCCGAGGCAACAAATCCATTCGTATCTCATTTCAATCCATGACCTGTATCTTATTCCTTGAATTTCGGGACGAAATTCCCTCTAACGGGGGGATAATGTAACAACCCGAAGTTGTTCATCGCCGAAAACCCGTTCTACCCGAATAACTCGTCGGAAATCGAAATGTCCCGATATCATTTTTGGGCTTAGTTAACTAAAAGTTATATGTTTATTATCATTCAATGAGGGTCCAAATCATTTAGGAACTCATGAAATTAGCCCAAGACATGTATTTTATAAGTTTTAGAAATATCCTCGTCGGGTGACGAAAACTCAATCGGGTGCAACCCAAAGCATCGTTTAAGGCCGGTATCGGGTAGAATTCCACCGTGTCCAAGTTTTAGGAACTATATAAACATGTTTAAGCACTCATTTGAAGCTTTTTCCTTCTCTCTCTACTCTCTCTCTAACCTCTCTCCTAAATCCAAAGATTTAGTGTCCAAAACTCAAATTTAAGGCTTCAAATCCTTAAGGTACCTTCCTAGCCTTAATCTATAGCATGTTTAGCTTCCAAATTAGACACTTAAGCATGAAATTGGACAATATATGTGAGTTTACGGCCCAGGAGGCAGCCTAGGCCGTAAACACCATTTTGAAGGGTTTTTAGCCCTTAAACTCCTTCCTAGACTCAATTGGACTTTAGATATGGCTAAGGGACTTCAAGATATGGACTTAGAACACCTAAAACTATAATTTTGTGGACCTTGAAGGAGTTTACGGCCAAGGCATAAGCTTGGGCCGTAAACTCATGAAAATGGTGTTTTTCATGTCTTTAAACCCTTCCAAATCACCCCTACAGCTTAGATATGAATTATAGGACTTTGATTCTTGCATTTGGACACTTGAAACATTAATTTTGAGGGACTTAGATGAGTTTACGGCCAAGGAGAGTTCTTGGGCCGTAAACTCCACAAAACTTGGCATAAATCTCATTCTAAGGTGTTAGAAAGCCATCCAACACCACCAAAAGCCTTGGAATAAATCAAGGGACCAACCAAAAATACTTTAAGAGCCTTAAACACATCTTTTGTGGGATTTCTAAGAGTTTACGGCCAAGACCTGTTCTTGGGCCGTAAACTCCAAAATTTTTGGTGTTAGAATGCAAACTAAACACCCCTAAAGCCTTTTGATGAATTTTAGAAGTCCTTTCATGCAAGTTTTAGACCTTGAAACACATTGTAGCTTCATATATTAGAGTTTATGGCCATGAAGGGGGTTTCATGGGCCGTAAACTCCATAAATCCCTCATATGTCCCATACAAATTCATGTTAGGCCTTGGAATAATTCTATTAATCACATGTGATTTGTTCTAGCAACATTTAACACCATTTTCTTGGAAAAATAGGAGTTTACGGCCAAGGAGCCATGCTAGGCCGTAAACTCCCATATAAGGGTCTATTTTATGTTTTAAAACTATTCCAAGTCCCTAAACCAAGTCTAGAAATTATCCCTTAAGTGTTAGAAGTCATTTAGCACCATAAACCACACCCACCATGAGTTTACGGCCGTAAACTCATGGGGAATGGGTGTATTTAGACCAAAACTCTTATTTTAGTTTACTCATGGGGAGTAAACTCAAGTCCCAAGTCCCTAGTGTCATTTCACATCCTTAAACGCCACCCGGGTCCCTCCAAACACTCGTATCGGAGTGTTTTCGCGACTAGAAACAATTGTCCCTATCCAACAATCAATCTAAGTCCTAATTAGATACAAATGTGTATCTTTACATTATAATTAGGAACCTCGTGTATTTACAAGCCCCGGATCAACTCTTAGCATCCAAATCGTCATACTTCTCGTCCGGTGAGTTCATACCCCTACGCCTTTTTCACTGTTTTTAACTGTTTTCAGGGGGGGAATACAAGCAAACCAAAACTGTTTTCAAATCATAACATTTATGTGTTTCAAATAATATCTGGCAATCTTATAAACTCTTTTACTCCTTATGTATTATGTTGAGCATAAGGAATGATTTATCAATTACAACTAAATGGATTTTAGTTAAGAAAATAACCAAACTAATCAAATTATTATGGGAATAATTTGGGGTTCTATGTTTCTCTTTATATCAGGTACTAATATCTGTATTAAGTTATTAGATAAACTATGTCTGATTCAGTTTATCTCCATATCATTCGAATGTTTTGCCAGATAGTTTCATTGTATGTATCTATTTTTCACTGTATCATGTCTTAAAGTCTTTGTATGTTTGTTATCGTTTGAGAATCCTGTGAATTGTTTAATACTAGCTTGTGAGATAGTCACTACCCTTTATGAATGATCAAGTAAATCCTCTCCGGAAGTGTAACCAGAGTCTCCTGGAGGGAGAGCGAGGAATTTGTGAATAGATCTATTCGGGACTGACAATCCCACACCTTAACTGCTAGCTACAGTTAGGCGGGCACGCCTGGGGTGACAAATTCTGGATATCATTCGACGTCTGACTAACGTCAAGGAGGTCTCGTTGTCGTATTAGTATGGTTACCCGACTCACAATACGTATTAATATAAACTTATTCACAACTAGGATCTGTTTAGAATCTATATCTCGTTCGGGATGGTAATCCCATGGTCTTGTAATCTATATCTCGTTCGGGATGGTAATCCCATGGTTTTATGTCTATACCTCGTTCGGGATGATAATCCCATGATCTTGTGTCTATATTTCGTTCGGGATGGCAATCCCATGGTTTTGAAACTAAATCTTATACGGGATGATAATCCCATGATTTTATCAAGCTATCTTATATCTAGTTTCGGGATAGTGATCCCATGGTTTATCAAACTATTTATATCTACTTTCGGGATAGTGATCCCATGGTTTTTATCGAATTATCTTATAACTGGTTCGGGATGTTAATCCCAAGATTTTCAAAATACTTTCTATTTACAGTTCGTCTAAATTATAGTTTTGTGAATTAAACTATACTATGTGTTATCTAATCAATCTTACAATTAGGAAAATATGGGATTTTCCTGGGGTTAACTTATATCTATAACAGAACTGTAATGAAAGATAACTTAACTACCTTACATAAGAAAATATGGGATTTTCTTGGATATCAAATCTTTTCAGAAAACTAAAGGAAACCGATATATTTTCACAAAACAAAACCGCTTATGAACTCACCAGCTTTATGCTGATTTTCAAACTGCTTGTATTCTCAGGTCCAAGTTAGACAGGTACCTGGCGATATCTTTTGGTGAAGATGGAGTGCTCCGAAGACTCGTCTCTTTTGTTCTTATGAAATATGTATAATTTTGTACAATTTACTTTTGAACCAAGTGTAAACTTTCAAATATATGTAATGTAATGGTTGTTTACTGTGATTACTATGTACATTGGATTTGATACTCAACGTGGAGTCAACCCCGGGAACGTTTCCGCCTTTGGTTTTCGGGGTGTGACACTTGGTAACCTTGTAACTTTCTCTTATCCAAGTGTGAGTCTTATGTTCCGGTAGTATAGGCCTCTCCTATCTTTCACACCTACTCATACTCGTCCCAAGTATTGTCTCGCAGTTTTGCAAGTCACCATAAAAGAATTTCACATACTCATTTAACACATCAGATAACATAATCAAGCTTTATATTATTTCTTGAAACGATTACATAGATGTTCAAGTCAACATATAATATACCTCTAATAGGCTACACCACATGATGTTATCCTCATGGATACTTTATATCTTGATCTTTGGATATAAAGTCCCTTACACATGATCCCTTGCATTGTCACCTGCTTCATCAAGGTTCATATGGAATGCGTGGGCAAAACTTCTGAGCCGAAAGATCTTCTTCTAGGGTCCTTCTGGCGCTCTGGAATGCGCTACAAACTCCTAAGAAGGGCTATAGAAAAGCCTTGAGGCTTTGGGAGTGTTTAGGAGAAGAAAAGTGGAAAGGTGTGATGAAATGGGATGATTTGAACCTCTATTTATAGGCTGAGGAATGGCCGTACGCTGGACGTAATGTGGCCAGGTGTCACCATCTGGTGGCAAGGCGTGGGGAGGAAGCAGTGGCTCAGATCGCGCCATGTGTCACTCGCTGGTTACTCCAAAAACTAATTATCTACTAAAATCTGTACTTTTTCATATGAGATCCATTTTTGATGTTCTTTATATCCATGCGTAGGTATCAACGGGATCTACAACTTTTGTTTAGACTTCGTTAGCTAATTTTGATTTATTTTTTAAAGTTATATTTAACAGACTTAGATAGTTAAATCCGTTAAAAATTCATAACTTTGTCATCCGCCGTCCGATTTTGACTCTCTTAATATCGTTGAGCTCATATTAATGGGATCTTCAATTCTCATTTAGGTTGTGTCGGCTATCTAAATTTCGATTTCTGGATTGTGCACTGTTATGCTAAATCTTATAAAAATCATAACTTCCTCATACGAAGTCAGATTTGGACGTTCTTTTTATGTGCGTTCTCATTTTAACATATATTAAAACTTTCTTTTATATCCCTAAGGCTAAAAAGTAATTTATCAAAAGTTCATTTTTTACGTTACATGGTGTGGTGCCGGTTTAGACGTAAAACTTCGACAAGTCATAACTTCTTCGTTATAACTTGAATTTCAGAGTTCTTTATATGTACAGAACCTTTGTGACATATACTTTAACTTAGTTAAGATTATTTATTCTAAAAAATCTTCTATCAAAAAGTCATTTTTGATGCTTATTGTCTCTAAATTAACTAGCCAGAATCTGCGGGCGTTAAAATTATCCCCCCTTAGGATGATTACATCTCGGAATCATCAACGAAACACGACTTGTATAATGACTCCAAAAATTAACTTTTCATCCTAGATAATAACCGTAACTCCTATTTTCCTTCGAATAAGTATCTAACTATTGGACCTCTTGAATACAGACGTTGCTCGATCTTGCAACCGCTCTCTATATCACGTTGGGCTTTTAATCGTGACCTTAAAGTCACAATCTTGATCCTTATGGGAAAGTCTTTCTACCTCATAAACAGACTTAAATTAAGATAAGTTCATTACTTCTATTATCATAATAGACTGATGGATCATGTTCTAATGACCCCTCATCGTATGATGCAATGCTTAGACTCAGGTCTCTTAGAGCCAGGTTCTAGAACGGAATATATCTTCCTTAATGTTCTAATGTGATATAATCACATTCTAGCGTGTAACAGTTCTAGTTACAAGCTTTTTTTTTTACTTTCGCAGTGATCACAATACTTCTATTGATTGCTTCGATTATTTTTCACTTAAATCTTCTGGCTTAAGTCAGATACTACATCGATCTTGGTTCTCTAAACCACGTATCACACTCCTCTTAGTCGGACTCGATTTCATATGACCACTAGGGTCGGAATAACAGTCATCTTCTTATTAGTTACCAAAATGATGGTAACGACATATATGAATCAAACAGAACCAATTACTAATGTCTTGGCAACCTTGTAACTTTCCCTGATCCAAGTGTGAGTCCTATGTTCCGGTAGGATAGGTCACCACTTTTGAGCATCTCCCAATGTGTTTCCTTCTACACTTGTCACACCGATTTTCTTCATTGTTATCCTCATACCTTTTTATGTTGGGGTCAGACTTTGGGAACCTATTTTTGTGTTCGGGTCTTGAAGACCCATTAAACTTCCTCTTCTCGCCAACCTCAGCTTTCTCCAGACACTTTTCCCTTAACCGGGTCTCAACATTCTTAGCTGCTTTAACGGTTGTCTTTAAAGTAGTTGCCATTTTGACCATTGGGCCAAAGTTAGTTGGCAATTCGTTAGAAAACCTATCTATATTGGAGAGTTCAGTAGGCACCAAGTAAGGGAATAGCTTCTTCCTCTCGGTGAATGCAGTGGCATACTCATCAACACTCATCTTCCCTTTCTTTAGGTTCTAAAACTCATTGTTTAGGTCTATCAGATCTATCTCTGAGTAGTATTGCATTTTCAACTGCTCCATGAATGCTTCCCAAGACATCCGCATGGCTTCTCCCCATGGAATTGTATCTGCCAACAACTTCCACCAACTTAAAACTCCGGTCTTTAGTTGTCTGATTGCAAAGACGATCTTTTGCTTATCACTGCAATTACAGCTTTCAAATACCATTTCCATCTCGGATATCCAATCTATAATTTCTATTGGATATGGGCTTCCAAAACGACTTGGTGGTTTGGCATCCAAGAAGTTCTTATACATGCGCCCATCCCTGTCAATCCTTCTATTCGGGTCGTTCCCACTGACTACTCGGGCTCTAATTTGACACATAGTACGACTGTAATTTCCCTCATCTGACAGTTCTTCATTTAGTTCGGGCAACACAATAGGCGTTGTAGGTTCATACATATTATGCAACATTTGCCTCATCTCCTCCCTTTGTTCGACCATCATATCCCGAATCATTGCTTGGACTCCTACCAACGTGATTGGCTCAGGTGCAGCTGCTAACTTTGGTGTACGCTCAATCACAGGCCTGTTGGATTTGTGTCTAAGTCCATAACTATAATTGGTATGTACTTGACCTAAGAGTAGCATGGTCCATTTAGGTTGCATATCATTAGGACAATTTGATAGGATGGACTTTTGAGAAGAAGTTATTTATGGTTTATTAATATATTATAAGTTCTAATATATTAATATGAAATCATATTGTTTAATTAGTATTGATCAAGAATTAATTTGGAATTAATTATGTGATAAAAAAGAGACTAATTAAATATAAGGGGTTTATTTGGTAAATCATTCATTCTTATAAAGTGGGCTTATAATCCATAGTTCTTCATGTTGGGCTAAACCCATGTGGTAACCCATGGATACTCCATGGAGGTTTTAACCCATGGAGCATGAGGGATATGGAAATTCATTAGGGTTTACATGGTGTAACTTTAGTTAGCCACACTATATAAGAACCCCTCTAGCTCATGGAATCGGCACTTAAGTGGAATACTAGAGGGCTAGCCTATTTGTGTGTGCAAGGAATCTCTTCTCAAGTTATCCTTTGTTCTAGGTGTGTTGTGATTCCACTTGAGGCATTCATACTATTGGTTCTAAGCTCTTAAAGGCTAAAGGTTCAAGGATTCCAACAAGCTACAAGAAAAGATATGTTATCTAACTTGTTTTATTACCCAAATATCAAGTTTTGTATGCTAGTTAGGGTCATACCTTGGAAAGTTCAAGTTTGCATGTATAATAGAGAAAACATAGATCCAAGGTATTTAGGGTTTCATGTACACCTTAGGAGTGTTAGAATGCTCAAAACCCAACAGTGGTATCAGAGCCTAAGCTTGTTTTCAATTATACTTGATGCTATTTGCTTGGAAATGCTTTAAAAATCGAGTTTCAGCCTTCTGGACAGTCGACTCGCCGAGTCCAAGCACAATTCTGACCAACTCGACGAGTTGGAGCTCTAGAACGCAGTTTTCGATGTTTTTTTTGCTAGAATTGGACTAGGATAATTACCCTAAGCTGTTTTGGAACTTATAAACTTGTTTTTGATGTGGTAATGATCATGCTTATCCAATTTATAAGATAATTGTCAAAGTTTCATTTTTTGTATTAGTTTATATGGTTAGGCTAATTACATGAAATTTGTTTGATATGAATTGTCTTGTTCTTATTAGTTTAATTTAGATCATAGAAAAAGTTGTTTGATTTTTGTAAGTTACAATAGTTGATCTAAATGTTTTGATGAATTCTATAATTTGTCCTCAAGTTATGGAAAATGAACAGTTTTTCTTTTAAAGAAATCATTAAACTTAAAGGTTAGGAACTTGAAGAGTCTTTTTCCATAAATGTTTTTATGAACTCCATAACTTGTCCTCAAGTTATGGATTTTCAAGTGTCTTTTCATTAAAACCTATATTAAACTCATAAGTTATGGATTCCAAAAGTTTTTGAATAGCTCAAAACTTTCCCTCCAGTTTTGAAATTTGTAAATGTAAAAGTTTATCTTTTTAAAGATTTAATTCCATACCCTAGAATTTTAAAGTTTAAATTCTACCCTTATACTATTATACTATTATATGTTTAATATTTATATATATGTATAAGAACAAAGTCAGTCTTACCGTTAGTAAGCCTCATTCACGAAGCCGGTCTATAAGGGGGTATAAGGTTACTGCCTATAAAGTGACAGTTTAATGGGTGCCCACTCTCACCCATCGCTTCCTTGATTGGTGGAGGGTCGTTAGCTTAAAGGGTAGGATAGGAATCTATATCTCCCTTCATTATAACTATAATGATAAATATAAAGTAACTAAACACTTATAAATTCCTAAATCTTAGTTACTTAGGAAAATGTGAACATGGTGCTAACCCTTGAAATTGCACTTTGCACCTTGTGAAGTCGTTAGTGGAGTGTGTGTGGTTAAACGACACACTAATTTGGACTGACAGTGCATGGAAAAGGGTAGAATAAAATTGTGAAATACTATGTGAAATTGAGTGTTGAGTTCTAACAGATGGTTTTTACTAGAAATGAAGTAAAACTATGTTTAGAATCACTCATAAAATATTGGAAGTCTTATGAGATTCCAATTAATAGCCAAATAATGAAAATTTAGCGAAAATATAAAATTTGAAATAAGTAAAATTTTATTATTTGATGTTGTAGAGAATCTCGTTATAAGTGTTTAGGCGAAAACCTCGTCGAAATCCGAGTTATAATGAAGAAGTTATGACCAACCGAAGATCCACGACAAAACCGACACGACACCGAATGACGTAAAAAGTGAGTTTTTTGATAAACTACTTTTTAGCCTTAGTAATCTAAATGAAAGTCGTAGTATTCGTCCAACCGAGAAATTTGATAAAAAGAATGCCAAAATCTGACTTCGTATAAGGAAGTTATGATTTTTCTAAATTTCGGATTAGCAGTAGACAGCTAAAAACTTGAATTTTAGATCGAGTGGTTTTTAGCCAACACAACCTAAATGAGAATTGAAGGTCTCGTCATTAGTAGTACAACGGTAAAAAGTCTGACGAAAACGGATGTCGGATGAAGAAGTTATGAATTTTTAACGGATTTTCCTGTCCCGCTCTGTTAAAAATAATAATATTAAAATTAAAATCAAAATTAGCCGATGAAGTCTAAACGAAAGTTGTAGATCATAATTTTAGCTACGCGTGCATATAAATAACGTCAAAAATGGAGCTCGTATGCGAAATTTATGGACTTTAGAAGTTTTGGGTTCAATTTCCGAGAAATTCGCATGGTTGGTGTTCGGCCACGTCACCCTCGTCCGGATCTCGCCCCGTGTCCGCCTTGTGTCCGAACCGGCTTAGTCATTCGAGCAGCTGGCAACGCGTGTCGCAACCCCCTTGCACTGAAGGCTCGGCCAATCCGAGACCGCCACCTGCCCTTCCCGTGTTGACCTGCGAAGCGAGCCACCTGGAGGCTCGCATGCGAGCCACATGCTTCGTTCCTTCTGCTGCCTCGTGTCCTCGCTGCTGACTCATCCTTCTCAGCCCACCTTCGGACCTCGCTTATAAATAAGGAGGCTGCGAGATCTTCCGACTAGAATCCCAAATTGGCAATTTTAACCCCTTTTTCCATATTTTTACTATTTTGCCATCCCTCGAAGCCCCGGTATTATTTTTAAAGCCCGGAATACGCCCCGAAGTGCCCGGAGAGCCCGATAAATTATTCTTTTTGGTTTAAAGCTCTACTCTCGCAAGGCTTATTATTCAATATATTTGTCGGTTTCTAACAACGAAAGCTATTTATAGAGCCGATGTGCTACTTAAATTACTATTTTAACCCCATATATTTTTAAGGTGAGTTCAATATATAGGAACAATTGTATGTTATGTGTTATATGTGCTATGTGCTTTTCAGTGTTATTATTCTGAGTTATTTTCCTGTGTTATTTTTATTCGCTACTTTTAATAGCAAAGTTATACCTTTGACCATGTGATCAGTGAAAGGACTTAGTTTCACGGTGGTACTGGTATGTAGCCTTTGGCCATGTAGAACATGTCTCGTAAGAGAATGAATTCTATTCTATGACATTGGTAGAAGGTTAGATAGGAATGGTATGTAGCCTTTGACCATGTAGAGCATGACTCCGTAAGAAAATGAACTCTATTCTTTGGTATTGGCAAATGGTTAGACAGGGCTATAAGCCTGAAATCTACCAAAATGTTAATCAGAAATTATATGTCTTCTATGCCATTTGGACCAAAGCTTTATGGATGCATATCAAGTATTGAAATCGTTATGTCTCATTGATCGTAAATCTTTGAATCAAATCTTGAGTTGATATTGAAAGCCTGACATATGATACACATATGTTATTGTTGTTCTTGTTCCTTTTTGCTTCTATCATATTGGTTTATATAAGGCATAAGATTATATTGTATCCATTTATTGAATTCACTAAGCATTATCACTTATCCCTCTCAATATTTAATAATTGCAGGTGATGAGTATCCAATATAGTTTTATACTGCTGAAAGATTTAGAATAGTTAATACTATTTCTCTGTATTTTAATGTTCATGTATGTATATGAATAGTAGATTACTGGGTAGATATGAAATGTAATAAAACTTAGTCGGTTTGTATCCAATATTTTGTAATCACTTCATCAATATAAAATACTGTTTTATAAATATGCATGTAGCATGTTTTGAGGAAATAACTTAAGAATAATGTTGGAATAGTATGAAGGTTTGGGTCTTTCATAAATACGAAAGTTGGGGTCTTTCACCAATATACCCTTATCTATTATTTTAAATGTTTTGTTTTTTGTTAACTTAATAAATAAAGTTATAAAAGAAATTTTTAATTGAAGTGGGCCCTACTCTTTCCTAAATCTGCTCGATAATGAAAAGAAAACCGTAAACTATTGGACCAACTTCCTTCCTAGTTCCTCCTTCTTTCTTCACCATTTTCTCCGTCGCCACCTCCGTTGTCCCTGAAATCGGCGTCGCCGACCACCTTTAATCGAAACCTTCACACTATCGTTGACCACCTGTTCTGATCAAAACCTGCATGATGTTGTTGACCTCTTCTTCTGATCAAAACATTCACGCCATCGAGCATGATGCCGACAATCACAACTGAACCCAGGAACCCATCGCCGAATGTTACAGACGATGCTCACTCCTCCTTTCGATCATCTTCCCCCTTTTACCCTAAATCACCAAACTATCCGGCCATCATATGTTGCCCTTCTCCTCTCGGAGACACCATCTTGCTCGAAGAAACCACTACCGTACCAGAGGTCCTACCAATTTGGATCAATGGGGTTGCCACTGGGTTTGTTTTTAATTGTGGTATCACCAACGAAATTTATGCATCAAAGATTAATGTAACTTTGGAGGGGATTTAAAGATGTATTTCCAAGAATTGACTTATGTTTTGATTTTGGGGAGAGTATTATCTAAGAAGCAGGATTCTCAACCATACCCTCTCCACAACTCCTTCTCCAATCACAAATTCACAACCTGCAGTTGTGGATTCACGACCATCTGTTTGTGTTCAAGACTCACTTGTAGGTCATGGGTTTTTATGGGCTTGTGTTTATTAGTTCTTTACAGATTCATGTTTGATTTTAGTTTGGGAGTTGATACAAGAGAACAAGAGAGGTGTTCGTCAGTTGCTGCATCAATGAGGGATCAGAACCAAAATCCATGAAGCATCGTTGTCATCAGATAGCTCCAGCCACTCCTATCCTCTCTTAATTATCACGTTTCTATGGCATCAAGCTTAAAATCTAGAACAACTGAATTCATTGTTAGGGTTGTAATTTATGTTTCATCTGATTTTTTTGGTTTTTTTTTCTATTTATCCGGATTTAGTGGTTTTGGGATCTTAGTTTCATCATATATTGGTTATGTTTTTTCCCTTTTCATAAAATTGATTGTCATGGTTATGGAGCTCGCCGGAAAGACTGTGACATCCCTAATTTCACGACCAGAAAAGACCGGTTTGTTTATGCTTTGTTTTAAAATCAGAGTTATCTTTTAAAGAAAACAGTTGTGGAATTTGTCCCAGAAACAAAATGTGATAACCATTTATCAAAACATTTCTCAAAGAGAATGTATTTTCATTAAATAATAAAACCTCGGGATGTCATGTTTCAATACAGACCAAAAGCATAAACAGTATAAAATAAACCTTACAACAGTTATTTATAACTACTGATCTATAATCCAAAATCTCTCGTCAAGTCCACCAACTTATACTCTTGTGCCATTACCTGTAATGCAAAGAAAACTGAGTAGGTCAGGCTTGGGATCCTGGTGAGCATATAGGGTTTTCAACCCACAATAATATAATTATTATATTTAATCATCAAACAATCAATCCAATTACCCACCCCCATTATCTCCATTTATTTCTTAAAGATTTATCCTAAGAACCGATTACCCTTCTCCCATTCATTCCAAAGGATTGCCCTAAGGAACTGGCACAAAGTCTAGTGTTGCCAAGGTTCTTAGATTACCTCTGGTGAACACGCAATTCACAATAATTAATGAACCTATTTCAAGAACACCTAATGAACACTTAGTTCCAATATTACCCAATGAACACCTAGTTCACAAACACTTAATGAACACCTAGTTCAAATATTACCTAATGAACACCTAGTTCACAAACACTTAATGAATACTTAGTTCAAATATTCCTGATGAACACTAAGTTCAAATATCTAATGAACACTTAGTTCGAATATCCCTGGTGAACCCAATCACCTAAGGAACACAGAGTATGAAAGCTCTTAGTTCAAACAACATGATAATAAGGTATATCTCGATCCTGCGAAACCACTAATGTTATAAACACATATAAATTATATTTCTAAAACAATATATCACATCCCGTGGATCCCCACATACTGACCCTATACAATGATCTTACAAGATCTAGCCTAAGGAATCGATATGAACCACAAACTAACGAACCTGCTTCGGAAATTCCCTGGCAGCAAACCAGCATCAATAAATATATCAAATGAGGGGAATGGAATAAGTTTCACCATTAACCTTCGTTCGTAAAAGAAAGAACCACAAGACAGTTTAGTCAGGGGTAGTTATCTAGATAACAATGCCTAGGCGTGGTCCGACTATCATGAGGTATTATACCCCCAGACTCTACGTATCCCAGCATCGAACTTTGCCTAGCAGTGGCCTGAATACATGAGGTATTTCACCCCCAGACGCACCCTATCCAGCAATATAACACCAGACATACCTATCAGTGGTCTATTACCGACACACTTTATTAGGCAGTCTACGAAGTTCCCTTAATTACTTCGTGAAAGAAAACGCTGACATATGAAGCTCGGTCGATCACCTCATAAAAGAAACGCTGACTCCAAAGCTCTCTCAAAATAAAAGTATGGGGAAATACTACTAGAGTACTCCCGTACGCTCCCATAACCGACACACAAAATTGTCAAAAAGACTTTGTACATGATAGTACTTCTGGCACATTATAATACTCTGGTATGCGAAAGAATCGTACTCGAGAACATAATAGTACCCTGGCACAAGCAGCACCCAAGACACAAAGCTTTGAAAAAGACTTCGTACATAAAATATACTTCTGTACGTAGGACGTATTCCACCGATCATCAATCTCACCCCACACGTACTCTTAATAAGAGACTACCCAAATTCCAATCTTAATTGAACTAACATCCCATTTAAGTCTTAACCCATCACTAGGCAAACCTACAATGTTTATAATCAATATTTGATACTATCTCCGTTTAGGAAACGCTAACTAGTGTACACTTAACACAAGGTTTTAAGTAATAATATCATATATTCACATCTTAACACATATTGAACCATATCTGATTCGCACATTGTATATCATCAGATATATATCTAACACGTATTTCGGATAATAACAAATACTTCACATACATATGTATATTTCATACTTTAATCAATGCTCGTATTAAAATCACGTTCCTAAAAGAGACTATACACATGATACCTTATCGAATGAACACGTAGTTGAAAAAATACATAATCTGTACTCCCGGATCTTAAATTTGCCTCATTACCTAATCCATATTCCTGGATCTAAAACTAACCTCTTGATCTGATCCATACTCTCGGATCTAAAACTAACCTCCTGCTCTGATCCATACTCTCGGATCTAAAACAAGTTTATCTCTTTATCCTTTTATCTCATGGTCCAACCCACCTTTTATCACCTACCAACAACCTCATCTACTCATGTTCTACCCAACATATTTTTAGATACAAAATACATATATAGTTTAACTCATTAAAACTTATATGATTCATCCACTCCACAACCATCTCAAATAAACAACGATATATTATACACATAGCATGTATTTCATAGCAAATACTTAATATTTATGTGTTAGAAGAAAGTGACCACACACTCACCTGATCAGAAGATGATCGGACAACACTACGACTTGTAGAAGTAGTATTCTTCGGTAGATCTGGAAGATCTTCACAAAAACTAGGCTCCTCGCGGGCAGAGCTTCGGCTAGAGAACTGCACTCCTCGGGATCTTCGGGGCTTCAGGACTTGCTTCGGGGCTTGGGAATGATACCGAGGCTTCGGGGTATAAGTTGTACACAAAACGAGGTAAAAACGCGAGAGGAAGGAAGAATGGAGCAATAAAACTCGGATGCCCTCGACTTCCTTTTATAAGGGGCTGGAAACCCGATTTACGCTGGGCGTAATGAGGATAAGACCGCTGACCCCCCCCCCCCCCCCTGGATAATATCGAAATTTATATTTAAATTTAATATTTTAATTATTTTGTAAACTTCAAAAATTCATATCTTCCTCATACGAACTCCGTTTTCGACCTTCTTTATATCCACGCGTAGGTGAGACTATGCTCTATAACTTTCGTTTAGACTCCGTCGGATAATTTTAATTTATTTTTATTATTTATTTCTTGTAGGTCGGGACAAGAAAACTCCATTATAAATTCATAACTTCTTCATCCGACGTCCGTTTTCGTCTGTATTTTTATTGTTTTACTACAATTAACGAGATCTTCGATTCTTGTTTAGATTGTTTCGGCTAAAAACCGCTCGGTCTCAAATCGAGTATTCGGGCTGCATACCGCTAAACCAAAACTTCGAAAAATCATAACTTCCTCATACGAAGTCAAATTTGGGCCTTCTTTTTATGCACACTCACGGTTAAATATCGCTCTAATGTAAATTCACCTTTTTACGTCGCGCTGTGTCGTGCCGGTTCTGTCGCGAAACTTCGACAGGTCATAACTTCTTCGTTATAACTCGGATTTCGGCGTTCTTTATATGTACGAAATCCTTGTAACATATACTACAAATTAGTTAAGATTATTCATCCTAAATAATCTTCTAACAAAAAGTCATTTTTGACGCTTATCGTCTCTAAATTGACTAGCCCTGATCTACGGGCGTTACAAAGACCATGGAGGTGGGGGAGGGGATGGCGGCTATTTGGTCGGAAAATGATGGAAGAGGAGCTGAGGTGGTTGTACACAAGGTTAAAGGGATTGTATGTTGGCAGTGTTTTTTTTATTGCTTTTTTAAAATGAAATAGAAAAAGAAATATATAAATAATAAAATTAATTAAAAAAAAATATTAATAAGGGCATAATAGTCTTTTTAGGTTGGACACGAACCAAACTCGCAACAAAAATATACTATAGGGGCGGTCCGAGTTAAAAAACTAAGTTAGGGACCAAACACGCAAATTACTCCAAACCATAGGGACCATTTGTTTAATTTACTCCTATATTTATACTATCTAAAGTTTACTTTTAATTCAAATTGAAAGTCCAAAGAGAAAAGTCCAAAGACTAAACTGTTTTTACATGAGTCTCGAGGACTTGATTTCTAGACTTCCAGTCATCTACTAAGAATCATGTTGTCATTCATTTGTATTCCATCAAGCAATCATCAATTTAATTTTTATATCAATAAAGTCATTTATCAACCGAAAGAAAGTTTGTAATTGTTATTCTTTATCAATGCAATCGACGGTTAAAAATCAATCAGAAGTTACTACAATAGTGATTTTAATTCCAATCGAAAGTCCTCGAGTACTAAATGTGTTTTCTAAATCAACATTTGTTTTATTTGATAACCGTTATTTTAAGATTTACGAGAAATATGTTTGATTTTTCAAAAAACCTACGGGTTATGGGACGGGTTTGGATATATGTCGATTCGGTGGATAAGGGTATGAGTTTGACTATTCAAAATCCTGCAGGTTACGTAGCGGGTTTGGAACGGATTTTGAAATTTGTTAAAAGGTTTTGAATAAAGGTCGATTCGCTCAAAACTCACCCATTGCCGTTCGTACGTAGGTTACTTTTCATCTACACACTTTCGCAGGTTACAAAGATTCACACCTCACATATAGACTTTGTGCTCGGAACGAACTATCTAAGAATCGGAGGTTGCAATCGATTCATAGTTCAAAATCGTTCGGATTTGTTCGAGATCGTTCGGAGTTCTATGATAGTATGGAATTAGATTCGCTGTTCTTGGCTCGCTCTTATTTTGAAATCGCTCGGTAGCTTATAAAGGATTTGGATATCAAAATCGGAAATCTGATCGAAATTTCAAGGAAAATTGGAATTCTTGTGTCGGAACAGTAGAACCAAAATCTGGATTTCTTTGTGTTCAAGATCGTTGCTCGCCGGGATTTACTGCGTATCAAATATGCTCGTTAACATGATTTTGACTTTCCAAGTCAAAGGATCGTCGATCTTCAGATTAAACGAGGGAGACAACAACTGTTTCAGTTCTAGTCCCCGAGTATTTGCAATCTTTACAGTTTGGGGGCATTGCGCCCCCATTGGAAGATATTAATTATTTTAGGGTTACAAAGAAGAATATGGGTTATATTTTCAAACTTTGCCCCTTGACTTTCAAAACTTTACAGATTTAACCCAATATCCAAAATTCTTTTCAAATTTTTTTGATTTTACCATTTTATCCCCTTCTTTCCAAAATATTTTCATTTCTAGCCCTTTTCTTTGGTCTTATTCTTTTCAAACCCTTGTAAATAATTGTTTCTTTTCTATTTTTATGTCTAAATTTAAAATTGAAAAATACAAAATTATTTTTTCTGTTATTTTTCTGGTTTTAATTTTTTGAGGATTGAGTTTATTCAAAAAGGATTTATTTCATAAAATCTGACGGGTTTTGAAGATTGTTGGTGATTCTTCTTAACTTTTCGGATTCCCTTCATGGTATTTGTTGAAGATTCAAGGGGGAGTTCGTATTTGGAAGATTATTATTTTTATTTCTCTCGCTTTTAAGACCCCATGTACTGATGAGTCTCACAATTTAGGGGGAGAAATGCCAAGAAGATCGGAAATCATGATCTTCATCAATTTCAACATCTAGAGGAGACTGTTGAGTATTCGAGATATTGAAACTGATATGGCATATTTGGTTATTTATGGAAGCCTTTTTAGGGTTAATCATTTTATGATTCCCGACGATGCCTTTACAGTAGAAGTTCTTAATCGAGCTCTTCTAAGGCATTGATTTTATATTAGGCATAAATTTTATATTCATGGTAGATATTTATTGTTCCCTACAAATAATCATTAGGTTTACTTTTGGTGTAAGCTTTTTGACCAGATTAGGATTTTCTCTGTACATTCATCTCATAATCAATACAAGAAAAACCTTTATCAGATTACTTGCATATGTTGGTGATTGATTCTTGATTGTTCTTGATATTCCGCATTCGTCATCTCAGATTTATTCCTATCAAGCTTAACATACACCCTTGAAAACAACCATTTTCCCAAGAACAATGAGAGTTTACGACCATGAACATCTCCCTTAGCCGTAAACCCTTGTAAAGTTCCTAGTTTGGCCATAAAAGTCTTCTTAAGGCTAGGATTGGGTCAAAACACACTTCCTTGATGTTGAATAGGACCATAAAAGACTCTTTGGCATATGTCTTCATGAGTGTATGGCCGTAAACACATAGGGCCATAAACCCCATGGCCGTAAACACATTGGGCAGTAAACATCATGGCCGTGAACACCATGTGTGGCCGTAAACCCCTTTATGTGCAGTCACATGTGATTGTAACATTTCAATCCAAGTGTTTCCTAGTCCCTAAGGTGGTTCCCTATCATGATTAGTTGTTATATTCAATAATTATATACATATATATATGTGTCATTATATGCCTTATAGGATCCATTTGTGCTTGAGACTTCACTTAGCACTTAGCATCCTACAACCGATCTTACATTCGCACCACTCACTACAGGTGAGTTCATACCCCTTAACTTATCTTTTAAATAATTTTAAATGCTTTTATGGGGGGGGGGATACAAGTAGAAACATTATAGTTGTTATATTAATCACATGTGATTAATAACTATCAAACAAGTGGATTTTCTTATACTTCAAACTGTTTTATCAAACAACTCTTCAAAAAATTTTATAAACTGACATCAAGTCATCTGTTACCATGAAAATGGTTAAAACTCTTTTATATGTTAAACTCTTTATTAAACTTTTTTTAAACTTATATATTGTCAAAGTCATGTCTATACAGATGATAAAGTTAGAAACTTTTATGCAATAAGAATAGATGAGAAAGTTATAAACTTTTATGCAAGAAGGATGTTCAAAGGAATGTACTTTGAATTTGAGACATAATTTCCAAGGAATTGTCTTGTAACAATCTCCAAAGGAATATTTTGTAATATCATTGGTCAAGTCTCTATGACTTTTGGCACCTAGACATTACAAAAGAATCATTGCATGATAGTTTAGAATCTAACACTTTCTAGTAGTGACAGGAATTTGGAATTATTACACTTGCAATAAGGATTTGGAGTTGTGGAATGAGCATCATTGAAATGTTTTTTAATTGATCTATTTCACAAAGTAAGGACCATAGACAAACATAGTGTGCATGCTTGGAGCATGGCATAACTAGTATTCTAATTCAAGTGTTAAGTTAATTATTCGAAACATTATATAATGAATGATGAGTAATCAATATGGCTCAAAAGTTGTGGGGCCATATAGGATTAGTAGTATTCTTGTGTTTCACTTTGCATGTTTTGACTTCCTGAATAACTACGTGATACAAACCATCTATAGTCAATCATACTTTGGAAGTAGGTATTGAGGTAAGACTGTCATGAATGGGTCTGTAGTTTGTCTAGGACAAGGTGGATGTAGTGTTCATGAGTATTCCTGGAATAAGATTTGAGTATTGGATTCAACCCACGCTCATTTGAATCACTTCATGGATTTTATCACGAGTGATTGTGAGATGATAATATCTTATATTCTTGAAACGGAGACATGTGAGTTGTAGTTGCAAGTCAGTACCACAATGACATATGTAAACGCACCAATAACTTGGATGTTATAAAATATATCGTTGTGTGTAATTTGATGAGTAAGTACAAGCAAGCATTTGGGTCGAAGTTTATCTGTTCCTTTTACCCCATGTGGATAAAAGTGATATCTGTGGGCCCCTCGATGATTTAGTGATGACATCAGGCATGGGCTGATTTGATTTGTTCAATTAGTCGGTCGTCATAAATCGTAAATTGGGAAACAACATATGGACAAAGAGAATGATTACAATCCATGTCTCAGTCCATATGATATCTATAATGGAGGAATATATGATCCCTTATCTAATGGCGACGTCATTGACTAGGTCAGAGTTCGACATCGACTTTTAAGAGCTACGATTGCTAGTGGGGTTGGAGTCATGCTTGCAATAATAGTTATTAGACTTATCCAAGTGGGAGACTGTTGGATTAGTGTCTATGTCCATAACTATAATTGGTATGTACTTGACCTGAGAGTAGCATGGTCCATTTGGGTTGCATATCATCAGGACAATTTGATAGGATGAACTTTTGAGAAGAAGTTATTTATGGTTTATTAATATATTATATGTTCTAATACATTAATATGAAATCATATTGTTTAATTAGTATTGATCAAGAATTAATTTGGAATTAATTTTGTGATAAAAAAGAGACTAAATAAATATAAGGGGTTGATTTGGTAAATCATTCATTCTTATAAAGTGGGTTTATAATCCATAGTTCTTCATGTTGGGCTAAATCCATGTGGTAACCCATGGATACTCCATGGAGGTTTTAATCCATGGAGCATGAGGGATATGGAAAGTCATTAGGGTTTACATGGTGTGACCCTAGTTAGCCACACTATATAAGAACTCCTCTAGCTCATGAAATCGGCAGTTAAGTGGAATACTAGAGGGATAGCCGATTTGTGTGTGCAAGGAATCTCTTCTCAACTTATCCTTTGTTATAGGTGTGTTGTGATTCCACTTGAGGCATTCATACTATTGGTGCTAAGCTCTTAAAGGCTAAAGGTTCAAGGTTTCCAACAAGCTACAAGAAAAGGTATGTTATTTAACTTGTTTTATTACCTAAGTATCAAGTTTTGTATGCTAGTTAGGGTAATACCTTGGAAAGTTCAAGTTTGCATGTATAATAGAGAAAACATAGATCCAAGGTATTTAGGGTTGTTTGTACACTTTAGGAGTGTTAGAATGCTCAAAACCTAACAAGGCCGTTGATCAGTATTAGCATTTCCATTAGCGTTTCCGAATCTGCTCCGAGTTATCTGATGGGTTTTATGCATAAGAACAATCCTATGTGCTCATACAAACCCTAATTCTTGGATCTAGGTTTCTCTATTGTACATTCTTTGAATCCAAGACTTACAACCCTAGATCTGTCATATAAATTTCGAAATCAACATCATAAGAACAGATCTAAGTGTTTACCACTTTCAAATAGCTTGAAATCCTTGTAGTCTTCTTGATCTTGAGCTTAGAGTCACAATTATAACTCCTCTAATGGTTCACAAACCCCACAAGCAACAAGGCAATATGAGAAAGGGTGAGAGATGCTAAAATTGGCCCTAGGGTTCTCTTGGAATCAAGTGTAGCCGATTCTCATAGCCTAGGGGTCATATTTATACTGCAGGCTGCTAGGGTTTCAGTCTAAACCCTAATGGACAGCATAGCCACCAAGCAGCCCAAGGAACCTTCTGGAATAAGGCCTTGGACAAAAATATGATGGATCCCCATCATAATTTCGTTCCCCCTTTATCCTATTAGGTTTCCCAGCCTAAAACTCAACTATCACACATTTGACAGTTTATGTCCCTTTATTTAATTAATCTCTTTTAGTCACCAAATTAATTCCTAATTAATTTATGACAAATACTAATTAAATTAATATGATTTCTCCTTTAATATATTATTCTTATAATATATTAATAAACCATAATATGCTCTTTCTCTCTCTCTCTCTCCTTAAATTACATTGTCAAGTTGCTTTGGTGAAGGCAATCCAAAAGGACCATGTACAACCGGGTCAAGTACATACCAAATATAGTTACGGGCTTAGACACTAATCCAACATTATCACCATGTCGATCTATACACCAAATCATATGTTCGGTGTGTACTAACGAGAATTAAGACAAGAAAAGATTTATTTACTATTGATGTATAAATCTCCTTATCATTTCAATAAGTTACATTCCAGTTCTAATACCGTAATTAAACGTTTAAAAATCTCAGGATATAATGTTTCTAGATCCGTTCGGAAATAGACCATAGATCCAATCAAATAATGACATCATAAAGCATCACAAATCATTTAGCACATAAAAGCATCTCATGCATTTTCCTTAAATAAGCAAGCGCTTGTGTCTATTCAAGTGTAGTACCTAAAATATATTAGAGACACTCCTCACGATCATTGCTTAGCATTATAAGTTTAAGTTTAGAAATAAATCCTTATTTCATGTTCGCTTAAATTAATGCTCTAATACCAACTGTGACATCCCCAAATTCACGGTCATTTTAAAATTTTTATTTTTTCTTATTTGAAAATCAGTGTATAGTTTTTAAAGAATAATATTGCGGAATTTGTTCCCAGAAAACATGATAAACATATTATGAAACCAGTTCCGAAGAAATGTATTTTGTATATACTTTGAGATTTCATCGTCAATATAGAAACATAAGCATAAACATACCTTACATTCATTTACATTAGTGATTTACATCTCCTTTAGTCTCTCAGTGTAATGTAACTTCATATCGAAACTTGTGATACAAATAAACTGAGTGGGTCAAGTTGGGAAACCTGCTGAGTACATAGGGATTTCAAGCCCACAATGTTATATCATATATATATATATATATATATATATTAGAAGTCACAATATATACAATTTCACCTCATATAAGAGATTTTACCCAACCCCGTCGATCCTCACGATGACACGATCTATAGTCTCAGGTCAAAAATTAACCTCTTTACCTAATCCATACTCCCAGATCGGGTATGTCTTATCGATGCTCTCAGATCAATAACTATGCCCATTCCATACTCTCGGACTAGGGACACTTGACTATGTCTAATCCATGCTCCCAGATTAATGACAAATAACTATGTCCTCTCCATACTCTCGAAATAAGGACAAATGACTAAGTCTAATCCATGCTCCCGGACCAATGACAAGTTTTAAAGTTCTACCCTCCGTGTATATCTCACTTCTACTCATAAGGAGCTAGTACCCAATATTCCTCTTAATTAATTTATGTTTACTCTGTATTCTAAATCATCATATATTATCATATATGCTCTTAACACGTATTTCAGACAATATCAAATATTTCATACACAAACATATATTTAATACTTTAATCAATAATTGTATTAAAATCATGTTCATGAAACGGACTATGCACTCATTTGTTAAAGTGATGACTCTAAACTCGAGCATCACTTCGCTTCTAACAATTTTATTTTCCTTCGATGAAACCTATTATTATTACCACTAGATTTTAGTATAATATTTTTTGCGACTAATTATTAGTCTAGATTTATGAGCGATATTGTTTTATAAGTGTTAAACAATACTCTTCAACTACTATGTACAGACAGGGGCCATACATGAAACACAAGAGGGCAGGACCATTTTGGCATTTAAGGACTTCTGAAATCCAACAACCCTATACGTCCTTTCAAACCAGATTCCCCGTACCGCGAGCAGTTAAAAGGTATTATAATAACACTTTTTATAATTTATGCTTATCACATATATTGCTTATAGGTTTATAATAACGATAATGAACTTAAATATAAGTTATACTTAAAGAAGGGTAAGCATAACTCACTTATAAAGGGGTTTAACGAAGAACCGGGTTCTACGTGGGCAGAACTTTTGAGACGAAAGCTCTTCTTCTTGGGGCCTTCTGACATTTCGGGACTCGCTACAAACTCCTAAGAAGGGCTATAGAAAAAGCCTTAAGGCTTTGGGAGTGTTTGGGCGAAGAGAAGTGGAAAGGTGTGAAGAAATGGGATGATTTGCGCCTCTATATATAGGCTGAGAAATGGCCTTACACTGGGCGTACTCCAGCATTACATTGGGTGTACTGTGGCCAGGTGTCACCATCTGGTGGAAAGACGTGAGGAGGAAGCAGTGGCTCAGATTGCGCCACGTGTCACTCGTTGGTTACTCCAAAAACAAACTATCTTCTAAAATATGTAACTTTTGCATACGAGCTTCATTTTTGATGTTCTTTATATCCACGCGTAGGTATCAGCGGGATCTATAACTTCAGTTTAGACTCCGTTGGCTAATTTTGATTTTATTTTTAAAGTTATATTTTAACAGACGTAGACAGTTAAATTTGTTAAAAAATCATAAATTTGTCATCCGACGTCCGATTTCGACTGTCTTCATATCATTGAGCTCCTATTAATACGGTCTTTAATTCTTATTTAGGTTATGTCGGCTAGAAATCGATCGATCTAAAATTTGATTTATGGGTTGTGTACTATTATGCTAAATCTAAGAAAAATCATAACTTTCTCATATGAAGTCAGATTTGGACGTTCTTTTTATGTAAGTTCTTGGTTTAACATATAATATGACTTTCATTTAGATCCCTAAGTCTAAAAATTAACTTATCAAAAATTCACTTTTTAAGTTACGTGGCGTCGTATGGTTTAGTCGTAAAACTTTGACGAGTTATAACTTCTTCGTTATAACTCGAATTTCAGCGTTCTTTATATGTACAAAACCCTTGTGACAGATACTATAACTTAGTTAAGATTGTTTATTCTAAATAATATTCCATCAAAAAGTCATTTTTGACGCTTATTGTCTCTAAATTGACTAGCCCGAATCTACGGGCGTTACACTTTGGATCCACCCATAATAAATCCTGCTTTTAACATCCCTACTCCCACCACTAACATATATTAAATTTTCCCATTTCAAATGATGAATTTATCTCTATACATGAAACACTTGATGTTTTCTTGGTTGTACTGTTAGCAGTCATGTCACTGATGAATCTCTCTCTAACATTGTTGAATCATTTTGTACATCAGCATGCCAGTCCTCTATTTCCACACCCTGTCACGATAATAGGTCATTTCTCTGTAATGATTTTTCAAAAATTCATAAGATACATGAAAATATCTCAACTCCCTGGAAATTTAAGTGTTCAAAAAATATCAAATAAAAGTAAAAAACATGGGATAAGATTCTGTTATCATTGTGGAGATACTTCTCATAAAATAAATTACTATACTTTTGGAGGAAACACTAAAATAGTCTAAATATTCGCATCAAAAATAAAAAGTGGGCCAAAAATAGTATCTCATTATATTTTCTTCCTACTGCTTGTTATGATGTTTTTAATGCTAAAACCTTAGTGAAAATACCCATTGAAAAATGGGTCAATGTGTTTTAATTTTTTTTCTTAGCACTACAGGGCCAAGAGCATGTTTTCTATCTCAATAGTGGGTGCTCCTGGAACATGACAAGATTTAAGTCTCTCTTTGATGATTTTATTAAGAAGAAAGGCCTTATAATGATTTACAGAGACAACAACAAAGGGAAAACCAAAGGTTTTGGAACCATAAAGTGTAAGATTGTGGATTTCACGGATGTTCCATAAGTCAAGGGACTTAGACATAACCTCATCTCAATAAGTCACTTTATGACGTAGACTATGAGGTTCAGTATAACAATAAGGAAGGAAACATCATTAACTCAAAGAAATCAATAGTTCTCACTACCAGAAGAAAAAATGATATGTATGTGTTAGATATGTCCTCTATTGATTTAATCATACACATTGCTTCTTCTCTTGATATCAAGCTCACTTAAACTGGTTGTGGCACAAAAAGTTTTGTCATTTGAATTTTAAAACTCTTTCAAAGATTTTTGGTAATGAACTCGTTAGAGGATTGCCTAAGATGAAGTTTCTCAAAGACATGCTTTGCTTGACATGTGGCAGAGGCAACAAACCAAGTCTTCATTTAAGCCAAGATCATGTTTTTCTATAACTGATCCCTTTAATCTTCTTCACATGGTTTTGTTTGGTCCTGTTCCAATGAAGCCAAAGGTTGGAAAAAGATTCACTCTTTTAATCATTAACAAGTTTTCAAGATTTACTTACGTGTTGTTTCTTTGGAAAAGGAGTCATGCAGTTGAGGAAATCATCTCTTTTATTAAAAATAATGAAATATTATATGATCAAAAGATAAGGAAACTTCGAAGTGATAATGGTATAACGTTCAGAAAATCATCTCTGGAGGAATTTTGTAATGATAAAGGGATTACTCAAAATTTCTCATTTGTGCGAATTCCTCAGCAAAATGGAGTCACTAAATGACGTAATTGGACGCTGATAGAAGTTGGATGCACTATGGCAGTAGAAGTTGGTCTATTACTCCCTCTTTGGACAGATGTTGTCAACACATCATGCTATACGCAAAATCGATCGATAATTGTTAAGCTTCTTGGAAAAACTTCCTATGAAATGCTTAAAGGGAGGAAGCCAAATATCTCCTATTATCATGTTTTTGGATGTGTATCTTATATATTAAGTCAAAAGTATCAATGTTCGAAGTTTGAAGAAACAACCGATGAAGGTTTCTTTTTGGGATACTCAAATAGGTCTAAAGCTTACAAGGTGTTGAACATCAATTACCAGATTATTGAGGAATCTATTCATATCATGTTTGATGATAAATATTATACAAATGATCCGATTAATCATTCTGCATCTGTTATTTATTAACTCACTAACTATCCATCCGAGGATTATGAGCTCATTGAACCAGTTACCTCATTTAAAGCTGATCTACCTCCGTCTCAACCCTCCTCTCTCAAATACATTGTTTCATTCAATGAAACTATTGAAGAAATAAGTGAAAATACTTCTCTTATTGAAGTCACTTAAGCTTTTCCTACAAACTCTAAAGAACTTCCTAAGGATTCAAGTGGATCTGGCCATCTGTGATCAATTTACGTTCTATGCCTGGTTATCCTACTAACCAACAAATCATTAGAAAGATCTCAGATGGTGTTCGTACTCAGCCACAAGCAACTGACAACTTTTTCTTGTATGTAAATTTTGTCTCACTGATTGAGACCAAAAAGATAAATGATGCACTCAAAGATGCTGACTGGATTAAAGTCATTCAAGATGAATTAAATGAGTTTAAACATCATGATATATGGACTCTAGTTCCTCGCCCTAAAAATAAGACAATCATTGGAACTCGATAGGTATTTCACAACAAGATGGATGAAGAAGAAAGTGTTATCAGAAATAAGGCATGATTGGTAGCTCATGTGTTTACTTAATTGGAAGGTCTAGACTATGATGAAACTTTTGCTCCTATTACAAGACTTGAAGCAAATAAGCTCTTTCTTACCTATGCATCATATATGAAGTTCAAGGTGTATCAAATGGCGTCAAAAACTATTATTTTTTATGGATAAATTTAGGAAGAAGTGTTTCTCAAACAACCTCCTAGCTTTGAAGATGACATGTTTCTTAACCATGTTTTTAGACCGGATAAGGCTGTTAATTGATTGATGCAAGCTTTCAGAGTGTGGTATGATACTATGGAAAATTATCTTGTTCAGAAGTAATATCGACATGGTGTCATTCATAATACTTTGTTCATCAAGAATTCAAGGTCTCATATCATTCTTGCACAAGTATATGTTAATGACATCATTTTTGGATCCACTGATGGAACATTGATTAAAGATTTCACTAAATTCATGGCTCATAAGTTTGAAATGAGCATGATGGGAGAGTTAACCTTCTTCTTGGGTCTACAAGTCAAACAACTTCTATATAGTATCTTCATTTTTCAAAGAAAATATATGCAAGACATGTTAAATAAATTCTCTTTCACTGACTGTAAACTTGCCAAAACTCCCATGTTCGTTCCTGCAAAGATTCACGATGGCACTGATGGTATTGATATTAATGCTATCATGTATCGAGGAATGATAATATATCTACTCTATCATACAACAAGTTTTCTTGAAATAATGTTTGTTACTAGTATATGTGCTCTCTATCAGGGCAATCCAAAAGAGTCACACCTTAAAGCTGTCAAGCGCATCTTTAGATATCCAAATAATTGTCCAAATCTTGGACTTTGATATTCTCATGACTCCCCATTTGAACTGGTTGGTTTAACTAATTATGATTATGCAAGTTGTTTTTTAGATCAAAATAATACATCTGGAGGCTGTCAACTCTTGGGAAGTAGATTGATAAGTTGTTCTAGCAAGAAAGAATCTTTTGTAGCTTGTTCAACTGCTGAAGCTGAACATGTTGTCGCCGATTGATGTTATGCTCAAATTCTTTGGATTTAGAATCATCTTCTTGATTATGGAGTTAAGCTTCTCAAGACTCCTATTTGTTGTGATAACACTAGTGTTATTGTCATCACTCAAAATCCGGTTCAACACTCCAAAACAAAGCATATAGAGATTCGACATCACTTTATCAAGGAAAACATTCAAAAAGGGAAGATTGGGCTGATATATATATATATATATATATATATATATATATATATATATATATATGCCCACTGACAATCAACTTGCTGATATTTTCACCAAGCCACTAGATGAACAGAAGATTAGTTTTCTCACTGGTGAACTAGGCATGATTTCCATGTCCTGAGGTTTTTGTCTTATTCAAATAATGTCATGAACACTGTCTTTAATTTTCATTTGCTTTATTGATTTCTTGTACTCATCTCTTCACTTTTATAAAATTTCAAAACTACAAAAATAAGTCTTTTTTATTTTCATTATATTGCTTTTAAAAAATTACAAAATATGTCCCTTATTATATATCAAGATGTGTAGAAATAAATGTTCTCTTTAAAAAGGAATTTACATTGCATCCTAATCTGTCTTATCTCTTAATAACTTGTCTACTCAAAGCAGCTTCTCCAACATTTTCATCAACATATCTTTGCATCTAGCTTGATTGTATGACCAATCTCAATGACTATGCATTCTTTCTTTAGTGACTACAACCTTTAGTTTAAAGGTGGTTATCAGCAAGCATAGCACAATATATATCATTATAAACTTAAGATAAGAAAGATTTTTGTCTAGAAAAATTATATCTTTTCTCTTGGTGCCTTATCAAGACCATTCATCTAATGTAACGAGGTGATGTAAAGACAAAGAGTTCAGCATGTCTTATTTTTTTGAACGATGCTATGTTCTCCATCATCCTCCATTATCAATGCAAATATTCATTGTCAAAACAATGATTCTTGTGTATAATCTATTGGTTTCAAATCTTTTAGCACTTCAAGTACCCTCCTGATGATTTTCATTACTCGAAGGTTACAAAGATTAGAACCTTTTAACTTGTTGGTTAGAAAGACTGTGTTTCTTCAAATATTCTCTCATGGGGATGAATATGAAGCTTGGAATCCATCATAATAATGTCATCTTTGGAGGATAAGAACATTCCTGTCTCCATGTCTTGGTACTTAGATCCCTATATTTTGATTTGTTTGCAGGTGTAAAATGTGTGCTAATTTGTTTCTATTTTATAGAAAGAAGTTTGTGTGGCATGAATCTTGAATAGAGGAAGCACTTTATGAGCATTCAATTTAAAAGATACACCATATCAGGTCTTTAAATTTTCTCCTGAAGAATTTCAATGTTTCTCTCTTTGACGATTTCTTTTAACTGTTTCTTTTAGTCTTTATTTATTTTCTTTTGTTTCTAATTTTGTCTTGTACCGTATCAAAAGAATTTATGGTGAATCATTGATTCTAGATTGAAACTGTAAATAAAAATATATGATTCTATAAGTTGAACCACTCCATGTTGATGAGTTAGAAACTGTCTTTGATTCACACTAATTGAACCTCAGTGTGATTGAGACATCCTATATCTCTTACTACAAATCTTCTATCATAAAACTTATTGATTACTATACGATGCCACACACTGATCAAAGTTTGAAATTATGTTCTGATGGTTAAGCTATGTATGATAGTTTATCATACCTACCAACCCTTTCTTGACCTACTTGCTTCTTAAAAGTTTAGTTATTCAGTGTAAGATACGAGTCGCTGATGAGAAACTGACAAATCTGTGTTGATGAGTATATCATGTACTATGAGGTATTACATGAACCTACCCACTCTTGCACTACATAGATTCTAACAAAGAATTTTATGATTCGTTGTATAAGCCATAAATTTATCATTACTACATTTTATGGATTTCGTCAATCAACGCCGGAAATGAACAGTCACTCATACAATATTCTAAGTAGCTGAAAGTATCCATCGTGTGACTATTCAAAACCGTATTGCCACACCTTATAATAATTAAGTAGTTGAAGTAAACTAAAAGGTTTTGGTGGAACGTTTAGCCACTTATTGATTGGGAGGGATGACTATAGAAGATTGAGTATGACACATTAGTTACTCTATAAATAAAAAAGTGACAAATATACCGGAGTAAAAAAAGTGACAAATAAGTGTCCAAATGTCATAACTCATCACATGAAGTAAATTTTTATGTGGCTAACTCATAAGCTAGAGTTAGGCTCACATGATTTTAGTAAACCTAAAATTCGTTACATATGGACTCATAACTATAAGTGTGACTGAAGTTGAACGTGTGTTATAGCTTGCCTACTGTTTAAGTGTATAGTCATTTGTTATTTCAAAGTGGCTGTATGGATTTCGAATAGCCACACCATCTCATAAATGTGTATCGAATGATTTTGTTAGTCACATGGAAAAATATTCATGTAGCTATTATTTAGAGAAAAAAATGATGAAAACATGTGAATCATTTAGTTTGATATTAGTCACATTGAGTGTTATTGTTTGTAAATCAAGAGACAATATATTTGTAATTTTTTATATGTATAGTCACATGTTAATTTAAAGTGATTGTATTGATTTCAAATAGCCACACCGTATCACGAATGTGTATCCAAAAGATTTTTATTAGTCACACCGTAAAATATTCATGTAGCTATTGTTTAGAAAAAAATGGGCAAAAGCGGTTAATCATTAAGTTTCATATTAGTCACATTTAGTGCTATTATTTATAAATCATGAGATAATATATTAGTAATTGTTTATGCTAGTAAATCATAAAGTATGGTTTGTCACACATGATGTAATTGTATAAAAACAAATCTGCTATTGCTATTTAAGTTTAGTTTATATATTACCCTAATAATTTAACCTTATCTACATATAAGTTCCATAAAAAAGAGTACGCATATTGTCCAGTACAATGTCATGAAGGTAGACGTCGAAAAAGGAAAAGTAAGCATATAGAGAATCCATATTCAACTTGTTTGTATTGTTTTTGGTGTCGGGCATATCATCGTTTTCGTGGTAGGTTTTGTTGTTGTTGAACAAATTCCTATTATAATCTGTTTTGGGTTATTATGTTTAAGCTTAATTAGTACATGTAATGTATGTTTATGTTTTTGAACTGTTGTAAAAAGTATCAATATGTGAAATGTATATTTTGTTTAGATTCAATGATTATTGTATTTTGAATGCATATGGTAGAAGGATTATCGTCTTATTTTATTTAGTAGAATTGATATTATGCTTAGAAAAGATACATCTCAATGTGTTAATTGTATCTTTTATTTAAATTCCATGATATTCATTTAGTAGAATCGACAACTAAATAATTAGTATTTGAATTTTAAAACATGTTTACATTTAGAGTGCTTGGCTAACGTGTATCTTTGAAAATGGGCATGGCATAAGTTCGAATATGACTTTCAACATGTTTTTTTGAAAACAAGGTGATTTTAACCTTATATTATATACACAATATGTAGTGAACTTTCACAGAAATAGTGTGGTCAAATATATGGTCAAACGCTTGTTACTAAATGGTAATATAAAAGCGATAATATGACACGAAATGTAATTATATATGTGGTAATTAAAAAGGTTAATGTACTACAATAATTGGCAATATACTATAAAGTATGGAAGACATTCAAAGTTACAAATTATCAACCTATGCAATTGTCGAAACTTATGCATCAATAATAAATAACCAAAAATGGATTAGTTGGAAGACATACAAAGTTACAAGTTACAAATTATCAACCTATGTTATCCACGTCACTTTGATGTACACGTGGCAATATGTTATCCTTTTACGCGTGAATGACGGTACTAAATTCCTCATCCACATCGTCATATGTGTCCTTGTAATTCTTTAGAGGTGTCTTAAAGACAATTGAAATTTTTTTACTTAGTTGGTCCTTCACAGATAACACTTTTCGTGCTTGTGAGCCTAATATGAATGTATACATCTTGTGGCCTACATTATTAAGGACAACCAATGTGTAACAAAGAGAAGTATCGCATGTGACCCCACCATTTTTATGATTAACTAAATCACACTTAAAAGAGGAATTTGCCTTAATTGGTAATCTAGTATCCATATCCCTTATAAAAACCCATAGTAAAATATTTGATTTGTGGTTTTAACTTCTTTGGATATGTAGAGATCTAATACATCAACACAAACTCAGCTGTTTTGGTAAACTGTACTATAACACCCAGAATCCAGAAGGCTAATTAAGGAAAGAAAATCTTTAGTTAAGAGGCCAACTCGTTAAGTTCAAGGGTGAGAACTCGACGTGTTGGAATAATTAGGCACGTAGGAATTTAAAAACCAACTCGATGAGTTGGGGAGGACCAACTCGACGAGTTGGACGGGGTTTACGAAGCCCTAAATCCGGGATTTTGCACCCTATTTAAACAACTTAAGCCTCTCATGTTGGCCTCATTTCCAGCCTCCAAGTCTCTAACCCTAAATCACGAAACCCTAAAGCTATTTTGAGAGATTATGAGCCATTTTGAGTGTTTTAGTGTGTGTTGAGGCTATTGGAAGAAGGAAGAGCTTGGACACACAAGAATGAGCATAAAGATCCAGAATCCTTGTCTCGTTCTCGACATTTTGCTGGTAAAAAGCTTGAACCTTGTCTAGTAGTTATGTAGATCTCCATCTAGTGTCCTTTTTGCTTGTTTTGATCCAAAGAAGATGATTATTGAGGAGTTGGATGTCCTAAGTGGAGAACACTTCAGATCTAGGGTCTTGATGGGGTTTCATGGCATAAAGGTGCCAACTTGGTGGCCCTAGAAGCCCCATGCAACATACAAGCTCTTTTTTGACCTTTTAAGCTCCAAATGGTCATGCATGTGGGTAAAGTTTAAGACTTTATGTGCCCTTCTAGTCCCTAGTGTCCAGATCTATGTTCTTATGACCTATCTTGAAGTTTTAAGGACTTTTGGATTTGGATTTAAGCCTTTTTGGAATAAGGTTTGAGCTTATTCTCTTTAGGAAGGGATTAATGGGTAAAGTTGGAAACTTTACCCTTCTAAAAGGTATTTCCAGTCTAGATCTAGAGTATTGGGTTCAGATGTGAAGAATAAAGGCTTAATGCATTAAAAAGGCGATTCAGAATGAAGAACTCGACGAGTTCATGGAGGAACTCGACGAGTTGATTCAAAGTTTCCCGATTATGTTGAAATGGAGGAACTCGACGCATTTGGGGAAAACTCGATGAGTTAATGCAAGATATCGCGATTTTGTGGTTTACGAGAACTCGACAAGTTGAAGGAATAACTCGACAAGTTGAGTCAACTCGGAGCATTGACTTTGAATTTGACTTGGATGTTGACTTTGACCTTGACTTGACTTGACCAAGGTTGTCACTTGGAGGGTTATGAAGTACATAATGGGTTCTAGAGGGTAGTTCCATGTAAGGGTTTGGGTTCAATTTGGAAAATTGGGCCATTGATGGTCTTTCATGTATTTTATAGTATGGAACTTGATGGGTCGGGGGTGAAATGGTCATTTCACCCCATGTATGGACCTTAAATCGGTAAGAGTCCCCGGGAATCTAAGAATCCTAGGGGAGGAGAATTCTTGGTTATGATATGATCGTGGGTATAATTGATTTCCAAATTGGTGATGAGCACGCATGGGGATGGTTCCGGATTAGGTCCCAGCTCAGGTGGTGAGCCAGTTGGCAAAAGGACTGCCAGGGTTTTGAGTTCGCGTTGGATTGAGGAGATGGAAGGTGCTTTCCGCACTAGTCCCTACCCTATAGGATACAAGGTTCGGTTCGCTTTGGATCTTTTGTATCGGGAGGCAAGGAGTTGCTAGGAATTGATTGTGTGATCTATTGTGCTTTATGAATTGGAGACTATATCTTTGGAGGAGTTTGTGCCCCGATTTAGGGTAGAGGTTTCTCCAGCTATTGTGGTTCAGCTGTTGACGAGTAAGCAGGTGAGCGTGTCAGATCCTGAATGATATGACTTCCAGAGCACGAGGGCGAGAGACCGATTTAGTGCATCTTGGGAACAGAGGGGCATACCAGGTGCATGCAGTGGAGGGTCCGAGGAAAAGACCCAAGTTTTCAGACCATAGATTGAGGGACTACCAGAGTCAGGGTTAGTGTGGAATGTACGGGAGATGGCACGATGGAGTTTGTCGTTCTAGAGGTATGGGTTGCTACAAGTGTGGCAGTGTTGATCATGTCAGCATGGATTTTCCTCAGGGGGCAAGCCCATTATGTCTTCTCTACGACCAAGTGAGCTATAAGAGGTCCGTCTGTCCGAGGAAGTGGGGAGGAGCGACGAGTGCACGTACTCTGGCTATTTTATGAATCTATGATGGTTGGGAGGGTAGGGCATGTGACAACCCGAAATTTCCATTTTGAACAACCCATATCAAGACCATAGAGCTTAGAACAGTTTCAAGGAAATTCCAGACTTCGGGTATAAGTTTGGCAGTTTTTCAGGATTTACACTTAAGGAGATATCAGGAGAGTGGTTGCACTAGAGTTTTGTGCAACACTGTTATTCCAACACTCTATTATATTAGAGATCATTTCAGGAATAAAAATATTTTCTGCCAAAAATATCTCAGGACTATAAATAGAATTCTGAAACAAATTCATTCATTATTCACATTTCCAACTAGAGAAAAGCCATTTTCTCTCTCACGGATCTTCGGGTATTTATACCAAAACGTGAGTAACTCTTTCTAGTAGTGTTAGAAAGCTTTAAATGTGTTCATAACATAGATTACATAGCTAACTCATTTGATTTAGGAGTTTACTCCCCAAGGTGTTCTTGGGCGGTAAACTCCCGAAACGAAGACTAGACCGACCCTTGTGTTATGCTATTGCCTTACACTCATTTATAAGTGTGTTAGGGACATGAAATCAAAAAAAACCCACCCAAGTTTGGGAGTTCACGGCCCAAGAGTTTCTTAGGCCGTAAACTCCAAATTCAAGCTCCAAATGGTGCTTTTAGGGCACCTAAAGCATTGGACATTTACTAGGAATTATTCCCACTTAAATCAAGGACCAAAACACTTCAAAACCACCCTCCAAAGTGAGTTTACGGCCAAGACATGGTTCTTGGGCCGTAAACATGAAAGAAGGGCACCAAATTGTGCCTAATGTCTTCATATGCTTGGAATAAAAGCCTAGAACCTATACCACATGTGAAAGAGACTTGAAAACAACAAAAAGACCATTCCAAGGGAGTTTACGGCCGTAAACTCCAAAGGAAATGGCTTTGGGTTCATAAACTCCTCTAAGGAGTGTTTCTAGGCCTTAAACCCTTCCAAGAATTTAACCACCAAGTTGGAATAATTCTAGGAATCATTTGGAACTTCAAAACACACCATACCCGCATGGTTGGGAGTTTACGGCCGTAAACTCAAGATTTTACAACCATAAACTCCATGTGTGTTAGTATATAAGGAGCAAACTCATATATGGGGTCCTTTGGAACCCTAAACACAAGTGCCTTGTCCCACATTAGCTTAGATGCAATCCTTAGGGCTTAAAACACTTATATAAAGTGTTTATTATGTCTAGGATGTCTTAACATTATCAATTAGTGATTTGAGACTAATTGAGTGCATATATGTGTGATTATATGTTCATTAGGATCGTAGTGTGTGTACAAGTCCTGGCTTGACATCTAGCAATCCTATACCGTTCAGTTCATCCCAATCACCAACTACAGGTGAGTTCATACCCCTAATCAATGTTTTAAATGATTTTAAATGTTTTAATGGGGGGGGGGGGGGGGAATACAAGTAGAAAACAGTATGTTATTAAATCAATCTTATGTATTTTATAACTGTGTTTTCACTCAGTAGATTTCACATATTTCAAAAGGTGACACATGAAGTGGTTTGCTATCTTAAAATACCTTGATAACAAAAGTATTAGTTTTGAAATGTTTATTAAAATGACATCAAGTCATTCTTAATTATTGCTCAAAACTCCTAGATATCTTGCAAAACCATTATTTTACCTTCTTGAATCAAACTATACTTATGCGCATGTGTTCATTTATATGTTAGAGATTATAGTTTTCATCCTTCGTTCAGTTTCCCACACCTTGATGTATCGAGGGTGTATAAATCTACTTGAACAATCACTTACTTTCCAGTTAATTATCACAGGGATAGTTAGAAGAAACAAAACATTATTACTACTACAAGGAATCACACAAGAGTCAGTTCATTCATGAGTCTATACCAGTACATTACCTGATACATGAGTACCTTTACATTTGATTACATGATACATGAGTACGTTTACATATACTTACATGATACATGAACACGCTTACATGAACGCATTACATGAGTACCTTTACGTAGATACACTTAACTGTGTATATTAATATGAATACTTGTATCTCGAATTGCGAGGATGATTTATTAGTACCTTCTGTGTAAATCTTCCTGCATATCCCAAGTACCTCGGGATATCTAGACATGACCCTATCCCTAGTACCTCGGGATACCTAGATGGGTCCCTATCCCTAGTACCTCGGGATATATTGACGGGACTAACCATTCCGGAACCCATCTGTTAGCAACAGTGGGTGATGAACATCTACGGATGCCTACGGTTATTACTTATACTAGGAGTACCTTTACAGGGACTAACCCTTCCTCCACCCTGCTACTGCTACAGAGGACAATTGGACAATCTTCGAATGTTCATTAGGTTATATAGGTTGTGTTAGCCCTAGTACCTCGGGATAACAGTTACATATGTTGTGTTAGTCCTAGTACCCAGTGACAACACTTACAGTAGTACATTTTCCTGTTTACTTTATTTTGTGATACTTTCACATAAACGATGAGTTAGACTAAGTACTTTAGTACTAAACAATTGAAGGAAAAACTATCATTTTACTTACAAAACATTCGGGTCTTGGTAGAAAACTACATTATCATAACAAAACATTCGGGTCTTGGTAGAAGACTACATTGTCATAACAAAACATTCGGGTCTTGGTAGAAGACTACATTTCATACTTATAGAAAGCAAGGGATTTTCTAGGGTTTTTCATACTTACATCAACATTTTCAATAAAGGTTTACATGGCCTTCATAATAGATTTTCATAAGCCAGACAATGACACCTTAATTACTTATGAATTCACCAGCTTTAAAGCTGATACTCGCTTTCAAAATAACTTGTATTCTCAGGTCATCAGTTAGACAGGTGCGATGGCCAGGTTTTTGAGAAGATGGAGCACAGACCAGACTCGCCTTATTTTGAATAGTCATTTTATTGTTGTACATTATGAAATAACACACATGTATTAAAACTCTACTTATAATGCAATGGATGATGTTGTTGGTTGTTTATTATATTACACTGTTGTGATACTGTACATGACGTCCTCCACCCCTGAACGTTTCCGCCGTTCGTGGTTTTGGGGTGTGACAGATGGACCTATGGATGGACGTATCTTGCGTAGTAGGTTCCGCGTGTACCATTATCGTTTTGGGTCTTTGTCGGAATCTATTCAGGAGTATTTCTTGGATGATCTTTGAGCAAGAATTAGTGGGGTAGTTCTTCAATGACGTCAATGTTCAGTGGTTTTGTCATCTGTTCGGGTATGATCGACATCTGCCTATGGGATAACTTTGGAGTTCAAGTAACTATCGTTGCTAGGAAAGGAATGGTAACATGAAGATGGTGGTTTTAGTTGCGTGAATTCTTTGATCATTGGATGTGTCTAGGGAATCATACATTCGCATGCACTGAAGTCGGTTAGAGATCAATGATTCTTTGAGGATAGAAATTAGAGTAGAGATTCGTCAGTTCATTGCAACAGTTTTGGTTCTTAGTCATCAGCATAAGAACTCAGGGAATTGGTATGGTATCATGGGAGGTGATTTGGATTATCAGATTGGTTAAGGTCTCAATAGTATTCTTCCAGATTCCAGGAGTCGGGTAATTATTGAGATTGGCTAATGATGGAACATTTGCATTGTCAAGCGCAAATTTTCAGCATTTTGATTAGTAGAGGGTAAGAAGGATTAGGAATCCTTCAATTCTCATGTGCTGTGAAGACTTAGTCGAATATAAGGGGGGGGGGAGAATCGCTTAGGTATTCAGGAATAGAAGCAAGTGTGAAACTAGGGTGAGTTTCGCATCCCCTTCGGGGAGGATGGAGGCCCAAGTGGCTGTTTGGTTTGAGGGTTGTGTGAATTGGGAGTTCGGCAAAACTTCCAAGCATGTGAACCGTGTCTTCATGGTGTTTGATAGCATAATTTGGGGAATCAAGTTGGGGTTCCGGTAATGGATTGAATTCAATTTGGGTGTTCAGTCAAGTGCATGCTCGACTCTGTGTGCGTTTCGAATTGATAGATTAGGGGTAAGGCAACGTGATGCGGTTGGGTTAGAGCGGAAGTTTTGTAAGACTACGGGGGTAGCCGTAGTATTCACTAGCGGTCAGATAGTGTGGGAAGTGTTGTAAGACTACGGGAGTAGCCGTAGCATTCACTAGTGGTCATATAGTGTGGGAAGTGTTGCAAGACAGCAGGGTAGCCGTAGCATTCACAAGCAACCAGATAGTATGGAAAGTGTTGTAAGATTGAGGGGGGTAGCGGTAACATTCACAAGCGGTCAGATAGTTTGGAAAGTGTTGTAAGACTATGGGGGTAGCCTTAGAATTCACAAGCGGTCAGATAATATGGAAAGTGTTGTAAGACTATAGGGGTAGTGATGAATCGTTAATCGAGTAATGCGAATCAAATCAGAGTGAAAACGAAATGAAAGAACACAAGATGTAAATATGATCTTGTTTCATCTCTATTATACTTCCACAATTTTACAGAGAGTACAAAGACAAGTTCTTAAAAGACCTCTTCTCTAACTCTAAGTAAAGTCCCTATTTATAGGGAACATGAAAGTTTACAAAAAATACTAAGACATTACACTTAAGCTTCAAACATATAGATGTCTTAGTAAATACATTACAAGTACACGAAGGGTATAGTCTTCAACTCATTACAAACAGTCTTCGACCCTAACAATCTCCCCCTTTGGAATGAAGTCGAATTCTCATGTTGTGAGAATCTGGATGGCATACATCATCACCCTTCGAACTTCTGTGTACCAGGATATAATCTTCTTCAGCTCCTTCTTGTCTCCTGCATTGTTTTTCTTGCAATTATTCATACGAACAATGAATTTTGTATATTGAGATGTTGTATATCTTTCAATTTCAGCAACCTGGAACAACAATCTCTTCGACTTTCTAGCTTTATCTTTACCGGCAAATACCAAACCAAAAGGCTTTAAACATATTTCCCCATCAGCATATTTCTTCAATTCTTGTTGAGACTTGGATACCTCCATGGGTACTTTGACTTCAAGTCCTTTCACAGTTGCTAGCTCAACATCTGTAAGTGCTAAACACTAATAATAGTTCTCCAAGAAAATTTTGATGTGAGCCACTCCAAGTCGAAAAACATCAGGTTTTGTTTCTCGAAGATATGAAGAATTTTTATCTTTCAGGAGAAGAGCCATTTGGATAAGGTCATACAGATTCATGAGAGGAAAATTTGCGACTGTGAAATCACAAGTCTGACCATTTGCTCTTGCAACAATGTATCTCACATTCTGCATAATGTCTTTGAATAGAACGTCCATCTTGATGCTTATAACCTTCTTGATTTTTATCAATGACCCACCTTCTTTAGGAGCCTTCGTAAGAACTGCATGAAAACGAAGCTTCATGTAGTTGTAATCATCTACGCTTTTGGATTTATCAGAGTGTTTGAATTGAGGCATGAGAAACATTATTTCATTAATCGAAAAATCCAGCTGGCTCATGTCTGTATTTGAAACCATGTAACTCTGTTTTGGTTTCTTCTCAAATGCATATATATGGTTGTAAGCCACTTTTTCTTCTATCATTTCGTAGTTATAAAGTTTGGTAGGATCTCCTTTGTCCAAACCTGGAGGATCACTCGCCCTTTGCCTCATTATGCTCTGAATTACCCTTAGCTTTTCCATCTCTGCTTCAGCTTCTACTTTCTTCTCTTCTTTTGATTTTTCAACAACAATTGTCTTTCCTTTGTCTGTTGATTTATTTGTAACATCCTTTATTTTTGAAGCTTCAGCTGGAACAGTAGATGACCCAATAACATCCCCTTCGAAATCGACTTTGTGATCAGAATGGATGTTACAACGGTTGAAGTAACTGGTCCAACACTCGATATTATAGGCTTAGTCGATGGAATATTCGAAGGATAAACTTTACCCACAACCTTAGCTTCTCCATGTAAAACATTACCTTCAGGCTTCGCATGACATCCTTCTCCAACCCTCTTTTCTCCCCTAGCACCCCTGTTCGAACAGGTGGGGCACCAGTTGGAAGAAGATTCGAAATTGTTGATAGTGTAGTTGTTTATGGAGAATGGCTTCGAACTTTGTAAATTTTTGTGAGATAAACTCTAGAGTAATTATCGAAGAGGTAGCATTCTTTATCACCGACTCTTTCAAATCTTTAAGCATCGAAATAATCTTTCCAAACTGTTGATTGTTAGTTGTAGAAAGTTGATTCATTTGAGGACTCAAACTTTCATACAACGTAACATACTTCGTGACAGCATCACAAATAATATCAACTTTCTTATGTAGAGTGGAATAATCATTCTGAACAACTACAACTTCACGGACCATGTCATTACGAAGCTCTTGAAGCTTCAAATTAACATATTCTCTCACTTTCTTCACATCCATAACAAATAGAGTGTGTCGTTCCTTTGGAATATTCGTTAACTCTTTCACAGCTCCCACATATTTTGAATTGAAAGAATTGATCCTCAACTCTGTGTTTTGATAATTTTGATCAACCTTTTGTAAGATTCTAGACTCAGTATCTCTAAGCATACTAGACATCTTGCTCATCATGCATGCCTCACAAACCTTCATCAGTCCATCAATTTCAAAACTGGACACTGAACTTCATCCCCCATGTCTGCTTGAGATTGAATAATTGAATTTAGCTTCTTATTAATAATTTTGAATTGTTTCATGGACATGAGCATATGATCAGGAAAGTCCTCCTCTTCTTCATCAAAAACCATATCTTCAAAAGTGATGGGTTTTGAGCATTCTAACACTTCCTAATTGTACATGCAACCCTAATAACCTTGGATCTATGTTTGCCTAATTATCATGCAAAGTTCAATTCCAAGGTTATATTCCTATCTAGCATACATGGGGAACAATTTTTAACTTGAATGAAAGATAGAATAACTTACCTTGTTGCTTATGATCCTTGAAACCTTGTGAGCCTAGCACCCCAAGTGTGATGCCTCAAATGCTTCACACAACACCAAATGCAAAGGAGTAAACTTTGAAAGAATCTTACACTAGCAAAAATCGGCCTAGCCCTCACTTGTTCACGTGTAGTCGATTTTGGTGGAGAATGGGTTGCTTATATAGTGTTGACACATCTAGGGTTACACCATGAAAACCCTAATGTGTCATGACTCTTCATTTCCATGACCCATGGGTTTGTAACTCCCATGGAGCATCCTATGGGTTTAACCCAACTTGATAATCCGTGGAGCCTCTTAGCCCACTATACAAGTTATGGATGATTTACATAATCAACCCGTATATTTAATTAGTTATCTTTTGATCACTTAATTAATTCCAAATTAATTCTTGATCAATACTAATTAAATAATACTTTTAATATATTAGAACTTATAATATATTAATAAACCACAAGTGTTATTTCTCTCATTTAGTCTATCCAATTGAATGGTGTCATGCAACCCAAATGGACCATGTCGGGTCGGGTCAAGTACATGCCAGAAATAGTTATGGACTTAGATACCTTATCCAACAGTCTCCCACTTGGATAAGTCTAATAACTATAACTTCAAGTATGACTTCAGGAACCGATCAGCAATCGTAGCTCTTTCAAGGTCTCTCGGAACTTTGAAGATGATGATACGCCATTTAAGATAAGTGATCATATAATCCTCTGTTCTAGATATCAGTCGGACAAATACATGGAACAATGTCTTACTTATTGTCCAGAAGTTTGTTTCCCGATTTCCGATTTGTTTGACAAAGAACTTAATTGATCACATCAACTTAGTTCTGACCGGGCCCGGTACATAGGTCAAAACAAAATCATCGAGGGGCCTAGATATCAGCTTCTAATCCAAGAAGGAACAAATAAACTTTGACTCATATGTTTGTTCTACTACTCATTGAATTATACACAAGAGCGCGTTTTATAACATCGAGTTACCAATGCGTTTACATACAATCAATGCATAACCAACTCATAAGAAACAAGTCATATCTCTTGGTTTGAAGACTTATATGATATTACCGTCTCACGATCACTCGACATAAATTCCATGAAGTGATTCCAGTGAGCGTGGGTTGAGTCCAATGCTCAGAACTTATGAGCACTCATGATTGTTGTAGCCATGTCCAACACCTTAGACCTCTACAACCAATCATGACAATCTTGATTCATACCTACTTCCGACATATGACCGACTGTGGAGGTTCGAATAATATGATATACCAAACATAATTATTCTGGAAGTCAAAACATGCAAAAGAAATATAGTAAATGATCGACAAGAGATAGCAACACTTTACTCATAAATAAAACACCTTTTATTCATCATCTAATGTCAATTACACTTTACAAATTTCTAGGTTATCTAACTACTAAATCTAATATCATCCTTCAGCCCTATGCTCCGAGCATGCTGGAGATGCTTAACCCGAGTCAGTCCCTTCGTGAGGGGATCTGCTAGATTCTCATCCGATGATACCCTCTTTGCCACGAGGAGTCCTTCTTCTATTCAAAGTCTGATGAAATGGTATTTTCTATCGATGTGTCTGGATTTCCTGTGATCCCTTGGTTCCTTGGCTAAGGCAACTGCACTTTCACTATCACAGAAAATTTCCATTGGCTCCTTAATAGCTGGTACAACTCCAAGGTCTCCAATGAAGTTTTCAGCCATATAGCCTCCTTTGCTGCCTGGCTCGCTGCAATATACTTTGATTCACAAGTTGAATCAGCCACTGTCTCTTGCATGGAACTCTTCCAAGAAATTCCTCCTCCGTTTAAGGTAAAGACCCAGCCTGACTGAGAGCGGAAATTATCCCTATCAGTCTGAAAGCTAGCATCACTATACCCTACAACTCTCAAGTCATCACTCCCACCGAGGGTAAGGACCCAGTCCTTAGTCCTCCGTAGGTACTTAAGAATATTCTTTACCGCAGTCCAGTGTGCCTTGCTAGGGTTCCCTTGATACCTGCTAACCATGCTCAAGGCAAAGGCTACATCAGGTCGAGTACACGTCATAGCATACATGATCGATCCTACAGCCGAAGCATAAGGTATCTGACTCATTTCTGCTATCTCAACCTCAGTACTAGGGATTTGTGTCTTACTCAATCTGGCGTTACTCTAGATGGGTAACTCTCCTTTCTTGGAGTCCTGCATGCCGAATCTCTTTAGCACCTTATCCAAGTAGGTATTCAGACTAAGTCCAATTAGTATTTTACTCCGGTCTCTCAAGATCCTTATCCCTAGAATATAGGCAGCTTCTCCTAGGTCCTTCATAGAGAAACACTTCCCAAGCCAGGACTTAACTTCCTACAGAGTTGGGATGTCATTTCCTATGAGTAGTATGTCATCCACATATAATACCAAAAATCTAACTATACTCCCACTAGCCTTGACATATACACAAGATTCATCTTCACTCCTTGAAAAGCCAAATTCCTTGACTTTCTCATCAAAGCAAAGATTCCATCTACGAAGTGCTTGCTTTAACCCATAAATGGATTTCTCAAGCTTACACACTCTATTAGGGTACTATGTAATGACAAAACCCTCTGGCTGACTCATGTAAACATCCTCAACCAACTTTCCATTAAGGAAAGTGGTTTTGACATCCATTGGCCATATTTCATAGTCATCAAATGTGGCTATGGCTAACAAAACCCTAATAGACTTAATCTTGGCCATTGGAGAAAAGGTTTCATCATAATCAACTCCCGGAGTTTGTGAGAAACCCTTTGCAACCAATCGTGCCTTATAAGTGTGTACCTTACCATCCATGTCGGTCTTCTTCTTGAAGATCCATTTCCACCCGACAGTCATACGACCTGGTACATTCTCAACCAAGTTCCAAACTTGATTGTCATACATGGATTGTATCTCGCTGTCCATTACCTATTTCCACTTGGCTGACTCAGGGCCTGTCATGGCTTCCACGTAACTGTTAGGTTCATCGAGACCTATCAATGTCTCATCACTGATAAGTGTATCACCTTCCGTAGTAATATGGAATCTATAGTAATGCTCAGGTGCATTCCTAACACTTGTGGAACGCCTTAGAGGTACAGACTTGTCAATTGGCTTAACAGGAGTATCCTCCTCAAGTTGAGTGGTAGGGTTTGAAGTTCCTTCGCCACTTGACTCTTGAATTTCTTCAAGGTCAACTTGCCTACCACTGTTTCCTTGGCTTATGAACTCTCTCTCTCGAAAGACAGCCCTCCTAGCTACAAAGACCACATTTTCACTAGGTTTGTAGAAGAGGTAACCAAAGGATTGCGGTGGGTAGCCGATGAAAATACACCTCTCGCTTCGAGGTTCGATCTTATCATGAGTCTCGCGTCTCACTAAAGCCTCGCAACCCCAAATCTTAATGTGGTCTAGTTTGGGTACTTTACCAGTCCACATCTCATGAGGAGTTTTGGCAACTTTTTTTGTAGGGACTAGATTAAGGATATAGGCGGCAGTCTCTAAGGCATACCCCCAAAATGAGATTGGCAGCGAAGCTCGACTCATCATGGAACGAACCATATCCAACAAGGTTCGATTACGCCTCTCAGCCACACCATTCAATTGCGGTGTCCTGGGAGGTTTCAATTGTGAGACAATCCCACATTCCCTAAGATAGTCGAGGAACTATGAACTAAGATACTCACCACCTCGATCGGATCGAAGCATCTTAATGTTCCTGCCCAATTGATTCTCGGCTTCCTGTTTAAATTCTTTAAACCTTTCAAAAGTCTTTGACTTATGCTTGATTAAGTAGACATATCCATATCTACTGTAATCATCAGTAAAAGTCAAATAATAACGATTAGTATCCCTTGTGGCATGTTTGAAGGGTCCACACACATCCGTGTGTATAAGATCCAACAAACCTTCACCCCTCTCACAAGAACCTGTGAAGGGTGAATTTGTCATTTTCCCAAATAAGCATGATTCGCAACTATCATCTGACTTTTGGTCAAATGACTCCAAGACTCCATCCTTTTGGAGTTGGCATATGCGTTTCTTGCTTATATGTCCAAGACGACAATGCCATAATGATGCTTTATCCAAGTTATTATCATTAACAGAATCAATACACAATACATTATTTCCTAAGATATCAACCACAGATACTGTTTCGTACACACCATCACAAGGTAATGTTTTAAAATAAAGAACATTATTAAAGAAAGCATTAATCGAACCAACTTCATTATCAAATGAAAAGGTGAAACATTCTTTATACAATGCATGAAAGGAAATAATGTTTCTTGCCATTTCTGGCGAATAACAACATTTATTCAAATCTAAATTAAACCCACTACTTAGCGATAAAGTATAAACTCCAATCTTGGTGATAGGTAAAGCTTTCCTATTCCCCAAGATTAAGTTTATTCTTCCATGCTCCACATTCTCACTTCTTCTTAGTCCCTGCAAATCAGAACATATATGAATACCACAACTGGTATCAAGGACCCAAGAGTTAGAATGGGGTGAGTTATTAGATAAGATAATGTAAATACCTGCATGGTTGGGTTTAACTTTCCCATCCTTCACATCTTGCTGGTATTTTGGGCAGTTCCGCTTTCAATGTGACTTTTCATGGCAATAGAAGCAGTCAGCCTCTTTTGGGTCAGAAGAAGGAGTGATGAAACCTTTCTTGGTTCCTCTTGAAGAAGAGCCATCAAGGGTCCTAGCCTTGTTAGCCTTCGAAGAGCTCTTCCTCTTCTTCCCTCGACCTTTCCCGATTGCCAAAACCGGGGCGGAGTTTGGAGTAGGAGTGTTAACAACCGAATTCCCCTTAAGACCTGTTTCTGCGGTCTTGAGAAGTCCCTGAAGTTTGTTGAGTGTGACCTCTTCCTTATTCATGTGATATGTCATGAGGAATTGATCATAGCACGATGGTAAGGAGTGAAAAATGATATCTATTGCAAGATCCTCAGGGAAGTCCACATTAAGCTTCAGCAACCGATCCACATGCCTTTTCATTTTCTGCATATGGCTCGTGACGGATTCCCTATCCTTCATCATGGTTGTTATGATGGAGCAGATGATTTCATACCTCTCTTGTCTTGCACTTTCATGGTATCTTTCCATCAGATCTTGGTGCATTTCAAAAGGGTAGAAGTCCTCATAGGACTTTTGGATTTCCGCTGTCATGGTGGCCAACATGATGCATGCCACTTTTGTAGCATCCCTTTCATGTGCCCGGAAGTCAGCGATCTCCTGGGGAGTTGCAGTGGTCTCATTAATCTCCTTAAGCTCCTTGTCAAGGACATATTCTTTGTCCTCGTAGCGGGTAATCATCCTAATGTTTCTGATCCATTCATTGAAGTTGGATCCATCAAAAGTGACTTTCCCACACAAGTTCATAAGGGTAAAGGAGCCATTAGGATTAGAGCCAGAAGTAGCATTGTTTGAAGACATCTGAAAGAAGAGGACAAGATTAGTTTAGATATTAAGAGAGTCCTTAATAAAAACACCCAAATGTAATATTAAGGCTAGGATCCAATCTCAATATATTATAACTTAGAAGAGGTACGCCGTAATCCAAGCTATAACATATTTGAAAGGTAGGTGAATGACGATTCACAAATTCCACCATGAAAAAACAAAATATAAATATTAGGTTTTTAATTAGTTCTTAGAAATTCCTAGATTCTTTTGAGATTCAATGAGCTTTTCAAAGGCATGTTTCAATCTCGAGTGTGCCCTCCAAGTTTTGTGACTGGGAGACTGAGGATCACAAAACGAGGTGTGAAGTAACCATGCAAATCACTTGGTACCCTTAAAGTTTATCACTCAATCGATGTGCCGGTAAACCACACACGCTCCACCGATACTATGATAAACCTTAAGTCACCCTTTACCTACCTTGTTAAGTCCAAGTTAGTGTGCCGGTTAACCACACACGCTCCACCAACGACTTAAACAAAGTGTAAAGTGTAATTTCATGGATTAGCACCTTATTCACATTTTTCCTAAAGTAACTAAGATTGGGAATTTAATAAAAGCATTTAGTTACTTTATAATATTCATCATACTTTCAATGATAATTTTTAAGTCCTTGTCTTACCCGTTCGGCTAACGACCCTCCACCGATCAAGGAAGCGGTGGGTGAGAATGGACACCCATTAAGTTGCCATTTTATAGGCAACAACCTTATACCCCTCTTATAGATCGGCTTCGTGAATGAGGCGTACTAGCGGTAAGACGACTTGATCTTATATATATATATATATATATATATATATATATATATATATATATATATATATATATATATATATATAATTAATTTATAATATTATAAAGTATAAGGGTTGAATTTATCTTTTAAAATTCTAAGGGTTGGAACTAAAGTTTTAATCAAAACTTTACTTGTTCCAAAACTTGAGGGCAAGTGTTGTAAACTTTCAAAACTTTTCATTTCTTATAACTTATGAGTTAATTGAGTAATAAAAATGAAGAATCTTCATTTTTATAACTCTTGTGTTCTTTTAATGGCTTTAATAAAAGTGTGACTTTTGATTTTCCATAACTTGAGGACAAGTTATGGACTCCATTAAAACACAGTATGAGCATGAATTAAACTACCATGAAGGTTACAAGCAATTCCTATGATCATCTAATCTTCATAAGTTCAAGAACATGAATATGAACACTTTCAAGAATAAAAAATTACACTTAAAAAACTTGTAATTTTGATAATTGCCAATGTAAATGGATTAGCATAAACATTACACCATCTAAAATAAGTTTTATAACACCAAAACAGTTTAGGGTAATGTTTCTAGTCCATTTCCAACAACAAAAGTCGAAAATCTGCATTCTAAGGCTCCTACTCGTCGAGTGCACGAACCTACTCGGCGAATAGGATGAATTTACACATGAAATCGGCGAGTCCCCGCTTGGACTCGGCGAGTTCAACAGGCAGACAACACAATATCGACTTTTTTCAACAATTTTGCACAAATAACAAACAAGCAAGCCTAGTCTCTGATACCACTGATGGGTTTTGAGCATTCTAACACTTCCTAAGTGTACATGCAACCCTAACAACCTTGGATCTATTTTTGTCTAATTATAATGCAAAGTTGAATTCCAAGGTTATATTCCTATCTAGCATACATGGGGAACAATTTTTAACTTGAATGAAAGATAGAATAACTTACCTTGTTGCTGCTTATGATCCTTGAAACCTTGTGACCCTAGCACCCCAAGTGTGATGCCTTAAATGCTTCACACAACACCAAATGCAAAGGAGTAAACTTTGAAAGAATCTTACACTTGAAAAAATCGGCCTAGCCCTCACTTGTTCATGTGTAGCCGATTTTGGTGGAGAATGGGTTCCTTATATAGTGTTGACACATCTAGGGTTACACCATGAAAACCCTAATGTGTCATGACTCTTCATTTCCATGAACCATGGGTTTGTAACTCCCATTGAGCATCCATGGAGCATCTTATGGGTTTAACCCAACTTGATAATCTGTGGAGCCTCTTAGCCCACTATACAAGTTATGGATGATTTACATAATCAACCCGTATATTTAATTAGTTATCTTTTGATCACTTAATTAAGTCCAAATTAATTCTTGATCAATACTAATTAAATAATACTATTAATATATTAGAACTTACAATATATTAATAAACCAAAAATGTTGTTTCTCTCATTTAGTCTATCCAATTGCATGGTGCCATGCAACCCGAATGGACCATGCCGGGTCGGGTCAAGTACATACCAGAAATAGTTATGGACTTAGACACCTTATCCAACAGAAAGTACTGCCAAAGCCACCTTCTTCAGTTTCAGATTCATCATTCGGTTTGGGTGGATCAGTGGATTGAGATGAAAAAATGGATGTAAAAGGTTGGTCAATGATGTTTTGGAAGGTTGGTGAATCAGTGGTGGAAGTAGTAGGGATGATATATGGATGTAAAGAAACAAATGTTCTTGTAATGGGTTCGATAGAAACAATAATTGGAGTACCTTGTGAAGATTGAGTATTTTCCTTTGAGATATCTCCTACACCCATGATGACATTTACATCCGTATCAGATACGTTTGTAGTGATGTCTGAAGTCCGTACCTCCTCATGAAATGATTTGGTAGACGAAACTTCGGTTGGTATGATAACAGTCTTCTCAGGAGAATTAAGCTCTATAACAGGTTCGAGTTCAGGTGTTTCAGGAACTTGTTCTTCTTCAGATGACTTCGTTGATATTACTAACTTCCTCTTCTTTGTCTTCGTCTTTTTCTTCGAAATATTCTTTTCCATATCCTCAGCCTTTCGTTTCTTTGAGTGAGAAGAAACTGGAGCTGGGACTTCGCACATAACTACTCCTTGATGAATAATATGAGGTTTGCGAACCACATTCAAAGTAGGAGAACCACCATACTTCAGTTTTAATCTTCGAAAAACTCCAGACTTCGAAAGAATAGTTTCTGAAGTTGGTTTTGTAACAACATGTCCAACAGATTGTATCATAGCTTTCGAAACTAACTCGTCAACCTTTGGAGACTTTGATGTCTTCGTTTCTTTAACTGTGGGCTCAGGAATGATAATCTCAGTCGTCTTTGTAGTCGTAGACTTCTTCGAAGGACCCGCACCTTCTTTCGTTAACAACTTCCCAGTTTCAACTTTGGGATCAATTGTGGCCATATAGTTGATAAGCACATACTTCATTGGATCAACCGTTTTCAACATAGCATTTGGGATTCGTGCAATGTGGGAAAAAACTTCTTTATCATCAGTTACTTCTTTTGGAGAATTATACTTCAAAAACTCTACAGTTTCTTCCTCATTATCCACCAGAACTCCCTTTTTATCATAAAAATATCTGAGGATAAGACTCCAATATCGTGCACATGAAATACCTTGCACAACATTTGTATTCTCTACTCCCTTCTGAAATTCTTTCCACAGCTGTGTAGAGTAGTTCACCGGTATATCATAATAGAGGCCTACAACCATTGCATAGACTTCCATGCATCCTTTATCAAGCCCAACAATTCGCCCTGTTACGCAACGTAGAAAGATTCCAAACAAGAAATTCCAAATCGTCGGAAGACCAGATTTTTTAAAATCTCTAATCATTATAAGTGGGGGTTGATAACCCATCTCATTGAACATGTAGTTCACTTGATCAGTCGAAAGAGTAGTAACCGATTGAAAGTTTGGAATATCCAAAATTTTTGCAAAACAGCTTCTTTGTCAGCTGTACCTTCTTATCATTCACCAAATTGAATGTGATAACATCTAGGGCTTTAGAGTATGTGGCAGTAGAACCTGCTTGTGAAAGCCAGTATAGAGGTACTACAAAAGAATTGAACATAACTGTCGAAAGAACACATATCTTTAAAGCAACCACCAACATCTTCAATCCTTCAGGGTAAAGAGATTCATCTGTTTCTACTTGATAATTTGTCCCCTGAATCTTCATAATCGGTTGCGAAGTAATATCATTAGTGTTTTGTGATGGTGCATCAACATTAGTTTGATCAGCCATGAATAGGGTTGGAAAATCGTATGAAGAACAATTGAATTTTGCAAAGAGAATTTGGGAATTTTGTTTCTGAATGCGTAAACTGATAACAAACCCTTGATTTCCTTTTTATATGTAACCCTTTTTTGAATTTGAAGTGGGATGTGCATTTAATGAGATCTAAATTGGCACCTTTAAACTCGTACCACTATTCCGATAAAGTAGCTACGCGTGAAAGAGTATCTGTCACATCACCGTGAAACCCGGCTAGAATACAAAACGTCACATCTCACAACCTGTTTATTTCCCCCAATGTAATATGAACCGTCAGCTGTAACGCCCGCGTTTCCAGACTAGGCATTATCATTGATGTAATAGTCTACCTTAACCCTTATAACTCTTTTTGAAGTATTAATGATGAAATATTTGAGTATTATGTGAATTATGTGATTTACGTGTTTGTTTTCTTAATTATTATAATTCAATGAATTAAGAATAAAATAAGCGTCAAAACTAAAATGTCAGATAAGCCCGATATCTTTGCTTGAAGATGTAGTGATTGAAACAATGATTCCAGTGATATAAAGAATGCCAAAATCCGAGTTATAACGAAGAAGTTATGACTTTTGAAAGTTTCGCGACAGAACCGACACGACGCTGAATGACGTAAAATGTGTATTTGAGATAGAGCGATATTTAGCCTTAGTGATCTAAACAAATGTTGTAGAGTTCGTTAAACCGAGAGCATGCATAAAAAGATCGTCGAAATCTGACATCGTATGAGGAAGTTATGATTTTCCGAAGTTTCAACTTAGCAGTATGCAGCCCGAAACTCGAATATGAGATCGTGTGATTTCTAGCCGAAGCAATCTAAACCAGAATCGAAGATCTCATCATTAGTAGTGCAACGATAAAAAGACAGACGAAAACGGGCGTCAGATGAAGAAGTTATGAATTTATAACGGAGTTTTCCTGTCCCGGAATACTAAAAATAAATAATAAAAATAAAGTGAAAATTAGCCGACAGAGTGTAAACGAAAGTTGTAGAGCGTAGTCTCACCTACGCGTGGCTATAAAGAACGTTGAAAACGGAGTTTGTATGAGGAAGATATGAATTTTTGAAATTTATTAAATAATTAAAATATTAAATTAAATTATTAATCCCGATATTATCCGAAGCTGAGGAGTCACCGATCTGATCCGAAGTGTACGCCTCGCGTAACCTTTAAGTACACCCCGCGTAGGTGCGAAGCTCAGATTCTATAAAAGGCATGCGAGGCTGCCTTATTTCTTTGCCAATTTTCTTTCCTTCTCTCTCGTTTTTGCATCGTTTTTGTGCAAAAAATATCCCGAAGCCCCGGTATCAATCTCGAGACCCGAAACAAGTCCTGAAGCCTCGAAGATCCCGAGAAGTGCAGTTCCCGAGTCGAAGCTCTGCCCTTGAGAAGCCAATTTTTGTGAAGATCTTCCGAATATACGAAATAATACTACTTCCACAAGCCATAGTGCTGTCCGATCATCTTTTGATCAAGTGAGTGTGTAGTCACTTTCTTCTAATACATAAATACGAAGTATTTACTATGAAATACGTGTTATGTGTTTATATATTGGTGTTGATTTGAAGGGGGTACATAATCTATTTCAAATGCACGATTTTATGCAAGTAACGATTTAACATACTAAGTATACGTGTTATGTTTATGTGTCTAATCTTTTATCCGGAATGTGTTTTGAATGAACATACTATACAGGTTTTAAACAATGTATAAAAAAATATATTTTATCTACTAAAATGTTAGGTAGAACATGGGTAGATAGTTGTCTTGTGATAAAAAGATGAGAGACCTTGATGTTTTTGATTTAGTCATCTAGCGGAGTTTAGATGACGACCACTGACTTTTCTAGACAGTTTTGTGGAACACTAGCAGGCTCGCCACCTGTAGGTGTTAATGAACTTGGGTGTTCATTCGCTGTACTCCATCCCCCTCATGGTTGCCTTATTTGACATGTATTGTTGGGAAACCCCCGAAGCATGTGTTGTCGCCCCGATGAAATATTCTTAAACTAGGTCCCTTATGTTAGTTGTCTTAGGGACGTAAAGTGAGAATAACGGGAATGGGTAATTGCGTTATTGTTGGTTGGTGGAATTAAATATAATTATTTATTGTGGTTTTAAAACCCTATATGCTCACCAGGATCCCAAGCCTGACCCACTCAATTTTCTTTGTATTACAGGTAGTGGCGCCAAAGCATAAGTTGGATGGCTTGTCAAGTTATTTTTGGATTATAGACCTGTTGTTGTAAATAACTGTCGTAAGGTATGTATTGAAGTATTTATGCTTTTGGTTTGTTTATCGGAACATGACAATCCCGAGTATTGTAATATATTGAAAAATACATTTCTTTAAGAAATGCTTTGGTAGATCTTATTTTTATCATATTTTGTTTTCGGAACAAATTCCACAACTCTTTTAATCAAAGGATTACTCTGAAATCATTTTAAAAGCACAAATTAAACCAGTCTTTTCTGGCCGTGATTTTGGGGATGTCACAGTTGGTATGAGAGCATTAGTTTAAGGGAACTAGGAATTTGTAGGATTTCTAGACTTAAACTTAGAATGCTAAGTGAAAATTATGAGGTGTTGTGTCTGTTATATTTTAGACACGAGCACTAGTTTATTTTAGGAAAATTATCTAAAATGCTTTTATGTGCTAAATGTTATTTGTTTGGCATATATGATATTATTTGTTCCGATCTATGGTCTGTTGCTGACCGGATCTGAAAACCTTATGTGTGTAGGATTCTAAACGTACGTCTACGATATTAGAACTAGCATATAATCGTTTTGGAGTGATATGGAGGATTGTAATATCTATCGTCAATGAAGATCTAAATTCACCTTATTCAGTGTGTAGATAAAAAATAGTAAGAACCAGAAGTGGCATTGGAAACGCAGATGAAAATAGGAATCAACCACTTGTGATTGAGCAAATACCTGTTATAGCAGCAGCACCTAAGCCAAGAACAATGGCTGTTGTACAAATGATGATTCAAACCATGTTGGATCGTCAGATGGAAGAAACAAAATGCCTGCTTAGGCAAAATCATGAAGAACCGTCAATTCAAGTGGAAGAGCCCGAAGTGAATCGAGGGCACTCGGAGGGAGAAAACTTCAGTGGAACTGTTGGTCAAGCCAACCCACCAATAGTTAGGCAAAACAATCAGGATGGAAGGAATGATGGAATGGGATGCAAGTATAAGGATTTTCTGACTTGCAAACCATCGACCTTCACTGGAAAGGAGGATCCGATCGGAGTCATGGATTGGATATCGGAAATGGAGCTAGCCTTCATGACATGTGGCTGTAGTGGCAAGTTGCAGACGACTTTCGCAGTACGTCAGTTCAGGGGTGGAGTTGTTCGTTGGTGGAACACTTTAGGGAAGACCCTAAGCCCTAATGAGCCACTGCAACTAACATGGGCAGAGTTCTTGGTGTAGTTCAAGCGCAAGTTCTGTTCGGCCCAAAATCTCTTAGAGTTGGAGAACAAGTTTTTGACACTAACAAAGGGCAGCATGTCAGTTGATGAATACACCAATGCTTTCACAGACAAGATGGAGTTTGCTTTGCGCATCGTTCTATATGAGCTGACAAAGGTTGACCGATACGCAAAAAGACTCCCATGGGAGTACGCGGTGCCAGTGCGTTAGAAACCTACTCTAGAGGCAGCTATTTGGGCTTCCATGTCTGTTGAGGACATGATCAAGGGAAGAACCGCCAGCAAGGTTGAAGTTGGCGAGACGAGAAAGTTTGAAGGAACTTCAGGTTCCAATAAGAAAAGCAAATTTTCAAAGTCTGATTCGAAATTTTTTGGAGGAAAAGGACACGAAGCGAAATGGTGTGAGAAGTGCAAGAAAATTCACTTTGGGGAATGTAGTGAGGATGTAACCCGCTACAAGTGTGGAAAAATTGGGCATTTTGCCAATGAGTGTCCGTCCAACAAAAGGATGTGTTTTGGTTGTAATGAAGAGGGGCACATTTTGAAAGACTGTCCAAAGAAGAAGGAGGCAGCTAGGCCCAACATTCCCCTAAAGCCGAAATCAAGTGCCTTCCAGATGACACTTGAGGCTGCGAAAGATGAAGATGATGTTGCTTCAGGTACCTTTCTCGTAAACGAATTACCTGCTCAAATTTTGTTTGATTTTGGAGCCAACTACTCCTTTATTTCGCATGAGTTTGGTAGAAAACTAGCTTTGCCTGTTGATAGACTAGATAATGCTTTATTAGTCGAAGTTGCTAGTGGCAAGTTCGTACCTATTAGCCACCGTATGAAAAATGTCTTAATCGACTTGAATGGGAATAAGTTCCACGAGGAATTATTGCCTACAGAACTAAATAGTTTCGACATCGTTCTGGGGATGGATTGGCTTAGCGCCAATGATGCCGGAATATTGTGCAGAAAGAAGATAGTAAAAGTAAACCCACCAGGGAAATAGTAATTTATGGTGTATGGGGACAAACGCAGAGTAAATTCTAGAATCATTTCACTAATGAGAGCCAGAAAGTGTTTGGCTAAAGGATGTACATCATATTTGGCATTCGTGATCGATGCTAAGAAGGAGAAAAAGGATACGCAGAGCATTTCTGTCGTGTGTGATTATCCGAAATTATTTCTTGAAGATCTTCCCGGATTACCGCTTGATAGACAAGTGGTGTTCAGAATAGACTTGTTACCAGGAACAACACCAATAGCAAAGGCACCTTACCGACTAGCACCGACGGAGATAAAGGAGCGAATGATGCAAATTCAGGAGTTATTGGACAAAGGTTTCATTAGACCTAGTGCATCACCCTGGGGAGCTCCAGTGTTATTCGTGAAGAAGAAAGATGGAAGTATGAGAATGTGCATCGATTACAGAGATCTGAACAAGGCAACAATAAAGAATAGATATCCGTTGCTGAGGATTGATGACCTGTTCGATCAACTACAAGGTTCAAGTTATTTTTCAAATATTGACCTAAGGTCATGATATCATCAGCCGAAAGTAAGAGAGCAGGATATTGAGAAGACTGCTTTCAGAACGAGATATGGACACTACGAATTTTTGGTTATGTCGTTTGGACTAACCAATCCTCCAGCAACATTGATAGATTTAATGAATCGGGTTTGGAATCCATTCCTTGATAAATATGTGATAGTGTTCATAGATGACATTCTGAGTTACTCAAAAAGCCAAGAGGAGCATGGCAAACACTTGTGGGAAGTGTTAGAAGTATTGAAGAAGGAGAAGTTGTATGCAAAGTTCTCCAAATGTGATTTTTGGATTCGAGAAGTCCAATTCTTGGGTCACATTGTCAACCAAGAAGGGATAATGGTTGATCCAGAAAAGATCGAAGCTGTGATGAAGTGGAAACAACTAAAAAATCCCACGGAGATCCGAAGCTTTTTAGGATTAGCCGGATATTACCGAAGGTTTATCCAAGGCTTTTCTTCGATCGCTACTCCATTAACAACTTTGACCCACAAAGGAGTTGCTTATTCTTGGAGTGATAAGCATATAGAAGCATTCGAGTTGCTAAAGAAGAGGCTATGTGAGGCACCAATTTTATCTCTACCCGATGGAGTTGAAGACTTCGTTGTTTATAGCGATGCGTATGGTGTTGGGTTGGGTTGTGTTTTGACCCAAAGAGAAAAGGTGATAGCATATGCGTCTTGACAGCTGAAAGAGCATGAAAACAACTACCCCACTCACGATTTGGAGCTGGCAGCGGTAGTTTTCGCTCTGAAAATATGGAGGCATTACCTCTATGGCACGAAGTGAAAACTTTTCACTGATCATAGGAGTCTCCAGTATCTCTTTAATCAGAAAGAATTGAATATGAGGCAACGACGCTGGCTGGAGTTACTCAAGGACTACGATTGTGAGATACTTTACCATCCCGGTAAAGCTAATGTTGTCGCTGATGCTCTCAGTCGAAAAGTCAATGTTGAGAGAAAAAGGCCAAGAGCGTTGAGAATTGAAGTTGTCTCGAAAATTATGGAGAGTATAAAGGAAGCTCAAGAGGAAGCTTCTGAAAAGAATGACCGGAAGGAGGAACGTTTGGGCAAAACATTGGTGTTTGATACAAACGGTCATGAACTAAAGGTATTCCAAGATCGAATTTTGGTGCCTAGGTCAGGAGGAATAAAAGATCTTCTGATGGAAGAAAATCACAAAACCATGTACTCAATTCATCCTGGTAGCACTAAAATGTATAGGGACCTGAAACCCTATTACTAGTGGCCGACGATGAAGCTTGAATTGCAAAGTACATGGCGGAATGTGTGACCTGTGCTAGAGTTAAGGCACAACGTTAGAAACCATATGGGAGTTTAGAACCTTTACCTGTACCTATGGGAAAATGGGAAGACATCGCAATGGATTTTGTCACTAAACTGCCCAGAACAAAGAGTGGTCACGACATGATTTGGGTGGTCGTTGATCGAATCACTAATGGTGTGCATTTCATAGCAGCCAATGAGAAATGGTCTATGGAAAAGCTTGCAAATTCTTACTTAAAGGAAGTTGTGAGACTTCACGGTGTTCCATTAACGATTGTATCGGATCGTGACAGCCGTTTCACCTCACGGTTTTGGAAAAGTCTACAAGAGGAAATGGGTACCAAGTTGTGTTTAAATACAACTTACCATCCACAGACTGATGGTCAGAGCGAAAGAACGATACAAACACTTGAAGATATTCTAAGAGCATGTACCTTGGAATTCCTAGGTAATTGGGATAAACATTTACCTTTGGTAGAATTTTCCTACAATAATAGTTTCCACTCGAGCATAATGATGGCATCTTATCAAGCTGTACGGATAGAAGTGTCGTACGCCGTCTTGTTGGCTTGAGGCTGGGAAAAAGCAGTTTATGGGGCCCGAGATGATCCATCAAACTGTTGAAAAGTTGAAAATAATTAGAGAAAGAATGTTAGCAGCTCAGGATCGTCAAAAGAGTTATGCTGAAAAGAAGTGAAGGTCGATGACTTTTGAAGTTGGAGATTCGATTTTGCTTAAAGTCTCTCCATGGAAGGGACTTGTAAGATTTGGTAAAAGGGGAAAGTTGAGTCCAAGGTTTATTGGACCGTTTAAAGCTCTTCAGAGAATTGGGAACCAAGCTTACAAGCTAGAATTGCCCGAAGAACTGGATGGTATTCATAATAATTTTCATGTGTGCTCTTTGAGGAAGTTCACGGGAGAAGTTCCTGATATAATTCCAATTTCTGAATTGAGAATTGATGAAAACAAGAGGTTAATAGAAGAACCTGAGGCAATTGTTGACCGAAAGACTAAGAAGTTACAATGCAAGATGTTCGAATTAGTGCTTGTCCGTTGGAAACATACGAATGGGTCAAATCTCACCTGGGAAACGGAGAGTGACATGTTGAGTCGCTATCCGCATTTGTTTGTTGATGTGTTATTTCGGGGACGGATTCGTCCTAAGGGGGAGAGAATTGTAACACCTGTGTTTCCAGGCTAGGCATTATCGTTGATGTAATAGTCTAGGTTAACCCTTGTAACTCTTTTTGAAGTATTAATGATGAAATATTTGAGTATTATGTGAATTATGTGATTTACGTGTTTGTTTTCTTAATTATTATAATTTAATGAATTAAGAATAAAATAAGCGTCAAAATTAAAGTGTGAGATAAGCCCGATATATTTTCTTGAAGATGTAGTGGTTGAAACAAGGATTCCGGAGATATAAAGAATGCCAAATCCGAGTTATAACGATGAAGTTATGACCAGTCAAAGTTTCGCGACAGAACCGGCACGATGTTGAATGACGTAAAATGTGAATTTGAGATAGAGCGATATTTAGCCTTAGTGATCTACACGAATGTTGTAGACTTCGTTAAACCGAGAGAGTGCATAAAAAAGATCATCCAAATCTGACTTCGTATGAGGAAGTTATGATCTTCCGAAGTTTCAGCTTAACAGTTTGTAGCCCGAAACTCGAATATGAGATCGTGTGATTTCTATCCGAAGCAATCTAAACAAAAATCGAAGATCTCGTCATTAGTAGTGCAACGATAAATATACAGACGAAAACGGGCATCAGATGAAGAAGTTATGAATTTATAATGGAGTTTTCCTATCCCGGCCTACTAAAATTAAATAATAAAACTAAATTCAAAATTAGCCGACAGAGTCTAAACGAAAGTTGTAGAGCGTAGTCTCACATACGCGTGGATATAAAGAACTTCGAAAACGTAGTTTGTATGAGGAAGATATGAATTTTTGAATTTTATTAAATAATTAAAATATTAAATTTAATTATTAATCCCGTTATTATCCGAAGCCAACGAGTCACCGATTTGATCCGAAGGGTACGCCCCGCGTACGTGCGAGGCTCAAACTCTATAAAAGGCATGTGAGGCTGCCTTATTTCTTTGCCAATTTTCTTTCCTTCTCTCTCGTTTTTGCATCGTTTTTCGTGCAAGAAATTCTCGAAGCCCCGGTATCAATCCCGAGACACGAAGTAAGTCCCGAAGCCCCGAAGATCCAGAGAAGGGCAGTTCCCGAGCCGAAGCTCTGCCTGCGAGAAGCCAATTTTTGTGAAGATCTTCCAGATATACCGAAGAATACTACTTCTACAAGCCGTAGTGCTGTCCGATCATCTTCTGATCAAGTGAGTGTGTAGTTACTTTCTTGTAATACATAAATACGAAGTATTTACTATGAAATATGTGTTATGTGTTTATATATTGGTGTTGATTTGAAGGGGGTACATAATCTCTTTCAAATGCACGATTTTATACAAGTATCGATTTAACGTACTAAGTATATGTGTTATGTGAGTGTATCGATGTTATCTTCTAATCTCATAGATATGATTTATTCTCTACGAAATACGTGTTATGTTTATGTGTCTCATCTTTTTTCTGGAATGTGTTTTGAATGAACATACTATACAGGTTTTAAACTATGTATAAAAATTTATATTTTATCTACTAAAATGTTGGGTAGAACATGGGCAGATAGTTGTCTTGTGATAAAAAGATGAGAGGCCTCGATGTTTTTGATTTAGTCATCTAGTAGAGTTTAGATGACGACCACGGACTTTTATAGACTGTCTTATGGAACGCAAGAAGGCTCGCCACCTGTAGGTGTTAATGAACTTGGGTGCTCATTCCCTGTACTCCATGCCCCTCATGGTTGCCTTATTTGACATATATTGTTGGGAAAACCCCGAAGCATGTGTTGTCGCCCCGATGAAATATTCTTAGCTCCCAAGCCTGACTCACTCAGTTTCCTTTGTATTAAAGGTAGTGGCACCAGAGCATAAGTTGGATGACTTGTCAAGTTATTTTTGGATTATAGACCTGTTGTTGTAAATAACTGTTCTAAGGTCTGTATTGAAATGTTTATGATTTTGGTCTGTTTATCGGAACATGACATCCCGAGTATTGTAATATAATGAAAAATACATTTCTTTAAGAAATGATTTGGTAAATTTTATTTTTATCATATTTTGTTTTGGGAACAAATTCCGCAACTCTTTTAATCAAAGGATTACTCTGAAATCATTTTAAAAGCATAAATTAAACCGGTCTTTTCTGACCGTGATTTTGGGGATGTCACATCAGCAACCTTCGGATGGAGGTTAGGCTCTTTCACTTTTGGGATTTAAAGCAAAGTCATGTGCTAGACTTTCGAAATTATCAGCCTGAGTTAGTAATACTTAGAACCTCAAGGATTTCACGAGTGCAGTGTACCAAAGATAAAGATAAGAAGCAAATAAAGAAAAACTTTGGATTTGTGATGTCAAAAATTATTTCGACATGAAAACAGTGAAACCCCGGGCAAAGGTTACTTCGTTAATTATCAAGAGAGATAATCAACAGCTTGTGTGGTTTCCCATAAATTACAATTGAAAATTTATTGAGAAGTTTCAAAGTGCTTCTTTTTCAAGGCTTTATGGGTAGGTACACGACTTCGTTACATATCGTCCAAAACATAAGTTGAGAAATTGTAACAAAAATCAATTGTTTGACTAGTGTAGTCAGTGACAAGTATGCTTTGAATTAAATTTGAAAGTGACTTAGAAATCAAAAGAAACTCACACGGAAATCATATTCATGAAAAATACTTGTACTGGATCCTGTTGGGTAACAAACATCGTGGGTTACGATAATTTGATCAAGATCACTCATATGAAATGAATATGATTTTGAGTTTGGAATCTAGGTACAGAAACAAAATTTTCGTTAAAAATTGGAACAAAGTTCCCCGTCAATTCCTTAAAATCTTGAGAATTGGGTTTCACTTTCTTCACGGTCTCATGATGTTAGATCATTAACACAGATTTTTGATATGTCTAAGTCTCGATGGGTTTGATCGAAGACCTCTTGGACATATGTCATTGTGTGCGATCGTGAAAGAATGCTTAGATGAAAAAGGTTGGTTTAAGAATTTTTGTGTACCTCTGTTATTGTGGACAAAACAATAAACTCTTAACTCATGTGAGAAGAGTCAGGTAGCTCATGTGACTAATGTGAATATAATCCTGTCTTAGGAAGAAATTTTCGTATGAAATATTTCATTAAGGCTTTCGTTAAACACACATAGAGTCATTCGATGCTTTGGTCAACATGCAGGAACATGCTTCTAGGGACACCTTAACTAGTTCAAGAGTTTCGAAAGAATTACCTAACCCTAGAACTGCAAGCTTTAACCATTGTGTATCATCTTTGTTACCTGAAAAAAATACAATACCATACATCATATGAACCCTTCATTAATGTCAAAGCAACCCTTCGTTAGAGATCAACATCACCAAACTAACGAAATTTTTTTACATTGATTAACAAAATCGAAGGTAGTCGAAGCCTCTGAATAACATTTGAATCATTCACATTTTAACAAGACTTTTCATTCAGATTAACGAAATCGAAGCATGTCAAACGCTTAACCGTGAACAGTAACATCTTAACCATTCAGTATCGTAATCGACATTTCATTGTTACAGATCTTCCTAAAATCATCTTTCCAGTTCATTAACAAAACCTGCAAACTTCATGTTTTGGTTGTTTTTGAATTTTTGTGTTTTTCGAAAAGAAATGACAAACTAAACGAAATAAAAATCTTTTTGTTGTTTTTAAATTTTTCGAAAATAAAGTATAAAACAAACGAAAAGTCTTTTTGTTGTTTTTGAATTTTTCAAAAAATAAAGGACAAAACAAACAAAAATATTTGACATGTACTGGACACACGAATTTCTAGTTTCAATTTACGAAGACAAAAGGGTAACGAAGCGTTGACTATGAACAATAACCGTTGAATTTGACAGTTGTCTTCCATTAACGCTATTCTTTCGAAATAGAACCCCCTTCGACCATTCCAAGTCCACCTAAAATTCTCACAAATGATTTTTCATCTAATGGTTTTGTGAAAATATCAGTCAACTGATCAGTGGTTTTCACAAAATGCACTTCAATATTACAATCTTCTACATGATCTTTCATGAAATGGTAACGAAGAGCAATATGCTTAGTCTTCGAATGTTGCACAGGATTATGACAAATACAAATCGCACTTTGAGAATCACAATATAAAGGAATTATTTTCATGTATATTGCATAATCACGCAATTGACTTTGAATCCAAATTATTTGTGATGTGCAAGCAGCAGCAGCTACATATTCTACTTTAGCAGTCGAAATTGATACACATGTTTGCTTTTTCGATTGCCAGCTCACCAATTTTCCATCAAGTAATTGACATCCTCCACTCGTGCTTTTTCAATCAAGATTACAACCTCCCAAATCAACATCTGAGAAAGCTTGAATAAAGAAACCATATTTCGAAGGATACCATAATCCTAACGAAATTGAGTCTTTGAGATAACGAAAAATATTCTTGACTGCAGTAAGATGTGGTTCTCGCGGATTTGACTGGTACCTAGCACAATTACACACATAGAACATAATATCAGGTCTACTTGTAGTGAGATAAAGTAATGAACCTATCATGCTTCGATAAAGAGTTATGTCAACCGCCGGTTTATCTAATGAAGATGTCAGCCTTGTTCCAGCTGCCATCGGTACTCGTAATTTTGGGCTATTCGTCAATCCAAAATTTTCAAGCAGATTCTTTGTGTATTTCTCTTGGTTGATAAAAATTCCTTCTCTGCTTTGAAGAATATTTAGACCAAGAAAATTATTAATGTGTCCCATCATGCTCATTTCAAATTTGCTTTTCATCAGATTTTCAAATTCTTTAGATAATGCAGGGTCAGTAGAGCCAAAAATAATATCATCGACATAAATTTGAACAAGCATAAGATGATTCCAAAATTTCTTTCGAAATAATGTGGGGTCAACTGATCCTTTTTTAAATTTCGATTGTTTTAAGAAAGAGGTAAGAGTTGCATACCAGGCTCTTGGTGCTTGTTTTAACCCATAAACTGCCTTGTATAAAATATAACAATAATCAGGATGATCTTTATTGATAAAACATGGGGGTTGTTCCACATATACTGTTTCTTCGAGCTCTCCATTAAAAAATGCACACTTCACATCCATTTGATATACATCGAAATCTTTGTGAGCTGCATAAGCCAAAAATATACGAACAGCCTCGAGTCTTGTGACAGGGGCGAAATTTTCTTCATAGTCTATTCCCTTTTGTTGTGAATAACCTTTTACAATAAGTCTGGATTTGTTTCGAATAATGTTTCCATCTTTGTCGGTTTTATTTTTGAAAATCCATTTTAACCCGACAATCAAAATATTTTCAGGTTTAGGAATCAATCTCCAAACCTTATTTCGTTCAAACTCAACCAATTCAGATTGCATTGCAACAACCCAATCAGAGTGTTCCATTGCATCTTTAATTGTCTTTGGTTCAGTTTTTGAAATGAAAATATTGAACATGCAAAATTCTTGATGAGTATTTAATACCTCATTCTTTGCACGAAGTTGAGCTCTCGCTAAAACTCCATCTTGTGGATTCCCCAAGTACTTGTTCTTTCGGATGATCTTTTGTCCATTTTTCATGTGGTGGATAAGCTGGATCAAAATCCAAATGTGCATCTTCATATAAATCATCATTTTCTGATCCCGCAACAGAAAGATTGTCATTAATTTCGTGAAATTCACCATTTTGAGCAAGATTTATTGTATCTGTTTCATTATGCTCCCCCTCGAAATTATCATTCATACTACTCTTCTCCCCCTCGAAAGGATGCTCCCCCTCAACACCTGAAGGTATATTCGAATGTTCCCCTTCCAAATGAATATCTAGCATTCTTTTGCCATTTGTAACAATATTCGAAGTGGAATCTTCAGTATGTTTCGAGGATTCGAGTATTTGATTATGAACAACATTCACCTCTGCGTCAACCACCCTGTCTGGGACACGAAAAATTAAATCATAATCAATATCGATTGAATTATCATCTTCAGTTTGATTATTTAATTCATTAAGAATTGATTTTTGTTCAAACTGTCTTTCCACTTGTTTAACATAATAATCATCAAAAGTAAGATTAAACGTTTCTTCAATTTTTCGTGTTCGTTTGTTTAACACTCTATATGCAACCGAATTGTTCGAATATCCCAAAAATATTCCTTCATCAGCTTTAGCTTGAAATTTTGAAAGATTATCTTTGAGATTCATAATGAAGCATCTGCAACCAAGAAAATGAAAGAATTTGACTTTAGCTTTTCGATTCTTTATTATTTCATATGGAGTGATATTAAATCGTCTATGAATAAAAGATCGATTCTAAGTAAAACATGTTGTTGATACAGCTTCAGCCCATAGGTACCGAGGAAGATTCGCATATGTCAACATTGTTCTTGCTGCTTCGCATAATGACCTATTTCTTCTTTCAACAACACCATTTTGTTGAGGTGTATATGGTGATGAAAAATTATGTGAAATCCCTTTTTCTGTCAAAAAGGAATCCAACACATTATTCTTAAACTCAGACCCATTATCACTTTTGATTTTTCGAACATTCTTTTTCAGACTCATCTCTATTTTCTTGATAAATTTGATCATTGTTTGAGCAACTTCAGATTTTAACCTGAGAAAATATACCCAAGTGAATCATGAAAAATCATCAACAATAACCAAAATGTACCGTTTCTTGTTGAGTGTGTCAACAGTTGATGGTCCACAAAGATCAATGTGAAGTAACTCCAAAGGTTCAACAATTTTCGAATCTATGACGATTGGATGTCCTTTACGATGTTGCCTTCCTTGTTCGCAAGTTGCACAAAGAGTATCATTGTCAAATTTCAGCACAAGTAAACCACAAACTAAGTTTTTTGTAACCAGCTTATTCAAGTTTCGAAAGTTAAGATGTGATAAACGCCTATGCCATGACCAGCTGACATCATTTGAGGCTTTCGAAAGTAGACACACATATGGTTTTCCTACAATTGTTTTGATATCAAGTGTGAACATATCTCCATATCGTTTCGACTTTAACAACACTTCATTTGTTTCAACTTTTGATATTATGCTTCTTTCTTCATTAAACACAACTTGATTCCCAGTGCCCAAAACAAGTTGTGAAACACTTATCAAATTATGTTGAAGACCTTCCACATATGCAACTCGATTTACTGTGAATTGACCATTTGTTACTTTGCCATAACCTTTGACTTGACATTTATGATTATTTCCAAACTTCACCACTCTAGCATTTTCAAGACTTCGAAAATCTCTTAAATTCTCCTTTCTTCCAGTCATGTGACGAGAGAAACCACTATCAATATACCATTCTCATCATATTGCTCGTCACATAATACCTGCATTTAATTAAAGAATTTAGGTACCCAAGGCTTTTTGGGTCCTTGGTTATCAGCTTGAAACAAAGAATGAAATTTCGAACTCAAAGCCCAAGTTCGAACTTTTGCTGTTATACTATCAATTAAGTCAACATCATCAATTAAAGATATTGAATCATAATTTTTCGATAGTTTTGGACTTTCATTTGATTCCACCTCAGGCTTCTCAATTCGGGTAACTTTGTTGATTGGTTGCCATCTCTGAACCAGAATATTCGAATCTTTAGAAGATGAACTTTGTGTTGAAGATTCATTCAAATACTCTTCATAATCATTTCGAATCTGCTGTTGAGGAAACCTTCCTACTTGAAACTTTTTCCCTTGTCATTCAAGCCAATGATTGATTGATTTCACGTTCGAAGTACCTTTTGCGTATGAAACATTTGTGTCTTTTTGAACAGACGGATTTGGAAAATTTCATTTTTGTGGAGTAAATTTGACATTAGTTTGAGATTTTTTTTGATTTTTGAACATTGTCATATTTTCGAACATTCACAAGGTTGTGACTTGTTTCAAAATTTTGAGAGTTGACAATCTTTCGAACATTTTCAACTTTTTGATTTGTATCACTTTTATGCTTAGTTGAAGGAAATGAGTCTATTACATTTGTTGCATAATGAAAAGAAGCATTTGGTGGTTTTCTTTTGAAAAATGTATCTTGATGATTTGTTTTTTGAGAACTCATTGATGAGTTTAATTTTGTAAAATTATTGATTTTTCGTTCTCGTGAATCAGACAAAACTTTGGATTTTGATAGAGCGGGATTTTTCTTTTTTTTCCTTGTTGATTCGAATGTTGGTTTTTCGTTTAACACTACTTGCCAAAAAATTTATTTTCGTGCTTTTCTTTTTGAAACTCCCTTTTCTTTTGAAAATTTTTCAACAAGTATTTTATATTCTGGTGAATTAAGTTTCACAACTTGAGATGTGTCAACAGTTTCTTGTCTAAAAACTTCTTTTTCTTTTTCAGATTTTACAACCCATTTTCGTATTTATTTTTGTGTTTGAAAAACATACAAATTCTTGGTTAGGTTGTTTTCAACGGTGCTTTGATTTGAAAAGAATCCTTCATCTGTAGTTCTTTTGTTTTCTTCTTCAACCAATTTATTAAACTCTTGTTTGATGTTTTCAGCATTTCCAATGGTGACAAATACTTGATTTGGAAAAACTATTTCATCCATGCATGTAAAATTTGGATACACGATAGTATTAGATTCCAAATAGTGTGCACCTTTTTCTTTCATCACTTTGTCAAACATTTCTGAGTCTCCATAGACTTGTTCAACAACAACTCTTGGGATTGTTGTTTCATTCGATACATTCTTTTCTGACTTATTGTTACATGAAACTTTGACATCGTCCTCCTCATCATCACTATTATCTATTTGACTGTCTCGTATCTCCACATCATCAAAGTCACAAACATTCGAAGTAGAGGGTTTTCCAATGTCATTCTCAACTATCAAATCATTAGCAATTTCTTTATCTTTGATCTTAGATATGACATTAATGATAGGTAACTGAGAACAATCATTGCTTTCCTCTTCTTCAATTTCACTGATTTCACTAACATTATCTAAGTTGTCATCAATATCAGGAAAATTGAATTGAGAGTCAAGTTTCAAATGTTCAGTTCTTTTCAAAATTTTCGCTTGTTTATATTTTGTCAAACTTTCATTCACAATTTCAACAAGTTCATCAGCATTTAGAAATTCATCTATCTTAACAATACCATAAGCATATCTATCATCTGGCACTTTGCTAAAATCAGCTATGGTATTTTCACAATCATATGAAATGATATCAACTTACTCTCTCTCATAGACAAGAAAAGGTAACAACTTACAATGCTGTTCTTTGCTAATCTCAAATGAATGATGTAAAGCAGTTAATTTTGCATACAAACGCTTAGCTAAATTACAATAGACGTTTCGTTGAGCAAGTAACATCTTAACTTCCTTATCTAGATTTTCCCTATCAGTGTTAGCATTCTTTAATTGTAATTCTAGATACTCTACTTTACTCTGCTTCGTTTCATGTCAAATAACTTTTGTGTCTCTAGCAGTTGATTATTAAGTTTCTTTGCTTCGTTGCTAGCAGACACAACAATAACATAAAAGTAAGCAACAATATCATCAAAAGCAATTATTTCAGAATCATACGCTTGTAAAGGAATGTTAAATGACTCAAGAATAGAACGTACCTTTTTTGTTATTGGATATTTCTCACTTGACTTCGTCATGAAGCATCGACCAGTCACTTCTTCTTCTCCATCCTCAAACTTAGCAAACATGGCACCATGAGTGGGATGCCTCATCTCTTCATCATCAGATCTAGATGACCAGATCTGATAAGTGCCATCTTCTTCATCTTCTCCTCTGGCCACAAGGGACAATCCCTTAGCCTTTGTACGAACCTCTTCAAGCTTTTTAGAGTAGTACGCTTCGTCCTTCACTCTATTCTTCTTCTCATCTTTCTTATGAAGTATGAAATCATTCGCAAGATGGTTTTCTCCATTGCAATAGTGACAATCTATTCCAGAATCTCCTTTCAATTTCTTCTCTCTCTGCTCCTCAACAACTTTCACTTCTTTCTTTTCTAGCTTCTTCTTCTCCTCTCCACCAGCCTTGTTCAGAAAATTTCCTTATCCTTCATTTTGCCTCGAATTCGGATTAAACGGCTTTTAAAGAACTCTTTGACTTTGTCGTTTGAGTAGAAAACAATTTCTTCATCATCCGCATTCATTAAAAATCCTTCTTCAACATCCGATTCACCACTTTCAACAGTTTCTTTTTCAGTAACTTTCGAGACAAGTGCCAAATGACCACCTAGATTATGCTTCGACTCTTCAGCCATCTCGTTGACCTCAGTTTCGTGAGTTTTGAGTTGATTATAGAAATCATTCAATGAAGATGTATCGAAACTTTGCTGATTTTTAACCATCATACTTATGCTTCTCCACTCTTTTCGGAGTCCCATCACAAACGTAAGATTGAATTCCATTGCAGTCTAAGTGATACCATATCGATTGCATTGATATATCAGTTCGTTGAAGCGATCATAGTAGACCTCGATTGTTTCATTCTCCTTCTGTCGAAATTCCTTCAGCTCCACCAAACATTGCTTCACTGAGTTAATTTTTGTCTTCTCACTTCCCTGATACTTCTCCTTGAGAGTGATCCAGATATCCTTATCAGTTTTACAACCACGAATGTAGTTGTAAACAATAGGTGGCAGTGCGCATCTCAGCTCTCTCATACAACATTTCTCATTGTTTCCAGTCTTGTTGATTGATTTTCAACAGCAGAAGTTGTTGTAGATGAACCAATGTTCTGAACATTTGCTGGAGGTTGAACTGTTCCTTTGATGCAATTCCATAATTCCTCATCCAGTCCATTCAGATAGTCTACCATACGATCCGCCCATTGATCGTAATATTCTGGAATCAGCATCGGAATTTTTGTTGATGATCCAAGTCGATAAGAATAAGAAGTCATTTTATTCAAGTTGAAGTTCGTCATTGACGAACAATCGAGAAAATTTAGAAAACTTAATGAATTTGAATTTTGATCAAATGAATTGATCAGAAGCTTGTAATCGATCATTCGATTATACAATTCAAATGCAGACTCTAATCAAATATGTAGATCAGATGGGATGGAAACTTTTTGAGACGAGAAATGACTCAAAAATAATTGATTCAAAATGAAAATCAGATCATTGCAATTTGATTCCTGCTCTGATACCAATTGATGAATCGTTAATCGAGTAATATGAATCAAATCAGAGTGAAAACAAAATGAAAGAACACGAGATGTAAATATGACCTTGTTTCAGCTCTATTATACTTCCACAGTTTTACAGAGAGTACAAAGATAAGTTCTGTAAAAGACCTCTTCTTTAACTCTAAGTAAAGTCCTTATTTATAAGAAACAGGAAAGTATACAAAAAATACTAAGACATTACACTTAAGCTTCGAACATATAGACTTCTTAGTAAATACATTACAAGTACACAAAGGGTATGGTCTTCAACTCATTACAAACAGTCTTCGACCCTAATAGGTAGTCGTAGTATTCAAAAGCGGCCAGATAGTGTGGAAAGTGCAGAAAGACGACAGGGTAGCTATGGCACTCACGGATTCGTTCAGATGACTTAGGCCAGGGTGGGCCAATTCTCAAGATTGTGGGTAAACCACAACATATTTGAAATCAGGAAATGGTAGGTCATGAGAGACCGGGTAGGAGGAAGACTATAGTTGGACCTATAGCGTTCAACATAGCATCGAGATAATGTCGAGATGGTTTGAGTAGTTATTACATGTGAAGTTTTTTGTTGGAAGTTGCGAGGGAGATAGTGCGGGAGCCTTTTGGCTCAATAACCAAGATGGAACCCGAAATTTCAGAGGACTGACTAACGAATTAGGACCAAGGAGGTCTCGGTGGATTGAGGAAAGCATCCAAAAGGCAGAAGCCTACTATTTCAGGCAGTTTCAGTGTTTCGGGTAGTATTATCGATTTAGATTATGTGGGAATGAGGAGTATCTGGGTGTTTGGGTAATGCCAAGTCACTCACAGCAGGATTAAATAATCTTAGAGTAATTGATTTAACCCTGTTGTGCAGCTCTTGTCTGAGTCTAACCATTGCAGGGATGGATCTTCTACTCGAAGGATTATCTGAGCCTCCTGTCGAGTTAAGTGATATTTAGCGGTATAAGGTCAATGACTTTATCTACAATGAGTTGGTCAGAAAGTGTTGTCAGCACGGGTGAGCTGTCTGGAAATCAGGTTATTGTAGATTTCAGGTCTTAGAAGATTTATATGGCTTGCAAGGGTTGAAGGATTGGGTGTTATTTACAAGATAGAAGTCTTGGTTGCCATGGGAAGGCCACTGATTGCACAGGGTGATGGTAGTACCCTCAGGATGGTGGGTGCCAGTACTCGTGGGAATCATCAGTTGGTTCATGACAGCTAGTGGTGGTCGCAAGCATTGCGTGGGGCTGTGGTCGAGGTAGGTGACTGTAGCAGACTTCAAGGACGAAGTTTAGTTTAAGTGGGGGAGAGTTGTAACACCCAGAATCCAGAAGGCTAATTAAGGAAAGAAAATCTTCAATTACGAGTCCAACTCGTCAAGTTCAAGGTGAGAACTTGACGTGTTGGAATAATTAGGCACATATGAATTTAAAAACTAACTCGACGAGTTGGGGAGGACCAACTCAACGAGTTGGACAGGGTTTGGGAACCCTAAATCCGGGATTTTGCACCCTATTTAAACAACTTAAGCCTCTCATGTTGGCCTGATTTCTAGCCTCCAAGTCCCTAACCCTAAATCATGAAACCCTAAAGCTATTTTGAGATATTGTGAGCTATTTTGAGTTTTTTTTGTGTGTGTTGAGGCTATTGGAAGAATGAAGAACTTGGAAACATAAGAAGGAACATAAAGATCCAAAATCCTTATCTCACTCTCGACATTTTGCTGGTAAAAAGTTTAAACCTTCTCTAGGAGTTATGTACATCTCCATCAAGTGTCCTTTTTGCTTGTTTTGGTCCAAAGAAGATGATTATTGAGGAGTTGGATGTCCCAAGTGGAGAACACTTCAGATCTAGGGTCTTGAGGGGCTTTCATGGCGTAAAGGTGCCAACTTTGTGGCCATAGAAGCCCCATGCAACATCCAAGCTCTTGTTTTGACCTTTCAAGCTCCAAATGGTCATGCATGTGGGTAAAGTTTAAGACTTTACGCGCCCTTCTAGTCCCTAGAGTCAAGTTTATGTTCTTATGACCTATCTTGAAGTTTTGAGGACTTTTAGATTTGGATTTAAGACTTTTTGGAATAAGGTTTGAGCTTATTCTATTTAGGAAGGGATTAATGGGTAAAGTTGGTAACTTTACCCTTCTAAAATGTATTTCCAGTCTAGATATAGAGTATTGGGTTCAAATCTGAAGAATAAAGGCTTAATGCATTAAGAAGGGGATTCAGACTGAAGAACTCGATGAGTTGATGGAGGAACTCGACGAGTTGATTCAAAGTGTCCCGGTTCTGTTGAAATGGAGGAACTCGACGAGTTTGGGGAAAACTTTACCAGTTGATGAGAGATACCGCGATTTGTGGTTTATGAGAACTCGACAAGTTGAAGGAATAACTCGACGAGTTGAGTCAACTCGGAGCATTGAATTTGACTTTGACTTAGATGTTGACTTTGACCTTGACTTGACTTGACCAAGGTTGATCCTTGGAGGGTTATGAAGTACGTAATGGGTTCTAGAGGGTAGTTGTATGTAATGATTTGGGCCCAATTTGGAAAATTGGGCCATTGATGGGCTTTCATGTATTTTATAATATGGACCTTGATGGGTCAGGGGTGAAACGTTCATTTGACCCAAGTAAGGATTATGGATCATGTTTTTAGACCTTATTTCTAATTGGGTGATATTTTGGGTATTGATAGCTCGAGGAGTTCCCAGGGTAGTAGCTAAGAATTTCCTGCAATGAACTTCAGTAGTGTGAGGTGAGTTACCTTCCTAGTATGAGTGGGTCGAAGGCACCAATGTCGGCCCACTAGTAGTTGTTTATAGTAGAGATGATTGTATTTGTGATAATTGTCTGGTATGCAACTATCTATTGAGATTTATGTGCTTATATGCTAGGATATTATGTGGTAGTTGTAGGGGTGAAATAGTCCGCGTAACAGGTCGAAAAGACCGAAGGGGTAGGCCAGCACCCAGATATGCTAGGTAGTATGTGATATATGTGCCTATATGCTTGGATATTATGTGGTTGTGGTAGGGGTGAAATAGACCCCGTAAACGGCTGAAAGAGACCGAAGGGGTAGGCCAGCACCTAGATATGCTAGGCAGTTACCAGTTAAAAGAGACCGAAGGGTAGGCCATCACCCAGATATGCTAGGTAGTTACTGGTTGAAAGAGACCGAAGGGGTAGGCCAACACCCTGATATGCTACGTAGTTACCGGTTGAAAGAGACCGAAGAGGTAGGCCAACACGCATATATGCTAGGCGATTATCGGTTGAAAGTGACCGAAGGGGTAGGCCAGCATCGTATATGCTTGGCAGTATGTGTATTGTATGGTACGTGGTATGATGGGGGAACTCTCTAACCTTCGTGCTTATGGTTTTTAGTTTTGGTTTCAGGTACTTCTTCTTCGAAAGGAAAGGAGCTGGCGTGATCGCAACGCATCACACTACGTTTTTTCCGCACATGATATCTTTGGGAGTTATACTCTGATGTTGTTTTCTTATGACATGTTTTGATTATTTATATATGGGTTTTGATATGGAATGATACTATGGATGTTTTTCAGACTATTGGTTTTATAATTACTTAATTAAAGACGAAAATTTTGGTCATGAATTTTGGGATGTTACATCTACCATCATGACTTTTAGTAAAAAAAACGTATACCTATTAATGTTGTGTTCATCTTATTTCACTACGGTGGTGCATGGTCTAAGTGAAATCCACCTTACGGTATCGATTACACTTTCATTTGAGATGGCTCTCTCTATGTTAACCTGAATTTCATTACAAGTATATATGAGCATCAAAGTGAAGGGGCATAAGCAAACAAACAATTATGATTACGATAAAATTAATTACCTCTCTGCATATCCACTTAGCAATAGTCTTATAGTGCTCATTCTACAGCAATACTTCAAGTTTTTTCGATGAAAACTTGGAATTCAACGCACCATGCTGATCATGAACCTACTTATTATTTCTTCTAAAACGAGATATCATCAGAAGCTATTTACACCATTACCATATATTTGATCCTTTCCTAAAAGCCTAACAAAAGATTCTTATTTTCTTTTACTAATCTATCTTGTCAATAATCATGGAACCTTTGGCTGATAATGCATACATTAAAATATTCGATGATCTAGATTATCACTCAGAGTAAGAAGTTGAAGATGATGCCGGAAACAACGACATAGTGGCGACAAATGTAGTTAAGAGATGAATAACTAGGCTACATAAGTATCGCAATTAGCATGGTAAAGGAGTAAAGATCCCTCTCACAATCGATGACATGGGTAGGATATTAGGGACAAAACGAGTAGCGTTTGCTAGTGTTTTAGGAGACCTAGTTCGTGAGCGTATAGGTTTAAAAGTTCTATCCTTGAAGAAAGTGGAGTTACCAGCAAGAGACGACCTGTGGAGTGAAATCACGATATTGAACACATTGTTTAACGTTGTCCTTAATTATGCATATATGCATTTACATTATATCCAACTATTAACAACGTTGTGTTACATTTTGCAGCGATATTTTGATCTTAACAGCGTATTTGAAAAGTCAATAATGCATCGTCTTGGTCAACTTCTAAAGAATTGCAGAAGGAAACTTCGAGAAAGATACATATTTTGCGATAAAAAACACCTACAGCACCTAAGCGTACGAATGAAGTCCAGGCAAAGTACACAAAAATTATTGAAGACTCACATTGGGGCACTTTTGTAACACATACAAACTCTAAGGCATACATGGTTTAAGTCATTTCTGTAGATTTGATTGTTTTCAGTCCATATATATTTCATAATATTGTGTTGGAATGTAAACATTGTATTTTTGATTTTCCTTTGTGGTTAGGCGAAGTCAGAAGCAACAAAAAAAAGCATGTGAGAAGTCTGTTTATAACCATACAATGGGAAGAGGTAGATGCATACGTGTGAAAGAGAAGATGGTAACAAAAATGGTTTTTTTTATAATAGCAACATATTTTTTTTATGTTGGTATAACTTTATTAATTATCTATTTAATGATTATAAGATGGAAGCCAATGAAATTGAACCAGATGAAGAGCCCTCCCATTATATGATGTAATTGAAGGGGAGGCTAAACAAAGATGGAAATATTTAAAATGATGAGCTTAGAAATAAACTAATAAGTTTGACTATAAATTTTGTTTCGATTTCAATGATGTTTAATTTATATGTAATTACCTTAATATTTCCTTAGTTTGTGTAGAAAAAACTGATGACTAGATCAAAGACGAGACCTTACAGGTTGACCATGGTACTAATGCCATGACAATTGTGTTTGGAAAGGACAAGGGACGTTATGCAAGAGGAGTGGGAAGTCGAGTGAAATACAACATCTATTTTGATCTATCTCAAACCAAATCATCACACGTAAGAGTTGCATTACTTGAACGTCAACTTAAAATTCAGAGACGGGAACATGAAAACGAGAGACGTGAACGTGAAGAGAAAGACAGACCGGAGCGTGAAGCAAAAGACAAAGAAATCAAGGACTTGAATGCCAAGATGGCACAAACACAGGGAATGGTTTTTCTTTTGGTGAGTCAATTAGCTACCTAAGGGTTGAAGTTAGATCCACATGCACTTGTAACATCATTGGTAAGTATTAAAACTTTTCAATTGCATGCTTTTAATTAATTATTTATGCATGTCATAGGAAGTTTAAATATATTGGTAACTTGTTTCATGTGTTTTATATATACATAGGAAATTCAAAAGTATGTGACGAGTATAAATACGTAAGAGCAACAACAAAACACGCTTCTAAGTTTAGAGTCAAAATCGCAAAAAAATGTGTTCTCAAATAGTAACAACAAAAGTATATATATCATCAACATGTTCATAGATATTATTTACTTTGATTCGTTTCTGATGCATATATGCCAATATTGGTTATTTGATAGCAAATGAGGTGTAAAATGTGGCACAACAGTACAACGCAAATGATTACTATTGGTAAAATATACATCACATATGGAAACCAAATGCTTCATCACAAACCACTCCCAGAAACCTGCTATAAAGTGTCAATTCAAGAATCGTTGGTAGATGTAGCATACATACTATATATACATACCGGACAACGAAAATAACGGCTTCAAAACCGTTAAGGATGTAGTAAGTTGTTTTGCGGCATGGCCAACGGATCGGGTTGTTTTAATTGATAAAGAAAAGGTACATATATGTATATGTTTTATCAACCTACATCTATATTATAATCTTTCATGATTTATTTAATTTTTTATACGTTGGCGTTTCATTTCTTACAGGTAACACCACCATCTACCATACCAAAGGATGGTGGGAATACAATTGCACCTAAATTACAAGCAAAGCACAAATTTGCAGTTCTGCTTTAGTGCAAAAAAAGCCACACACAAGAAGATTCAAAAGAATTTACAGTTGTGATTATTAAACGTTATATAGACCTTTATTTTATATGTTACTTTAGGATTTTATTTAATTTTTATGAAATTACAATTTTACTTTTGACTTAATTAATTATGTAAATTATTCCAATTTTGTTGGGTTTGGGTTTTTCCTTATAATTTGTTTTATATAAATAAATAAATAAACATATATATATATATATATATATATATATATATATATATATATATATATATATATATATATATATATATATTCCGTAAATTCAAAAGCCCCATAAAATTGGAGTCCCCATGTGACCGCACCACTCGCACACCCTCACGGCCGCCACTGATATATATATATATATACATATATATATATATATATATATATATATATATATATATATATATATATATATATATATATGTGTGTGTGTGTGTGTGTGTGTGTGTATTAGTGGCAGCCTTGAGGGTGTGCGAGTGGTGCTGTCGTACGAGCCCTCCGATTTTAAGGGGCCTCCGAATTTAGGGAAAATATATAGTAATGGTACATAAAATACATTTTTATGTGTTTTTATTAAAGAAAATTAGCAGCTAACTATATAAACAAAGAAACATTTGGTTGCAATCTTAAAGTAATTTTAATTGTGAAAAAATCAAAGAAAATCAAAAAAACAAATTCTTATCATAAATCCTATATTTACCAAAAATTTAAGGAACTTATCTATATAAAGAAATACATATATGTTTCTAGTATAAGTTCAAGCAAATGTTATTGGTTTATAAAACTCACCAATAGATGAAACCCTAACCAACCTAATAACGGTACATGTAGATTGTCGGTGTTGCTTGTCTCTTTTTAAATTTCCCAAATCCCACCGGTGCTTAACTTCTTTGTCTCCCAGGCTAAATGCTCATTTTTTAATATTTTTTATGAATTCATAATGAAGTTAAAGAATAATAAAGTAGGGAAAAAAACAATGTTCTTATTTTTCCTTACATATATTATAGTGTCTTGTGAATTATGTTTATCACTCTATCACTTAACTTTATAGGTTTAGGTTTTCAATGTTTGGTATAGAGGGGTTAGAATAGAGCATTTATAAATTTTAGGGTGGGAGTGGGAGAGGGCGGCAATGGGCTTGCCATTTTGGCTTTTAATATTAATATAATATAGTGTAATACTTAGAAATGTTAGAAAACAAGAATTTTGTTTGCTGCTCTAACTATTTTAAACAATAACTTTTGATAAAAATTACAAATATATATATATATATATATATATATATATATATATATATATATATATATATATATATATATATATATTCATAGTTAAAGAATGTTGCCTCTAACTAGAAAACATGAGTCGGGTTGTTCTAAACATAAAACAAAAACAAAGAGAATAACAATTTATTCATAGTTAAAGAGGATCTATCAATCGATTCATCGTTAAACAAATGTCGAAACACCATCTTAATGAGGAATCAGTTACGTAAGAACATAGAGAAGAAGAAGTTGAATTACATGTGTTAGAAAATATGGATGAAGTTCATGAAGCTATGGCAAAACCTAGAGAAGAAATTCAGGATGTTGTGGAAGAACCTAAAGAAGAAGAATTTGAACTGCAAGTTCCAGAAGATATGCCTTGTATAGATGAAGATATAGCCACCTTGAATGGTAATGATGATGACAAAGAAGATACTCCAATGGACATGTATGATCCGAGTGTTGGGTTTATATTCAAGATTAGTTACAAAAGCATAAAATTTAGCAACGAAAGACTTGATAATTTCAATAACATAAAACAAATTTATAACCCACCAAGGACCATCTTGAAAAGTTAAGAAAGAAATATACACCAACCAAAGAAGAAGATCAAGAAATAACAACCTTTATTGTTCTTTGGAGTCTCTTAGGAGGCTTGCAAGTTGATGAAGAATGATGAAATTTAGAGACACCAACGATATATCAACTTGATGTAGAATGCTAGTTCTTTTGTATAACAACTTAAGACTCTTAAGCTTTATGTTCTTATCAAAATAAGAATATAAAGAGAGCATCAAAAGCACGTAATTATCAATACTTAAGAAGAAATGAGAGAGAACCCATGCACATATGCATATTATGGATCCAAGGTTGTAAAAATCGCTCGACGTTAGCTAGTTGGTAGACTGGGGTCAAGGGATTAATCGGCTAGGCGGAGATTAATCGGGGGTTTAATCGGGGACCATTAATTGCTAATTTGTTAGATTTTAAAAAATTAAATATGACTAATATCATATAAAAGTTCATAAATACCACTAATATCATAACAAAATAGGTTAATATGATAAATACAACACTAATCATACCTCAAATAGTTTCTATTGAGATATAACTTCTTCAGAGTGTTAAAATTTCATCGGGTTCTACAGTTTCAGTCATTTTGTATGCATGGATTAATCTCTAGGCGCTCTCTAAACGATTAAGTAGAGCCTAAGGATTAATCGAAGATTAATCGGAACCTAATCGAGATTTTTACAACACTGTTAATGGATATAATAAGTGGAAAAGGCAAGAGTGCAAGACTTGATAAAGCTCAATAACTATTTTAGCCATTCATGCACCTGCATCTACATATCTCCCATGCTTCTCAAGACAAACAAAACTTTCAATTCAAATAATCAAAAGTCACATACTCTTCCTTGTGACTATCATTTTCGAAAATAATAATAATAAAAATAAAAAAAAGTTTACAAATTTTATAAACAAGTTTATAAAATATAAGCATTTAGTTTTTGGTAAAAGACAAATGTCATTATAGTAAAAAATGTTGTATATTACTTAATAAATCATACCATATGATATAATTTATATTACTTGGTAATGAAAATTATTATTTCCTAGAAATAAATAATTTCCAATTAATTATAAGACTTTATTGAATATTTATTAAAAAAAATTCTAATAAATAATCAATTATATCAAGTTGATGTTAGTATGACCTATTAGTATCATATGTTAATTAGCAATATCACTTAATATGATTCTAGAACATACTAGATCTTTCACCTAGAAACTATAACATCTAATGAGTGGATACATGATGTTACGACCTCGAATTTACGATATGTTTGATAATAACTTTGAGTTTTGAATTTAGTGATAGAAAATTTACTTAATAATACTTTACAAAAAAAATTATGGGGCCTTATTTTGATTTTCGCACAAGGCCTCTTACATGTTATGGCTGAGCTATATATATATATATATATATATATATATATATATATATATATATATATATATATATATATATATATATATATCTTTACTATCTTATAAAAGAAATCTTACTATTTCTAAAAATAGATTGAATATAATAATAATATTTTTTAAGACGTCCAAATTGTTAAGCTCAATGTACAACAAAGCATCAATATAATAATTATATTATTTAAGTCGTTCAACTCAATTCATAAGTTTCCTTATTTCACTCAACCTTTTGACCTAGCCCCTAATCGATCGAGTCGTATTGAATCCTCTCGAATTTGCCGCACATCTCCTCCTTCGTTATCACTATCAACCTCTACCGCCGTAACCACCATCGCTTCAGCTTTGCTTCAGGTAAGACCAATTCGGCTTCAATAACGATGATGTCCTACCCTAGGTTTCCGACAATGACCACTAACAACCAAACCAACATCGCATGTTGTCGTTCAAAAATCCTAAGGCATTGTTTCCACCAATACAAACCTCCAAGTTCGTGTTCTTCATATTTAGTCTGATTTCCATCGTATTTATTAAATAATAATATTTTTTGGTGAAGTTGTTTTAGGGTTTTGAAGATGCGTGGGTATTGAAGATTTTATGTTGAAAAAAAAGCAAGGGTGAGATCGATGAAGATGTTCTCCTAAGTAGGTTACGTTCTTTGTCTCTATCTCTCTCTCTCTCTCTCTCTCTCTCTCTCTCTCGCTCACATTCTCCCACTGCACCACTACCATGACGACTACACTACCATCACACATCCCATTTTTCCTAACGTTGTTATTTTTGTGTTGCTTTCTATGTATTTGTTGTAATGCCAAAGAGAAACACAAATAACTTGGATACAAGTTTCACTAATCCACAGATATAGCACAAGTATGTGTTTCTCTTTCTTTTATGATCTTCTACAAGTTTTGTGTCTTTTGATCAACATAGGGGTTTGCATAGTTACTTACTATACTTTCCATAATAGAATCTCCTACCATTGATCTATTGTGAAAACTATTGGAATGGTGTTAATTTATCTCAAACTTCAGGAATTAAAGAAGAGCTACTAAAGAAACCCATAAAGGGAACTATCTTTATGACCAACATAGTTCTTGGACACCATGAATGGATATAGGTTTTTAGATCAGCAATGTATGACTCAATGTGCAACTTCGGCTTCTTGAAAAAACCCATTGGAGTTTATTATGTCCATGAGGTAAATCTATATTTTTATTATATACATGAGACTTTTTTTGTAAGTTACCTATCAGAGAGAATTTCTCATGGTTTGCATGTGATGAGTTATTAATTAACTCTTTAATCGATTAGATCTTTGTAACAGGTATGCGATGAACATAAAAACAGTAAACAAAACACAAGTATGAATCAAGATGTGTCGAATGATTAGATTACTCGATCCTCAGCAGAGCTCGAATAAGAACTTCCGCTATAGAGGATTCTAGGGTTACAAAACAAGAACGATAAATTTTCTGAACAATAAATCTCTAATCGTTACTTATCATCTTTGGTTCTAGGATGCATGCAAGCATCTATTTATACTAAACCCTACAAAACTCACGGATGGACAGGCCCATACCGGAGATACATATTGGACTAGCTAACGAGCCCAATAGACGCAACACAAAATACGACCCAACAATCTCCCCTTTTGCGTCAAATTGGAGCGAGACTACATCTTCTTCTTGCTTGGGCCAGCAGCGGGAGCCTTCTTTACTGTATCAAACAGACGTGTGATAAGTGCAAGGATTGTATGTCTGAAGCGAATATACCATTGAATCATATCATCAAAGTACTTGATATCATCCGGTGTGTTCTGCTTGCATCGATGGATGATCCCTAAAACGTGTTCCAAACAGGCAGTGGTGTAAAGATGTTTGTCTACCAAGGCGAAAAGACATTTCTGTCCTTCGTTCCTGGTAAACATGACAGAGTTTCTCTTTGGGTCAATTTTTCCCATCTGCATCATATTGAGATCACTGGCAGAGCCAACAGGAGATATGGTAGGTTTCTTCTTGAACACGCTCGCATTCTCCTGATCCATCAAAGCAACTTCCATGATATAGCATACAAGCATCCTCTTAAAGTGGTCAATGATCGGACCATATTCAGCTTCGTTTGTAAGAAGGATGTTGTGCAAGATAATCCAATCATGGGGATTAAGGTTGGGAAGATCTGCAAGTGAGATGGCATGTTCGGTCTTGGCAGAACCCCGTAGTACCTTGAACCGAACATTGGTGAAGTTGCCTTCCCTGTACGGCTTCAGGACCCGAACATTGACAATTTTCTGAGCGCTCCAAGTCTGGTATTGGGGTTTAGCTGCCTTCAGATAAAATTCGATTAAGTCCCGATCAACTTGTGGATGAGGATGAGGGAACTCTGCAATGTTGGAAAAGGCATGAAAAATAAATGCCTTTTGGGTCAGTGGCATGTCAAACTGCGAGTCGACAGTGTTAGAACGATCTAAAGAGATCACAGGTTCTAGCCACAAGATACTTGGTGTGTCAATGGCTTCTTTAATCAGCCTCTCAAGAGTCCAAGAAGGAAAAAGAGTTTTCCTGCTCTCAAGAAGGTCGTGGGCTTCTTTCTGTTTCCTTTCGGCTTCTTCAGCCTCTCTAGCCACACAAGCACTGATGTCTGCCTCTTTATCTCAACCTTGACGCTTCAGAAGGTCGGTAATTGTCTCTTTATCATCTTCATCACTCTCCTCAGCAATGTTTTTGCCCTTGTCTTTTACACCGGAACCGGAAGCTTGGCCTACTGGAGGAGGTTCGGTTGTGTGTGTTGATGTTGAAGTAAGAGGCGGTTGAGACATAGTTTCCTTCTCTCCCCCTTGTTTTGGAATGGAAACGAAATCAAGGAGCCCTCAATTTTGCTGAGTAGAGAAAGGGCAGGAGTGAGCTTCTCTGCAAGGTCACGCCTCACAAAATAATTAAGGATGGGGTCATGTGCTTCAAGGATGTTTAAGATTGCTGAGTGGACATCTGAAACACACGATTTAACCACCTCTCTTTCAGACCGAAGAGACTTAATCTCCTGTTGAGAGTTGGAGAGTTGAATGCTCTTGACCTTTAGAGAGGTAGTCTTCCTTGCGAGAGCATCCATTAGAATGTTCTCGGCAGCTAAGTCTTCTTGAAGCTTGGAGAGACGTTCCTCAATGGTTGTTCTGAAAGCTGAGTTGTCGTCAGAGATGGTTTGACGAAGCGAAGCGAACGACTTCAGCTATGATGCGACTGAGTTAACCAGCTGGTTGACAATTGGTTCCAGCTTTGTCGAGGTGGCTTCAGTGGGTTCCTGTAAAGATTTCAACAAGGAAGAAGCATCAGTGAATAGTTTACCGACTTTTTCGGTCGCTGCCTCACAAGCTTTGGTTGAGGCATCTATGGCTGCAGTGGCGGAATCAAGGGAAACTTGATGAGCTTTGGAAAAAGCCTCAACAATTTTCTGAATTGCAGCTTCAGATATGGAGGACTGAGATGTGGAAGACGAAGCGATGAGCGAATCTATTTTGTCATGTAGCTCCTTGAGATGCCTCTTTGTGACAGGAGCATCGTTATCGTCGTCACTTTGAACTTGAAACGGATTGTAATAGACCGAATCAAAAGTCATATTCTCCCCGCCAAGGAGAGGTTCTTCTTCCTCTGAAGCATGAGCAGGAGAAGATGGTGGTGGTGAAACTGTAGGTTCGGTAGTAGTTGTAGTTTCAGGTTGGGTGGTGTGTCCGGTTGTTGATGTGGATTCGGGTGTTAAGTTGGATTTTGGTGCATCAGTATGAACCCTCGTATCAGATACGTTGGTTCTAACATCTGCAGTGGTGGTGGTTGTTGCTTCGGTAAAGATTGGTAGTGGTATTGGGATGGAAGTAGGTGGTATTTGAGTGGTGGAGGTTATGGGGGGAATAGAAAAAGGAATTGTAACCGGTGGAGAAGAGATAGGAGAAGTAGAAATATTTATCTCTGGGGTAGGCGAACGAGGTGGAGTGTTTCCACGTTGAGATCCATCCGAATCAGAACCCTCGTCCTCAGATTCGCTTGAGGATGAAGCGATAATCAGCTTTCGTCTCGGTTGGGTTTTTTTCCTCTTCTGTGGTGGAGACTGAGCAACCTTAGTGGTTTTCCTTTTCTTGGGAGATGGGCCTTTTGCTCCCTTTGCCACCTGTTGTACCCCCATGGATAAGTTCGTCAATTCATTAGTGAAAGCTAGAGCAAGTTAATTGTTCACCGTCAATGCATAGTAGGTATTGAATTGTGGGTTTCACTTAGCACGTAGTGACACGAAGCTAAGATCATGAACACAGAAATTGTGCAACCATAAACCTCAGTGGTAACGTCTGAGAGTCTCAAGGGTTACGTTTGTGAAACGAATGAGATGGAGAAAAAGTAATGTAGATGGTGTAAAGAGACCAAAGTACCTCTGCTATAAAAATAGGGACTAAGCAGAAAACTCTTATCTCATGTGAGAAGAGAGTTAGGTAGCTCATGATTAGAATAAATATGAGAGCCTAATTGGGAAGACAGGGTTTGTTTCTAGCAAGTCAATAAGGCTATTATTCAAAATCAGATGAGGCTTTAGACACATACAGCAGCATGCTTCTAGGGACACTTAGCTAGTGAAATAAGTTACCCACAATGAAATAAATAAAAGCCAAAATAAAATAAATAAATAAATAAATATATTTTTGGAGTTTTTGAATACGAAAGTAAAAGAAAAAAATATTTTTGGAATTTTTGATCGAAATAAATAAGACATAAAAAAAATTTATACAAAAAAAAAATGTTGGAACCGAACCCGAGTGTTCGGTTTATTTCGGTTGAGAAAATTTTTTTGAACCGAACCCGAGCGTTCGGTCTATTTCGGGTGAGAAAATATTTTGGAACCGAACCCGAACGTTCGGTCCATTTCGGTTGCCAAAAAAAATAAGTTTGAAAAAGAAAAGAACTTCGACAATAAGATAAATGAATTTGGAAAAATAATAGAAACGATTTACAACCAAGGAAACTACCTTTGAGCAATAAGCAAAGATCAGATGATACAACTGAACCCGAGCGTTCGGTTCATTTCGGTACACCAGATCAAGACCCGAACCCGAGCGTTCGGTCTATTTCGGCATACAAGAGACCCGAACCTGAAAATTCGGTCTATTTCGCTTCTTACTTTTGATCTTGAGAGGTAATTTTTGGTACTGACTCTGATTCCATCATTCCAAGCCCTTGTAGAATTTTGTTGAAAGAAGCTTCAGGAAGAGCTTTGGTGAAGATGTCGGCCAGTTGATCAGTGTTTCGAACAAAATGAATTTCGACGTTCCCATCTTCCACATGATCCTTAATGAAGTGATACCTCAGTGCTATGTGCTTAGTCTTGGAGTGTTGCACTGGGTTATGACATATCCTAATTGCACTTTCAGAGTCGCAATATAGTGGGATCTTTTTCATATTGAGTCCATAGTCCCGAAGTTGACTTTGGATCCAAATCACTTGAGATGTACAGGAGGCAGCTGCGATGTATTCTGCTTCAGCGGTAGATAGAGATACACAAGTCTGTTTCTTTGATTGCCAGCTAACCAACTTCCCGTCAAGGAATTGGCAGCCTCCTGTGGTTCTTTTCCTGTCTAGTCCACAACCTCCAAGGTCTGCATCTGAGTAGGCTTGAACGAAGAAACCTGAGTTTGATGGATACCATAAGCCGAGAGAGGTAGTTCGTTTCAGATACTGGAGAATGTTCTTCACTGCAAGCATATGAGGTTCACGAGGATTCGCCTGAAATCTAGCACAGTAACAAACAGAAAACATTATATCAGGCCTGCTAGCAGTAAGGTACATTATATCTGGCGATATAGCGTAATATCAACTGCTAGCTTATCCAAGGATGGAGATGAGCTTGGTGTCGAACGCCATTGGAACTTTAACCTTTGAGTATCCCATCATGCCAAATTTAGCAAGGAGAGTCTTGGTGTCGGCTTCCTGGTTAATAAAGATGCCTTCGGGTCCCTGTCTAATATTTAAACCAAGGAAAAAGTTAATCGGACCCATTGAACTCATTTCAAATTTAGTCTCCATCAGCTTTCTGAATTCAGCTGTTAAGCTAGGATTCGTTGAGCCAAAGATGATATCATCGACATAGATTTGAACAATCATAAGGTGGTTACCTTCCTTCTTACGAAAGAAGGTTGGGTCAACCGAACCTTGTTTGAATTTGGACATCTTTAAAAACTTGGTTAGCGTTTCATACCAGGCCCTAGGTGCTTGTTTCAGTCCATATACCGCTTTGTCCAGAATATAGCAGTGATTGGGGTATTTTTCATTCACGAATCCCGGAGGTTGCTCCACGTACACCGTTTCTTCAAGTTCTCCATTTAGAAATGCGCACTTCACGTCCATTTGGTAGACCTCAAAGTTCTTGTGTGCAGCATAGGCAAGAAATATTCGAACAGATTCCAGCCTAGCTACAGGAGCAAATGTTTCCTCATAATCGATTCCTTCCTCCTGGCAGTATCCTTTCACAACTAGACGAGCTTTGTTTCTTATTACATTGCCTTCCTTGTCCATTTTATTTCTAAAGACCCATTTGAGACCAACAACTGAGGCATCTTGAGGAGTTGGAATGAGGCGCCAAACTTTATTTCTTTCGAACTCATTAAGTTTGTCTTGCATAGCTTGAACCCAATCAGAGTGATCAAGAGCAGTGTTTACTGTCTTTGGTTCAACTTTTGAGACGAAAGAGTTAAACATACAGAACTCTACTTTTGAAAATAAAGATGTTTTCTTTGCCTTAAGTTGAGATCGGGTCAACACCTTATCAGAGACATTACCCACAACCTGTGAAACAGGATGATCTCTAGTCCATTTGACAAGAGGAGGGTAATTTGGATCATAGGATGGATCCAATTCGGCATTAACCATCTCTTCTAATTCGAATTGACTGTCATCGTCATAAAACATATCGGCATTCTCCCCCTCGACTGATGAGCTTTCAGGGGTATCTTGATTTTCCGGTGCTACAGGAGTTTCGGGTGCATTTGAGCTTTCGGGAGCAGATGGAGAAGAGTTTTCCCCCTCAACTTGTGAACTCGGCTGTTTTGAAGAAGATGGATTCTCCCCCTCAACTGAAGCACCTTGTTGAGAAGGTTTATTTGGAACTGATTCTCCTTCACCCAGTCGTTTGGCAGCGTCATCGACAATTTGCTTCAAATGGTCAGCTTTGTTGTCTGCTGCATTGGCTTCTGAGAGAGTAGCCTTCTCCGGTTCATCAAATAACTCCACAAATTGATCAAACAAATTTGCAATCAAGGCCGTGACTTGGCCTGTTTGAGAGAAGATTTCTCCAACTGATTCTTCCGTGGCCTTCAGCTTCTTGACATAGTTGTCATCGAAAGTCACATAATACGTTTCTTTAATCTTCCTCGAATGCTTGTTTACAACCCTGTATGCTTTTGAAGTGAGAGAATATCCCAGAAAAATCCCTTCATTGGCTTTTACGTCGAACTTGTTACGATGTTCTTTAGAATTGAAGATAAAGCATCGTGAGCCGAATACGTGGAAGAATTTGACGTTTGGATTTCTGTTGTTGATGATATCATAAGGAGTAAGAGTGAAACACTTATTGAGATAGGACCTGTTCTGCGTAAAACATGCTGCAACAATAGCATCAACCCAGAAATATAGAGGTAAAGAAGCGAAACTTAGCATGGTTCGGGCCGCCTCACATAAAGATCGGTTTCATCTTTCGACAATCCCATTATGTTGAGGGGTGTAGGGAGCTGAGAAGTTGTGACTGGTTCCTTTTTCTGCTAAAAAGTATTCTAATTCTTTATTCTTGAACTCCAGCCCATTGTCGCTTCTGATGTTGCGAACGACTTTCCTCAGCTGCACTTCAACCTGCTTGATAAACATCTTTAGCTTGAGAGTTGCCTCAGATTTGTGCTTCAGAAAGAACACCCATGTAAAACATGAAAAGTCATCAACAATAACAAGAATATACTTGCTACCGCCAATGCTTTCGATAGAAGATGGACCACATAAGTCAATGTGAATTAACTCAAGTGGTTCAACGACTTCAGTGTTTATTATGGATGGGTGACTTTGACGACTCTGCTTCCCCATTTCACATACAGCACACAAATGTTCTCGATCAAACTTGAGCAATGGAAGACCCCGAACATGACCTCCTGTGACAAGTTTGTTGATATCCTTGAAATTGAGATGGGAGAGCCTTCGGTGCCACAGCCAGCTTTCGTCAGAATGTGCTTTGGATAACAGACAGATAGCTGGATTTCCTTTGATAGGTTTGAGATTGAGAGGAAACATTTTGCCTTTGCGCTCTGATTTGAGAATCACTCTTTTTGTTTTCTTCTCTATTATTTCCGAACCCTCATCGTCAAATGAAACTTTAAGACCGGTACCTCCAACAAGCTGAGATACACTGATGAGGTTATGCTGTAGTCCTTCAACATATGCAACTTTTCTAATCGTGAAGTCTTCATTTGTTATCATCCCATAACCTTTTATCATGCCATATGAGTTGTTCCCGAACTTGACATTCCCGCCGTTTGGAAGAGATCGGAATTCCCTCAGCTCTTCCTTCCTTCCTGTCATGTGACGTGAGCAGCCACTGTCAATATACCATTCTTCGTCGAACTGCTCGTCACTGATAACCTGCAAAAATCAAGCAGATTTAGGAACCCAAAGTTTCTTGGGTCCACGTGAGCCTTTCACAGGAACAAGAATAGTAAGAGAAATGTCAACAAGATATGTTCTTTTTATTAAAGTTGTTTCATCTTTCTTCTTAATAGTGAAAACTTTAATTTTGATGGGATTTGTTACAGTCGGTTTGGATTCAGGTTCAGGCATTTGGGCCTTGGAATGCTTTTGATCATTCTTGACTGAGGAAACCTTCGATTTTCCTTTCAAATCTGTTGAAGATTTTGGATTTTGAGTTTTGAACAAAATGGGATTTAGAATGGGGTTGAGAAGAATTAGAATGAGAGAATTTAGACTGAGAAGTTTTCTTGACTTGACGTTCTAGGTGGCCCTTTTGTTTTTGGTCAATAGTGGGACCGAACCTTGAACCTTGGTAGCTTTTGCTCTCGGAACCGAACCTATGCATTCGGTAGCTAGTGTTCTCTGAACCGAACCTTTCCCTTCGGTTGTTATTACTTTCTTGCGGTCTGACTGCTCTTTTCTCTGACTTTCTGTCATGATCATAAAAATGGGTGTTTTGAGATCGCCAGAACTGTTTTCGCTCTGAGAGATTCTTTTTGTATCTCAGATTCCTTTGCTGCTTTTGATCCTTTACTTACTTCGGCTGTCGGTGGATGTTGGCTTTTTGCTTTTGCTTTTTGTCAGCCGGTTCACTTTGAACAGATGATGTTTCGCTTGAAGGAGTGACTTCTTCTATAGGAACTTCTTTTGCACCACTGGTACTTGGCACATCGAAGTTGTCAGGCTTGTTTAGTGGCTCTGGCACATATCTGCCTTTGGTTTTCCAGGACGTTCGCTCTGACAGACCAACGGTTTCGTCTGCATTATCTATAGGAGCATACCAGAAAAACTCATCACAACCATCTGTATTATCTTCGTTTACTATGGCGGTGAGTTCGGTTGTCTGATGTTCGGTTACTCTTGTGACCTTATACACCTGATTTGATGTTGTTCTCACCTTTTGGTACACAACGGCCTTTTCTTCAAGAATCGGGGACTTATTTTGGGATAAACGAGCGAACTCCACAGAATTTTCGGAAATAAGATTTTTGTGGTTTTCGGTTTCGCTCTTGAAAAACTCAGAACAGTCGACTTCATCCTCTACAGAAATTTCACTCATATCATCATCCCCATTGAGCTCAGACGCGTTTTCAACATCAATTTTATTTTCTGAGCTCAAGTTGGCATTCAATGATTCAAACTTTTGTATGGTTTCGGTACTTAGTTTCAGTTTATCGTTTTCATCCAAAAGGTTTTTCAACATGTCCTTATGGTCCTTGGACTTTATAAAAGATTCGATTTTGTCCAGACCATACATATAAGTCGGATTCACATCATCAGACGAAACTACACTTTCACAATTATATGCTTCAGCGTCAATTTCATCTTCCTTAAATTCAAGGAAGGGAAAAATCATGCAATGAATTTTCTGCCCTATTTCACAGTTCAGGTGAAGTTGAGTGATGTTAGCATAAAGACATTTAACAATTAAACAAAAGACATTTCTTTGTTTCAAAAGTTTTAAATTGTCTCTTTGCAAATAAATGTTTTCATCTTTGGATTTAATCAGCTCCGACTCCTTCAGCTCTATCCACATCCTCCGTTCCTCACTCTTGGAAGACACCCTGCTTATTTGGTCAGTTAGCTTAGAATTGGTGACCCGTGTTTAAGTTAAACTGCTATCTAGATTTGAGATTCTTGAATTTAAGCTTTTTAATTCTTTTTCATATGAATTTTGTGGGACTTTAAATGAAACAAAAATGGATTGTACCTTCTTGATCAATTCATCTAGCTCATTGATCTGCACGCTGAGAGGTTTTGCTGTGAAGCATAGGTCCTCTCGCTCCTTGGATTCTTCATTCCCACCATCCGTATTGTATCCCCTAATTTGAGATACATCTGTCACCATCAAACACTTCCCACCGCTTTCTTCACCTCTTGCAACGTATGCCTTTCCATGAGATGGCTTCCTGACCTCATCATCCTCTAAGTCAGTTGACTAGACCTACACGCCACCGAACTCATCATCCACTGCCGAACCCTGCACAATTAAAGCATTCATTGAAGGGTTAGCAGTAGCTTTCTTTCTCTTGATCTCTTCTAACTTTTTCATCAACAAGGCCTCTTCATCTTTTTCCTTATCCTTCTCTGCCATTTTCTTTAGAACGCAGTCTTTGGCATAGTGGTTCTTTCCTCCACAGTAGTAGCAGTTCACACCTGAATCTCCTTCAACTTTCGCCTCTTTCTTTGGTTCCTCTGTCTTCGGTTCCTCCCTAACCTTTTCAGAACTGTAGCTTCCCTGCCAATTTCGGTTCTTATTGGTAGGGAACCTTTTCTTAATGAACCTCTTTGGATTCGACACCATCATTGCATAGTCTTCAGAAGTAAGATCATAATCTTCTAAGTTGAGATCTTCATCTTCTACCACACTTTTGCTTTTGGACAAGAGGGCCAATGACCCTAAACTGGAGACCACATTTTTCTCTTGCAAAACAATCTTTTCTTGGGATTTCAAAATCCCCACCAGCTTTGCCAACGAATAAGATTTAAATTGCTCATGAGCTTTCACAGTGGACACAACCGCTCTACACTCGGATCTAAGGCCATTCAAAAAGGTTACTTTTTGTTCAATCAGCTTCCTTTCTATATCGTGTTTGATCATCTTGCTAAGAAGATGATTGAAGCGATCGAACGTCTGAGTAACAGTTTCATCAGAATTCTGCTTAAATTCACCAAACTCAGACAAAAGCAAGGTATGAATAGAATGTTCCAAATCTTCATCTGTGGAATATAGCTCTCGCAGCCTATCCCATATTTCTTTAGCAGTGCTGCATGAACTCACTATCCTGAATGTATCTGATTGCAGAGCGAATCGAATCAGTCTCAATGCTTTAATGTTGCATTGAAACTTTTCCTTTTCGTCTTGAGCAACATCCTTTACGTCCTTTTAACAGATCATTGTACTCTTTCTGAGTTTTAATGATTTTTAACGTTCCAGAGTGAGCAAATGGTCCAGAAACGATTGCTTCCCAAATAAGTTATCCATTGTCTTCCGATCCGATGACATAATCTTCAAAGTGATGTGCCCAGACTTCGTAATCCTAGGTGTAAAGAATAGGAATCTTCGTCATCGATCCAATGTTGTTAGAGATGTTGATGGGATTAGATTGTGACTCGTCCATGCTTGATCGTTTTTAACCTGTTTGAAAGATCAGACTTGTAATATTTAATATTAGGGCAAACAAATAAATGCTGAGTTACGTCAATAATGGAATGACAGCTCAATAAATATTAGTTAATGCGGAATAACCCTAATCGCAAACTCTTTCACAGAAAAGATGTGTATGAATTACACAGCCTCCTGCTCTGATACCAATTGATGAGTTATTAATTAACTCTTTGATCGATTAGATCTTTGTAACAGGTATGCGATGAACGTAAAAACAGTAAACAAAACACAAGTATGAATCAAGATGTGTCGAATGATTAGATTACTCGATCCTCAGCTGAGCTCGACTAAGAACTTCTGCTATAGAGGATTCTAGGGTTACAAAACAAGAACGATAAATTTTCTGAACAATAAATCTCTAATCGTTACTTATCATCTTTGGTTCTAGGATGCATGCAATCATCTATTTATACTAAACCCTACAAAACTCACGGATGGACAGGCCCATACCGGAGATACATATTGGACTAGCTAACGAGCCCAATAGACGCAACACAAAATACGACCCAACAGCATGATATTAATAACAGGAATTACATTAAAATGCAGTTCAATAGAAAAACTCATCCCAATATTGACATGGGATGGGCTAAGTCTCGATGCAATGGCGTCCCATGCAACAGAAAGGTTGAGGCCACATATAGAGGGTATGTTTTATATGTAACTAAATGAATTATTAATTTTTATGAGTGTTGGAGGTTTGTGTTATAAAAAGTTTTCCATTGACTTTTTGTACAATTTAAATTCTATTTTCTAATACTTAGATGGGCATGATAGATATGGAATATGCAGTTCTAGCTAATGAAGAAACTGATTTTAAGGATTTGAGTTACTCTTGAAGCATCATCATAACAACATCCTCTGCTCGATCTCTTTTGTAGTGTTGTATTTCATAATACAAGCGCAATATTTACTATTTTCATTTATTATTATTAAATACAATGTGATGCGATTGAGTAGCAGGTTGCCCCCATATCTTCTATTTTATCTCCCATAACCCTCTATTTTTAAAGATGGATTGGTTTTAAAGTTGATTGCTTTAAACACTAATGGCTAAGTAAATTCCAGACATTAGGTTATGAATACATGCATTTGGGTATGTTTTGGTTTATTTGATTGGTTTGTTCAAATGGAAAGATGCAATAAGGACCATTCTCTACCACTTGTTGTTCGTTCTTATGATAGGTTGCAACATAATGCATATTTATCTTACAGTTTTCTGATTTCAGATCCAAATTTTTCTGTTGAACCTATGTAATGCCCCTTTATGTCTATATGGATGAAGAGTAAGAGGACTGACTTTTAAATTAACAGTTTGTTACTTTAACAATTTTTGCATATAACAGTTAAAAAACTAAAAAAAATTCTTATGTCATTATCATTCTTTTGGGCTTTGTTATTTTATAAATTTAACAGCTTGGCGGTTGAAGTTGATGATTACTGACAAGTTAGTATAATTTGTTGGATTATTTGATACGTTTGATAAAAGTTTCTTTTAAGGCTTTAATGGATGTTGTCTTTATTTGCAGTGTTGAATCTTGATCTGGTTTGAAAGTTGTCATGGAAGGTCTAGAACCTAGGTAAACACGAATAGTTTATTTTGTAAAAAATTAAATATTTTTATCAGTTTTTGGAACAAGAGTTAAGACAAACGGTTGTATGTTGATAAGGGGCATAATTTTTAGAAAAGGGCATACTGGTCCTTTTTTGGTTAGTATTACTATTAAAAATGGCAAGTTTGGTCTTATGCCGCTGGAGTGGTTTCGTTGGAAAAAGATAGGAAAAAGGAGAAAAAATGAGAGGACTATTAAGGGTGGTTGTATGTTCTGGTGTAGAAATATGAATAAAGGGAAATTGGTCACTTTTTGGTTTATGTTGCAAGTTATAAGTTTGATCATATGTTTTTATGGTTCTGGGTTGGTTTCGCTGGAAAAAGAAAGACAGTAGAAGAAGGAATAATGAATGAAGGGAAAATTAAAGGGCACTTTCGTCTTTACCTGTTAATCTTGTACTATTTTCAATGTCATGTGGAGAAAAATTACTTATTTTGTTCGAATTAGTATAAGTAAGAGAATTGAAGGGTATCAGCTGTCTTTTTTTATTATAAATTCAATAATGAAAGAACTTTGGATGAAGGTTATAATTTATGTAGTCCAAATAAAGGCTTTATGTTGGGACTCATGCGTTATACATAGGGTAATACATAAAAGAAAGATTAAATTTGATGTTTTCTAAGTGGAGTTGTACTTTATACATGTTTGATTTAACTAAGTGGAGTTGTACTTTATACATGTTTGATTTAACTGCTATTTGCAAAAGGAGGAAATTAGATTGGAAATATAAAATTAGATGGTTTTTTATGATCTGTACTAATCAAATGATTGGTACCATGTGCTTACAGGCTTTTAATAAGAGTTGGTTTTGGAGAGTAACAAAAACAATGGAAGGTTGAAAGCCTCTTTTCATTTGTTAAACAAAGTTGCAGTGATGTTTTTGGAAATGGCAAAATCAATGTTTACTATGGCAAGAAGCTTCTGTTGAATCAACGTGATCATCTTCAGAATTTTAATAAAAAAAGAATCGACGTCTTTTATGCGGTTCAAATTATAGATTTTTAGTTTGTTGGTTTTATCTTTTTTTTTCCGTCAAAAAATATACAATAAAATGCAAAAGGGTTCAAATCCCGAAAACAATTTGTTTAATCTCAAATCCTCGAGATTTTTCAAATATTCGTTACTTTAATCTTTATTATCATGTCTAAATGTCAATCGGGTTATATAACTAATATTTCTTATTAAAAAAGACATATAGTCGTTGTCGTTCAAAATTTTCTTAATTTTTAATATTACACCAAACTTTAAAAATTTAAAAAAAAAATTCCTTAGGATATATAAATTTTTGAATATGGTATTTATATTCTAAAAAATAAGTAAAAAATATAAAATACTATCATATATATTAATTTTGTTAGGATATAAATAATATTAATAAATTCTAATACAATTAAGGATCTCCGTCTAGGTGCCGATTAGTCGTTTGACATCAGTCGACCACTTAAACCGATTAAGGGACTCATTCTTGGCGTCATTAATAAATTCTAATACAATTAAGGATCTCCGTCTAGATGCCGATTAGTCGTTTGACATCAGTCGACCACTTAAACCGATTAAGGGACTCATTCTTCGCGTCGATTTATCAGTTACCCATATGTTGTGACAAAATAACACAAATCATAACTATACCGAAAAAAATGAAGATTTAAGCATTTTTAAATAAAATATGTTCATTTATATAAAAACAAAAAATGTGCATTTATTTTTTATTGAAACTAATTAAAGTGAGGTCGTTTGGTTTCTTCTAATACTGTTATAGGGAGCGATAATACATCCACATGAAACACCATCTTCACGATCCAAATCCACTGTAAATCGTTTGGCCGTAAACCATCACAATTTGTGATCATATATGTATTTTCCATTGTCAATTTAGAATAAGAAATGATTTCAAAATAAAACTATGTGCGGCCATTGAAAGAAAACCAACCGCCAAAAGCAAACTATTTGTAAAAAAAAATAATACACTTCGATCTATTGTGCGTCCATAGAAATATGACTTATTTCCGAAATTCGAAATAACCTATATCGCCGTAAACAAAACTATTCCCTCTCCATGCGTGCTCATTGAAATATTACATGTTTCTGAAAGGGAAACAATTCACAAAATCAAACTATATACGACCCTCCAAATAGAACGTTCAGAATCTATTCGCTCCCGCTGCTTTGCGCGGGTAAACGACTAGTATATATATATATATATATATATATATATATATATATATATATATATATATATATATATATATATATATATATATATATATATATATATATATATATATATATATATATATGTTGTAACATCTCAAAAATCACAATAAATTTAAACTTATCAAAACAACCCACTTACAAATAGAGAAGTGTTTACATAACTACTATTTCCAAAAACATTATTCACAATCAGAGTCTCCCAAGATCAACAACATGAAGCCAAGGATGTGTATGGTCACGCCTTCACCTTGTCATGGTCCTCAGAAGTACCTGAAACAAAACTAAAACTAATTACATAACCAGTACGATAACATAAACATAACAAAAACCAACATACATATATACCCGTCAGCATGACTTGATCACCTCACCAGTCCTACAACCTATTTGGACCGCTCTTTGGGCCTTCAACTCAACTGGTCTACCACGTAGGCTTTCATTCTATCTGGACCGCCCTGCATATCTTGGCCTTTAGTCTATCCATTGGTTCGCTTGAACCTAGTAACCATAACATATAAATGCATAACATTATCAATCAATAACAGATAACACTGGTAGTCCTACAGATCAACCAATCTAATTAGATAACCAGTACGACATAACTCTGCATAATAGCATACAACAAATCAAGATATCTAATCTAATGGACCGGCCTTGGTGCCTTCGACTCATAAGTATAGTGAGGAAAACTCACCTCACAATCTGAATGCAGTCGAGCTCAACCCAAATCATATATGTCAAAACCTTTCCCATTCTAAATTAATAACATTTTCCCAAAATACCCTTGGTCAAAACTGGTCAAAATCCACTAGTCAACCGAGTCAAATCATGCTTCATACACGGGGCGTACTATGGAGGTACACAGGGCGTACTACGTAGGTACACAGGGCGTACTCGAGGAATGAGGCATCATGACTAAATCTGCATACGCGCAGTGTACCATCTGGTATGCCAAACGTATGCAATAGTTGTGTTCTTAATCGATTAAGAGCTTATTAGTCCGACTTAATATGTCTAATTGCAAATCAAAGGCTAAAATATCCTTAATATTCATAAAGTTTCCAACTTTATGGCTTTGAATGCCCAGTAAGTGCTTAATATATAAAATCCCAACCTCTTAATTGTTAGGTTTTCTACGCATCAAATACATGCTAAACTACGTAGGGAAAATTTGAAACTATGATATTCCTAAATATACGTGAAATCTATGGATATATGGTTTCATGCTAATTACATCTACCCTATGAAACATAAAAACATAAAGAAGAAAAACATACCTCTTATGTAGGCCTTGATCTCCATGCTTGAGATCTTAAGCCTCCACGAAGTGGCTTGGATAAGAGGACCCAAACCAAAATCCCTCTAATGGTATCACACCCAATGACACCAAAGTGTGGAATAAAATAACTAGGAGAAGGGTCAATTTTACAAACCCTAATAGGGTTAGAAATCCTCCCTATGGGAGGAGGAAGAAGAGGCGAAACATCAAGCCAAAAATGAGCAAGGAAGAATGAATCCCTAAGGTCATATTTATAGCCTTGGATGCCTTCCAGGGTTCTATCCTCAAGCCCATATGGGATGGATAGCCCTAAGAACGAAATTCCGTTTATCCTAAGAGAATTTTCGTCCATCACCCTTCTTCTTAGGGTTTTGGAACATTCCTGATTAGCCAACTACTGATTAATTGAATATTAAACCCTTTGATTAATTAAACTGTTAGTTAGTTCCCAAAATATATTTCCAAATAGTTTCTAATTAATTATTAACCATAACAATTAATAAACCAATTGCTCCTTTATTTATCCTACTCAATTTAGGTCTTGAGGACAACCCAAAAGGATCCTGTTATTATTAGAAAATTTACCAATAGTTAATGACCTTCGACACACTTTCCAACAGTCTCCCACTAAGACAAGTCATCAACTCTACCAGGACCAATACTTTTCCAATAATCAACAGAGAGTTAGCCATCTAATGCAACTACCAAACTCTTTATCTAATCAAGATTCATCACTTAGATAAGTGATCAACTATCCCTTTGTTTTATGATATCAGTATGAACTCGAGATATGGATAATGGTTAATCTTAGAACTCAAGATTATGTTTCCCGATTGTAAAAATCGTCAATTTTGGGTCCAACAGAAGTCAACAAGTCAACAATTTATCAAAAGTCAACAAGTCAACAAAAGTCAACTCGACCCGTATTAGAATTTTAGGAAAATCTTGATGTTTGCTAATGTACAACCTACAAGTATTAATACGAAATACCTCTTCCTTTGCAAGTTGTTGAATTAAAATTCTACTTTCGGATTAGCAACGTTAATTTCAATAATTTGAATATATATTATTTTGGTATAAATAATATTTGCAACACATTGTGCTATTATCTTCATTGATAATACTTCCTTTATGATGATTTGAATTTTTATAATTCATATCAGGTAATTAGACATTAGTTTTGCCATTTTTTTTATAAAATACCCACCTTTTTATAAAAACTCTTAATTTTTATAAAAAAAAATGAAAAGGTTAACTTTGGATGCATGGAAAGCCCTATCAAAGGTTAAATCTTGCCACAATTTTCCACAAAATATTTTATCCAACAAGCAACCAGGAAACCATCACCTCACCCCCACCCACCCCTCCCCCTAGTTTTACTTCGGCCGAGAGCTCCCCACACCCCCACCATCTCCATTTTTTCTTTGACTTTCTCCATATCCTCTCAAGAACAAAGCTCTTTCTTCTTAGGCTAATTATTCCAAGTGGTTCTTGACATTTTGGTATGTGTTTTTCCTTATAATGTAGTGATTTTACACACATGCATGCTAGTTTTGTGACAATTACACACATTGTCATGTGTTAATATCCATAGGATAATACTGTAATTCCCAGTCTATTAGATCCAAATCAGTGATTAATTGAAAAGCAAGTTCAAACAGAGTATAGAAGGAGTAGAAGAAGAATTAAGCCGAGCATGCACACATCTATAAGACATTAATGTCAGGTACACCTTGGGAAACACATAGTTACGTCACCGTCTAACTGACACAGACACAGACTATTTATACCACACATAGCAGCACACAAGTGTACAACTGCACACATGTGTACGGCCGTACACAAGGTGTACGACCGCACACACGTATGTGGCCTCACACACCCATCAACATACTACAACCACCAAAATACACTCTAACACCCTACCAAGACCTATACATGAGAATGCCTAGCCCAAACCACTAAATTATAGCCTATCAATCTACCCCTTGGTTTTCAGCTAGCATAGACTTGGTCATCACTCTTTCGGATCCTCGAACATCTTCAAGTCAGATTTTCCCATGGATCCCATCCATAGCCTTCCATCAATGATCGTGGCGACCATTCCTGTGAACTCCTTAGCAGCAACCTCGATGACCTCCTTTCTGCATATGATTTGGTGACAAGCCAGGGTATGAATGTCTCTTTCTCTGAATCTAAGGAGATCCTTAGCACTAATAATCCTCAGAATCTCTTTTCTATTTTTAAACTTGATGGCAGCGGTTGCAGTTTCATCATCATAGGCCCAAAATTCCATGTTATCAAGATATCCCTCATGAAAGTGTTGTGGGATAGGAATTTCTTTCAATTGTTTGGTCACTAGCCACAGTATTATCTTCATTGGCTCACCAGATTCAGGATCAATAATATCTTTATCTTTTCTAAACAGGGCTTTTGCATTTTTCATCTTTGGGAAGTTTTCCCTGACCTGCATGTCTAGAAACCGTTTGAAGTTAGTAGCACTAGGATCCTGTGATAGATTGTGAAATGGGGCCCTTGAGAGTTCAGCAAGATCAACTTTCGTACAGGAGTTGAAATCATGGATGTTCTGGTAGTATTCAGGAATTCCATAATTTCTCTTGACAACCCACATATTTACCTCATGATCAAAGGCCCACATTTTTATCCTTGGGCGATCACCATACTCATCACCAAACTTTCTCTTTTTAAGATCCATCACTGTCAATATAGGATCTTTTGCTTTGCGATTTTCATTCAAGATCTTCATAAAAAGTAATCCTTCATTCTTCTTAGCAGTGAAGGTCTTTTTTCTGTGTTTGATTGTGATTCGTGATCTTGCATCGTCAGGCTCTTTGTCAAAACGATCTACAACAGTTGTTGTTCTTGAAGGAGGTGGATCAACAGGAAGGTCGCTTTATGTAGGCTGGGCGGGAGCCATGGGAGGATCTTGAACATCATGAGGCTGTTGAAATAGTGAATGGACCTTATCACCAAAAGCTTCAAACAACTTGTTCTTTAACTCAAAATAATAGGTAGTTAACGATCCAAGATTGGTTTGTAGATCAGTAATATGTTTTGACTTTAAAGCATTTTTTTCATGTAGCTCAGTGATATAGTTACCGTGTTGATCAAGCATGATGTCATTTTCAATGTTTTGTTGTTTCAGAATTCCAATTTCTTCTGGAAGTTTAGACACCAAAGTTTTATCATCCCCTGAGCGACCTTCCTCGATAGATATTCCTTTTCCACGGGAGGAAGGTTCTGGGCTGTGCTGAGCCAAGTGCCTTGCCAGTCTAATAGAAGCTTCATCTAGCAAAGGCCTTGTGGGGGAGTATTCTGGAACGGCAGACGATCCGCCTATCTCAAACATGGTGCTTGGACCTTCTTCAGTTGGTAGTGGTGGTGTAGTAACAATTGCGGTAGTGATTGTAGTTGAAACCGGTGGTGTTTGGCTTTGAATGGACACTCACTGCCTCGAAATTTGAAGCCTTCTTTTTACAGGATGCAGAGAGGTTTGTGTCTGTGTCGGGTTACTTGAAGATGGTACTGATGTAGGAATAGCAGAATCAAGGGGAGGAATCCCTGATGCTGAATCATGTTGTCATGAAGTTTCTTCCATTGATTTAGATAAAGGAGGCATAGTTTCAAGAGTCTCCTTAGCATCCCTAGTCTCAATTGTAGATTGAGCAGCTTCATCAAATTTATCAAAGAACCTGTTAGTGAAATCCAGACCTGTGTCAAAGTCACCTTCTACTTCAAAATCGAAGTTAAGGGGAAGGTCTACATTGTTGATGCCTGTGAAATCCATATCATGGAGAAAATCATCATTTCCATCATTCTCTCCATTATCTCCCTCTTGATCAAAATCACTCTCAACTTCCACATTTTGTAGCCGGTCATGCTCCTCTGCCACAATTGCCACAGGAGAGACGCGACCTTCCTTGGTTTCATGTTTAGAAGTATAGATAATTACATCGTTGGTTTCCGTAGGACAAGAAAGGCCATCAGATTCAGACTGATCACTCTCTTTAGCAAATATTCCAAATTTGATTTGTGGATATATTCCTTCAAAGTTAAGCTTTCCCGATCGGTTCTGTTTCATTAATCCAAAAGCGATTGAGCCAACAGATTTAATGTCCAGGGTCTCTCCTCTTCTTTCAATCTCAGGATGCTTGACATTTAAGATCAGTTGAATAAATCTTGGATACATGAGGAACTTGTCCCTTTTGTTTCCTTCAACATTCAAAATCATCTCATGCAAGATAAACTTTGAGAAGTTGAAGTCCACTCCAGAGGCTAAAGCAGCAATTGCACTAGTGTTGACCAAAGAGATTTCATTCGCACCTGATTTTCGACCTGAGATGCAACTCACGAATGCATGAGCTAGATATTTCCAACATGGCGGTAACAGCTTCTTGTGAGTGGGTGGAAAAGTTCCTTCAGAACCCATTTGGTCTAAGAAATTCTTGTGTCTCGTCAAGTTCAATTTCCTTCGTAAATTCACGCTTATCACCGATCTGCAGAGCTTCTCGAATGATATCTTCAGTAACCAACACTTTCTTTCCTTGTATAGAAGCTTCAAGACACTTTGCTCCCTGATTATCCTTCTTCACAGCCGCGTTGTTCCAGAAGTCTTTAATCAATCATTGGTAAATAACTGGGCATGTGGTGAAATCAGTTAACAAGCAACATCTTCTTAATCCATTGACTATAAATTGAAATTCTGAGTGAGCCGTTGGAGGATCATTGAGAAATATGGCCAAGTTGTGAACCTTTGCGAACTCAAGCCGTGACATGTTGAACTGAAATGAAAAGAAATTTATCAATGATCATCAAGTATATCCCATTAATAAGCTATATTAAACATTCATAGGCTTAATCTCAAATTTTAAGGGCAATTGGGAGTGTACAGCCGTACACCGAAGTTCAACCGTACACGGAGTGTGCAGCCGTACACAGAGTGTACGGCCGTACGCAGACTGTGCGGCCGTACACGGAGTGTGCAGCCAAACATGCGTGTGCGGCCCGGACGTACTTTTCCCGACATCCCGTTTTCCTTCAATTAGCCATTTATTCACAATTGATTAAGCCTTAGAGCACCATTTTGAGAGTCGATTAGGTGATACCTGCACGAACGAGTGGTTAATTTCAAGAAAGAAAGAGTTTTTGAGATTTTCAAGAGAGAGAGATATGATTGGGTGTGCGGCCATACTCAAGAGGTGGGGAGGAAATGGAGGTTTGACCGCATACACCCTTATATACCTTCCCTTATACCCAAAAATGGGCTGCAATTCAACCCAACATTCCAATGAACTCTACCTTTATTTTAAAAACAATATTTTCAAAGAATAATTTTTTTAAAATTAAAATAAAAATAAAAATAAAGTAAACAAAATAAAATAAAACTAATTTCAAAAACTAGAAATTTAGAAAAAGAAATAAAATTAAAATTAAAAATTTGTTTCATCCTAACTAATACCAACAACTGTTTTGTGATACAGAGATCAATGTTGTTAAACAACCTTAATCCACTTATCGGTACCTCTACATTTATGTCAATGTTTGGTCGATCGTCGGTATTATGGTCTACTTAAGCATGAAAAATTTGTGGTAAATTTTGGATAATGACAAGACACTTTTATCCTATGATCCTAGATAAACTTCCTAAGGACCATTCATCTAACGACGACCAAAGATATTGTTGTCCACCTAAATTGAGCAATGAGATCTATAGACAATCTGCAAGTGTTCAATTTTTTAGGTGTACTAGAATATGTTTCCCGCTTCCTAATATTCCCCAATAATCAAGGACTTCCAAAATACTCCTTACATCAGGTGAGCAAACAATTATTAGGAAAGAACATTAATTTAGAATGCATATGTAACGCCTCGATCCTCAGGTATTTCATTATTATGAATTTCTGGATTAAGCTCTACTCGACGAGTTGGTCAACCTACTCGTCGAGTAGGAGCGGGGTGAGAATGTGTGTTTAGTGACCTACTCGGCGAGTCCACTATTGGGACTCGGAGAGTAGGAGCTGGCAGATGAAACCCTGAATCCCAGGGTTTGCGCCCTATTTAAAGGAGCCTCAGCCTCCTTTGGGCTTCCTTACAGTCTTTGAGAGCCCTTATAAACCCTAATTCATGTGTGTGTGCCTTGGAGTGGTTTTGAAGCTTGGAAGAGAGGATTTTGGAGGAAGGGAGTTAAGAGTGCAAAGGAAATTGAAGCAAGAAAGGAGGGGGAAACGGGTTTTACCTCAACTAGCATCTTTTGAAGGTATCAAAGTGCCATTCTTAATTCCTTTACTATCCTCTTGTTGAGTTCTAGGTCTTTTTATGGAATTTCCAATTGGGATGTTGAGCTATAGGCTAGATCTGAAGTTGTAACTTCAAATCTGGACCCTCCTTGGGTGCTAGAGTCATAAAGTTGTTGTATTGGTGGTAGATGAAGTCCCTCTTGGACTAGAAGATCCATTAAGAACTTAAAATAGACTTTTGGATCCCTTATTGCCATGCATGTATGTAAAGTTTGCAACTTTACGTGATAAGTATGCCCTAGAAGCTTGGATCTGTGATTTGGAGCCGCTGCATGGCTCAAAACAAATCTGTATGGAAAGAGGACTGAATAGACTCGGCCAGTCGCATGGGTGACTCGGCGAGTCCCATGAAGATGTTCATTAAGCTCGGCGAGTTGGACGAACAACTTGGCAAGTCCGATGAAGATCGCCATAAAACTCGGCGAGTTGAAGAACAACTCGGTGAGTCGGGTGACTGTTCCCTTGGATAGACTTGCGTGTGTACCCGTCGAGTTACAGGAGGGAAACTCGACATGTGGCCCTTAAGGATCGATCGGGATTCGAAGGAACTCGACGAGTCACTTCGGTGGCTCGGCGAGTAGAGGTCAACATGGGCTGTTGACCTTGACTGAGGACTCTGACCTTGATCAGGAAGTTATATGAGGTTATGGGTAGTCTCATAAGGGTAAGAACTTATGAGTATATCGTGCTATGGTTATAGGTGGTGGAGCCGGTGTCAAGTTATCCGATAGTTGGAGTTTGCATTCCTATCGACATCTGCGAGGTGAGTTATCCTCACTATATATATAGGGACTATGGTGCCAAGGCCGGTCCTTTATGAATTACATCCTGGGTTAGGATGATTGCTTTGTTATTGCCATGTTAGATTTCATCATAGTTTAGGATGGGTGTTATGTTATTGCTTTGCTGGAATTTATACTGCTAGGTTGGTTGTTATACTAGAGATCGGTAGTTACGGTATGCCACATAAGATTCTGATCTATAGGATCGGAATCTGGATAGATAGTATGTTATGCTTTTATGATCCGTGAGGATTGGTTGGTTAGTGACCTGTTAGGTCGATACTCTAGCTATGAGTGAACTCTTTGATTGATGACCAATGAGATGGATATGTTTGCTATGTGTACATGCCAGTATATGATAGTATGCGTACATGGTTAGTTGCTTGTTGGTTGGGTTGAGGCGGTCCTGCTTTGTGCTGAAGGCCAACACACCCTCTGAGCGGTCCGGGGAGACTATAGGCCCATGCGGCGGACCAGTCATGCCGAAGGCTCGGGATAGATTCAGACAGACTGTAGGCCTAGTAGGGCGGACCAGTCCGGCCGATGGCCCAGTATATATGTTGTTTGATTGAGCGTTATGCTTATGGTTCTGCCAGTGTGGTATTGGTATTTTGGGCGTAGCTCACTAAGCCCTCAGGCTTACAGTTTTCAGTTTATTGTTTTAGATACTTCAGGAGAGCGAGGGAAGGCGAAGGCATGACCATACCGCTCCTCATCCTCATGATCTATTTTGGGACACTCTGATGATAAATGAGTTGGAAATGTTTTGTAAAAAAAATTACTATTTGACTCTTTAGTTAGTATTAAAAGTTTAAATTTGGCGTAAATTTTATGGGTGTTACAAGTTGGTATCAGAGCCTTGGTTTGAGCGAATTAGAGGAACACTCGTGTGAATCCAGTCTCAAACCGAGGAGATTTTTGGGAAATAAGTTTTAAAAATGGTTTTCAAAATAAAGGAGGATGAAGAAGGTACGATCAGCCGGAGCCTGTAAGTAAGCCCCAAAATACCATACAATTATTTGATATTCTGATATGATTAGAACAACATGCTAGTGCTAGGCTAGGTATTTTCAGGAATCGCATGATAGATTGGCCTGATTGTATGATACCTATTAGCCTAGGGTTTCTTGTATATGGGATTGACATCATGACTGTAGATGTTTAGTGTATGCACCACGACTGTGGATAGTCAAGATCTTATAGCCTGATAATGCCCGATTCAACCTTAGTGTAGGATCGGATATTTAAAAGTCTATCGGGTCCAACACTATGTGCAGCCAGTGTACACTAGCGCTACAGGGGGTGATGGAAGTTTCATGGATATGTGAGTGGTGCGGAACTGCAGGAGCAGTTACTAGTAAGGCGATGACCCTTGTTAGTGAGGGTTGAGCGCAGATTATGTTAAATACAGTTTAGGGCGTTGTGGTGATACTTGACACAAATATGGGTAGGTGTGGAAGGTAGTAGGGGCCCACACTACTGAAAGCACAGGACCCATACACGTATCAAGGAAGTCACAACCCCTAGGGTTTGATGGTAACAGGACCCATACGCGTATCAAGGAAGTCACATTATATGATCTGTTTGAGACATTGAGTTTGTTTGCAGTATGGTGGTGACGAGATGTGTTGCATTGGGGACCGGATGAGGATCCGGATCAGGATCAGGGTCAGGAGACGGAGGACTGGAGGTGTCGATAGCACCTGAGCCCGTGGTTCTCATCGGGACTGAGGAGTTGGATGCTCGAATTCGGGAGATCATGCACGATGAGACTGCTGCTGCGTTCCGAGCGCAGCTGCTAGAGATGTTTGGGTCAATTAAGACCGGCGATGATCAGGTACTTTGATGAGCGGTATGCCGCTCTAGCAGAGACTGCTGCCGCTGCAGCCACTTCGGCTATAACTGTTGCAGGGAATGGAGGAGGAGGAGCCGACAGGGCTTTACAGTACCGGGACTTCGACAATATGAAGCCCCTGACATTTGATGGTACACAGGATGCTATTCGGGCTATGAGGTGGTTATCTGATGTGGAGGGATGTTTCTTCACGTGTTCCTGTCCAGCTGACCAAAAGGTCAGGTGTGCCCTGAACCTGCTGAGGCTTGGGGCGAAGGACTGGTGGAGGCTGACGACTGGGTTCTATACTGATGATCAGAGGGCTGTTGTTACCTAGAAGCAATTCTGACATATGTTTCGCACCCGCTACGTTCCGCACATGGAACGGGAGCGGCTTGATCAGGAGTTTTTGACCTTGAGGCAGGATGGGGAGTCTGTGATGGAGATTACCCGTATGTTCACTGAGAGGGCTATGTTTTGCCCAAAGTTTCCTTCTGAGCAGTCTTAGATGACTCGTTATCTGAGTATGCTCAAGACGGATATTTGACAGTTTGTGTCTACTCAGCGATGTGATACGCTCCTGGACCTACAGGAAGTCGTGCGGCGGCGTGAGTTGGAGATAGAGCTGCAGTTGAAGGAGCAGCATCAGGCACCGGCACAGTCTCAGCCGGCGCCTAAGTGGTCTAAAACCGCTGATACATGGTCTGGGGGTCATCAGAGTCGCACTTGTGGGAAGTGTGGCAAGGCTCATTCAGGGGTTTGTCAAGCAGGAGGAGGGTGCCACAAGTGTGGCAAGGAGGGGCACTATGCCAGGGACTGTCCCCGGTCCGCCCCTCTAGCAGATATGAGGATTTGTTTCCATTTTCATCAGGTTGGTCATGTGAAGACCAACTGTCCGCAGCTCGCCACCAAGACGGCGCAGGGTTCCGCACCAACTACTGGGAGGATTAGGGATGGGAGGCCAGTCAAGTTGGAGCCTCCGAAGGCTTAGGGTCGCGCCTTCTAGCTCACGGCCGAGGAGGCCAAGGCAGCACCAGATGTGGTTGTGGTATGTTTCAGTTCTCTATCTCAGTTTTTATAGTTGTGTTATGCTTATTGGTTGTACCTATGATCAGGTACGTTTTTTGTAAATTCTTTGCTTCCTTTGGTTTTATTTGACTTGGGGGCGAGTCGGTCGTTCGTATCTCAGACTTTCTCTAGAGGGTTCAGTGTGCTGAAAGATGATCTTGAGTGCCCATTGCAAGTTTCGATCGCCAACGAGCACGGGGTTTCTGCTTTTTCGGTCTACTGGGGATGCAACTTGGAGATTTTCGGAGTGTCTTTCCCGATAGATTTGATTCCTATCCCCGTGGGGGATGTATGCGTGATTGTGGGAATGGATTGGCTTAGCCGTTTTGGTGCCATGATCGACTGTGAGGATCAACGGGTGGTGGTTCGAACCCCAAGTGGGGGAGAACTGGTGGTATATGGTGAAGGCACCAGGTCGGGATCAAGGTTCTGTTCGGCGGCCAGGGCTCGACAGTATATTCAGCACGGGTGTGCCGGTTATTTGGCATATGTGGTAGATACGCGGGTTAGAGAACAACTCTCAGTTTCAGAGGTCCCTATGGTTAAAGAGTTTGCTGATGTATTTCCGGAGGAGTTACCCAGAGTGACTCCGGTGAGGCAGGTTGAGTTTAGGATTGATCTAGTGCCAAGTGTGGCCCCTATCGCCAAGGCGCCGTACCGTTTGGCACCGCCAGAGATGCAGGAGTTGTCATCTCAGTTGCTGGAACTGCTGGGCAAGCAGTTTATTCGTTCGAGTAGCTCACCCTGGGGAGCACCGATCCTCTTCGTTAGGAAGAAGGATGGTTCACACAAGATGTGAATTGATTATAGGGAGTTGAGTAAGTTAACGGTAAAGAACAATTATCTGCTCCCGAGGATAGATGACCTATTCGACCAGCTGCAGGGTGCATCTTGGTTTTCCAAGATTGATTTGAGATCAGGTTACCACCAGGTCAGGGTGAGGAAGGAAGATGTGGAGAAGACCGCGTTCCAGACTCGTTATGGTCATTACGAGTTCGTGGTGATGCCGTTTGTACTCACCAACGCGCCATCAATGTTCATGGATCTGATGAACCGAGTCTGTAGACCGATGCTCGATCGCTCGGTCATTGTTTTTATAGATGATATCTTGGTGTATTCCAAGACCCGAGACCAACATGAGGAGCATCTCAAGGAGCTGTTGGAGGTGCTGCGACGAGAACGGCTTTATGCCAAGTTCTCGAAGTGTGAGTTATGGTTGCGGGAGGTTCAGTTCCTTGGACATCTTGTTAACCAGGATGGGATTTTGGTCGATCCGGCCAAGGTGGAGGCGGTTATGCAGTGGGAGGCTCCGAGATCTCCCTCAGACATCAGGAGTTCTCTGGGCTTAGCAGGGTATTATCGGAGATTCATTCGTGATTTCTCCAAGGTTGTTGTACCCCTCACTCGTCTAACGAGAAAGGGAGTGGACTTCCGGTGGGGCCCGGAGTAGCATAGGGCGTTTGAGACCCTCCGACAGCGGTTATGCGAGGCACCAGTGTTGACACTACCCGAGGGAGTGGAGGATTTCGTGGTATTTGTGATGCGTCCATCGCAGGCTTGGAAGCAGTCCTCATGCAGAGGGGGCGGGTGATAGCTTATGAATCACAGCAGTTGAAGCCGCATGAGACGATATACCCCACACACGATCTTGAGTTGGGAGCAGTGGTCTTCGCTCTCAAGATTTGGAGGCATTATATGTACGGGGTCCATTGTACCATATACACGGATCATAAGAGTTTGAGGCACATTATGGATCAGCCGAACCTGAATATGAGGCAGCGCAGGTGGCTGGATGTAGTCAAGGACTATGATTGTGAGATCCTTTACCATCCTTGTAAAGAGAATGTGGTCGCGGACGCCCTGAGCCGCAAGTCAGCTGGGTCTTCTACCCCAGCCAGATGTATGAGGATAGCGGTGGATTCCCCGCTGGTGGGTTTGGTCAGAGATGCTCAGATCGAGGGTATGAAACTGGAGAACAGGAAATTGGAAAGGATTAAAGGCAAAAGCGCCCGGTTTGTTCAGGATAGCCACGGGCTTCTGACCCGATATGGTCGGGTCTGGGTTCCGATGACCGTAGGAGTTAGATAGACAGTGATGGAGGAGGCTCATAAGTCTCGTTTTTCTATTCACCCGAGGGCTACCAAGATGTACCGAGATTTGCGTTTGAGTTATTGGTGGCCTGGTATGAAGCGAGATATCGCTTAGTACGTTGAGAGGTGCTTGACCTGCAGAATGGTCAAGGTCGAGCATCAGAGGCCGCATGGTAAGTTGCAGACCCTGGAGATACCCATGTGGAAATGGGAACGGATTACGATGGATTTTGTCACCAAATTACCAAAGACGGCAAAGGGATTCGACGCTATATGGGTCATCGTGGATCGATTGACCAAGAGTGACCATTTCCTAGCTATTCAGGAGAGTTCGTCGGCAGAGAAGTGGGCCTATCCTATACATCCGCGAGATCGTCTCTCGCCATGGGGTTCCAGTTTCCATAGTTTCCGATCGGATGTCCGATTTACTTCCCGTTTCTGGCAGAAGTTCCACGAGGAACTAGGTACGAGGCTGCATTTTAGTACATTGTTCCATCTGCAGACTGATGGGCAGAGTGAACGGACCATTCGGACCCTCGAGGATATGCTGAGGGCGTGCGTCATCAATTTCGGTGGGAGTTGGGATTCCCACCTACCGCTTGTGGAGTGCGCCTACAACAACAACTATCATTCCAGTATTGGTGCCCCGCCTTTCGAGCTGTTGTATGGGTGGAAGTGTAGGACCCCATTCTGTTGGAGCGAAGTTGGGCACAGGGTAATGGGTCGGACGGAGGTAGTTCTGCAAACTACCGAGATGATACAACAGATTAGACAGTGGCTGCAGACCGCCGAGAGTAGACAAAAGAATTATGCCGACCGATGCCGATCTGAGTTGGAATTCCAGGTGGGTGACATGGTTCTCCTGAAGGTCTCACCCTGGAAGGGTGTGATCCGTTTCAGGAAGAGTGGAAAATTGGGTCCCCGATTCATTGGGCCGTTCAAGATTGTTGCCAGGGTTGGCAAGGTGGAGTATAGGATAGAGCTTCCGGAGGAACTTAGCCGGATCCACAACAAATTTCATGTTTCGCAATTGCGATAGTGCGTCATGGACCAGGAGGCAGTGGTATCATTGGATGACATTTAGGTCGATGAGCGCCTGAACTATGTGGAGAGGCCTGTAGCTATCTTGGAAAAGAAGAAGAAAATTCTGCGTAACAAGGAAATACCTTTAGTAAAGGTGCAGTGGGAGCATCGAAGGGGATCCGAGTGGATGTGGGAGCCGGAGGCAGAAATGCACGAACACTACCCGGGATTGTTTACTTCAGCGGACTTTGAGGACGAAGTCTAGTTCAAGTGGGGGAGAACTGTAATGCCCAGATCCTCAGGTATTTCATTATTATGAATTTCTGGATTAAGCTTTACTCGACGAGTTGGTCAACCTACTCGTCGAGTAGGAGCGGGGTGAGAATGCGTGTTTAGTGACCTACTCGGTGAGTCCACTATTAGGACTCGGCGAGTAGGAGCTGGCAGATGAAACCCTAAATCCCAGGGTTTGCGGCCTATTTAAAGGAGCCTCAGCCTCCTTTGGGCTTCCTTACAGTCTATGAGAGCCCTTATAAAACCTAATTCGTGTGTGTGTGCCTTGGAGTGGTTTTGAAGCTTGGAAGAGAGGATTTTGGAGGAAGGGAGTTAAGAGTGCAATGGAAATTGAAGCAAGAAAGGAGGGGGAAACAGGTTTTACCTCAGCTAGCATCTTTTGAAGGTATCAAAGTGCCATTCTTACTTCCTTTTCTATCCTCTTGTTGAGTTCTAGGGCTTTTTATGGATTTTCAAGTTAGGATGTTGAGCTATAGGCTAGATCTGAAGTTGTAACTTCAGATCTGGACCCTCCTTGGGTGCTAGAGTCATAAAGTTGTTGTATTGGTTGTAGATGAAGTCCCTCTAGGACTAGAAGATCCATTAAGAACTTAAAATAGACTTTTGGAGCCCTTATAGCCATGCATGTACATAAAGTTTGCAACTTTACGTGATAACTATGCCCTAGAAGCTTGGATCTGTGATTTGGAGCCGCTGCATGGCTCAAAACAAATCTGTATGGAAAGAGGACTGAATGGACTCGGCGAGTCGCAGGGGTGACTCGGCGAGTCCCATGAAGATGGTCATTGAGTTCGGCGAGTCCGATGAAGATCGCCATAAAACTCGGCGAGTTGAAGAACAACTCGACGAGTCAGATGACTTTTCCCTTGGATAGACTTGCATGTGTACCCATCGAGTTACAAGAGGGAAACTCGACGGGTGGCCCTTAAGGATCGATCAGGTTTTGAAAGAACTCAACGACTCACTCCGGTGGCTCGACGAGTTGGAATGTGCTCCATGAACTCGGCGAGTGACCGAGTGCACTCGGCGAGTAGAGGTCAACATGGGTTGTGGACCTTGACTGAGGACTCTGACCTTGATCAGGAAGTTCTATGAGGTTATGGGGAGTCTCATAAGGGTAAGAACTTATGAGTATATCGTGCTATGGTTATAGGTGGTGGAGCCAGTGTCAAGTTATCCGATAGGTGGAGTTTGCATTCCTATCGACATCTGCGAGGTGAGTTATCCTCACTATATATATATATATATATATATATATATATATATATATATATATATATATATATATATATATATAGGGACTATGGAGCCAAGGCCGATCCTTTATGAATTACATCCTGGGTTAGGATGATTGCTTTGTTATTGCCATGTTAGATTTCATCCTAGTTTAGGATGGGTGTTATGTTATTGCTTTGCTGGAATTTATACTGCTAGGTTGGTTGTTATACTAGAGATCGGTAGTTACGGTATGCCACATAAGATTCTGATCTATAGGATCGGAATCTGGATAGATAGTATGTTATGCTTTTATGATCCGTGAGGATTGGTTGGTTAGTGACCTGTTAGGTCGATACTCTAGCTATGAGTGAACTCTTTGATTGATGACCAATGAGATGGATATGTTTGCTATGTGTACATGCCAGTATATGATAATATGCGTACATGGTTAGTTGCTTGTTGGTTGGGTTGAGGCGGTCCTGCTTTGTGTTGAAGGCCAACACACCCTCTGAGCGGTCCGGGGAGACTATAGGCCTATGCGGTGGACCAGTCATGCCGAAGGCTCGGGATAGATTCAGACAGACTTTAGGCCCAGTAGGGCGGACCAGTCCGGCCGATGGCCTAGTATATATGTTGTTTGATTGAGCGTTATGCTTATGGTTCTACCAGTGTGGTATTGGTATTTTGGGCGTAGCTCACTAAGCCCTCGGGCTTACAGTTTTCAGTTTATTGTTTCAGGTACTTTAGGAGAGCGAGGGAAGGCGAAGGCATGACCATACCGTTCCTCATCCTCATGATCTATTTTGGGACACTCTGATGATAAATGAGTTGGAAATGTTTTGTAAAAAAATTACTATTTGACTCTTTAGTTAGTATTAAAAGTTTAAATTTGGCGTAAATTTTATGGGTGTTACATCATATGCTATACACCCAGGTCGAATCTCTTCCAATCACGCAGAGGGTGAAACATATGACTGAATGAAGTTTTAGAGGGATCGAGAAGAAGAAAGATGCATATACTGTGTACCAAGTCAGATTGTTAGTCACATAAAGGAGACAATATATGGCTAACAGGTAGAAAGAATTACATATATAGAAGATGTAGAGAGATTGAGTTGCATATGTTACATTCTAGGTCGGATCTCTCGATCACGCAGAGGAAACAACATATGACTGACAGACAGAAAGAAAGAAAATAATCTTCTACATACCTAATTTATTGGAATTTCCCAGTCACCCCATCACTACTAGAATTAAGGCTAGAATCTGCACATCGAGGAAGAATTAAACCACAATTCTAGATACGAGTTCTTTTAATGTGACCAATAGATTCCCATGTATATCTTCGTGCTCAACCTATCCAAGCGTCGTATTATCAGGCTAAACGGATCTATCTAGGTCAAGATTTGACAAGTCTAAATTTCTTAAGTTCATTTAAAAACTTTCTTGTCTACCAGCGCCTCGAACACAGAGCCTAGACAATTCAGTTTTGGTACATTATGCAGATTCAGACTGTCTGTTATCACATGATGATATCGCTTCCCTAACATCACCTTCAAACAAAACTCTTAGCAACATATTTATTTATTTATTTATTTTGATTTTCTGAATTTTTAATGCTTTTGGATTTTTGAATTTTTTTGAATTTTTTTGTTTGGTTTGGATTTTGTTTATTTCTCCCCTAAATGCATGGGTGAGAATGAAATTAAAATGCGCAAATTTAAACTAACCTAAAACAAAAATTAATCCTCAAAACGTATCATTTTTAAAAGCTTCACAAGCACATCAAATCGATCTTTGTTAAACGGCTTTGTGAACAGATTCGCCACATTATTATTAGTGGGATCCTGTTCGAGCCGAATGAGCGATCGCTCATAACAATCTCTGATGAAATGAATTTTGGTGTCGATGTGCTTGGTTTTTGAGTGTTGGATTGGATTTTTATCAATCTGAATAGCATCCTCATTATCGCAAAAGATAGGGGTTTCTAGATAGTTCAACCCGTAATCCAACAGCTGATGTTGGATCCATATAACTTTAGAGCAACAAGCAGAGGCAGCAACGTATTCAGCTTCTGCTGTTGAGGTTGAGACAGTGTGATGTTTCTTGCATTGCCACAACACCAGCCGGTCACCAAGGAATTGACACCCTCCTAATGTAGATTTCCTGTCAAGCTCACAGCCTCCATAATTACTGTCAGTAAAAGCATATAAATCAAATTCTAAATTTTTCGGATACCAAAGACCCAACTTAGGGATGCCTTTGATATACCGAAAGATTCTTTTGACAGAAATAAGATGTGAAAGTTTAGGATTATCCTGATAACGTGCGCATTGAAAAACTACAAACATGATGTCTGGTCGGCTTGTAGTTAGATACATTAACCAACCGATCATTAATTTGTAGTGAGTTTGATCTACGAATTCGCCATCAGTATCTGGAGTCAACAGGGGTCTCTCACCCATTGGTGTCAGTGCAGGTTTTGTGTCCTAAAACCCAAACTTCTCAAGTATATCCTCCACATATTTGGCTTGATGGAGCAAGATTCCGTTTGACTTCTGTTGGACCTGAAGCCCCAAAAACATGGTCATTTCACCCAACAAACTCATCTCAAACCTCTTTTTCGTAACACCTTCAAACTCTTTGCACAGCTGTGGACACGTAGATCCGAAGATTATGTCATCGACATAGATCTGTACCAAGATTTGATCCGCACCAACATGTTTTATGAATAAGGTTTGGTCAATTGTGCCTCGCGAGTAGCCATGTTTGAGCAAATGCTTTGTGAGAGTCGCATACCATACTCTAGGAGCTTGATGCAATCCATACAGATCATTGTCTAACTTGTAGACATGGTTGGGAAACTTCGAGTTAACGGTCCCAGGGGTATGATCAACATAGATTTATTCCTTCACCTTGCCATACAGGAAAGCGGTCTTGATGTCCATCTGATATACTGTGAAGTTCATGTAAGAGGCGTAAGCAAGGAACATACGGATAGCCTCCAAGCGAGCCACTGGAGCATAGACTTCAGTGTAATCAAGACCCTCGATCTGTCAGAACCCACGAACAACCAACCTAGCCTTATTTCGCACAATTATCCCTGAATCATCCTGCTTATTACGAAAGACCCAACGTGTGTCAAGAGACTTCTTTCCCTTAGGTAACTCAACCAACGTCCAAACCCCAAGCTTTTCAAATTGATTTAGCTCTTCATGCATAGCATCTACCCAGCTGGGCTCATTCAAAGCCATTTCTACATTTTTTGGCTCAATTTGAAAGATAAAGCAAGAATAGAGACATGTATTGACATCTCCACTCTGACTTCTTGTTTTCAAACCATCACCCAGCTGGCCAATGACATTCTCGATCGGATGATCACGTTGAATACGGGAGGGGATCTCCTTGCTGATATCATTGAGTGAAACAGGAAGATTATGAATGTTGATAGCTCCATCATTTGCTAAGGAATCCACTGCAGACGAAACAGTCTCATTAGTTGGATTTGCCACAAAATCATCAGTAATCTTTTCAGGAAAGAGTAGTTCCATAAAAGTTTGAGTAACAGCGGAATTATCTCTGGTCATGAACTCTCTTTCAACAGGAGTAAGAGGTGTAGCATCAGCATCTGGAGCAGTTTGTAGATTTGAAGATTCTGGAGAAGCAATAAAACAGATGACTCCACCGAAGGATTAATAGAAGAAACCGTTGGCGGTCTGTAAAAAACCTCTTCATCTTCGTCTTCAATTACATTCTTCGAGCTAGAAGTAGAACCAGATGGGTCAGCAGACGACACACTAAAAGATTTGAATAATGATGTGTAATCGAACAACCAATCAGAACCCACTCTAGCATCCGTTTAATTCTCCTCCAACCAGCGCACATCAAAGGATTACACAATTTGCTTTGTCTTCTTGTTGTAGACCCTATATGCAGTGCGAGCAGCATACCCCACGAAATAGCAGTCATCAGCTTTGGCATTAAATTTAGGGTTGGACTCCGGGTGAAGAAGGGTGTAAGGGCAACCAAATACTCGGAAGTGGCTGACTGATGGCTTGTGTCCATATAAAATTTCATATGGAGTCTTCATCTAGGCTTTGTTGATCAGGACAAGATTTTGAACATAACATGCAGTGTTGATCGCCTCAGCCCAAAAGAAGACAAGAAGCTTGGAATCACAGAGCATCGTCCTTGCAGCGTCTTGTAGTGTTTAATTTCTTCGCTCAGCAACACCATATTGTTGGGGTGTGCGAACGGAACTATATTGACGCACAATTCCCCTTTCTGCGCAAAAGTGATCAAGAACTGCATTCTTGAATTATGTTCCATTATCAGTTCGTAGCGCCTTTACCCGATGGTTTGTTTGATTCTCAATCATCACAACAAACTTCTTGATCAGATCAACAATCCCAACATTGTTGGATAAGAAGAAGACCCACGTAAAACGCGAAAAATATTCTATCACAACTAGACAATATGAATTTCTGTTGATTCTTAGGACATTGACCGGACCAAATAAGTTCATGTGCAACAATTGGAGCACCTAACTGATTGAGTTAACTTGTTTTGGCAAATGCGGTTTTCAATGATGTTTGCCCTAGGCACATGACACACATTTTTCAAAAGTTATGAAGTCTCTGACTGGAAGACCACGGACCATTTTGTTTTTCGCAAGACAATTCAAGTTCTTTCCATTGGCATGCCTGAGTCTTCGATGCCACAACATAGAATTTTGTTTGGAGACCTTTGAAAAGAGGCAAGTGACTTGATCAGGGACATTGCTATTCATGTCAATTATGTAGGCATTTCCATCCCGTTTTGATTTTACAAGAATCCATTCTTCCGGGATGACAATGTTAGGCTTTAAGATCAGACATTCCTTATAAGTGAAGTGGGATGAATAACATTTTGTGACAAATCTGGGATACACTTAACAGACTATGCTTTAACTCGGGAGCATAGTTAACGTTCTCGAAACTTAGCACTCCATTAGACACAGTTCCTTTCTGAGTGATCTTACCACCTTCTCCACCCGCAAAGGAAAGAAACCCCCCCATTAAAAGTCTGAATGTTGTTCAATTGGGAAATGTCTCCTGTCATATGTTGGGAACAGCCACTGTCAACATAGCAAGATCTGACGACATTCCTCCACAACTGTCCCTGCAAAATGAGCGGGATTATTGAGATTTAGAGACCCAGGTCATTGCAATCATGGGTTTATCCTTGACAATCACAGATTTATTCTTTGAGAATTTTGGTTTTGAATTTTCACGTAAAACATTTTTAGAGGTTGATGATGATTGGATGGAAACAGATTTGGGCACCCATTGCAATTTTGGTTTTTGTAAAAACATAGGTGTTTTTGAAATATTTTTCTTTTCTTTTTGTTCTGAGCATCTGGATTTTTGACCATTACTGGTTGAAAATCCCGATCCTCCTTTTGATTAAACCGATCTCGGCTTAGCTTTGTTCGACTTCAGCAAATTATTTGTGATTTTATATTTAATAACATGTCTGTTTCGTTGAAAAAATGCACTTTTGTGTAATTATTTGCCTTCCATTCATCATCTCGAGGATAAAATCTCGAGGACTTTCTAGTTAAAGACCTTCCACAAGATTCGTTCTCTCCTCTTGGGGACAAGAAATGCACAAGCGCTCGATTTAAACAATTTCGAGCAATATGTCCTGCAGTACCACAATTAAAGCAAAATTGCTTATTAGTACAAGACTTGGTACCGCTCTTATCAGATTTCAGGATTTTATTATATTTTCTAACATTTCCACATTTGCAAGTACATGTATTAGATTGTGTGACAAATGTTGAAGATGTAGATGCACTTGAATCAGATTTTGCAAATTTTCCAAGAACAGCATCACAATTTTCAAAAACATTAGTCTGAGACAACACATCATCACACACAAAATCATCAGTTTTAGAATTTGACACCGACTCATCACACATTTGAACACCAAACTTAGACACCAAATTATTTGACTCAAACTTCTCACCTTCTTGCTCCCCCTGGATTACTGACATATCTGTACTTGAAGTAGAAATGTTAGTATCCAAAATTCTATCATTAGGCCCTATTGCTTGTTCAACGGCTGGCTTCCCATAGACCATATAAGGTTCTCTGTCAATCTCTTCTTGAGTCAGAGGAATAGCAGTGTAATTGTGATTAAATCGAGGAGGGACACTCTCATATCCTATTCCTACTTGTTTTTGGTCCTTCCATTGCATTTGTTCCTCGATTATTTGTGCAACCCTTTCGCTTGACACATCGAATTTTTTAAAATTAGAATCAGTATTTTCAAAACGAATTTTCAGTGTGTCAAGTTCAGTGGTTACAGCAGCAAGTTTCTTTTAATATGATCATAATTTTCACGCTTGTTGTATCTTCTTGCAATTTCTTGAAGTCTTTTATTTTGTTCTCTAATCGAGTTTTCAGAGGTTTCTGATTTTTCCTAAGAGTATAGCCTTCATACTTAAGGTCCTCATTCTCTCTCTTAATTATCTCAATTTGGTCACGTAAAAATTGAACAGTTTTAATACAAGATTGAGAGCAACCTATTTCACTGACCTCTGGTTTAGCGGACTCGGGTGTGGACTGAACCATAAATAAGAATTGAAGATTCAACATTTTCGCCTCAGGATCCGTTTTCAGCTTCCTTTTCGCACCATCATTGATCTGGGCAAAATGAGCATTTTCAGGTCCTGAAATGTTTAGGGCTTGAATTTGATCTTCCCAATCAAATGATTGAGCCACCATAGCAAGATTTGTTGTCTGATTATTGACAGTAGATCCCCTGTTGTTGTTTACCGGCACCAGATTCATTCAACATTTTCTCTTCTATCTAGTTTTGGACATTCTCTGGCGAAATGTCCAGGTTCATGAAAATTATAGCACCGCAGCTTTCCCTTATTAAATCCCACCTTCTTGTTAGAATTCATTCCCCGGTTGTTCTTTCCGGTTTTCTTTGCAAACTGTTTTGCTCTAAATACTGCCATTGCCATTTGCCACGTGATATCCATTTCTTCAACATCTTCTGGATGGATTTGATCCAGATCAACAAACAATAATTGAGGGGAAAGTTCTCCAGCTACGAAAGCATTATAACAATTCACAAGTCCAGTAGCAAGGTCCAGATTTTAATCATTTTCTTTGGATGTTAGAGCTTGAGGAATGTTTCTCGGAGTCTGAACAGATGTATCTAAAGATGAACCATCTTGATGAAAAGAAGTTGGAGTTTGAGAAACTTGAACATTTTGCACAGATGGAATAACATATGATGTGGGCTGGTAAATAGGGAAGGACTGAACTTGAGGAGTAGTGAAAGATGAAAAGGCGTTGTTGGATTGAATGCCAAGATTAACAGAAGAATTTGATATGACATGAATAATTTCTCTCTACTTGTCATCCAAATCACAAGCTTTAATAATTGCCATTGTCTCAGCCAGGCTCAACCGATTCAGATCTTTAGTCTTCTTTAATACATATACATTCATATCCTAAGACTTTGGCAACGAATTCAACAATTTCTTGTTGATTTCAGATTTTGTAACCAAAACGCCAGTAGAACTCATCTCAGTGGTGAGAGTGATGAACCTTCGCAGTTGAGTTTCAAGAGATTCCCCCAAGACATAATTGAACATGTTGAACTTTTGTCTTAACATGTCTTGACTACTTTGCTTTATATCTTCATTTCCTTCATAAACTTCAATTAATGCTTCCCATAACGCTTTCACAGAAGTGTACTCATGAAAACCTTGTGCAATTTCAGGGGACAGAGCCATGGTAAGAGTGGCAAGTGCCTTTTCATGTTCTTCAGCTTTTTCAAAATCATCATCAGTATAGTTTTCAACTTGCTTGTCAGTAACAGTTCCATCTTCAAGAGTTGTAGTGATACGAATTGTTCCTCTCAAGATGCTTCTCCAAATTTTGAAATCATTCATTTTAATATATTTTTCAATGCGATATTTCCATTCAGGAAAACCTTCAGCGGATAACAATATAGGAATGCGTGAGGTGGTACCCATGATGGCATCCAATTCATGATGAGCAGACATGGTTTGAGATTCAATTTTTGGCTTTTTCTAGAGGGAACAGCTCAACAAGAAGATTAAAATTAAAAGTTTGTCAACCAAGATAAGTACAGCCACACACGCCAACCGCACATTTGACAACACACCTGACCACACACTCAACCGCACACGTGAACGTACATGTGACCGTATACGTGACCACACAATCAACAACACACCTTCAAGAGCTTAACCGCACACCTTCAAAGTCCAACCGTACACCCAAAAAAATCGAGATTTATGAGCGAATTTTGATTTGAAAACTAGTGAAAACGATGAGCAGTTAGCGATTTCTCAACCAATGAAATGTGAATAAGCCTCAAAAAACGATAACTACCTTCAACCGCGCACTCTATGAACCTTCGAATTGACATTGAATGGAGCTCTGATACCAACTGTAAGTCCCAGTCTATTAGATCCAAATCAGTGATCAATTGAAACGCAAGTTCAAACAGACTATAGAAGGAGTAAAAGAAGAATTAAGGCAAGCATGCACACATCTATAACACATAAATGTCAGGTAGACCTTGGGAAACACATAGTTACGTCACCGTCTAACTGACACATACACATGCTATTTATACCACACATAACAGCACAAAAGTGTACAGCCGCACACACGTGCATGTCCGAACACACGTATGCGGCCGCACACACTCATCAACATACTATAACCTCCAAAATACACTCTAACACCCTACAAAGACCTAACATGAGAATGCCTAGCCCAAACCACTAAATTATAGCCTATCAAATACCATCTTCAAGTGTTATTCAACCATCTTTAAGTGTTCTAATCTTGAAGATCTTCATCTTCATCTCTTTATCCACTAAGAAATCCACTCAAGGTGAGTTCATACCCCATATTTTCGAGTTTTTCATGTTTTTTAGGGGGGGATACAAGAAAATTTTGATTTATAACACAAATGTTGCATGTTTCATTTCTATGTTGTATAAAGTATTAATCTTCATGAAATGTGGTTATTACTTGTTTGTAGAACATTTATTTGTGGTATGATAGTTGGAGATGCAAAACTAGGAAAAACAAACATAAACTATGTTATATGTTCATTAGAAAAAATTATAACTACAAAGCTACAAAGATTAAGATTTTTATGAACAAAATTTTACCTTTCTAGCAAAAATGGTTATAATCTAGTTATTTTGCCATTTTTATGGGATATAACCCAAAATATGTTGTTTTTGACATGTACTTTGAAACCAGACAAAATATCAAGGAGTTAGCTTTACAAAAAGAAAACCCAAAAATCTATCATTTTATGTAAAAATGTATTTTTTTATATAAAAGTGGTCATAACAAGTTTATGACATAATTTTTGTGGGCTTTGAATAAAAATATCTAATTTTAAACATATAAAGTTAGCTTGAGTTAAATACCCCCAAAAAAGGGTAAAAATAAGTTTTACAAAGTTATATTTTTTTCTAGTTACCGGTAAATATCGTTAAAAAGTGGCAAAAACTAGAAATTGACTTTATATTACTAAATGTTCTCATATTTGAGTTAGATGTAAGTTTATTTATTAGAATTTTTTAAAACATCTAGACACTATAACTTATGTGTGTGTGTGTGTATATATATATATATATATATATATATATATATATATATATATATATATATATATATATATATAATGGACTTCACAAAACATTATAATAAACTATAATTGGAATAGTTTATGGGTCACAAATACTACTCTATCATTTGGTACGAGACATATAATTATTTATAGGTGTAATTACTTTACACTATGCATTAACTATGGAAATGTGACACTTCCACGTACAAAAAAGGGGTTTTCTTTACACTAGACGTAAACCTGTCAATACAATTTTGTGAGACATAGTCTTCACCATACACACTTGAGTACATACTAAAGTCCTGCATTATAACCAGTGCTTGGTAAGAGAGCATGACACTTGTGTATAGATCTATACATGACTGACAACACCGCACGTAAGTTGTTACCTACAACTAGACCGGCAGGTCTAGGGTGATAGTTGTCTAACATTCCGACACTTGAATAACGTCGTAGCAGGCCAACTAGTCATTAGCATGGTTATAATAACTCACATGGGGTATTAACAATACATTTGATTTACTGGGATAACATACATACATTTAGTTTTATATAATGATAAAACTACATAATACCATTTTCCAGTACAACACTACTTACATTTTTGGTCTTTGGTTTTTAAGACTTATAGTTCATTTTTAAGAAAATATTGGATTTTCGGAAGGCATACTCTTTCATTTTACTAGGAAAAATTGAAAATTTATTTCATACAAAACTCTTATGAACTCACCAACTTAATTGTTGACATTTTTTCAAAACCACTTGTATTCTCAGGAAATCAGTAAACATGTAACCAAAAAGGTTTTGAGGATGGGGCATCACAAAGTCACATTATTTACTTATGTCATATGTATTTGGTGTCAAGTAAACAATATATTGAATACAATGTAAACTTCTTAACTATTAATATGATGGTTGTATGGCTTGATCACTATTATTCATTATGATATGATATTGTACATCAAAGTCATCCACCCTCAGATATTTCCGTCGTTCTAGTTTGGGGGTGTGACACCAATATAGATTTGTGATGATGCATTTGACTATTAAATTGAACACATCCATGCAGCTCAGGGCTCGACCAAACACTTTAGATGCCAGCACCAAATCATCGAGAGGCCTATAGATATAGCTTCTCATGTTAAGGCGGAAGGAGCAAATAAACTTCGACTACATAGTTTTTGTCTATTTCATCATGTGACACATGGAAATAACCTTTATAATTACCAGTTACAGATAATGTTGAAGTAGACCAATGCATAACAGAATCATAGAGCAAAACTCCACATGTATCTAGGTTTAAAGAATACAAGATATTATCGTCTTAGAATTACCCGTGACTAGATCCATGAAGTAATCTCTAAGCGCAGTCAAATACTTAAATCTCTATTAAGTACTCATCAGTGTTAGCGCAATCTTTATGCTATGCCCAATCACTATAGACAATCTACTAATTCTCATGACAATCTTGAATCACTACTTACTTCTAAGAGTATGACTGACTGTGGACGTTTGAGTAAATTAATACTCGGGAAGTGGGTTCTAAACATGCAAAAGGAGAACATAGTGATAAGCTAATTGAAATGACTGAACTCCATCATATATTAAGATCTCCACTTAATAATCGCCAAATCAAATTAACACTTAAACTGCCTTAAGTTCTCAGGTTTAAAACAAACCAAACTAAGAGTACTTAAGCCAATTCATTTGTAAATCTAATGCTTCTTGACTTTGTCTGACTATTACACTTGGTTGGTGACATTGGCTTATGGAATGGATCGACAAGATTATCTTTCGATATGAATTATTCACCATAATGTCTTTACATTTGACTCACTATTGGACCTTACTGAGTATGTACCATATGAGTTTGTGTGACTTGGGATCCATACTCGAGGTAAGTTCACCCTTATAGTTAAAAGGAACTTCAAAAAGTCCTTCAATGATTGAATTTCAACAAAGATGTCACTAATGAATCTATTTCAGCTACATTGTCTTCTTTTCAATTAACCAACTATAATGTACTCTAAGTTTGTTGAATCCACTATGGTGTATTACTTGGTACTCTCCCAAGCTAATACATTACCATTCAGTAAAAGCACAAATTCCTACTGCAAACTTAATCGTCTTTATCAGTGTGCAACTTAGCATCAATGTAACTTTTACAATGATCTATTCGATACTGGAAAGATGATTTCCTCTTTCCTCCTAGGACACTTAAGGACATTCTTGATCTTGATTCATTGATTCATGCCAAATTGATCTTATCCAACTTGTCATGCTAAAGGTATACAATTCGTTAGATCTGGTACATGTCATGACATATATGATCGATCCCATAGTAAAAGCATGTAGGACACGACTCATAACCTTTAGCACAATAGTATAACTAGAATATTAGCATCTCTTAATGTCATGCCATAATTATTAAGCATGAACCTTTCCAAGTTCTGCATGTCGAGTTTCCTCAACATTCCATTTACTTTTACTTAATCCAACGAATCATTTTGATCTATCTCCATAGATCCTTATCATGTATGTGTGTTGTATCTCCCATGTATGTTATAGAAAAACAATTCCCATACCATGCCAAGCTTTTACACTTGCTAAGTTAGAATATAGTTTCCTATGAATCATACATTATCTATGTACAATACAAGGGTGAATACAATGCTCCCACTAGCATTGACATATATATGGTTTATCTATGTTTCTTGAAATTCAAACTTCTTGAACTTTCTCAATCGAGAAAAAGATTTCAATCACTCTCACTAGCTTTGACATATGTATGGCTTATGTTTATTTCTCGAAATTCAAACTCCTTAAACCCTCTCATTGAAATAATGATCCCACTTGTGAGATGCTTATTTCGGTCCATAAGGAACTTTTCAAGCTTACACATCCTTCACAACCTATCTCGGCTTGATTGTGTGTTTATTCTTATCGATGCTTGTCTCTTCTTGAAGATTTACTTACACCCTATGGTTAAGGTCAAATGCTTGCTCTACCAAGTTTTCACATACATAGACTGACTGTTGTCTCCATGTCCTCCTTTCATGTTGTAGCCTCTAAGGACTACCATAGCTTCTGATAGCTAGACTGATTGGTCCATACCAGTGACTCATTTACCTCAGTAATATAAAATCTTATAAAACTAGGCATATGACGTCCTCTATCATATCTATAAGGAAGAGGTGGAAATATGCTAGTTTCCTCAATAGCTCTTTCCACCTCGAATTGAATGCAAGGTCCAACTTTAGGCTCTATGTTGGTTGACTCTCAAATCTTATCAAGATCAATGTGGATCCCACTAGCCCTTTCGAAAATCAGCTCCATCTCTTGGAAAACAGTCCTTCGAGCAACATACACTTTTTTCTCAAAATGATTGCTGAATAATGATCCAAAATTCTTAATAGGTTCACTAACGAGATAACACATCTCTATTCCAAGTGCATGATTATCAAGCGCTTCACGACAAGCATAAGACTCATAGTCGTAAACTTCTCAGATGTCACAAGACCAAAGGACTTCTAATAACACTATTCATGGTACAATCCATGAATTGTTCATAAGCATAGTGCGACTCATCTAGTACAAAATCAATCAATGATTTGTATTTCTATCCAACTAACACTCCTTGTGTTAGTGTTTTGGTAGGGATAGCTCAAGAGACTCTTTCACAAATTCTTAAATGATCAATAATGTTTCGATTGAGATGATCACTAAGAGTGTCTCATCCTATTTCCCAGTTGATTCTTAACTTTTCTTTACGAGAGCTCTAAACACTTGAAAGGTTCCAGACTCATGTTCATACGAAGTTGATCTCACCATGTATCATGGTTAATCTGAATTGTCCATTAATGCAATCTAATTCCAACATATATTCTTATCACCTAGTGATGTATTCATTATCTATCTTGATAAGCAAGATTTGCATTTATCATGAGATTCTAGGTCAAATGATATCAAAAATCCGATCCAAATGGATACTTAGTAATGCGATTCTCATTTTTGTATTCAAGACTACGATTCAACAAATACACTTCACCCAAACCTTTCTTATGTATTTGAATTAGTACATATTGTGGTCAATCTGAATGATCCAATAGGTAAACTAATTTCAACATATATTTGCACCACAATAATACACCTTATTCAAATATTTGAATCAATTTTGAACTATTGTTAGTATACTAGGTTCATAGATTTTATGGCTTTCTTTTAACATGTTAGAGTGCTCCAAATTTAAATAAGTTAGAACTATCTCATGAATCATAATATAAACAATTTCAATTATAATACGATAAACTAAACATTTAGGATAAGAGTTGTCTTTTGATACCATGAATAGTGGCAAGGGATTGATATTCATGATCAAATTATCTACTCCATGTTTTAGTCTTCTTACTTCATTTTAGTCACTACACATTCTTGCAAATTTCAGTACTTAATCCTTAGTAAAATACTCAAGGTTTAGAAGTAATATCCTGATGGCATTATGAATCCATATATTTGATTGAACACCAAACATGGGAGAACTAGTTATCTTTTGATCATATGGAAAGTAGAAAGGGATCATAACCCATGATCAAATTACTTTCTCCATGTTTTAGTACTTTCACTTCAAATATATATATATATATATATATATATATATATATATATATATATATATATATATATATATATATATATATATATATAGGGCATGTATGCTTTCTTAGTCCTTTCTTGTTATAGAAACGAATTGCTATCTGAACATATCTCAGAATAAGCTTTCCTTTGTCCATGACGTTTAGGCCTAGATTAGGTATACCAACACTAATCGCCTTTTAACCCAAAGTAATTGGCTTTCTTCTTCTTGACACTTCTATTCCTAATTGCCTTTTGGCTATGTTATTTCTAAAAGGATACCTCAACATGCTACACAACTCATTCACAGGTATTCCAAGTTGTTCAAATCAAAACCAGATCTAACTGATTATTTGTACATGTCAACTAGTTGACTAACCTTAGTCAACTCATAACTCAAGAAAATTCCATTTTACTTCAATATGTCAGTTTACAACGTACATTTGATAACTGCTCTTTCTGATTGATTAGAATGTAGTAATTGGATGAACCTCGGGAAGAGCTTATTCAAAGGCATGATCTTTTCTTTTCGTTTATGAGAACTATTCCCAAACTATGAATTTGGACAAGATTAATCATCCTAATACCTAATCCTTTAAGAGTTTTTAAAACAGTAGATTTGAGTGGTTAAGGTTATAGACATCATTCAATATCAATTTCCATTATAGTTTGTTTTACTTATCCTTAGAAAATAATTGCTCTTAAAAAATTATTTTACAAGGCTTGGATCCATATTTCGCTCCATGATGTGTAAAGTGATGTCGTAAACACACCATAAAGTTATTTAGATAGGCAAAGCCCTTTGCAAATTTCGATCACCACAAAATTCCTAGATATTTGAGATTTATTGATTATAATTGGCATGCTAATGTCAGATTATGTTTATCTCAAATTCAATGACAGGGTCACCATAGATTACTAAACAGATGATGAATCGACCATACAAAAACACGTGGTACCCGACTCAAGTTATGCTTGAGATTCATGAGTTCCAGATCATTCTCTACCTATACTCTCAAATTGATGAGCCAGTTAACCACACGAACTCCAGAAACAAGTTACAAAGAGAATATAAAACTTTTATGGATAACATAAGATTCACATTAAATAGACTGTGAATTAACCATGAAAAAATCGCATGGTCCCTGGCTCAAATTACGCTTGAGATTCCCGAGTTCCATATCATTCTGAACTATACTCTAGATTGATGTGTCAGTTAACCAAACGAGCTCCACCAAAAGAATATAAAGAGAATTTGCAATTTTCATGGATAATAGGAGACTCACATTCTCTTAATAAAACATGATTTTATTTTACACTTATATTTAAAATACTTTTACATTAACCATTGTCATTATCAAACCCTTTCGGTAACTCAATTCTCAAAATACAATATGGTGGTGAGGGTGGTAAGCACAAAGCATATTAAAAACCGACCTCATTCGGAATCATAGAGACCTCCTTAAATCCCTACATCAGAGTGGGTGAGCCTAGTCAAGGTAAGACTGATAATGTCAATATTTAAATTCATTATTTAAATAATAAATAAATATTCAAATTTAAATAATCACGTACAAATAATATTTATCGGTTTTCCATATTTAAAACAAATTAAATTTGGTATTTATCTATATTTAACAAACCTTCAAATTTGAAAAATGAAAAATTAAGGAAACCCTAAATTCGCCGGGCTCACGTCGTGAGTGGCGAATGAAGGTTTTATTAATTATGAAATTTTCAATCATTCTTCTTTAATTCAATTTCAAACAAGTTTTTACAAAAAATATGGATCTAGGGTGAATGTAATCATGAACCAACCACTGCTGGGTTTTCTACGCATCAAATACTACAGTCTAATGGGTTCATGCTAAGTACATCTACCCTATGAAACTTAAAAACATAAAGAAGAAAAACATCCCTTGATCTCCATGCTTGAGATCTCAATCCTACATGACGTTTCTTGGATGAGATGACTCAAACTAGAACCCATCTAATGGTATCACACCCAACGACACCAAATAGTGGAATAAAATAACTAAGAGAAGGGTAAATGTCACAAACACTATAAGGGTTAGAAATCATCCCGTATGGGAGGAGGAAGAAGATGCGAAACTTCAAGCCAATAATGAGCAAGGAAAAATGAATCCTTTGTCTTATTTATAGCCTTGGATGCATTCCAAGGTTCTATCCTCAAGCCTATATGGGATGGATAACCCTAGGAACGAAATTCCCTTTATCCTAAGAGAATTTTCGTCCACCGCCCTTCTTCTTAGGGTTCTGGAACTTTCCTAGTTAGCCAACTATTGATTAATTGAATATTCAACTCTTCGATTAATTAAACTATTAATTTATTCCCAAAATATATTTCTAATTAGTTTCTAATTAATTATTAACCACAATAATTATTCAACAAATTTCTCCTTTATTTATTCTACTCATTTTGGGTCTTAAGGGCAACCCAAAATGACCATGTTATTCTTAGAAATATTACCAATAGTTAATGACCTTGTACACATTTTACAACATTAACACCTTAAGACCTTCTATAGCATGCATGGGAAAAAACAAAGCATCAAGACCACATTTTTATGACTCAAGACCCTTCATTAGGTCTGAAATGACTACTTATTCAGTTAAGAGCATGCCATGCTAAAGAATCACCTTGTTTGGGACCAAAAATGCCTAAATGATGAAATGGCTAGATCTACAAGATAAGATGATCAAGCAAGGACATTTTTACCTTTTGGAGGTAGCTAAAAACTGAAGAGTACCAGATCTAAGCTTCTTCCAAGCTCCAAGGTTCTTGTATCAACTTCTTCTTCAAGAACACCACCAAGGCACACAAATGGTCTCAAAATTTACACTTGTCCCTTACGATTTGTTGGAGGTGCATTTTCTCATATGGAGGCTGATGAGGGAATGATAAATGAGGTGACAATGTTTCTTATATATGGACGAAACCCTAAAATTTAGTGTTTGAAATTTCTCTGCGTACGCCCTGCATACGCGGTGTATGCTCTGCATACCAGGGTCCGTCCTCGTACACTCATCGTACAAAACGTACGTCCAACGTACTACCCCTTTGTCCAAAATCACCAAAATGCCACTATGGTCCATTTCACATTCTTTAATATACTCAAGGACTACAATGAAATATTTAATCATACATAGGGTTAATATTGAAAATACCTCAAAACCAGGATGTTACAATTCTCCCCAGTTTGAATTAGACTACGTCATCTAAGTCAACTGGTACGAACAACTCAGGATAATGTTCCCGCATCTTCGCCTCTGGCTCCTACGTCCACTCGGAGCCTCTCTAATGTTGCCACTGAACCTTTACCAAATGTATGTCCTTGTTGCGTATGACTTTCATCTTTTTCTCGATTATCTATACAGGCCTCTCAATATAATTCATGTGCTCATCAACCTGGATATCATCCAAAGGAACTACTGCCTTTATCTTCTAACACGTTTTTCTGTAACTACGAAATGTGGAAGGTGTTGTGGATCTGATTGAGCTTACTTAGAAAATCCATCAGTAGGCCAACCAACCTACCCTGTCGATTACACGGAATGGTCCAATATACCGGGTACTCAATTTTCACTTTTTCTTGAAGTGTATCACACCCTTATAGGATGATACCTTCAGTAGTACCATGCCGCCGACCTGAAACTCCAATTCTGATCGATGCCGGTCGGCATAGCTCTTCTACTGACTTTGAGCTATTTGCAATCTCCACATGATCTTTTGGATAAGCTCCATGGTCTGGAGGAATACCTCTATCCTTCCCATGACTTTGTGACCAACCTCCCTCCAACAAACTAGGGTACGACATGTCCGACCACACATAAGCTCAAAGGGCGGTTCACGAATGTTGGAGTGATAGCTTTTGTTGTAGAAAAATTGTACAAGAGGTAGGTAGGAGTCCCAACTCCCACCAAAATCTATAACAAAAGCCCGAAACATATCCTCAAGCATCTGGATGGTCAGCTCACTCTGGACGTCTGGATGATAAGTAGTGCTGAAATGTAGTATCGTACCCATTTCCTTGTGGAACTTCTTCCATAATCGAGAAGTGAAACGAACATCTCAGTCTGATACAATGGAAACTGGAACCCCATGACAAGGAAGAATCTACCAAACATACACATCAGCCAATTTCTCGGACATGGAGCTCTCCCAGATGGCCAAAAAGTAGGCACTCTTGGTAAATTGATCCATGATGACCCATATAGCATCAAAATCCTAGACAATCTTTATTAGCTTGATAATAAAATCCATGGTGATCATGTTGTACGCCAAGATATATGGGCAGTGCAGTTGATATTATAGGCACAAGGAGAGCGGTCTAGCTATATGTTGTAGGCTTATTACTATAGGCCTTGTAAGGCGCTCCGGTCAGACTAAAGGCTCATGTGTGCATGCATTGCATGTGTATTGTTGTGTGGGGTATTTTGGGGAACTCACTAAGCTTTGGCTTATAATTATGGATTTAAATGTTTCGTGTACATCAGAGGATCGGGGGAAGGCAAAGGCGCGACTGTACACATCATCCAACTGTTGTCATGTTTAGGAAGGATACCCTAATTTTATTACTCTGATTTTGAAATGGTTGTACAACTAGGTTTTTGATGATTGAGTTTGATGGAATTATAGTTTTTGAGATGTTACAAACCAATTTCTACTATTAAGAACTTAATTTCCAATATGGGAGTCGTTTTTGTTATGGGTTAATGGGTTAAGATGGCAATTAACCCTTAAAATTCAAAGTTGGGAAATTGTATGGAATACCTATTTTGCCTCTATTTTGTAAAAATTACATAAAAATCTTTGCGAGTTTGATTTAGGATCTGTAAATCCCCAAAGTTTAGGTTTTGAGTCTAATATGTCCCTAAATTTTCACTTGACCTGATGTTGGTTCTAACTAGTCCATGGAAAGCTAAAAGACTAATTGCAAGAATCCATAATAAATTGTAGACAAATTGTATGGACCTATGCAAGTAATCCATGGAAAGCTAAAAGACTAATTACATGAATATGGAAAAAGATGGTAACTTTTGCAGGCTTAGGTTGTGTTAAAGTGGCTTTGAACAAGTTGTTATTTCAGGTCAAAATCTAGATATTTAGTCTATGATATGTTTGGATCATAGAATAACAATTTTTAATCTTGAAAGCATCTACTAATATACTTGTTTATATTATATTAGGGGAGATTTTGATACCTCAAATGCTTATGTGATTCGAAGTGGGGATAAATTTCCTTGACAAAGGTGAGTCAATCTTTATGGAATTGAAGTACTATGTTAGGGAATTTCATATCTTAGAGGGAATGGAATAAACCTCAGTTGTATAGGTTGCATGTATCCCTCTTTGTGGATGATATGTTATTAATAATGGTGATTCTTTTAATGTATGAGAGTTAGGATGTATTAAATGCTAGACTCTTCTTTTAATCTATTGATGCGAGATGTAGGTTAGGTCAATGATAGAAAGATGGTTTTGTGTTGTTTATATGTGATGTATGCATGTTAAAATTTCTTGGAAATATTTGCCTATGATGATTTGGACAAAGCATGCTAGTGTTCAGATACGTCATAATGATGTTATGATGATATGTGCATGATATTGTATGTTGATGAAAAATGGTAAATTGTAATAACTGATTTACATGTTTTAGTAGTGAGTAACATGAGAAGTAATATGCTCTTACAAGTTGATAATAATTATGCATGATTACTTAGGGAGTTTTAATGTGTAATCCTTGTATGATGAATGAATAACTTATTAATTAAAAAGTGGAATACACTTAGAGGGGCAAGGGTAGCAACTTAGACTTAGGTGTGTAACCTATCCAAATTGTCTGATGGCCCAGTAGATTAGAAATACTTATGGGATAAGAGCTTAATCAATACTTGACGTCGAGTGGTTTTTCTAGACATCCACTCATGGTATCATCCAACTTAGTCGGGACTAGAGTGATGTTGACGATTGATGGAACGTCGACGAAAACATCACGTGAGATTTGGGAGGTGTAACATGCTGAAATTGGCCCCGTTCATACTGATCCTTAACAACAATTCGTATACTACTATATGCAATGTTAGAGTAGCGAACGAAGTGACAACCAAGGGAAATGTTTGGGGTGAGACTCGCGCCTCGCTTAGTGCATTAGGTCATGCCAGTCACGTTAGTAGCGAACGTGATACTTACATGGGGGTTATTGATGAATATATAGACCCATAAATAGGAAGTATTATAATAACAATTACAAAGGTGATTAAGCGGAGAGTAATTGTTAATGATGAAAATGAAGATTTATATTATCTTATAATATTATAGTGATGTTGAAGTAATAACTAGTTACACAAATGAATAGTGAAGTGTAACTAAATGTAAAGGCTCTAAAGAAGAATACAAATTGAATATGATTGTGGTGTTTATATGATGTATCTGACGCCATCCTATTTGAGTGTTTGAATGCATGTTTGTATGATGTTCGTTTAACCAGTGGGATGTGTGCGTTCCATAACATGGTACCTATGGTTGACTCCCTTAGCGTATGCTGGCACTTGTTTATTTCCTTATTGTTTGCCTTGTAGTGATACAAGTAGCATAGTCTATGGTTTGCTAAGGTCTTGTTTGATAGTTTCTGTCTAAGAAAGTGTTGTCTGGTAAAGTGCTGTCTAGGAAAGTTTTCTGACTGGGAAAGAAACCATGTTGTTTGATTGTACATTTGATTGAATGTACTGAATGATGAAAAAAAGTAATACAAAATAAAAAAAAAATTAAAAAAAAGTTATTTAAAAAAAATTCATAATCCAAGAAAGAAAGAAAGAGGCGGGGTTTGGTGCATAACTGTCTTTTCAGCCCATTCAGCCAGAAAGATATGATTTTGCGGCTTTCTGGGAAAAACATATCTTACCGGGAAAGACATTTTTTTGTGCAAATCAAACAGTCTTTCCAGTCCATTCAACCAGAAAGATATGTTTGGGTCTGAAAAGATGCGTATCAAACGGGACCTAAGTTTGGGGTCTCTTGTGTAGTTACATTTATCATATTTTTAGTGATAATACCACTTTGGACTTGTTGATGAGATTTCATCTACTTTTGGTTTTGAAAACTTGGTTGGTGTTGGTTTGGTGAAATTAAACTTTTGAAAGAGGCTATTGCTTTTGGTTTTGAAAACTTGGTTGGGGTTGGTTTGGTGAAATTAAACTTTTCAAAGAGGCTATTTCTTTTTATATTTAAGTAACATGATGTTTTCTAATGAACATATTTTGGATAAAAATGTATTGTTAAAATAAAAAACATTTGGGGTGAAAAATTAGATGTTACAATTTTCATCACACAAAAAGAGAAATACTCGTTTTGATGAACAAAAATGTTTGAAAAAATCTTAAATTTTAGTCGCCAATGACAATGTTATAATTTAAGAAAAATTCACATAAATGGTCCATGTGAACATTGTTCATCACGAAAAAAATAAGCTTTTGATAGGAATGGCCTAGTTACTTTTTTGTTAGAAAAAAGTTTGAAAAAAAGATCAAATTTTAGATCCCATAAAAGTACAGTGCTATAATACAAGAAAAAGTTATATAAATGATCCCTATGAAACGTTTTCATATCATAAAATATTAAAAATAAGATTTTGATTTAATTGTAAGAAATCTTGTCCAACATTTTTGAATTATATGAATTTTTAAAAATGATCGATAGAAAACATTTTCATCATTAAGCAAGGACAATGTTATAATAAACATAAACGTCTATATGTATAAAGTACTTAAAGTAATTTATAATAAAAGTAAAAAAAAAAAATGTACTTTGGAAAAATCACTTTAGACAAACATAAACTTTTTAACATAATATAGAATATTACTTTCGGTTATAACAATTTTTTTAACATAATAAGAATGAGAGTAAATTGCTACTTTTATATTATTTTGAACCGGATGTGCAAGTGTTAAATATAAAATACCAGAAAACAATGCATAATGGTGAATTATATTAGCTAAGGAAGGCTCAGGAAAGGAGGTATCGTCGGGAAAACTAGCACACTTGTCTTGATACCAAAGATTTTGAGTAATTTTCAGGGTGGAACCCGAAATTTCTTCAACCAATCAAAAGGCTACAAACTCACTCTCACCCTCAACGCCAATTTATTTGAATTCTCAACATACAAAAAATCCATAAATAACGTTACAGTATTCCAATTTTTCCAAAAACAATTACCTGGTTCTTTCTTAATTTTAAGCTCCGTAACAATGAAGTCATCATTAAGTTTTGAGTATGCGCCAACACATTTACACTTGACACTTTAAAATAATTTCACGTAAAAGAATGGGATGTTAGGTAGCATTAATGTATACATTATGCTTGGAGGAATTTATTATCAACAACACGAGGTCAATACAAGGTAGGTGATCATGAGCATTCCGAAATTATGTTTGAAGTTGTAGCCTTATAATATTTATAAATTTTGCATGTATTCTTTGATGTCACATATTCAATAACGATATAAACGTCCTCAATCAATTGTCATTACTAAAATTTAAGGACATTTTGTTGGTAGATGTGTAAAGAGTTTCTTTCATTTATATAGGCTAAAGTGTAATGAGGAATCATTTTAAACTATAGAATCAAAGAACAAAATTAATCTATACAATTTCATAACTAACGTTGGACATATATGCACTATATCATAACAAAAAAATTCATTATTAAAATTTATTTATGACTAATCTTTTATTGAAGAAAAAAAACGAATATACCGAGATGCATAATTTTTTTATCCTCTTTCTATAGACATATATATTGATATATAAAAAATAATTTTTTTTTGAAAAAAAAAACACATCATTTTGTTAGATTTTTAAGATTTATATTTATTTTTTATTGAAAGAAATACAAAATATATCAAAATACATAATAATATGGTACTATTTAAATAGACATATACAAAACCAATAAATTACTTTTTTTTTTTTTTAAATTTAGCTCATTTTCAGATTCTAAAAATGATATATATATATATATATATATATATATATATATATATATATATATATATATATATATATATATATATATATATATATATATATAGTTTAGATTCGTAGTTTGAATAATAATAAGTCATATTTACATTGTGAATCCTGAAAGCTAAATTATATGACACTTTAGATTAACATCGTAATAATTTCACTTGTTAATTTTACAAAATTACTTTATAAATAATTAAAGTGTTCAAAAAAATTATAAAATTACAAATAAATATACTTTGGTTGACATATAAATTTCACCATATTAATATGTGAATGATCAAAATATTGAAATATTATGTGAGATTCACATTGTGAAAGCTAAAACTAATTAAATACAATTCAGATTTACAGTGCGAATTTAATCAGATCAAGGTGAAAAAAGAAACTAAACTTTTTATATCGATATGGATTCTATTTATTAAGAACCAAAAATTATGAATTTTTGTATATTTAGTTTTTTTTTTTCGATAAAAAATAAACCTTTACTATTAATAAAACAATAAAACGAAGTGAGTTTTTTCGGAAAAAAAAAATTATTTTTTCATATATGAATATGGATGTCTATTGACAAATGATAAAAAAAGGTATCTCGATTTTTTCAATAATAAATTTGTCCTAAAAATTAATTAAAAAAGATGTGAGTTTTTAGCTACGATACAGTACATTTGCATCAAGCCTCTAAATGTATATTCCTTTTTTGCCCTTGATCTTTTCATTTCAAATGGCTATGATTGGGTCGTTGGTTGCATGGTGTAACACTAGTAAAGAAACATGCTTGTATCACACGACAAATGAGTGACTGTGTACATACAACCACACATTCGTATTCACTAAATGTGTGACCGAAGGTCGAGTGACATACAGTACATAAAATCACAGTAGCGAGTTAGTGGTCGTATCCATTTAAAAAGAGTGGCGAAATGCATAAAATGAGAGACCAAATTGTTTCAAAAGTCATGAAAAAGTGTATTTTGAGTGACGTTAGTCCATTTAATTGCCACATGAATACGATGTTTATATAGCCTTATGTATATTTGGTAACACATCCCTTCGTTTTTTGGGGGATTTCGTCACTTACAGTTAAGCAATGAGTGGACTAAGGTGTTAAAACGAGTGGCAAAATGTATTAATAATATTGAAAAAAATGTATTTGAATGACGTTAGTCCATTTAGTTGCCACATGAAAATGATATTCGTGTAGCCTTTTGTATATTTGGTGACACAACCATTTGTTTTTTTTTTTTGGAGATTTCATCACTTACAATTAAGCAATGAGTGGTCTCATGTGTTAAAAAGAGTGGTCAAATGTATTAATAATCTTGAAAATGTGTATTTTGAGTACCGTTAATCCATCTAATTGCCACATGAATATGATATTTGTGTAGTCTTTTTATATTTGGTGACACAACCAATGGTTTTTTTAGGGGATTTCGTCACATACAATTAAGCAATAAGTGACCTCAGGTGTTAAAATAATCTTGAAAAAGTGTATTTTGAGTGATGTTAGTCCATCTAATTGCCACATGAATATGATGTTTACGTAGTCTTTTGTATACTTGGTGACACTAGGATATTGTGGCGTTTGTATATGTAGTACGTATAAAAAATCCATTATTTTTGTGACAAATATGACTATATATATATATATATATATATATATATATATATATATATATATATGTGTGTGTGTGTGTGTGTGTGTGTGTGTGTGTGTTTATTTATATAAAACAAATCAAAAGGAAAAACACAAACCAAACAAAATAGGAATAATTTATGTAATTAATTAATTCAAAAGTAAATTGTAATTTCATACAAATTAAATAAAATAATAAAGTAACATATCGAAAAGATTTATCTAGAATTTAATAATAAAAATTGTAAATTCTTTTGAATCTTCTTATTGGGCATGACTTGTTTTAGCACCGAACTAGAGCTGACAAATTTACGCCTAGCTGGTAATTTAGGTGCAGTTGTTTTTCTCACCATTCTTTGGTATGGTAAATGGTGGTGTTACGTGTAAGAAATGAAAGACCAACGTATGAAACGTTAAATAAATCATGAAGGATAAAAATATAGATGTAAGTTGATAAAACATATACATGTGTACATTTTCTTGATCAATTAAAACGGCTTGAACCTTTTGCCGTGCCAGAAAACAACCTTCTGCATCCTCAACGTTTTTGAAACCCTTATTTCCTTTGTCTGGCATGCATGCTGCATCCACCAAGGATTCTTGAATTGACACTTTATTGAAGTTTTTTGGGAGTGGCTTGTGATGAATCATTTTCTTTCCATCTATGATGTATACTTTACTAATAACAATCATTTGTGTTCTACTGTTGTGCCACAGTTTACACCTCATTTCCTATCAAATAACCAATATTGGCATATATGTATCAGAAAGGAGTCGAAGTGAATAATATATGAACATGTTGATGGATATACATACTTTTGGTGTTACTATTGGACATATATTATGTTGCGATTAGGACTCCAAACTTGGAGATAGTGTTTTGTTGTTGTTCCGACGTATTTATACCCATCACAGAATTTCGAAGTTCGTATGTATATATAAAACACATGAAACAAGTTACGTATATATTTAAACTTCCTATGACATGAAGAAATAATTAATTAAAAGCATGTAATTGAAAAGTTTTAATACTTACCAATGGTGTAACATTTCGATTTAGATCTAAATTCACACCTTAGGAAACTAATTGACTCATCAAAAGAGAAATCATTCCCCGTGTTCATGCCATCTGGGCGTTCAAGTCTCTGATTTCTTAGTCTTTTGCTTCACTCTTCGGTTTCTCTTTCTCTTCATGTTCATGTCTTTCGTTTTCACGTTCCCGTCTCTCAATTTCAAGTTGACGTTCTTGTAATGCGACTCTTGCATTTGATGATTTGGTTTGAGGAAGATCAGAATGTTGGGTTTTGAGCACTATAACACTCTTATGGTGCACATGCAACCCTAAATGCTTTGGATCTATGTTTTCTCTATTATACATGCCTATTTTCAAATTTTTCCAAAGCATTGTCCTAACTAGCATACAAATTGCCATTTGAATAAAACATCTAGATAGATGACATACCTTTTGAAGGACTTGTAGTTCTTGACCCTCGAAAGCTTGAGCACCTCAAGTGTGATGCCTCTAATGGTTCGCAAACACCAATATGCAAGAGTATGATTTAAGAGAATAATCTATTTATCTCAAAGAGAAGAGGCAACCGATTTTGGTCTATGGAGGGTTCTATTTATAGTGTTGGACATGCTAGGGTTATAGTTGGTAAACCCTAATAATCCATTACTTTCTACATTCTCATGCTCCATGGGTTTAACCTCCATGGATTAGTTTAGCCCATAATCATGGATCATTAGCTCACACTACAAGAATGATTGATTTACATAATCAATCCCCATATATTTAATTAGTCTCTTTTCATCACAAATTAATAAATTAATTCTTGATCAATACTAATTAAATAATTTCGTATTAATATATTATACTTGTAATATATTAATAAACCATAAATAACCTTATTCTTAAAATTCATCCCATCAAATTGCACTGGTGAAGGCAACCCAAAAGGACCATGCTACAATCAGGTCAAGTACATACCAATTATAGTTATGGTCTTAGACACCAAATCTAACAGTCTCACACTTGGATAAGTCTAATAACTATTACTGCTTATGCACTTTAGGAGCTGACTTAGCAATCGTTAGCTTTCAAAAGCCGTTGTCGAACTCTGACCTAGTCAGTGATGCGTCCTTCAGATAACTCATCATATACTCCTCTGTTCTCAAGATATCTATGCGGAAAAACACATGGAACATAGTCATACTTATTGTCCTACAATTTGTTTCCCGATTTCCGATTCGTCTGACATAGAACATAACTGAACACATCAATTTAGTTGTGACCAGGCCTGACACATAACTCAAAACAGAATCATTGAGGGGCCCAAGATATCGCTTTTAATCCTCTTAGGATAAAAGGAACAAATAAACTTCGACATTATATGCTTGTACTAACTACTCATCAAATCATGCACAACGACACGTTTTATAACATCATGTTACAGATGTGTTTTCATGCCATCAATGCACAACCAACTTGTAGTCAACATCTTATATATCTTGGTTTGAAGATTATATGATATTATCATCTCACAATTACTTGTGATAAATTCCATGAAGTAATTTAGGTGAGCGCGGGTTGAATCCAATATTCAAATCTTATTTCAGGAGTACACATGAATGGTGTAGCAAACATGTTGCTATGTCTAACTCCTTAGACAAATCTACAAGCCAACTCATGACAGTCTTATTTCATACTTACTTCCAACGTATGATCGACTGTGGATAGTTTGAATAATAATAATAATCATAATTTTATTATTCTGGAAGTCAAAACATGCAAAGTGAAACAATAGTAAATGATTGTCACAAGACAGTAACTTTACTTATAAATATAACCCCTTTTATTCATCATCAAATGTCAATTACAATCTAGCTATTACAAGTTTCGATTTATCTAATTACTAAAACTAATATCGTCCTTTAGCCCAATGCCCCTTGCATGTTGCAAGTGCTTTACCCTAGTCAGTCCTTTTGTAAGAGGATCTGCTGGGTTGTCCTCTAACGATATCCCTTTACCACGAGGTGCCCTTCTTCTACCTGATGTCTTATGAACTGGTATTTTCTGTCGTTATGCCTGGATCTACCATGATCTCTAGGTTCCTTGGTTAAGGCAACCTCACCTTCATTATCGCAGAAAATCTCCATAGGCTCCTTTATGGATGGAATGACTCCATGGTCTCCGATGAAGTTTTTCATCCATATCGCTTCCTTTGATGCTTTGCTTGCTGCTATGTACTCTGATTCGCACGTTGAATAGGCTACAGTTTCCTGCTATGTACACTGCTCCTCCATTCAGGGTAAACTCCCAACCTGACTGAGACCGAAAATTATCTTTGTCGGTTTGGAAGTTTTCGTCGCTATACCCTGTCACTCTCATGTCATCACTCCCACCGAGGGTAAGGATCCAATCCTCTGTCCTCCGCATGTACTTAAGAATGCTCTTAACTGTAGTCGAATAAAATTTACCAGGATTCCCTTGATATATGCTGACCATGCTCAAAGCAAAGGCCACATCAGGGCGAGTACAAGTCATAGCATACTTGATCGAACCAAGTGTGGAAGCATATGGTATATGACTCATTTATGCTATTTCAGCCTCTGTACTCGGACTATGAGTCTTACTCAGTTTGGCATTGCCTTGGATAGATAAGTCACCTGTCACACCCCGAAACCAAGAAAGGCGGAAACGTTCTGGGGCGGAGGACGTCATGTATAGTATCACAACAATGCAAAGTAGTAAACAAGCAACAACATCATCCATTGCATTAATAGTATAATTTTAATTACAAGTGTGTTCTTTCATAGTATAAAACATGATAATGAATACTCAAAATAAAACACGAGACTTGACTGCTCCGTCTTGACAAAACCTAGTCGTCGTACCTGTCTATATATGACCTGAGAATACAAGTTATTTTGAAAGCGAGTATCAGCAATAAAGCTAGTGAATTCATAAGTATTAATGTGTCTTTGTTTTGTAAAACTGTAAAGAAAGACATGTAAACGTTTCAAGAAAAGTTTGTATCAGTGAACATGTTTGTAAGTAATTATAAGCGTTTGACAACCCTAGGAAATCCCATATTTCCTACTAGCATAAAAGTTGTCTTCTACCAAGACCCAACTGTTTTGAAAGTAGCCTTCTACCAAGACCCGACTGTTTTTAAAGTAAGCATCACTGTAAATGTGACAGTTTTTCCCCTGTATAACTATTATTATTAAACTATAGTCTACCTCATCGTTTATGTGTATGAGTCACAATATATAGGTAATAAGGAAAATAGTCTATCTATATCAAATATATCCTACCTCGTAGTTCATGTGAATGTGTCACAAAGTAAAGGTAAGAAGGATAATAATATAATAACTAAAATTGTATCCTTTTGTACTAGGATATTCACGGCATGGAAACTCGCCAAACAGTACAACCATAGACACCCGTCGATGAGCATTTTCCCTACTGTAGCTAACAGCCTTGAGTGTGGAATGGTAAGTCCCGAAACGTATGTAATAGTATCTATTTAAACGTATCAATGTAAATGTATTTATGTAAACGTATCTATGTAATTATATGTAATCGTATCTCTTCATATAGTATGTAATGTATTAGTATAGACTCATGAATGAACCGACTCTTGTGTGATTCCTTGTACTTAGAATAGTAAGTAGTATCTCCTAACTATACCTATTATAGCTACTAGTAATGTACGTGTATAACCATAAGTATGTCTTTGCTACCCAAAGGTACTGAACTGACTGATGGAACTTTTATCTCTATATATGTATACATGATATATAACTAATATTTAGACGACATTCAGACGAATAACCGGTGCTTTAAGACCACACCCCAACGAGGAAAAGGAAATAAAGTGAGCTAGCCGTCCTAAGTCCTTTAAACATTACTTCTATAACTATACATATAGGCATGCATTTGACAATATAAAAGTATAAAAGATGTTTTGTAAAACCTTTAAAAAGTTTAATAACTAAGAACTGATGACTTGATGTCAGTTTGTAAAACGATTTGAAAGCAGTTTGTTTGATAAGAATAATTTTAAGTATAAGGAAACCTTTGTATGAAACCCCATTGTAACAGAGTTCGAAAGGAAACATACAGTATGTAAGACAGTTTGATAACGAGTTTTAAACATGTAAAAACATTTGAGAAAGCCATTTGAAGTAATTTGTTTGGTAAAACAGCTAAAAGTGTAGTAAATCCATGTGTATGCTAGTTATTAATCACATGTGATTGATGTACTAACTAGCATGATTCAACTTGTATCCCCCCACCCCAGTAAAATCATTTATAAACATTTAGAAACATTTAAAGGTATGAACTCACCTGTAGTGAGTGGTTTGGATGAATGGATTGTATAGGATGTTAAGTGTCAAGTGAAGACTTGAGCACACAAAAGGGTCCTATATAACATATAATAACACATATATGTAATCAATTAATCATTTAACAAATAATTAACTAAGTTAAGATACCATAGGACATGGAAAACACTTTGATTCAAGTGCTAGAAGTACCAAGGGTTGCATCTACGGGTTGTATAGCTACCAAATGGAGCTTTCGGTCCAAGTGGTATTCGGTCCTAATGACCTTTCGGTCATGGACGTTTTCGGTCCAAATGACCTTTCGTTCATGGGGATTTTTGGTCTAAGGAGATTTAACCGAAAGCTCCTCCAATGTTGTAAAAATAATGTTCTTCAAGGAGCCTTGCTAAATGGGATCGGTCTCTAGGGTTCATGCTTAGCCTTAGGAAAGGTTTAAGGCCATTTTGCACCCTTCATGAGGGTTTTCGGTCTAAGGAGATTCACTTGACCGAAAAATCCTCTTTTTCATGGATGATTGCCGATTTTCAAGTCCTAAATCAAGTATTCTTACTAGGTAACATGTATTAGAAATAGATACTTAGAATATGGAAGCAAAGAAAGGTGTTTTTGGCCCAAAACACTAGTGTGTGTTCTTGGTGTTCTTTGTGTAACTAAGAACACCTGAAGATCTACATAAATGGAATGATTTCATGGATGAAATCATGTAAAAACACTTGAATATGGGAGGAGTCAACTAGATAGGATAAGAAACACTTACATTGTAACGATTTAGAAGGAAAAATCAGATGATACTTGAGAGGATTTCGGTTCTTGTTCTTGAAAGAGTGAAAAGTGACAAATATGGCTAAGTGTCATATATATATATATATATATATATATATATATATATATATATATATATATATATATATATATATATATATACTCATGGGGGTTTTCGGTCCAAACACTATTTGGGCTGAAAACTCCTAACTCTTGGAGTTTTTGCGAAAATGATGCACAATGAACCTAAAGCATCCTCTCTCCTGTTATTCCTTGAAGTACTAAGCTTTAAAACACTTAAACTGGCTCCAAAATGCTTAACAGATAGCAGGAACAGTTCTGATTTCTATTGAAGTGAATGATTGTTCAGAATAGAAATTTCGGGTTGTCACATCACCTTTCTTGGAGTTCTCCATGCTGAAAAGTTTCAACACCTTGTCGAAGTAGGTACTTTGACTTAGTCCTATTATCCTTTTACTCCTGTCTCTCAATATCCTTATCCCTAGGATATAAGCAGCTTCTCCGAGGTCCTTCATAGCGAAACACTTCCCAAGCCAGGACTTAACCTCCTGCAAGGTTGGGATGTCGTTTCCTATGAGTAGTATGTCATCTACATACAATATCAGAAAGCTCACTATACTCCCACTAGCTTTGACATATACACAAGACTCATCCTCACTCCTCGAAAATCCAAACTCTTTGACTTTCTCATCAAAACAAAGATTCCATCTACGAGATGCTTGTTTCAATCCATAAATGGATTTCTCAAGCTTACAAATTCTATTAGGGTACTTTGCATTAACAAAACCATCTGGCTGACTCATGTAAACATCTTCAGCCAACTTTCCATTAAGGAAAGTGGTTTTGACATCCATTTTCCATATTTCATAATCAGGAAATGCAGCAATGGCCAACATAGCCCTTATAGATTTAATCTTCGCTACTGGTGAGAATGTATTATGATCAACTCTCGAAGTTTGAGTAAAGCCCTTCGCAACCAGTCGCGCCTTATATGTGTGTACATTCCCATCCATTTCGGTCTTCTTCTTGAAGATCCATTTGCATCCGACTGTCTTCGACCCGGTACAATGTCAACCAAGTTCCAAACTTGATTGTCATACATGGACTGAATCTCATTGTGCATAGCCTATTTCTATTTTGCAGACTCGTGGCCTGCCATGGCTTCCTTGTAGTTTTTAGGTTCATCCAAATTTACCAGTGTGCTATCACTGATAAATGTATCACCTTCAATAGTAGTATGGAAACCATAAAACTCAGGTGTATTTCTAACTCTACTTGAACGCCTCAAAGGTAAGGACTTGTCGATTAGATCAACTGGAGTTATTTCCTCAGGTTGATTGCTAGTTTTTGAGGTTCCTTCACCGCTTGACTATTAAAGCTCTTCTAGGTCAATTTGCCTCCCACTGTTTCCTTGACCTATGAGTTTTCTCTCGCGAAAGACTCCTCTCCTCGTAATGATGAAAACATTGTCACTCGGTCTATAGAAGAGATATCCAGAGGATTTCTATGGGTAGCCAACAAAAATACATCGCTCACTCCGAGGTTCGAGCTTTTCATGAGTTTCTTTTCTCACCAAAGCCTTGAAACCCTAAACTTCTATGTGATCTAATGTGGGAACTTTCCCAGTCCACGTCTTGTGAGGTGTTTTGGAAACCTTTTTGGTAGGGACTAGATTAAGGATATGGGAGACAATCTCTAAGGCATATCCCTAGAATGATATAGTTAATGAAGCTCGACTCATCATGGAACAAACCATGTCTAGCAAGGTTCTATTGCGCCTCTCAGCCACACCATTAAGTTGTGGTGTCCTAGGTGGAGTCAATTGTGAACTAATTCCACATTCCTTAAGATAGTCAAGGAAATCGATAGTAAGATACTCTCCTCCATGATCGGATCGCAACATCTTTATCTTCCTGCCCAATTGATTCTCCACTTCTTGCTTAAACTCTTTAAACTTTTCAAAGGTTTCTGACTCATGCTTGATTAAGTAAATATACCCATATCTACTATAATCATTAGTAAAGGTTACATAGAAGTGATTAGCATCGCTTGTGGCGGTTCTGAATGGTCCACAAACATTAGTGTTTATGAGATTGAAGAGACCTTCACCCCTTTCATAATTATCAGTGAAAGGTGACTTGGTCATATTTCCAAGTAAACAAGATTGGCAAGTGTCATCCAAATTTAAGTTGAATGACTCCAAAATTCCATCATTTTGGAGTTGGGCTATGCGCTTCTTGTTGACATGTCCAAGATGATAATGCCACAAGCATGCTTTATCCAAATCATTGGATGAATCAATATTGAACACATTATTTCCTAAGTCATCTACAATCATCACAGTTTCATATATACCATTGCAAGATAATGCTTCAAAATAAAATACACCATTACAATAAGCATAAAGACCGCCATTTTCATTATTAAAGGAAAAGTTAAAACCTTGTTTATACAAAATGTGAAAGGAAATAACATTTCTCGCCATATCGGCCGAGTAAAAACAATTATTCAAATATAAATTTAAACCATTACTAAGTAACAAAGAATAAAATCTAATCTTGGTCACAGTCGACACTATCCTATTTCCCATGATTAAGTTTATCTTCCTGTGCTCCACATCCCTACTTCTTTTTAGTCCCTGCAAATCAGAACAAATGTGAATACCACAATCTGTATCAAGGACCCAAGAATTAGCATGTGATGAGCTATTAGATTGAATAGTGTAGATACCTGCAAATGAGGGCGTTATCTTTCCATCCTTTATGTCCTACAAGTACTTGGGGAAGCTTGGTTTCTAGTGCCCTTTTTCATGACAGTGGAAGAACTCTACTTCCTTTGGATTGGAAGAGGGATTAGCATAACCAACTTTAGTCCCACTTGAAGAGGATCCATCAAGAGACTGTCCCTTTCGGCTCTTGGATGGAGCCTTCCTCTTCTTTCTCTTCCCATATCCGATTTCCAGACTGGGGGCAGAAGTAGTAGTAGTAGGAGTAGGCACAACCAACTTGCCTTTTAGATTGCTTTCTGTAGTCCTAAGAAGGCCTTGAAGCTTGCTAAGAGTGACCTCCTCCTTGTTTAAATGATAAGTCATATAAAACTGATCATAACAAGGAGGTAAAGAGTGTAGAATAATATCTATGGTCAACTCTTCATCAAAATTGACATTCAATTGAAGAAAGCGGTCCACGAATCTCGACATCTTTTTCAAGTGGGTCGTGATGGGGTCACTGTCATTCATTTTGGTTGTGTTCATGGAGGAAATGATCTCATACCTCTCATGCCGAGAACTTTGATGGTATCTTTCCATCAAATCATGATACATTTTGTAGGGGTAGTAGTCCTCATAGCACTTCTACAGCTCAGCAGTCATGGTTGCAATCATTAGACATGACACCTTAGTCGCATCCCTCTCATGAGTAGTGTGTTCAGTGATTTGTTTAGGAGTAGAAGTGGTGACATTAATCTCTTTGAGCTCTTTATCTAGGACATATTCTTTATACTCATAATGAATAGCCATCCTGATGTTTTGAATCCAGTCATTGAAGTTCGAGCCATCGAAAATGACCCTCCTAAATAGGTTCATGACAGAGAAAGAGCCCGAAGGAATTGGTGTGGAAGCATTGTTTGGGATAGACATCTGAAAAGAAGAAGAACAAAGTTTAGTTTATATGATAATCCTTAATATTACACCCAATATGAAATATTAAGGCTAAGACCCAACACAATATTCTACAATTGTGAAGAGTGATATCGTAATCCAATTGTAAAATATTTGAAGGTAGGTAAATGACGATTTACCAATTTCCACCATGAAAAACGAAATAGATTATTAAGTGTTAATTGGATTTGAAATTCCTAGATATTTGAGATTCATTGAACCTTTTCAATGACATGTTTAAATCTCGATTGTGCCTTTCAAGTTTGTGACTGGGATGCCGAGGATCACAAAAAAAGAGTGAATAACCATGCAAATTAGCTTGGTACACCCAATGTTTCAAATCAACTAATCAATGTCCTGGTTAACCACGCACGCTCCATTGATCTATGATTAACACCAAGTTACCCTTTGCCACACATTGTCAGTCCCAAATTAGTGTGCCGGTTAACCACACATGCGCCACTAACAACTTAACAAGGTGCAATGTGTAATTTCATGGATTAGCACCAATTCACATTTTTCCTAAAGTAACTAAGATTGAGAATTTAATAAAAGTTTACTTACTATATATTTTTTATCATTATATTTTTAATGAGGGAGAATTAATGTTCTATCCTACCTATTCGGCTAACGACCCTCCACTAGTCAAGAAAGAGGTGGGTGAGAGTGAACACCCACTAAACTACCATTTTATAGGCAGTAACCTTATATCCCCCTTATAGACCGGCTTCGTGAATGAGGCCTTTTAACGATAAGACCGACTTTGTGTTATATATATATATATATATATATATATATATATATATATATATATATATATATATATATATATTATTAAACTTATAATATTATAAAGTTTAAGGGTTGAATTTTAAGTTTTAAAACTCTAGGGTTTGGAATTAAGGTTTCATTTAATGTGACTTTTCAAATTCCAAAACATGAGGGCAAGTTTTGAAACTTATCAAAACTCGTCACATTCATAACTTATGAGTTTAATTTGATTTTAATGAGGGGACCTTTCATTTTCCATAACTTGAGGACATGTTATGAAGGTCATTAAAATGCATTTAGATCATTATTCCAACAACTAAAATTATCACATAATCAATGATCTAACTAAACTCATAATCAAGATAATTTCTAGTCAACAATTTGAAATCAATTTTGTTTATCATATAAAAACAAGAATTATTTTAAAACTTTGACAATTATTTTGTGGTTGGATGAGTATAAGCACTACCATATCATAAAAAATATTTCCAATGATCCAAAATAGTTTGTGGTAGTGTTCCAAATCCAAACTAGACCAAGAAATCAAAATTTTGCACATAGAGTCTTCAACTCGTTGAGTACATGAATTGGACTCAGAGAGTTGCTCTGTTACTGAGTGGACTCGTTGAGTCTATTCATGTACTTGGCGAGTTCACTAGTCAGAGGCAAAAATTTCAACTTTTCTGTCACACCCCGAAACCGATGGCGGAAACGTTCCGGGACGGAGGTGACGTCATGTATAGCATCACAAGCAATGAATAACAGCAAGCATAGTAAACACAACCAGACATTGAATACATATGTGAAAAAGGTTTACATTGTTTAATACATAGTTTTGTTCTTATCAAAGTTAAAATAGAAGGTGCGACTCTAACGCTTCGACTTTTCCGAACTCCTGGAAATACCTGTCTACTAATTCCCTAAGAATACAAGCAGTTTTGAAAATATATCAACATAAAGCTGGTGAGTTCATAAGCATTTAATTTTGGTGGAAAAGTGTTCTTTGAATCCTTTTGAAAAGTGTTCCTCAAGAAAATCCTATATTTTCTTGTGAAAAGCGCGTTAGAAAACCCATTCATTCCATGACTTCCAGGTTCGTACAGAATGTGTACAATCCAATGCATCATGGAATGAATATGAATATCCGTTGGTTGAAAAACAATTCGTTTTGAATAGCCGGTTTATCCCGGGAAAATCCTATATTTTCCCTAAAGGTGGTTGGTTGATTATCCGTTTTAAACTGAGGTTTGCAAGTATCTACCATACTCGTGTATATATATAAAAGCAGTTTTCTTTTAAAAACCCTGGTTACACCCAGAGATATATTAGTCTTAAACACTAAATAATAGAAAACCATGATGAACTAAGTCCTGAAGATATTATTAATACCCTCCAGTAATCTATCGGTTGTTACTTTGAGGTTAGTTCATTTGATTCATTATTACAAAAGTAAATTCTTGTTATCTAGGTTGTGAGTTTCATAACCATAACTGACTGGACAAGGCCCGCAACGCCCGATATCCTTAATGACTTTGTCACCCACAGACCTTCCGGTCCAACTGTAGCTAGCAGTGAGGTGCAGGATTGTCAGTCCCGTATAGATCTATACACAACAGTCACGCTCTCCCTACAAGAGATTCTGGTCACGAGTGCTAGTCCTCCACTCTGTTTATTGTGGTGAGTGTTACCAAGGACTTGTCTCAAACATAGCCTAACAAATTTACAAGTAATAACACCGAAAATCCTGACTATGATTTGCATGAATCCTTTATAAAAAATACATTTTACTATATGATTCACAAGTTCATTGTTCTCGTTTTGAAAACTTTTTCTACGTGTTGATTTCTTAATCAGTTGGTAAAACTATTTTCCATGTTAAAAGCATACTGAAAATATAAATCTTAAACAACTAATATATTTGAGCACAAGTTTCCTTGTACTTTTGCTTATATTCCCCCCTGAAAACATGAAAAACTCGGAAATAGCACAGGGGTATGAACTCACAGTTGTTGCGTGGAGTTGTTGATTGAAATGAAGATTCCCAAGTTGTTGCGCGTGACACTTAACGAAATCCTATTATCAAATAAATATGTATATGTATCTAAGTTAGCGATTTCGATAAATAAAGTGTCGGAAACACTTGAATTTGGTTGAGTAATGTTACCGAGACTTGCTTGAATCGAAGGAATGAGTTTACGGCCTTAGAACACGTGTTTACGGTTTCTGAAGATGAGTTTACGACCTTAGAACACGAGTTTACGGTTTCTGAAGATTGTCGAGTATACGGCTGTAAACTCAAGAATAGAGTTTACGGTCTTTGAAGGTTGGGCCGTAAACTCGGAGAATGGTGTTTGGATGTTGATTTCGAGGCAATGAGTGTTTCCAGACGTTCCAAAAGGGCCCAAACGGTGTTTTTCGACGTTTCCCAGAGTTTTAAGTGCGTTTTGAGAGTTTGCGGTTGGAGTTTCTTAGAGAGAGAAGGAGAGAATGCGACCAGAAAACGTCCCAATAAAGTCGGAGGCATCGTATTCATAGGGTGAAACTGGGGTCCACTCGTCACTGACCGTAAACAGGTTTATGGTCATAAACGAGTTTACGGTCGTAAACTAGTTTATGGTTATAATCCCATTTTAGACCAAAAATGTAGTTTTCTCGAGATATTCGGATTTCCGAGCGATTTTTGGATCTGACTCGTAAATAATTTAGTTAAATATAACTAGATTATTTTATTAAACCAAAATTTTGACAAAAAAATTCATGAATTCGAAACTTTATTAACGGAAATCACGTGACAGAAACGGACAAAGTTTCGGGTTGTCACATCATCCCCCCGTTAGAGGGAATTTCGTCCTGAAATTCGAACCTGGAATACAAATCATGGATTAGGAAAGAGATGCAGATACTTCTGTTTCATCTGGTCTTCGCTCTCTCAAGTGAATTCAGGTCCCCGCTTGGCATTCCAGCGAACCTTCACTATCGGTATGCGACTATGTTTCGTTCGTTTGACTTCCCGATCCATGATTTCGACAGGCTCTTCCATGAAGTTGAGGTTTTCGTTAATTTCAATCTCGGCGAGAGGAATCACAAGTGTCTCATCGGACAGACAATTCTTTAGGTTTGATACGTGAAAAACAGGATGGATGTTGCTGAGTTCTTGCGGTAATTGAAGTTTGTATGCTACGAGACCGATCCTAGCAAAGATCTCGGGGACTTGACTCTTGTCTATTTGCGTGTCGCCCGACTCCGCCCAGCATAGATGGGGTCTGTATTTATGGTTGCAGAGGGCTTCGAATGGCACAACCTTACTACTGGAAAGGTCGCCGTTGTCACAAGGAGGTTCAATTAAGGATAGATGTGGGTCCCATGACACATCTTCAATTATCCGGATGGTTCTCTTACTTTGTCCTTCTCTTTGCGGATGATACTCTTCGTATGAATACTTTCAGATTTCGAAGAGAGATGAATTCTTTGAAGTTCGCATCTGGTTGTCATCACGAGCGACGGGAGTTTCGCGATCGAACGATTTAAGACAAAAGGGTTTGGTATAACATAGACTCAGTCGAGCTAGATAGGATGGTGTCGTAGAATCATGCGTCAGGTTAGTCTGGGAGGATCGTTTTGCTAGCATATTGGCATCCCTAATTGAACGTCTCTAGTATTTTCTGCATTTGATTTGGACTTGGTGGGTAGTACTAATGCAAGGGTCCAGCTGTTTTGAAGCTATAGGCTCTCGATGGGATGGTTACCACTAGATTTTCCTATGATTTCTTGGCGTATACGAGCCATGTATAGCTACAACTGACTCTAATGTATACACTAGGCTACTATAATTTACCCCTTAGGGCATCAACTTTCAAGAGTAAGTTGCGATTTGATTTGTATGAGAAAGAAACCACGATTTTGAACAATTATAGGGGTTTTCGAAAACGTATCAAAACATAGCAAGGTTCTTTAATGCTTCCTCATTCTCTGAGGTCAGACTCCTCCTGTATCCCCATTGTTCTTCTCTGTTGGGCAGTCTCTTTTGAAATGCCCTAAACTTCCACAAAGGTAACAGGTTGGACTTGTCCTAACATTAGTAGTCGGAGTGATGATCTTGACTAGGGTTCTACATCCACGGGAGGTGTGTCCCTTCCTATTGCATCTAGTGCAATGCAGCACTCGGCAGATCCCATGATGATGGTAGTTGCATTTGCTGCAGTGCGGGAGATTTCCACAGTAGGGTATGGTTGGTGTGGGAACAGCAGGGACGACTGGGGTACCAACTGTCCCAAATCATTGCCTCTTAATAGGTCTTTGGGTTGAAAAACTTCCTTTGAACTTTCGTTTTGGAAGGTTAGGTGTGTCCTTTCTAGTAGGAACTTGTTGTTGAGATTGGTTAACACCAAGATTCGGATTACCGCTAACACTTCCACCCACATTTGTGTTGTTAGCGTTAAGAACAGCTATAGCGGCTACTACAGCTGCTGTGATAGTAGCTTGGAACATAGCTGAGTCCATATGGAGGATTGGTGTCTTACTGGTGGGTTGGTTACGTTTCTTTGGAGGCATGATCTGCTACATGTCAAGAAAAGAAGATTGCGAGCAACAATGGTTGTCTCTGGATGTACCCTAAATGTTTATCTATGGATTGGTATTTCCCGTTTTGCTTATTTGGATCTCATTGATTCGACCTACATCCCCATGATATGGTCTTAGCAAGGATAGAAAAGATTTGAGCACACAAAGTTCACATACAATAAGTTTACGAACTCCTGGTTGCTCAGCTCATCGGGCTGGCTGAGTAATTCTCAAATTTTCGTCGGCTCTTGACGATATGAAGATTTGGCTATAAGTGTAGTTCCGAGGATCAAGTCGATACGGGATTCAACTTGGCACTCGAAATAAATCCTTGGAATGTCTTTAGGGAAGACATCAGGAAAGTTGCAGACTTCGAAGATGCTCTCGAGATTTATAACTTCTAGTGTCTTATTGTTAACATGAGCTATGAATGCATAACATTCCTTCCACAGATGCTCCTAGGCTTGACGCAGGAAACGATATGAAGGTTCAAAAAAAAATCTTATCACTGAGACCAATGAGGATTTCGTTGAAGAGAAGATTGAGACGAATCGCTTTCTCGAAGCAAAGGATATCAGCACGATTTAAGACTTAACCATTTCGTGCCGATCAGGGTATCGAAGCTGATACGAAATTGATGGGGAAAAAGAATAATCATCTAAGTACATCTCATGATTCACATTTTGAGGACAAAACAGTGATGGGACCTTGATACGGTTGCTTACTTTTCATGCTATCGATCTAAGGTACACTTTTGACAATGAAAATCTTTAACTGAAATATGATAGTTGCCACCGTTGTCGATATCAAGATTACATAGAGTTGGAAAAATTTGACCTAGGAGTAGGTATACCACATATCAACAGAGAATTAATTTGACAACATAATGAACTAGCAAATCGGTACTTGCAAGGAAAGAATGTCTACAGAGAAAGGAGCTACTTGGAACATATATAGGAAAGCTATTCTTTAAACCAAAAGGAAAGACAAGTAGAATATTTCCTACTGGCGACGGGCTCTTCTCGGGCAGAACTTTAGGTTAGTCCACTGGCGCTCTATTTCAAGCAGGCGACTCTCTTATACTGATTTCAATGCGATGAGTGTTTCCAGACATTCCAAAAGGCCCCAAACGGTGTTTTTCGACATTTCCCAGAGTTTTAAGTGTGTTTTGGGAGTTTGCGGTTGGAGTTTCTTAGAGAGAGAAGGAGAGAATGCGACCAGAAAACATCCCAATAAAGTCGAAGGCATCTTAATTATAGGGAGAAAGTGGGGTCCACTCGTCACTGACCGTAAACAGGTTTACGGTCGTAATCCCATTTTAGACCGAAAATGTAGTTTTCTCGAGATATTCGGGTTTCCACACGATTTTTGGTTCCGAATCGTAAATAATTTAATTAAATATAACTAGATTATTTTATTAAACCAAAATTTTGACGGAAAAATTAATGAATTCGAAACTCTATTAACAGAAATCGCGTCACAGAAACGGACAAAGATTTGGGTTGTCACATCAGCATTGAAAACTAGCAAGCAGCAAATATAATTGAAAACAATCTTAGGCTCTGATACCACTGTTGGGTTTTGAGCACTATAACACTCCTTTGGTGCACATGCAACCCTAAATGCTTTGGATCTATGTCTTCTCTATTATACATGCCTATTTTCAAATTTTTCCAAAGTATTGTCCTAACTAGCATACAATTTGCCAATTGAATAAAGCATCTAGATAGATGACATACCATTTGAAGGACTTGTAGTTCTTGACCCTCGAAAGCTTGAGCACCTCAAGTGCGATGCCTCTAATGGTTCGCAAACACCAATATGCAAGAGGATGATTTAAAAGAATAATCTATTTATCTCAAAGAGAAGAGGCAACCGATTTTGGTCTATGGAGGGTTCTATTTATAGTGTTGGACATGCTAGGGTTACACTTGGTAAACCCTAATAATCAATTACTTTCCACATTCTGATGCTCCATGTGTGTTAACCTCCATGGACTATCCATGGATTAGTTTAGCCCATAATCATGGATCATTAGCCCACACTACAAGAATGCTTGATTTACATAATGAATCCCCATATATTTAATTAGTCTCTTTTCATCACAAAATTAATAAATTAATTCTTGATCGATACTAATTAAATAATTCCATATTAATATATTATACTTGTAATACATATATAAACCATAAATTACCTTATTCTCAAAATTCATCCTATCAAATTGCACTGGTGAAGGCAACCCAAAAGGACCATGCTACAATCGGTTCAAGTACATATCAGTTATAGTTTTGGGCTTAGACACAAAATTCAACACAAAATACTTGTTGTATGTCACTCGACTTCCCACTCCTCTTTCATACCCTCCCTTGTCCTTTTCAAATACAATTGCCATGGTCAACCTATAAGGTCCCGTCTTTGATATGGTCATCAGTTGTTCTCTGCACAAAGTAAAGAAATATTAAAGTAATTACATAAAATTAAATAGCATTAAATAATGTGTTCAATACCGTGATTTCAATCCATAGGTCCTCTCTTGCTGGTAATTCCACTTTCTTCCAAGATAGAACTTTTAAACCTATATGCTCATGAACTAGGTCTCCCAAAAAACTAGCAAACACTACTCTGTTTATCCCTGATATCCTACCCATGTCATCGATTGTGAGAGGGATCTTTACTCTTTTACCATGCTGATTGCGAAACCTATGTAGCATGGTTATGCCTCTCTTAACTAATTTTTTCACCAATATTTCATTGTCTCTAGCCTCATCTTTAACTTCATACTCTGAGTTATAGTCCAGATCCTCATATGTTGCAGTGTCTAAAAAACTTGAAACTTTGGCTAGCGCCTGCTAATTTAGAGAGTGTTCTTGAAATTTTTGGTGTAGAAAGTGAAGAAATTGAATCTTTGATCACCAATTGCTGATACAATAGGTTGAGGATCGTAAAATTAGGAATCTAAATAATCAATTAGTGTTGACTTCAAAATTTTCGTCCAAATTTTGGCTCCAAGGCATAATTCACATTTACCGTATTTAAAAAGATTAACATTGTAATATAAAAACATATAATTAATAGATGTACGTTATGATATGACCCATGGATGACATATGGGTGATTGGTCATGTGGTAGTTGCATAGTGTCATCGTATGACCCATGGATGACATATGTGTTGGTTTAGGTGTTTAAGCCCATAACTATAATTGGTATGTTCTTGAACCGAGAGTAGCATGGTCCATTATTTATGATTTACTAATATATTATAAGTATAATATATTAATTGAGAAATCATATAATTTAATTAGTATTGATCAAGAAGTAATTTGGAATTAATTTAGTGATCAAAAGAGACTAATTAAATTAATGGGGCTAATTGTGTGAATTTGTAAAACATATGGATTGGGCTATTGATCCATAATGGACTAATTTTATGTAAGAATTTATAGAGTTAATCCACATGAATTATGGATAATAAGCCTATGTGTATAGATTAGGGTTTACCCATGACCCTTGGAATCCTACACTATATATATATATATATATATATATATATATATATATATATATATATATATATATATATATATATATATATATATGTTATCACATAGCCTAAAATCGGTAACTAGTGTTCTTGGAGTTCATATAGCCGATTTTGTGCTTACTAACCTCTCTCTCAAGTCCTCCATTTTTTTCATGGTGTGTTGTAAACCATTTGAGGCATCACACTTGGGGTTCTAAGTTCTTAAAGGCCAAAATTCATCAAGCGACAATAAGAGTTAATCTTCTAACTTACTTTTATGATTCATATGCCAAATTGTATGCTAGATGTAGGCTTCATGCTTTGGAAATTTTTATTGCATGTATAACTAAAGAAAACTTAGGTCCAAAGCATGTATGGTTGTATGTGCACCATAGGATGTTGTAGTACACAAAATCCAACAGTGGTATCAGAGCCATGGGTTGTTTTCTATTCTATTGATACATGCTTAATTGTTCAAAGCTAGAAAAGTCAAAAAATTGCACTCTGCAAAGGGGACTCGACGAGTCCACTCATGAACACGGTGAGTTCATAGTGAACTCGACGAGTCCATAATCTGACTCGATGGGTCGGATATCCTGATTACAGTTTTTTTTGGGGTTTTTGGTCAAAATTGGATTTGGATTATTACCTTAAATTGTTTTGTATCATAAAATATGTTTTTTTATAATCTGGTAATGTTTATTCCATCCAATTAAAAGATAAATTCTCAAATCTTCAAATTATTACTAGTTTATATGATATGCTAATTGTTTGTAATATTTTGATATAAAGTTATCTTGCTATAAGAGTTGCATTATGTCAAATTTGTAAAAGATAAAATTATGATTATTTTATTGGTTTTAAAATTTGATCTAAATATTTTTAGGAGTTACAAAACTTGGCATCAAGTTTTGGAACTCAAAAGTTTTTTTATGGAGTTGCAAATCTTGTCATCAAGTTTGGAACTCAAAAGGTTTTCAAGAGTTACAAAACTTGCCCTCAAGTTTTAAAAGTTGAAAAGTCTTAACTAAGAAACATTGAATTCATAGAAACCCTAGTACTTTGAAAACTTTTGAAAAATGTAACTCATGTGTTCAAAACATATAGTTAATTAAATTTTTAATTAAAAGAGTGTTATTAAATCCATAATCATATGGTTTAAGTTTAATTAAATTAAGAGTATAATTTATTAATAGATTAAGCCATCAAGTATTTTAAAAGTTTAAAATACACCTTTATATTATAAATTAAAAATATGATATTATATATATATATATATATATATATATATATATATATATATATATATATATATATATATATATATATATATGTATAAGCTAATAGGAGTTTTATTGATCCTGAAGAGTTTCAGGAGTCCATTGAGAATAAACCTTTTAGTTATCACTAGCACACGACTTAAGGTTGATAACCTATCGTTTTAACTTGACACATTCTTGTTTCTATGCATCTTCCAGTTGAGTTAGCAATTCTTATGAGTTCTATGATTCTCATTTGACTGCAAAAGGCAGAGCACGTTGGTCAGTGATGCTACATTGGTCAAAGGAAGTGATCTTCTTAACAACATGGAAGCATTAGTAGGCTCTTATGTTACCAAAGGGAAAGAAATTAAGAACAAGCAAGATCAGTCCATGAAAGGAAAAACCTAACATTTATTTGATTTTGCCCTCTACCTTATCTTATGATTGTACGTTGGAATTGATAAATTCACATGGATCGGAACGCATACACCATAAATCTTGGTGTCAAAAGGTTTCGCTCTAATTCATCAAAATGATTATGAGAAAACACTTTAGCTAGCAAATTTTATAGATTTGATAAGTATCATTATGGTTAGTAGTTATGATAATTGTTTTCTTAAATTCGCCTATGTTTATGGCATCCCTTTTCATAGTTCGAATTCTGAGAAATGGCAAGAAATAGTTTCAACGTTTAGGGCTTATAGCTATAAGTTATGAAATGGTTTAAACACATACATATTCTATCTAATGAAGGTGTATGATCGTGAGAAGTCTAGTTGAAGACTTATCAAAGCATCACGTAACAGAAATCTACACATTAGTAAGAAAGTCAATAGTATTGATTTCTTGAAGTCTAGTTGATTTCTGGGTAAATGTCAAAGCTTGTGGGAGCATAATTGTTATGCTAGTGGGAGTATAAATGTTATGCTAAGTGTTGCAAGTTGGAAATGCTATTGGTAGGAAACAAAGATTTCAAATTTGCAAATTGCAAAGTTTGGGAATTGTTTCTCTATTATAAGGCTTAAGGGAGAGGAAACTCATACTTCATTTCAAATCTAAGAGTTTAGATTGAAGTTTTAATAAGACTTAGTCATGGACATATGTGAATATTGTGTTGAAATGATTCAACATAGGAAAATCGATATATGGAAATATTATACCAAGAGATTGAGCAAATATCAGGTCTTTATGTAAGACATAAGGGATAGAGTCCTATATGTTTCGGATAAAGGATCGATTACATATGCTATAATATTCACTTGTTCTGATTTTTCCAAATGCCTAGGGCATTGAGAGGGAAAAAGGACTAGAACATGATGTGACTAATGTTGTTAAACAACTGTCAAGAACAGTCTGAGGTTTACCAAAAGATTGGTTGCTTGTGGACAGTTGAAAGTATAATAGTATTTGGACGGACCATATTGACATAATTATGAGTGGAGTTGATTCTTGCTCAGAATCGATGGTCATATGGAATATGGGAATGTTTCCATAGTGGAAGTTGGTTATTGAAACCTACATGTGAGTTAAAAACTTCAATGCAAGGAAGGTGTTCAAGGAGTGTATCTTGATTTTGAAGCTTTGTTACCATGGACATGTTTGAAGTAACAAAGTTTCAATGGAATATTTTGTAATATCATTCGCAAAGTCTCTGTGACATTGATGCCTCGACATTACAACAGATCATTGCTTGAAAGTTTGAACTCTAATGCATTCTATTAATGACTACAATCTAGCATTGTGAAATGAGCATCATTGTAATAATGTCCAATCGATCTTTTCACAAAGGAAAGAACATAGAGAAACATAGTATGCATGTTTATAACATGGCATGACTGATGTTTAATTCAAGTATTTAGTTGATGAATCGAAACATTATACAAATAATAAAGTCTAATTAATATGCTGATTAAATAATAAGTGGTCTATTTATATTCAATAATTTCGAGACCCTAGTTAATTAGGTTATTATTGAGTTTCACTTCACATGTTTTACATCCCGAATAATTGGATTATTCAAACATCCCTAGTCGATCATACTTTCGGAATTAAGTAGTGAATTAAGACTGTCATGAATAAGACTGTAGATTGTTTAAGGGGTTAGACATTGTACCGGTTTGTTACAATATTCATGAGTACTTTTGAAATGGGGATTTAAGTATTGGATTAACCCATGCTCAAAGAATTACTTCATGGATTTTATCACGAGTAATTTTGAGACGATAATATCTTATATTCTTGAAACGGAGATATATGAGTTGTTATTTACGAGTCAGTTGTGCATTGATAATACGTAAATACATCAGTAACTTGATGTTATAAAACGTATTTTTGTGTGTGATTTTATGAGTGAATAGTGCAAGCATATAAGTCGAACTTTATCCATTCCTTTTTCCCTAACAGGAAAAGCAACATATGTGGGCCCCTTGATGATCTAATGATGACATTTAAAGCGTTTGGCTAAGACTGGACTAAATTGTTGTGTTCAATTAATAGTCTGATATCAGTCATCATAAATTGGAAATTGAGAAACAAATCTTGGACAGAAAGATTGATTATAATCCACGTCTCATGTGCATATGATATCTTATACAACGGAGGAATATTTTATCACTTATCTAAGGACACGTCACTGACTGGATCAGAGTTCAACAACGGCTTTTGGTAGCTACAATTTGCTGATCAATTTGGTAGTTATACTGGCACTTATAGTTATTAGACTTATCCAAGTGGGAGACTATTGGTTTAGGTGTCTAAGCCCATCACTATAATTGGTATATACTTGACTTGATAGTAGCACAATCCTTTTGGGTTGCCTTCAAACGTGGCAAATGAGTAGGATGACTGTCAGAGAGAGAAGAATGATTTATGAATTTATTATGGAAATAATATATTAATTAGAAATCATATTATTTAATTAATATTTAATCAGAAATTAATTTGGTGTTAATTTTAGGATTAAAGGAATTAAATTAAACTGTAGGGACTAAAGTTGACATTGTTCAATAGTTAGGCATTGGGCAATTCTAGACCCCCCCTCACCCCTAAATAGGGGGAATGAAATCTAGAGGGCTTCTAGGGTTTCATTGGGCTCTAAGGGTGCCTTGGATGCCTTAGAGAGGAAGTTAAGGGATTAGGGTTATCTTTGATACACCTGCCTTATCCAATACATTCCTAACACCTATATAAACCCTCCTTAGGGTTAAATGTTGGGAATGACTCCTCTAAGAGCCTAAGGGCCGAAATTTCTCTTCTATTACTCTCTCTCTATAGTTTTCCTTGGTTGCTTGAGTTTGTTTGTGAACCATTAGAGGCGCGACACTTGTGACGCTTGGTACCAAAGGTCTTTCAAGTAAGGATTCAAGATTGTTTACAATAAAAATCTAAAATGTATGTATCATAACCCTTCTTATGTGATTTTTGATTATTATCCATAGATCTAGGGTTTAGACTTTGTTGTTTATTGTTGTATGTTCAGTTAGAGAAAGCGTAGATCTTCAATTAGGGTTGCATGCACACATAGGATTGTATGTTTTGCTTAAAACCCATCAACGACAACATCGGGTTATAATTTGGCCTCCTCCGAAGTTAACCAAAAAACTCAACCCCTAGATTTCGTGGCCTCCCATTTCCGCTGTTGTCCATCGGTGATGTGTAGGGTCCCAGGAGTAGGAGCCTGAACTGGCTTCGCTACAAGAAGAAAACATTCGACATTCACATGACCTGACTGGTTGTTGCCGAAACAAACCCACAAACCCTTCAGGCACTCTTTAGAAAGTGCCTGCCCTTGCCACATAAGTAGCATACTGATTCCAATCGACAGGGGACCTCATGACCCTTGTCGCACTTAATGCAAATGAGATTCCTCTGACCTCTTTCTCTCGAATCAGTGGGCTTTACCAGTTTATCCTCCTTCTACATATATACTGGCATCCAATCTCTCTCTCTCCTTTGTGTATCCACCTCAGCCTCTCTCACCTGTAGCTCCATCTCAATCTCCCTCCTCCTAGCACTGGTGTGAATCTCAGCCAATATACCGTACTGGGAGTTCATCATGAAATCTCTGATATCCTTCTTAAGCATACTAAAGTATCAGGTGATCTCGGTCACCATCTTTTTTGGCTGCAGGAGCGACAGGTACTCCTGAGCCAATCGATCCTTCTCCACAAAAGGAACATACTCCTTTAGAAACATCTCAACAAATTGATCCCATGTAACTACGGCTTTCTCCGCAGGTGATAAATCAGCAGTTACAAACTTCCACATGTCCTTTACTCCCAGGCGAAGTAGGTTCAACACAGAGCAAACCCTTAAATCATCCGGACTAGAGCAGGTATAAAAACACCCAATAACATTGGTGATCCACTGCATTGTAGTCACAAACTTCCACCATTCCTTCTAGACTTCATCCACCTCATAGAAGTAATCGGTGATCCACCCCCAACATCCATGAGGCCTTGCAGTGGCAAGAGCTGCAGTAGTTGTAGCAGCAGCAACCTCGGTAATCACAACATAGCGCTCATCAAACATCTCGATCATCATGCTCTTCATAGACCCAAATGCCTCTGGGATAGACTCCCTAACCGTTGTGGTCACTTCCATAGCAATGATCATGTGGATGTCGTCATCACTAAGTCCCTGTCTCTCTGAACCGCTAGAGCATGTACCTCGAGTATAGACCATATTGAAATACACAAGGAAAACGGTCAAAACCAGACTAAAAGCACTAGCAAGCAAATAGTCCAAACCACCCTCTGGTACCATGAGGCCTTGCACCCCCAACATCCATGAGGCCTTGCAGCGGCAAGAGCTGCAGTAGTTGTAGCAGCAGCAACCTCGGTAATCACAACATAGCGCTCATCAAACATCTTGATCATCATGCTCTTCATAGACCCAAATGCCTCTAGGATAGACTCCCTAACCGTTGTGGTCACTTCGATAGCAATGATCATGTGAATCTCGTCATCACTAAGACCCTGTCTCTCTGAACCGCTAGAGCATGTACCTCGAGTATAGACCATATTGAAATACACAAGGAAAACAGTCAAAACCAGACTAAAAGCACTAGCAAGCAAATAGTCCAAACCACCCTCTGGTACCATGAGGCCTTGCACCCCCAACATCCATGAGGCCTTGCAGCGGCAAGAGCTGCAGTAGTTGTAGCAGCAGCAACCTCGGTAATCACAACATAGCACTCATCAAACATCTTGATCATCATGCTCTTCATAGACCCAAATGCCTCTAGGATAGACTCCCTAACCGTTGTGGTCACTTCGATAGCAATGATCATGTGAATCTCGTCATCACTAAGACCCTGTCTCTCTGAACCGCTAGAGTATGTACCTCGAGTATACACCATATTGAAATACACAAGGAAAACGGTCAAAACCAGACTAAAAGCACTAGCAAGCAAATAGTCCAAACCACCCTCTGGTACCCTCGAGATTCTTTCTAAATCTCATACGGATCCTATGATTTCAATCGTACACGCCCATACTACTTCTAAACCTATATGTAGTTGATTTAGATCCCCTCTCAAGGTCCCGAATCACAACCATCTAAGTTCTCAAAGAGCCATATCTAAAACCTCGAGACAGACATCTAAGGTCCTTGCTCATCTACTGCTCGCTTCGTAAGAAGTCTCCGCTAACCTTGCTAATGGCTAGGTGTAAACCAATTATACGGAATCTGGACTCAATAAACATTCGAATAAGAGATTCCAACCCAAATCCACAACCAAATAAGGAACATGAAGTAATGATAAACCAAGTATTCTAACGATATTAAATCCTAACTATGTACAACCATGTAGTTTTCATGAAGTAATTAGAAATTTTAGCTTCAACCCTAGAAGAGCATCCACAAGTAATCACCTAGGCTGTAAGACATCACAAAATCAGGTAAACCTATCATGCAACTCCTGAGGGATCTGTAGCCTACTTACTAGGAAGCATTTCTATCAGTCTCAATAATAGTAACTACAATACAACATATAACACAATTATATATATTTTAGGAGATCACTGCCTTGGGCTCCAACTGATTGTACACTCTGATTCTTTCGTTCCTTCCGTGACATTCAGTTTTTGTAAAAAGTTTATTAAAATATTATATCCTTAGTTTGAGCCTAGCAGCTCACAAATGTTCATCCAATTCTCCCAAACCAGGGCATTGATACCAAATTCTAACAGCCCAAAATGTTAAAAAAAAAATCATTTTTATTTTAGCCAAAATCCCAAAATATCATAAAACCAAAACAAGAGTTCACAGATGTATCAATACAATCATCCCATATCAGAGTATCAAAATGTGGAAATCATAAAAAGATCTGCAAGCCGAAGTGTACAGTCTCGCCTTTGCCTTCCCGTCCGAGGTACCTAAAACACATTTAATCCACAATTGTAAGCATAACTTAGTGAGCCCTCCCAAAATATCCATACAACACAACATAAGTAACAGTTATGGGTTATCAGCAACCTTGGGGGTTATCAGCAATCCAGTAGGCTAAAAGCACACCTTGTGGATTAAGAGCATGTTTTATGGGTTATCAGCAGCCCTAGGGATTCTCAGCAGTCCAAAGTTTGCAATAATTCAATTTAGATAAAACATAAATTAGAAATAAAGACCCAGCTGGTCACATATATACTACCACACATGTATAAGAATTGAGGAAACTCACGTCATGAATAGCAGCTACAAGTACGACAGCTCTTACACATATCATAGATAGGATCAACGAGACACCTAACAACAGTAAAGTCATATCCCATCAGCCTACATCCTTAAAACCATAGTTTGACCCCTAAAGTCAACCAGGTTCAACTTCAGCCAATGATCACATCATTACCAGCCATACGTCACATCGTGACTGGAAAAGGACAAAATAGTCGCAAACACCACGTCTTACGATGTGTCATGCTCTTCCCCATGTCGTGAGATTTGTTCTGGACAACTTTAAGCATTAAACTCTTAATCCCTTAAGTTAGTTCTTGAGAATTTCCAGAGCGTCTTTCCCAAACCTAAATACCACAAAAATCATGGCTTTTCAGTCTTGCATGTCTAATACGTGACTTGGACACTAACTAGGTCAATAGCAAGATAATGGGATCAAGACTCGTGATTAGAGTCTAAAACCAACACCAAACTTCAGATATTAACTCATACTAAAAGTAAATGCATCAATCACCCATGAAGTTGCTAACTTTATGGGCCCATACAAGCTACCCAACCCATCCATGAAAAGGAAAGCATAAATCTTAGATGTAGCATGCATTAGGGATAAAGGCAGGAGCTTTATGAGTTACAAAGGTCCAAAAGCAATGCAGGATGATGAGATAGGAGCGTGATTCCCAAAAGTCTGCACCCAAGGAGTCTTCTTCTTCTTCTTCATAGAGCAAAAAAACACCAAATGAGCTCTCTAAGGTCACCAATGGAGGCTAAGAACGTTTTGGAGAGGAAGGAGGCGATGGAGGCTGAGTGTATGCAAAACCTAGCCTCCCACTTCACTTAACTAGGGAGAAAAATATGGGATTAGGTTTAGCCTGATCTCACGACGTAAACACCTATTTGTCACGTCGTGAGCCTTAAAAATGGCCATGCATCTGACTCAAATGTCACGTTGTGAAACACTATCTCTCATGTCTTGACCCTCTTAAATTTTGGGTTTTTCGTTCTTAATTAATTCAAACATTAAAATCTCGAGTACCTACAATAGATGTTACACCGAGTGATGATGCTAGATTGGTGTGGATGAAGTTTTATCCAACAAGAAACATTAGTTAAATTTAATATATTCCGAGTGAATATTTATTTTTTCAAACTTTATGATGTTAGTATGTAGTCAGATGTCTATATTTTACCATTGGATGATATTATTGTTTTTACCAAAATTTTGTATATTTATTTGGGTGTTATCTTTATACTTGACATTAGTTTATGTACTTGAATTTATTTTTCTAATGATTGTAGCTTGACATGGATGATGCTGAAAGGAAAGAACTTATTTTACTTTTAACATTATCTAATCTAGAGGAAGATGGAATAGTAATTAATTATTACTACACTCATATTTACAAGAAGTCATGTATGACGTCACAACAGACAGGAGAAGCATGGATGAAGGATATGTTGAATGGTTATCCAAATCAATGAATTGGTGCTTTAAGAATGAATGTTAGTCTATTTACAAAAATTTTGTGAAGCTTAGAAAAGAATTATAGGTTGACTTCAAGTGACAGAATGTTGGTAACAAAAATTTGGAATATTTTTTTATACACTTACACTAGGTCTTTCAAATCTGGGAGATTATATTGCGTTGAGATATATTCCAAGGATCAGGTATGTTATGTATCTGGGTGAGTCTAGTAGAATTTTTGGTTGTTTACAAGGTCAGTTGGTGGTAGTTCGAACCCAAGTAGGGGAGAGTTGGATGTTCTTTTTCGGGGATCAGTGACCTCTTCGAGTTTTGGTTTCAGAAGAATGGGTCATAGGTAATTGTGGTTTAGTTATGCGAAAAATTGGTTTGGTATTTAGGCAAGATAGGAGTGTGGAGAAAATTGCCATCAGATGTATGTGGATAGGAACCCAAGAGCCTTCTTCGCAGCAAGAAACTATTGGACAAGGGGCTCGTGGTAGCCAGTGGCTCCTATCGGACACATCGAGGAATAGATCAAGAGGCTTTTGGGTCACTCAGTTTTATTATCGATTATTGAGAGATTTGTAAGCCTGTTGTATATCTTGATATCTATAGTCTAGGATGGGTAACTACTGATCGGTCGATTAGCTTCATAGTTTAGTATATTTAGTCCCACATGGGTTTGTTCTGTAATATATTGGGTCATGGGATTTATTTTCTATGCATCCTCGATTGTTGGTTATTTCGTTCATCATCTATAAGGCGGAGGCTCTTCGAAAGTTTCGCGTTTTATCAGTTGAAGTTCAATGAAGGCGTCAACCTATCGTCAAGTTTCGTATGATAGTATTTTATTTGGTCTATGGGTATGTTTACACCTAAATGTGGTGTGGAATTTTGGTTCATAGCAGGCTCATTTTTGGCATTTGTCCTTGGTTATTGGAAGTTCGGATGTTGGGGCAACATTGTTCAGCTTCCCTTTGGGGATGTATATTGTGGTAGCTCATCAAATGTGGTCATGAGGAGGTACATATGGACTGATTAAAATAGAATGAGAACACCTGGTCCAAATTTATTGGTGCGGTTCTTAATTGGTTTGTAGCCCTTGAGTTGGATCAAGAGTACAACTGCCTATCTTGTCCATTGGTTGGGTGCGACCATGTTTTCATATGATTTTTCATTGGTAGCAACGTAGGTCGTGCAAGGTGTTGTGCGTGATAAAAGGGGATGGCCTGATTTATGTTTGATTATCATGGAAAGGAATATTATATGGGCTTTTTGCAAGACAGTGGGTTGATGGTTTGGTACCGTTAGAACAGTTAGTCATTTGGTTGAGACTCTTAGGACTTGGATCGTTAGTCTTATTGACATGTTTATATATAGTTTGTTATTCTTGGCTGTCGAGAGACTCGATGACCAATTGGTTTGGATCATGTGGTCAGGAAAATTTATTTAGAATGGTAAATTATTTGTGCACTGGAAGACTTTTAATTAGTGGTTACTATTATGGACCCTATCTTCTTGTGGGCTGCCTATTAGGAGTTTGGTTTCCGGTATGAGTAGTTGGTTTTAAAATCTCGATTGATTTATCAAGTGGAGGTACACCCGATCTTTGAAGGATTTTGATGCAATGTGCGAATTCTTGGATTGACCATCCTTATGCCTGTGGGGTTAGCAGATTGGTGAAAACTTCTCAGGAAGTCAAGAGTATATTTAAAGTTTTGGTCTGAATTCGCGATCAAAATGCTTCGAGTATCCTTTCAGCATGTTTTAGTGGTGTCCCTAGTCAAGCGACTAGGGGTAGGTTCGAAGAATAAAGGATCATCAGTCTTATGGTAAGGTTTCTGACAATAGAGTGATGGGTTCTCGGTTTTGGGAAGTAGAGTGGCGAGGATGGATTGTGGTTGTAGTGCTAAGAGTTTTTAGTTTGTGTGGTTTTCTGTGGAAGATGGGTCATGCATTTAGGAAGAAAAGGAAATTGTTGTGTTGGAGCATTTTTAAGTTACTTGGTTGTTTATTTGCAGTTGGGGGTTTCCAATTGGTCTCTCGAGTGTTATTTATAAGATGCCTTGATTCCAAAATAGTTAGAGGGAGCTTATGGAAAATGTTGGAGTTGTTTTAGATATTGTAACTGAGACGGTTTTCGAGGGCGAAATCTAATTTAAGCGGGGGAGAATTGTAACATCCTATTTCCTGCCATTTCTGATCCATGGACCATAAGTCGATTGTGTAAGGTTTTGGACCTAAAGGAGGCAAAGTTTAGACATTGTGGAAGGATTTAATGATAGTCAATAGATTTTAACCTTGAATTATGTTTTGGGTCAAAGGGTAGAAGGGAAAAGTCATAGGTCGGGTCCTTGCATGAAATGTGGATTTTGTTCAAGAAGTTTTCAGTCCAAGATATTTAGATAATATGGTAGAGCTCTTCAACACCTTTCTGTAGATATAAAGAACGTCGAAAATGGAGTTGGAATGAAGAAGTTATGACTATTTGAAGTTAGGGCAGTTTTGGGTTGAGTCGTGTACAATGGGCGTACTAAACGTTTACATTGGGTGTACTAGGGCATCCATAGTACGCTTGGTGTAAATTGAGTACATTAGGCATACATGATTAGTGCCTAAACCCTATTTTCATGGTTTGAGCCATATTTAAGCTCCTTAACTTCCCCAAACCCATTCCATTCTTAGCCTCCACCTCTCCACCACCCTCTCTTGAAACCCTAACCCTCGATTGAGTCTTGTGAGCAAAAAGAAGGTGTTTTTAAGTGCTTCAGAGTGTTCTCGGTGCACTGTGGAGAAGAAGGAACTCATTGAAGAAGTGTTGGTTGCATTGAAGCTTGTAGATCCAGACTTTGTTCACCTTGATCTTTCACCTAGAGGTATAAACTTTGAATCTTGATGATGGAATTGTTAGATCTAGCTAGTTTTTATTATTATGATCTTTTGGTCACTTTAAGTGCATACTGTTTAGATCTTGAAAGTCTTTGACCTTGTGACAAATAAAGTTGGAAACTTTATCCATGTAAACATCATTTTGATTCTGGTCTAAAGGTTGGAGGCATGGACTTAATGGATTAAGTTGAAAAAAGATGCACTTTTGGGCCCCTTTGAGGCTTAATGAGTAGATTTTGTTTGTTTGGACCATTCAAATGGATAAAGTAGGAAACTTTATCCATTATGGAGCTATTATGAACCATAAAAATGTGATATGGGCCCTTCTATCCCATCCATACAAGAGTTGTGATGTGTTATTGGGTTAAGAACATAGGGTTTTGGAAATTAAGCACTTTATAGTCATGCAAAATCAAAATGTTGGAAACTTTATGACATAGGACATCATTTTGGGCTTGGATATGAGTTTTGGACATAAGGGCTTAATATAATAAGCTCTTAATGGAGTTTTGGGACTGGTTTGCATACGTTGGGCGTACCTTGTGGTACGATGCGCTTACGCGGTCAACACCTCGCTTTTGGGTTAACATTAGAGTACGTTGGGCGTACTCTCTTGGTACGTAGGGCGTACTCCGCTGTGAAAAAATATTGACTTTTTGTAACATACACGTTTAGTTATTGTGTTTTGTTTAAAGATGAATATTATTAAATAATAAATGATTTTGAGTATTGAGTTCTAACAAGATAGTTTTATGAAGAATTGAAGTTAAACTATGTTTAGAATCATTTGGGAAGTAATGGAAGTCTTATAAGATTCCAAACAAAAGTCAAATATTGAAATTAACGAAAATTTAATGTTGGAAATAAATAAAATCAATGTTGTTGAAAGTTGTAGATTATCTCGTTAGAAACATTTAGGCGAAAACCTCATCAAAATCTGAGTTATAACGAAGAAGTTATGACCAATCGATAATCCGCGACAAAACCGGCAAAACACTATTTACTGTAAAAAGTGAGTTTTTTATAAACTACTTTTTAGCTTTAGCAATCTAAATGAAAGTCGTAGTATTCGTTAAACCGAGAATTTTCATAAAAAGAACGTCAAAATATGACTTCGTATGAGAAAGTTATTGTTTTTTTAAGTTTCAGTAAATCAGTATACAACTAAAAACTCAAAATAAAGATTGAATGACTTTTAGCCGACACAACCTAAAAGAGAGTCAAAGGTCTCGTTAATAGTAGCACTATGGTAAAAAGACAGACGGAAACAGACGTCGGATGAAGAAGTTATGAATTTTTAACGGATTTTTCTGTCCTGGTCTGTTAAAAATAATAATATTAAAAATAAATTCAAAATTAGCCAACGGAGTCTAAACGAAAGTTGTAGAGTATAACCTCGCCTACGCATGCATATAAAGAACTTCGAAAACGGAGCTCGTATGCTATAGTTAAGAATTTTTAAAGATTTGGGCACAAAATCCAAGAAATCTCGCATGCATGGCTCGGAATAGGCCACGTCGCACCTCTTCGAAAGCCTGCTCCGTGTCCAAGCTGGTGACTCATCGGATGCGCGACCCATTTTGAGACCGACGTGTGTCGTCATGGTGGAGGCTTCCGAACCGAGACGCGTGCCTCGCCCTCTTTCAGATGCGTGCAACCTGCCCCCTTCTCCCCTCAGATGCGATCCACGTGCTTCTCCCTTCTCCCATTCGGCCGAGCCTCGCACCTATATAAGGGAGGAGTGAACCCTCCTGGTTTTGGTTGGTATTTTCAATACTTTTTCACACTAAACTTTATTTTAATCCCCTTTTAAACCCCCGAAGCCTCGGGAACCAACCTAACACCAAAATAATGTCGCAAAGTGCCCGAAGACCCCGATAAATTTATTTTTTCGGTTTGAATCTCAACCATCGCAAGGCCCGGTTTTCAATAAAGCTCCTGGTTTTCATCGAAGAAAATTATTTATAGGAATGAAGTGCTGCCCAAATTACTATTTTAACATCCGATTATTTCACGGTGAGTTCAAATTATAAGAAGAATTGTACGTTATGTGTTATATGTGCAATATGCTTTCCCGTGTTATTATGAGAATGAGCTATACATTTGACCACGAAGTGAATGATTTAGCATCACATGGTTATTAGTATGTAGCCTTTGACCATGAAGTGAATAAGTAAGCTTGACTTTGGCATTGGCAGAATGCTAGATATGGCTGAAAGCCTGTAAATTCTAGCAAAATGTTAATTCATAAATCATTTTTTTTGTGCCACTTGGAATAAAGTCTTATTGATGTATATCAATTTGAAATTGTTGTATCTCATTGATTGTAAATCTTTGAATCAGATCATTTGTTGATATGGAAAGTTTGTCACATGATTCATATATGCCTTTGTTGTTCATTGTTCCTCTTTGATTCTGTCATATTAGTGTGTATATATATATATATATATATATATATATATATATATATATATATATATATATATATATATATATATATATATATATGGCATAACATTATAATTTATCTATTTTTGAACTCACTAAGCGTCACCGCTTATCCCTCTAAGTTTTTAACTATTGCAGGTAATAAGGATCCAGTATAGACACATACTGTTGGAAGATATAGAATAGTTAATAATATTACTTTTGTTTTTAGTGATCGTGTATGTATAAAATTATAATTTCCTGGGTAGTTATGTAATATACTAAAACTTAGTCGGTTTATATCCAGTCTTTTGTAATTAAACAATCAATGTAAAATATTGTTTATGAATATGCATGTAGCATGTTTTGGAGTAACATGATGTAAATTTTAGAGAGGGGTTCTCTCAGTCATGGTATCAGAGCAGTAGTTTAAATGAACTAAATACCACAGATTGGTATTTAGAATATAACCGTCGGAAGTTCAATATATGAATGGATTCATTAGGAGTATACGGATACAAACCATAGGAAAGAATTAAGGGGAGTATTAGATAATGATAAATCTTAATATTTTAAAGTACTAAGCTACTTGAAATTTTTTTGAGCATTAGTTTAGGCGAACTAGAAATGGTAAGTATTTGTAGGCTTAAACTTAAATTGCTAAGTAATGATGGTACGATGTGTGCCTAGTATACTTTAGGTTGAATACCTCACTTGCTATAGTGTGCACTAGCATACATTAAGGGAGATGCCTTATATGCTAATATGTACTAAAAGATAAATAAAATACCCAAAAGCGCGAACACGACTTTGAGATATGTAGTGTCACTCTTTCTCTTCCGAAGCATCCACATGTCGATACAACTAGTTCTGTTTCTTCTACTCCATCGACATGAAACTTTTCGAAGTAATAAGGAGACTTATAATGGTTGACATCGATAAAGAGTCAAAGGATATCGTACAATAAAATTTATCAAGTGATATCGTATATAGTGTATTAATACATATAGAGTGGTATTGTACATTGAAACTATGTTTGATAAAATAATAACAGCTTTGGAGGAATGATGTGTGTTCAAAGTATGTTCGGACGAGATGAATGCTATGGTGTAATCCATGAAGTTGTTCCACTGCTGACCAAATTAAAGCAGTGATTGCGTACAGAGTTAGAAGAACTAAAGATGGTGATAAATACTTCGATGATATCGATACTGATGTTGTGCAAGATTTAGAAGAATTCAATGAAGATCAAAGGAAAGGCTAACAAAGTTTTCAGTCTCAATAGGCCAAGACCTTGCCTAACTTTGTGATGTAGTATGCAGTTCGTGTAGTATGGTAAAAGCTGATATGTAACCCTATGCAAGATGCTCAGACTAAGTATTTAATAATATCGAGTGATAATTGACTTCTATCACATCGTTATGAAAGTTCCATAGTGTATTAAGCCGACTTTAACATACTTGATTAGGATGGTGAAATGAATCATTTAGTTAGGCCGAATGAATTACTATTCAGAATAAGGTAGAGTATACAGTTGAAGAAGATATACACTCATAGTGTTGTATGAGAAGAGATGTTGCTATTAGGAATGACATGGAACCAAGTCGAAGCTAGTAGAACATGCTAAGATGCAGTGAAAATGCAAACTTCCTAGGATAAATTCCTATAAAGTAGACTTAAAAGATACACCCGTGAGAGGAAAATTTTCCCATATAAAGGAATGAAGATGTCATGAAAGGATAACGAAATAAATAAATGTGCATAGTGATTTGCATGAGTTAGACGATGATACACATAGTTAGAGACTGTTTGTCTCCATACTACTAGAGTAAATTTTGTTATAGTATATCTTGTAAAGTAGACACTACCTGATAAAGAATTTATATGAAGAATTTGGAAGTGAAATTCCTATCGACCTAGGAAAAATATTAGGATATGCTAGATCGAGCTTATACATAAAAGAATTTTAGAAGGTAAATTTAAGAAATCCAAGATACGTTTGATAGAAATGTGAAATCCCTAATTGAGTCTAGGAGAAATTGTTTTATGAGCTCGTTTGAACACACTTAGGTGTGATAAGTTGCCTTATGAAAACTTTTGTATGGTGACTTGGGAACTGCGAGACAATACTTGGGACGAGTATGAGTAGGTGTGAATAGTAGTAGAGGCCTATACTACTGGAAGCACATGACTCACACTTGGATCATGGAAAGTCACAAGGTTACCAATAAGTTAGAAATTTATTTATGTTTTTGTTCGAGTATGTCATTACCTTCATTTTGGTGATGACTAAGAATATGATTGTCGTGCAGACCTTAGTGGTCATAAAAAAATTGAGTTTAGTTAATATAAACCTACGAAGTGAGTTGATTGGTTCAGAGAACCATGTTTTGTGTAGCGACGAAACTTTAGTCGGAAGATTGAAGAAGGAGATGGTTGAGGTAGTCGATAAAAGTATAACAACCTTCATTAAGGATTAAGAAACTATTAGCTAGAAATGCTACTAGTTATAAAGATATTATATCATATTAGAACATGAAGGAAAGTTTCTACTATGATAGTGTTTGACTAATAGAAATAAAAGTATAGTTCGTTGCCTGTCTGTTGCGTTATGAAATCAAAGGTCATTAGAATATGAGCATTCGAGTTGTTATTGTAACAAAAGTTAAGACCTAATATTGGATTGAGTCTATAAATCGAAATTAAGAAGGAGCAAAAGTCTGTAATGAGCATTGAGTTTTAACTCAGAGATTAGGACCAAAAGCCCAATAGAGAACGAAGAGCAAGTGCAGATTTGAGCACCGCCATCAATTAAGAAGTTTGAAGAGTTTGAAAATCGTTTAGTTAAAGGAACGCAAGGACTGGAATGCTATGAGTGGTTCATTTCTCATCAACTCTAGACCTCCTCATATCTTATTTTATTCTGATGCCTCAGATTCTTTTGTGTCTCATGAAACTGCGTATTCTTTTCAAATTGCTTGTTATACATTCGCCCAATTATTTCATGTAGATACCGCGGGAAGTGTATCATTACTTGTTGATAAAGTCTATAGAGATTGTGTCATAGAAATTGAAGGTTATAGTTTTCTTGCTAACTTGATTTCTATCTCCTTACCCAATTTTGATATTATTCTCGGCATGGATTGATTAATAAAGAAACACGTAGAACTCTTGTGCTACGAAAAGATAATACACATTCCTATTGAAGGAGAGAATTCTATTTTATGTCATCGGTAAACAAAGACTTAAAATCTTAAAAATAATCTCTTTCCTAAAACTCGTAAACTTACATCGAAGGAGTATTCTACTTATCTAGCCTATACAGTTGATACCTCAAAAGAGGAGAAGAAAACTGTAAATGATATTCCCGAATAACCTGACGCTTTCCCTAATGATTTGCCTAGACTATCCCAGATAGATCCAATAGAGAAATACGCACAAGTATACTTGGATGAAACTGTTGCGAGACATGGTGTGCCGCTAAAGATTACTTTCGTTGGTGATAGTAGCTGCACTTCTCATTCTCAGACTAGTATGCAATGTAAATTGGGATCTCGAGTTGCTCTCAGTACAACTTATCATCCCAAGTAGACGGTCATACAGAGAGAACGATCCAAACAGTAGAAGATATGCTTCGTGCATGTGTCTTGGAATTTGGTGGTAACTGGGACAAATACTTACCTCTTGTCGAGTTTTCATATAATAACAGTTACCACGCACCAATCAAAATGCCACCATATGAAGCACTATATGGACGAAGATGCCGTAGTCCATTATGTTGGCGTGAAATAGGCCAGAAAATCCTTGCATGCCCTGAATTGATTCAAGATACCATTGACAAGATTCAAATTGTACGAGAAAGAATAAAAGCGGCCCAAGATCGACAAAAGTCCTATGCAGAAAGGAGGAGACGACCGATAGAATTCCAGGTGGGTGATTTCATAATGCTGAAGGTATCTCCATGGAAAGGCATTATGCGATTTGGAAAGAAAGGAAAACTAAGTCCTAGATTTGTTGGTCCTTTCAAAATCATCCAGAGAATTGGTAAGCAAGCATATCGTTTGGAATTGCTGAAAGATTTGGCAGGTATTCATGATGTGTTTCATATGAGTTATCTGCGTAAATGTTTTAGCATATATGATGAAGCAGTTTCATTATCCGAGGTGAAACTATATAATAAGTTGAGATATGTAGAAGAGCCTGAAGAGATCGTAAACATAAGAATGATTGAATTGCATAACAAAGAAGCGGAGTTGGTGCTTGTCAAATGGAAACACCATAGTGGTTCAAATTATACTTGGGAAATTACGGATGAGATAAGAGTGAAATATCCCCATTTGTTTAATTCGTTGTAATTTTGGGGACAAAATCCTTAAAAGGTGGAGGTATTTGTAACATACACGTTCAGTTATCATCTTTTGTTTAAAGAGAAATATTATTAAATAATATATGATTTAGAGTATTGAGTTCTAACAAGATACTTTTATGAAGAATTGAAGTAAAACTATGTTTAGAATCATTTGGGAAGTATTGGAAGTCTTATGAGATTTCAAACAAAAGTCAAATATTGAAATTAACGAAAATATAAAGTTGGAAATATATAAAAATAATGTTATTGCAAGTTGTAGATTATCTCGTTAGAAACATTTAAGAAAAAACATCATCGAAATCCGAGTTATAACGAAGAAGTTATGACCAATCGAAGACCGCGACAAAACCGGCAAAACACTATTTACCATAAAAAGTGAGTTTTCGATAAACTACTTTTTAGCTTTAGTGATCTAAATGAAAGTCGTATTATTCGTTAAAATGAGAATTTTCATAAAAAAACGTCAAAATCTGACTTTGTATGAGAAAATTATGATTTTTCTAAGTTTCGGTATAGTAGTATACATCTAAAAACTCAAAATAAAGATTGAGTGATGACAAAACCTAAACGAGAATCGAATGTCTCGTCAATAGTAGTACAACGGTAAAAAGACAGACGAAAACAAATGTCGGATGAAGAAGTTATGAATTTTTAACGGATTTTCATGTCCCTGTCTGTTAAAATTAATAATATTAAAAATAATTTCAAAATTAGCCAACGGAATTCAAACGGAAGTTGTAGAGTATAATCTCGCCTACACGTGCATATAAAGAACGTCGAAAATGGAGCTTGTATGCGAACGTTATGAAGTTTTAAAGATTTGGGGACAAAATCCGAGAAATCTCGCATGCATGGCTCGGCATAGGCGACGTCTCCCCTTTTTGCAAGCCTGCCCCGTGTCCATGCTGGTGACTCATCAGATGCGCGGCCCATTCCGAGACCAACCTGTGTCTTCGTGGTGGAGGCTTCCAAACCGAGACGCTTGTCTCGCCCTTTTTCCGATGCGCGCCACCTGCCCCCCCTTGCATTCAAGCCATGTGCTTCTCCCTTCTCCCCTTCGGCCGAGCCTCACACCTATATAAGGGAGGTGTGAACCCTCCCGGTTTCGGTTGGTATTTTCCATACTTTTTCACACTAAACTTTATTTAAGCCCCTCGAAGCCTTGGGAACCTACCAAACACCCAAATAACGTCTCGAAGTGCCCGAAGACCCTGAGAAATTTATCTTTTTGGTTTGAAGCTCAAGGCTCGGTTTTCAATAAAGCTCCTGGTTTTCATCAAAGAAAGTTATTTATAGGAATGAAGTACTGGCCAAATTACTATTTTAACCTCTGGTTATTTCACAGTGAGTTCAAATTATAAGAACAATTGTATGTTATGTGTTATATGTGCAATATGCTTTCCTGTGTTATTATGATAATGAGCTATACCTTTGACCACGAAGTGAATGATTAAGCATCACATGGTTATTAGTATGTAGCCTTTGACCATGAAGTGAATAAGTAAGCTTCACTTTGGCATTAACAGAATGCTAGATATGGTTATTAGTATCTAGCAAAATGTTAATTCAAAAATCATTTATTTTTTGTGCCACTTGGAATAATGTCTTATTGATGTATATCAATTTGAAATTATTGTATCTCATTGATTGTAAATCTTTGAATTAGATCATTTGTTGATATGGAAAGTTTGTCACACGATTCACATATGCATTTGTTGTTCATTGTTCCTCTTTGATTCTGTCATATTAGTATATATATATATATATATATATATATATATATATATATATATTTATATATATGGCATAACGTTATATTTTATCTATTTTTGAACTCACTAAGCGTCACCGCTTATCCCTCTATGTGTTTAACTATTGCAGGTAATAAGGATCCAGTATAGACACATACTGTTGGAAGATATAGAATAGTTAATAATATTACTTTTGTTTTTTATGATCGTGTATGTATAAAATTATAATTTCCTGGGTAATTATGTAATATACTAACACTTAGTCGGTTTATATCCAGTTTTTTGTAATTAAACTATCAATGTAAAATATTGTTTATGAATATTCATGTAGCATGTTTTGGAGTAATATGATGTAAATTTTAGAGAGGGGTTCTCTCACTTTTGTACCTTGACCATTGACTTTGACTTTGACCAAGTTTAACTAAAGGGTATTTTTGGTATTTTGAGCTATAGTTAAGCCTTTGTCACTATCTATTGAATAGGTGACATATAGAGCAGGTATTCGGAGTAGTGTATTGTTCATCTATTGAACAAATTGTGTGGTAGATTTCTTTACTTCTTTTTAGGGTCGAAGCCACCAATTCTAGCCTCTTAAGTTATGTATCTTGGTATCGAGGATGTTGTTTATAGTAGTGATCTGTACATTTACTTGCTAGTCTGTTAACTGGTTATATGATTGTCTATTGTTGGATATATGGTGTTTGTTATGCGCATGTCGACATGGTATGGTGGGTTGTCACTGTATTGCTTTGTGTTGTAAGTTAATAGATCGGGGCATTCCAACTGGAAGGTTGTGGGCCAGACATAATCCATCCAATAGGTTGAGCACGCGTTATGTATTTTGCATTCCAACTAGAAGTTTGTGGGCCAGGGGTAATCTAACCAGGAGGTTGTGTACCCGTTATGTATTAGGCATTCCAACCGTAAGGTTGTGGGTCATCGGTAATCTAACCAGGAGGTTGTGGACTTGTTATTTGTTTGATTATATCTTTGTGTGGTGGTACTTTAGGGGAACTCATTAAGCTTTGGCTTATAGTTTTAGTTTATGGTTTCATGCAAAATTCAAGAATCCAGGTATTCCGTTATGTCCTTGAAGTATTTCATTTTTGGCAATTTTGGACCCTTCGTACGCTGGGCGTACATATTTGTACGCTTAGCATACGCTTGTGCATAAATCCTGTAGCATAGGCTTATACGCAGGGCGTACGAGTAGGTATCCGGGGTGTACGAGGCTAAGGACCAAAACCCTAATTTCATGGATTGGACCCGATTTAAACACACTCATATCATTTGGGTCAAACCCTAAACAACCTCCATAGCCTATTTTCGTCCATAAACCGTATATTTGAAAGAGAGTGTGAGTTTCGAGCTTAAATATGATTTTGGTTTCCATTTTATTGGGTTTGCAAGAAGGATAAGGTTGTATTCAAGCCTTGAACATGGGAAGAACTTGTGGATCCAGCATCTAGAGCACCTTAGTGAACTAATCCTTTTTGTTAATTGAGCTAGGATTTTGTAAAAGTCCACTTTTGGGTCCAAAAATCCTCTCTTGTGAATTTGGGCAACTCCAGATGTTAGGAAGGTTAGATATGAGGTTCTATAGCTTGGTTATAGCATAAAATGCAAACTTGATGACTTCTATGGCTCCATACTTGAGTTAAGATCCTTGGAAAGGCCTTAATTAAATAGAATGAGGTGTTGGGATACCATGTGGCATGCAAGGGTATAAAGTTGCCAACTTTATGCCCTAGGACCTTTTAATCGACTCATATCTGGACTTGGATGTTGAGTTTCCACGTATTAAGCATTTAATGGTTGTTGGTGCATAATATATTTTTACGCTGGGCATACTAACTTGTACATTGTGCGTACCGCCGGTGAGCTTAGTATGCTTAGCTTACTAAGGTTGTACTGTTGGTGCACGCCTTCAGCGGGTGTTGGGCTTTCGATAGGGATTTTGAGCCATTTGGACCCCGCTTAGCCTTGAGCCTTTCTAGGCCTTATTATCCATTATTAATTTAGGGCTTGGATGTTGGGTCCATTATGGAGGGAGGACTTTTGGGCCTTAGTTGAGAAGTTTGGACTTAGGAATTCGACCTATGTTTTAGATTTGTGAAATGATTATAATTAGGATAAATCATGTTTATCTAGTGTGAGGTTACCAGATCAGCAGCCATGCAATATTTTTACCAGCAGTCTGTGGTGAGTCTTCTCACTATACCAATGGGTTGAAGGCACCAACGTTGGCTCATTACTTGACGTGTGGTCTTGTTAGTTGATATATAATGGTTTTGTTAGTTGGTATGCAATGATTAATGTGAAGACCATGGAGGGAGCCCATGGAACTTAGATATCAGACCATAGGGGAGCCCATAGCATTCCAGGTAAAGACCATGGGGGAGCCCTTTGTACTTGGATGTTACACTACGGGGATAGCCCATAGCATTCCAGGTACAGACCATGGAGGGAGTCAATGGAAAATCTATATATATGTTGCTTGGTATTATGTTGTTGTATGTTTTGTGTTATTTTAGGAAATCACTAAGCGTTTACTTACAATATGTGTGGGTGTGTCAGGTAATTCTGGTTCTCTAAGGAGAAGGGCCTGACTTGATGGTGCAACATACACTCTCCAGTAGTTCCGCATATATTTTTTTGGTTACTTTGATCTTTTGGATATGATGTGGTGTAACGGAATTTTAGAAAACAAAAATTGATTTTAATTTCTAATTTTTAAATGAAAATTTCGTATCTAAATTTTTGGGTTGTTACAAGTTAGTATCAGATCCTTGATTTGAGGATTCGAGCACACTCTCGGGTGTGTCTGAAAACTAACTGAGGAAATGGTAAACCCTTTCAAAAGAAACAAAAGTTTAATTTTTCTGAAAACGGTTTTCTTAAGTAAAACGGAGAGTGCGATGCGCGCATTTTGGTGGAGCTCAAGTAAGCGTTCCCAATGTATTAACCATGCTAAGAATATATTCTTGGAATTGATGTTGACTCTGTTATTTGCTAAGTGTATGCTTTTAAAGTTGTATATGTCTAGAATTGCATAGCCCTAGAATGATGGATTCTGCCATACTTGATGTTCCTTGTTTGGTTGTGGTTTTATAGTAGAAGCTTTACTTAACAATCTATGTGATTCTATTTGTGTATCACTTTCTTGCATAGGGGAACCTATGGTGTTGATTTAGGGTTCTGGTTCTATGAGGATTGAGAAATCCTAGGACAGTCTAGGAAATACGAATATTTTGTGTCTTGTGGGTCATGTTTATTCTGTGGTTGGGTGAATTAGAGGTATCAGGTATGGCCTTGAGGAAAGTACATGTAGGTGTGGAAGGTAGTATTGGGCCCATACTACTGGTAGCACAAGACCTATACCCGATATAGGGACATACATGGAAGATCTAAGGAGTCTGGTGGGGTGGACCCATTCAAACTTCATTATCATTTGTTTTCCATGTTGTATTTTCAGTTAAGGATAGTGATGGCTACTCGATGAGATTCAGGTTCGTGATCAGGATCACGATCAGGTTCAAGCTCTGTTGCAAAGCCTATTGACTAGAGGTCACGCGAGATTATCACAACTTAGGTTACTCGTGGCATCCTCGATTCTACCACGATGATTTTTGGAGCCGTCGAGGAGGGGATCATGAAGATTTTGGAGGAGCGGCTCAGGTCATTTCGATCTGAGATCACTGCGGGTTAGATTGGGACTCGAACTCCCTGATTCCGTGAGTTTAAGGCATGTAGAGTGCCTGAGTTCTTTGGGGTTAAGGATTCCATCACTAGCAATTGCTGGATCACTAACAAGGACAATCCTCAGCGCACGAGCTTCCCTTATTCCTGGAGTTCAATACGTGCAGAGCGCATGAGTTCTTTGGGGTTAAGGACTTCATCACTAGCCATTGCTAGATCGCTAAAATGGACAATTGTGACAACTTGAAATTTCTATTCTATACAACCATTCAATTCAATAGAAGTCAGAACAGTTTCTGCTAACTTTCAAGCTTTTTGGAATAAGTTTGAATGTTTTAAAGTTAGTGCTTCAGAAGTTAACAGGAGAGAGGATGCCCTAGGGTTTTTTTGTGCATCAAAAAAGTTCCAAAAACTCCAAGAGTTTGGAGTTTACGGCCCAAATGGTATTTGGACCGTAAACCCTAATGGCCATATAAGTGAGATTTAGTTATTTTATCACTTTTTTACCATTTCAAGCTAGAACTCAAATCCTCTCAAGTAACATCCGAATTTTCCTTCTTGATCTTCAACTTGTAAGTGTTTCTAGCCCTAATAAGTTGATATCTATCTTAATCTAGTGATCTAACACACTTCCATCCGTGAAATCATTCCAAAAGTGTAGATCTTCAAGTTTCACCTAGAACACCAAGAATACACACTAGTGTTCTTGGACTTTTAGCACCTTTTCAAGCTTCTACCTAGTAAGTACTTCTATCCTAGAGTATTATAAGGCTTGTTACACTTTTAAACATCAAGAAAACACCCAAGAAAGTCAAGATCAATGGTGTTCACGGTCCAAAATGTTCTTGGACCGTAAACCCTAAAAATGGTGCCAAAGTGTGCCCTAGTCCCTTCTAAGCCTTGGAAACTAGCCTAGATCCCTTCCTTGATCAGCTTAGTACTTGAAAACATCAAATGACCATAAACCATATGGGTTTATGACCGTAAACCCAAAGGCAAATGGTCCAAGGACAGTAAACTCCTTTTAGGAGTGAAATGGTGCCCTAAACACTTCCTAAGGCTTAGACATGAAGTAGGAATGCTTAGAATGACTTGTAAGACTTCAAAACACAAAATGGTGAAGGTACCATGAGTTTACGGCCGTAAACTCATGGGTTTACGACTGTAAACTCCAATGGAGTTGGTCCCAAAACCGTAAACACCTTTTAGTGCCATTTCACTTCCCTTTGATGAATCACATGTGATTCCAACACTTGATCAAGGTGTTTCCTAGTCCCTGAAGGCGTTTCCTTTCATATAGTTGTGTATAAAAACTATATTCATGTCAATATGTGTCCTTGTATGTCATTTAGGACTTATTGTGTCTTGGGACTTCATTCGGGGAACTTTCTCATCCTGACACGCATACCCGTTTGAATCACCCACATCAGGTGAGTTCATACCCCGTAATGAATCTTTTAACTGTTTTAACTATTTTAAGGGGGGATGCAAGTTGAACACAATGATAATTGTGTAATTGTTTGTTACAAACATCTTTCAAAATGTTACTTATTTTATTTATAAGTTGTCAAAAAATTTCAAAACTCTTTTAAAGTTATGTTACTTTATAGTTATACAAAACTCTGTTTTTAAGGTACAAGCATAACTTAGTAGATAAACGAGTCTTTTCAATAACGGTCCAAGTAGAACATTAGTAAACTATAATAGGTATAGTTTAGGAGAATGCTATAGATTACTTCTAGTACAATGAAGCACACAAGGAGTCATTTCATACAAGACTCAAACAAACAGTGAAGAGAATCAAACAATACCGTACAGAACATAACAAACAAGTTAAGTTGATATAGCAAGAGAACACACACACAGGATCTAATTATACCAATGAATCACTAACTCATTGTTTTAAACAAAAGGTGATAGCTATATTGGGTATACATGATCTTATAACTTTAATGTGAATTACACGGCTTGCAAGAATTTTCAGGAGTCGCGTTTGGTTCCCTTAATCTCTAGACAGGGAGAGCATTTAGTAGGGGTCCTAGCCTTCACATTATAACCGTAATAAAACAAATATGTTTTAGGTTACTAGTACATCTGTATGTCATTATAAACGACCTCTGTGTACTTACTTTTCCCATTACTTTCATAAAGTGACAGTACCACTTGAAAGTCGAACTATTTTCTAGTCAAGATAGTTATAAACTAGGGAAAATATACTTTTACAATCGACAATCGGAAAAGTCGAGTCTAGCACATAACAGAAGATGCCTTGGTAGAAGGCTATGATTAAAAGTTAGGACCACCATGCTAGTCTTATGATTCCTTAATGTATACACCACATCATACATATATACCAATAGGTTCCGACAGCTAACAGGATGTGTTCTCTCCGCTTCATTTCCTGTTCCTCGTTGGGTTGTGGGATTGGGACGGATTCACCCAATCTATTATCTACCCGATTCTGTATACATGTATGCTTAGTATACATTAAGTCATCATAAGGGTACCAGGTATGGATCAGGTTATAGGACACAGAGTTGAAGGACAGTTTTTCTAGTACAAAACATACTTTCCAAAGTCAGTACTTTTGGTATAGAAAACTAGAAACTTCCCAGAAATGGATTTAATCCATTTTATTAAACCGGTACAGTTTTAAAGACTTTAGGTGAGTAACTCTATAATACCTTAGTTTATACACCATGTTTATATATATAACTAATACCCAATAGGTAGTTAAATGTGTGTTTTCTGCCTTACTTCCAGTTCCTCGTTGGGTTGTGGGCTTAGGGCAGATTCACTCAATTAACTTTCTATCCGATATCATATTATATATAGCAGTATAAACTAAGCTATTATAAAAGTAGTCACTGTGGTCAGTATTTTACTATAAGAAATATAGGTTTTCTTAAAGAACTTTTCATTAGATATAAAGGAACCATTACAATTAACTCCATGAGTAACAAGTGATTACACTTGGGTTATATATGACAACAATCTAGCAACCAATGGGATATGTGCTATCCGCCTTACTTTCTGTTCCTCGTTGGGTTGTGAGCTTAGGGCAGATGCGCACAATCGATTGTTTGTTTACTCTGAGTCTTATATAACTTGTACCCACTTAGTACACATAGAAAGGCTTGTAGTGTCATTTTACTTAACTTTCATTCAAGTAGGAAATATAGGATTTTTTTAGAGGAACAGGCTAGCTTTTCAAAACATAACTTACGACTTACACCACTTTTACATATACATTTTCAACAACATTTTACAGCTTACTCACTTCAATAAAATCTTATGAACTCACCAGCTTAATTGTTGATCAACTCTTTCAAATAACTTGTATTCTCAGGAGACTATTAGACAGGTGCTCGTGCTGGGGATTCAGAAGATGAAGCATTATAGCTTCAAGTCTTGTTTTGTTATTTGTGTATGAATTCTATGTTTTGTGAACACACACATTGTAAACACTTTCTTTCGAAATGAAATGGTTGTTCATTACTTGCTTACCATATACATATCTCATGATACTAAACATGACGTCCGCCACCCCTGAACGTTTCCGCCGTTCCGGTTTTGGGGTGTGACAACAATCCTCAGCACACGAGCTTTTTTCCTGAGGCAGAAAAAGTGGGATTCGCATCCTGCAAGCTGAGGGACCATGCACATGATTGGTAGGTGGAGGTGACCCAAGAGGTAGGGACCGCGGGAGTGACGCGATGACATGGGAGGTGTTGCTGTAGAGGTTTGATAAAGAGTTTTCATCATCCATTGAGGTGCATCGATTGGTAAGGGAGTTCCAGGACCTTCATCAGACCTTAGAGATCACCGCAACATTTAGGGAAACGGCACTGCTGGTTCTGTAATACGTTGCGGATGAGGAGATAAAGAAGACAGGGTATCATTCAATGCTGAGGGATGATATCTGAGAGTTCATGAGCTTTTTGAGGTGCAAGAACCTGAATGACATGGTGGAGAAGGCCCGGGAATGGGAAATTGAGTTGGAGATCCTGACAAAGCCTAATACCTTTGATCCTCCCAGTAGAGGCTAGTAGGGTCGGGGCCGTTGTGCCAAGTGCGTCAGGTCGCAGAGTGGAGCCTGTCGGGTAGCATGCTCGACATCTTATGCCTTTGGCCAACCAAGCCACAAGAGCAGGGATTGCCCCAAGAAGGGCTTGATTTGTTTCCAGTACAACCAGATCGGCCATAAAAAGGCTGATTGTCCGAGACTGTCTGGTGGGGCAGTGGTAGCGCCTACGCCACCCACCTTAAGGATTACTAATGGTTGACATGGCAAGGTGGAGGCTCCTGCGGTGAAGAGTAGAGCATTCCTGGTGACCACCGACGAGGCATGTGCGGCGCTGGATGTCGTGATGGATATGTGATTTGTCTCTATCTTTATCGTTTATTTATTATACTTATGTTGTTATGATCTTGTATAAGGACCTTTTTCGTCGATGGTTTATCGGCTCACATTCTTTTTTATTCGGGGGCGACCTGATCCTTTGTGTCTCTTGTGCTCAGCAAGAAATTTCGAGATTCTCCGGGGACCTTGGATTCCCATCTTGACGTGGAGATTGCAGATGACCATACTGTGAGCGATGAGATGGTGTTTCAAAGATGTGTTTTCAACATTTTCGACGAGAGGTTTCCTATCTACTTGGTACCAATTCCCTTGAGGGGATTGAAGTTGATTGCCGGGATGGACTGGTTAGGGCACAATGGAGCCTTAATTGACTGTGACCGGTAGTTGGTGAGAGTTCAAACCTCGAGTGGGGGAGAACTAGTCATTACGGGTGAGAGAGGTCCGCATGCGCCAACACTCTGTTCGACAGCAAGGGCTAGGAGGCTTCTTTAGCAGGTTTGTTCTGGGTTTCTAGCTTATGTTTCAGATTCAAGGGCGGTGGCTACAACAGAGTTGAGCAGGGTACCTATTATACGAGACTTTCCCGATGTTTTTCCTGAGGAACTGTCGGGAGTGCCTACCGTGAGGCAAGTTTAGTTTCCGATTGATTTGACGCTTGGTGTGGCTCTGATAGCCAAGGCGCAACATCGCCTAGCTCCGCCTGAGATACAAGAGTTGTCTACGTAGCTGCAAGAGCTGCTAGACATGGGTTTTATATGTCCGAGTAGTTCCTCGTGGGGGGCACCGATCCTATTTGTGATAAAGAAAGATGGTTCGCACAGGGTGTGTATCGATTATGGGGAACTCAACTAGCTAAGGGTAAAGAGCCGTTACTCGCTTCCGAGGATCGAAGATTTATTCGATAAGCTTTAGGGTGCATCTTGGTTCTCGAATATTGATCTGCGGCCTAGATCTCATCAGATGAGGATCAGGGATGAGGATATACAGAAGACGACCTTTAGAACTCGTTATGGTCATTACAAGTTTGTGGTGATGCCATTCAGGCTCAATAATGGTTTAGCAGCGTTCATGGATCTCATGAATCGGGTATGACGACCGATGTCGGATCAGTCTGTGATTGTTTTTATTGATGATATTTTGGTCTACTCTAAGACCAAGGAGCAACATTTGAGGGAGGTATTAGAGACTTTGAGGAGGGAGAGGCTTTTTGCGAAGATTTCCAAATATGAGTTTTGTCTGTGAGAGGTGTAGTTTTTGGGGCATATTATCAATCAGGATGGTATCTTGGCGGACCCCACCAAGACTGAGGTTGTGATGCGTTGCGAAGTTCCAACGAACGCATCTGAGATTCGAAATTTCTTGGGCCCTTGTTGTAATGCATTGGGTATTATCGGAGATTTATCCAGGATTTCTCCAATATTGCGGAGCCTTTGTCATGTCTAACCAAGAAGAATATAACCTTTCGGTGGGGTCTAATCAACAGTTAGCCTTTGAGACTTTCAGACATAAATTGTTTTAGGACCCAATTTTGGCATTTTCCAAGGGATTGGATGATTTTGTGGTATACTGAAACGCTTCTATTTTGGGTTTGGGAGCTGTCCTTATGCAGAGCGGGCATATGATTGCTTACGCCTCGAGGCAATTGAAGCCTCATGAGGCAAACTACCCCAGTCATGATTTGGATTTGGGGGCGGTGGTGTTTGCCCTCAAGATTTGGAGGCATTACTTATATGGCGTTCGATGCACTATTTTCATTAATCATAAGAGTTTGAAGTATTTGATGGATCGACTGAATTTAAATATACGGCAGAGGAGATGCTTAGACGTGGTAAAAGATTTGGAGGCATTACTTGTATGGGGTTCGATGCACTATTTTCACCCCCGGGAAGGCCAATGTGGTAGTCGATGCTTTAAGTTGTAAGGCAGTGAGTGCTATGGTACCTCCAATTTATGGATATGATCAAGAAGGCATAGGTAGAGGGATTGAAAAAGGAAAATTGGAAGATTAAGCGGATTAGGGGGCAGATTCCATTGTCAGAGAAAACCGGGGATTATTGACTCATTGTTTTAGGGTTTGGATTCGACATTTGGTGGGTGCGACAAAGGATTTTCTAGAAGGTGCATAAGTCTAGGTTTTCTATCCACCTGGGGGCCACAAAGATGTACCGAGACCTGAGATTGAGCTACTGTTGGCCCTGTATGAAGCGAGAAGTTACTTTGTTTGTTGAGTGGTGTTTGACTTGTAGGAAGGTCAAACCTGAGCATTAGAAGCCTCACAGTAAGGTCTAGCCATTACCCATCCCCATGTGGAAATGGGAGGAAATTACCATGGATTTTATCACCAAGTTACCCAGGACGACGTGGGATGTTGACTCTATTTGGGTTAATGTGGAGCTGACTAAGATTGCTCACTTTATTCTGATTGTTGAGAGCATATTCGCTGAGAAGCTAGTGGATATTTATGTTCGGGAGGTAGTACTCAGGCACGGAGTGTTGCATCTATGGTCTCGGATCGTGATGTTCGGTTCACTTCCAGGTTTTGGAGGAAGTTTCATGAGGAGTTAGGCACTTCGCTACACTTCAGTACAACTTGTCACCCCCCAACCGATGGGAAAAGCAAGCAAACGATCCAGACACTCTAGGATATACTTCGAGCTTGTGTTCTAGACATTGGCGGGATTTGGGATACTTACGTCCCACTAGCAGAGTTTTCCTACAACAATAACTATCATGCTAGTATTGACCTACCTCCATTCGAGATGTTGTACAGAAGGAGGTGTAGGACTCCGGTTTGTTGGGGGAGGTTGGTCATTGGGTCATGGAAAAAACTGAAGTGGTGCTTAAGACCACTGAGTTGATTCAGTAGGTGCATGATAGGCTGCGAGTCACAGATAGTCTTCAGAAAATCTATGCGAATCGACATCGATCAGATCTTGAGCTTCAGGTGGGAGATTCCATATTACTAAAGGTCTCACCCTGGAAAGGTGTCACCCGCTTCCGGAATAGGGGCAAGCTGAGACCCCATTTCATTGGTCCATTCAGGATTGTTGGCCATGTGGGCAAGGCCACTTATCAGTTGGATCTCCGTGATGAGCTTAGTCAGATCCATAACACATTCCATGTGTCTGAACTATGGAAGTGTGTATCAGATAAGGCTGCAGTTATTTCATTGATGATATTCATGTGGATGAGAGCATGAACTATGTTGAGAGGACCATTGTAGTCTTGGACAGAAAAACTAAAGCGATTCGTAATAAGGTGGTGAAGCTAGTGAAGGTGCAATGGTATCACCGAAAGCGCTCTGAATGGACATGGGAGTCGGAGGAGGAAATGGAGAGCATTAACTGTATCTAATTGTGTCAGCAGACTTCTAGGACAATGTATAATTCATGTGGGGAAGAGTTGTGACATTCAAGAATCTATGTATTCCTTTTATTCCCATGAAGTATTTCATTTTCGGAAATTTTAGACACTTCATATGTTGGGTGTATATATGTCTACGCTTAGCGTACACTTGCTCATGCATTGGGTAGCTGAGGCTTATATGTGGGGTATACGAGTAGGTACGTGGGGTGTACGGAGTTGAGGGAAAAAACCCTAATTTCATGGCTTGGACCCTATTTAAACACACTTATATCATTTGGACCAAGCCCTAAACAGCCTCCATAACCTCTTTTCATCCTTAAACCCAATCTTTGCAAGAGACTATGAGTTTTGAGCCTAAAGGTGATTTTGGTTTCCATTTTAGTAGGTTTTCAAGATGGTGAAGGTGGTGTCAAGCCTTGAACGTGAGAAGTGTTTGTGGATCCAGCATGTAGAGCACCTTGGAGAGCTTTTGAAGTTATAAAGCTTACATCTTGATAATCCTTTTTGTTAGTTGAGTTAGGGTTTTGTAGAAGTCCACTTTTGGGTCCATAAATGCTCTCTTTTGAGTTTTGGAAACTCCAGAGGTTAGGAAGGTTAGATCAGAGGTTCTATGGCAAGGTTATAGAATAAAAATACAAACTCGATGACTTCTATGGCTCCATACTTGAGTTAAGATCCTTGGAAAGGTCTTAATGAAATAGAATGAGGTGTTGGGATACCATGTGGCATGCAAGGGTATAAAGTTGCCAACTTTATGCTAGAGGACCTCTTAATCGACTCAGATCTAGACTTAGATATTGCGTTTCCACCTATTAAGCACTTAATGGTTGTTGGTGCATAATCTATTGGTACGCTGGGCATACTAACCTGTATGTTGCGCGTACCACCGCTGAGCTTAGTACGTTAAGATTACTGACGTTGTACTCTAGGTGCACGCCTTCAGTGGGTGTTGGGCTGTCTGTATGGCTTTTGAGTCATTTGGACTCCACTTCGCCTTGGGTCTTTTTGGGCCTGGTGGCCCATTATTAATTTGGGGCTTAGATGTTGGGCCAATTATGGAGGGAGGACTTTTGGGTCGTAATACAGAAGTTTGGACTTAGGAATTGGGCCTATGTTTTAGACTCGTGAAATGATTCTAATTAGGATAAATCATGTTTATTCAGTGTGAGATTATAGACTAGCAGCCATGCAATATTTTTACCAGCAGTTTGAGGTGAGTCTTCTTACTATACCAATGGGTCGAAGGCACCAATGTTGGCTTATTACTTGGTGCGTTGTATTGTTAGTTGATATACAATGGTTTTGTTAGTTGGTAATCAATGACTTATGTGAAGACCATGGAACTTGGATATCAGACCATGGGGGGAGCCCATGGCATTCCAGGTAAATACCATGGGGGAGCCCATGGCACTTTGATGTTAGACTATAGGGATACCCATAGCATTCCTGGAAAAGACCATGGAGGGACTCTGTAACATACCCCAATTTGCGGTCATTTTAAAAATTTTATTTATACTTATTTGAAAATCAGAGTATTCATTTTAAATAGACCTTATATTCATTTATACTAGTGATTTACATCTCCTTTAATCTCTCAGTGTAATGTAGCTCCATATCGACACGTGTGATACAAATAAACTGGGTGGGTCTGGTTGGGAAACTTGGTAAGTATATATGGATTTCAATCCCACAATGTTATATATATATATATATATATATATATATATATATATATATATATATATATATACTAGAACTCACAACATATACAATTTCATCTCATATAAGAAATTTTACCCCACCCTGTCGATACTCTTGGATCTAAAATTAACCTCGTTACGTAATCCATACTCCCAGATCGAGTATGTCTAATCCATGCTCTCAGATCAATAACTATGCTCATTCCATATTCTCGGACTAGGGACAATTGACTATGTCTAGTCTATGCTCTCAAATCAATAACTACGCCTATTCCATACTCTCAGACTAGAGATAATTGACTATGTCTAATCCATGCTCTTGGATTAATGACGAATAACTATGTCTTATCCATACTCTCGGACTAAGGACAAATGACTAAGTCTAATCTACGCTCTCGGATCTATGACAAGTTTTAAAGTTCTACCCTCCATGTATATCTCATTCGTACTCATAAGGAGATACTACCCAATATTCCTCTTAATTAATTTAGGTTTACTCTGTATCCTAAGTCATCATATATTATCAGAGATGCTCTTAACACGTATTTCAGGCAATATAAAATATTTATCACACAAGCATACATTTAATACTTTAATCAATACATGTATTAAAATCATTTTCATGAAAGAGACTATGGACTCACTTGTTAATGTGATGATTCCAAACTCGGGCAACACTATGCTTCTAACAATTCTATTCTCCTTTGACGAGACGTAGTATCATTACCGCTAGATTTTAGTTTAATATTTATTGCAACTATTTACGAGCGATATTGTTTTATAAGTGCTAAACAATACTTTTCTACCACTATGTACAAAGAAGGGCCAGACATGAAACATTGTATGGAAGGACCATTTTGCCATTTAAACACTTCTGAAATCCAACAACACTATGGGGCCCTTCAAACCAGATTGCTCGTTCTACGAGTAGTTAAAAGATATTAAACCGAAACATAACTTATACTTAAGGTAGGGTAATCATATCTCACTTACTAGGAGGCTTGGCTAGGAACCGGGCTCTGCGGGTGCTAAACCCCCCGAGCCAAAAGATCTTCTTTTCGGAGCCTTCTGGCGCTCCAGGACTCGCCTCTTAGCACTTGGGAAGTACTAGGGATTAGGAGGGGTTTAGAGAGATATTTGAGAGAGAAAGAAAGGCTTAGCTATGAAGTATTGTTAAGAACCTTTCATCATACTTATAGGCTGGAGTTGCGCAGTATGCTGGACATACTCCTCAAGGTACGCTACGTGTATGAGGCTATGATACTCGTACGGTGGGGGGGAACTATCGTTCTTCAGATGGGGCGACGTGGAGTAATGTCAACTACGTGGGGGCGTACACGTGTCCCCTCACATCTTAACCCATAAACTTCTAAATTCTGTAACATTCGCATACAGGCTATATTTTTGACATTCTTTATATCCACGCTTAGTTATCAACGTAAGCTACAACATTCGCTTAAACACCATCGGTTAGTTTTGAATTTATTTTTAAATTTATATTTTAACAGGCTTAGACAGGTAAACTCCGTTAAAATTTCATAACTTTCTCATATGACGTCCATTTTCATCCGTCGTTATAACATTGAGCTCCTATTAATGAGATCTTCAATTATCATTTACGTTGTGTCGGCTAATAATCGGTCAATCTAAAATTCGAATTCCGGATTGTGCATTGCTATGCTAAATCATAGAAAAATCATAACTTCCTCATACGAAGTCAAATTTTGACATTCTGTTTACGCAGACTCTCAGTTTAACGTATACTATGACTTTTGTTTAGGTCTCTAAGGCTAAAAAGTAATTTATCAGAAATTGACTTTTTACGTTACACGGTGCATGTCATGTCGGTTTAGCCATAAAACTTCAACGGGCCATAACTTCTTCGTTATAACTCGGATTTCAATGTTCTTTATATGTACGGAACGCTTGTGACATATACTATAACTTAGTTAAGATTATTTATTCTATATAATCTTTTATTAAATATTCATTTTTTGACGCTTATTGTCTCTAAATTGACTAGCCCAAATCTACGGGCGTTACAGTTATCTCCCCTTTAGGATGATTACGTCCCCGAATCATCAACAAAACATGGCTTATATAATGACTCCATACGTTATCTTTTCTTCCTAGGTAATAACTTTAACTCCTATGTTCCTTCAAATGAGTATCTAACTCTTGGACTTCTTGACTACAGGTGGTGCTCGATCTTGCAACCGCTCTCTATCACACGTTGGACTTTCTCTCGTGACCTTCAAGTCAAAATCTCGATCCTTTTTGGAAACTCCTTCTTCTTCTTAATAGGCTTCATATAAGTTATTTCCTTCAATTACCATAATAGACCGATGGGTCATGTTCTAATGACCTCTCATCGTAGGATGCAACTCTTAGACTCAGGTCTTTTATAGTCATATTCTAGAATGGATGATACCTTCCTTCATGTCCCAATGTGATATAATGACATTCTATCATGTAGCATTTCTAGCTACAAGTTTCTTACTTTCAAGGTGATTGTGATACTTCTATTGATCGCTTCGATTATCTTTCATTTCAATCTTCTAGTTTAAGTCAGATGCTACATCAAACTTGGTTCTCTAAACCACGTAGAATACATATCTTAGTTGGACTCGATATGATATGACCACTAGGGTTGGAATAATAATCATCATCTTCTTAGTCATTACCGAAACGATGACAGACATGAACAAAATATAATCAATTACTAGCGCCTTGGCAGCCTTGTGACTTACCATGATCCAAGTGCGAGTCCTGTGCTACAGGTAGTATATGCTTCTACTACCTTTCACACCTACTCATACTCGTCCCAAGTATTGGCTCGTAGTTTTCCATGTCACCATACAAGAATTTCACTTAGCAACTTAACACACCAGATAACAAAACCAAGGTTTATATTATTTCTTGAAACGATTACATAGATGTTCAAGTTCACCCTACACCATGCCACTTGTATTAGGCTACACCACATGATACTATCTATATGGCTAATTCATACCCTGATATTTAAATATATAGATCATCACTCACGATAATTGTCACCTGCCTCATTTTGGATCATCTGGAATGCTCTTGCCTTTGGCTTTGGTGGTACGTTTGGCTTTGTCGCTCCTTACCTATTTGGGCAATCTCGCTTAAAGTGTCCTTCTTCACCAGACTTAAAGCATGTTTCTCTCTTGGCCGTGGATTTACCGGCATAGCGACTAGTTTTCCCACATTTGAAGCAGGTCAGCTCTTTAGAGCATCTCCCAATGTGTTTCCTTCTATACTTGTCTCACCACTTTTCTTCGTTTCTATCCCCATACCTCTAGTTATTTGGGTCAGACTTTGGGAACCTATTTTTCTTCTCGGAACTTGAAGACCCCTCAAACTTCCTTTTCTCGCCAACTTCAACTCTCTCTAGACCCTTTTCTTTTAACTGGATCTCAAAATTCCCGGCTACCCAGACGACAGCTTTCAAAGTGGTCGCTTGCTTGACCATCAGACCAAAATCTGCTAGCAATCCATTAGCAAACTTGTTGACCTTGGAGAGTTCAGTCGGAACCAAGATAGGTTCAAGCTTCATACAGAAACTTGTTGACCTCGTAGCATATTCGGTGATGCTCATCCTTTCCTTCTTCAAATTCTGAAACTCATTGTTGATCTCTAGAAGATCCTGCTAAGAGCACTACTACATCTTAAGTTGTACCAAAAACTTCCCAATACATCTTGCTAGCTTCTCCCTTGAACATGGTATCAACTAGTAACTCCCACCAGCTTAATACCCCAGTCTTTAACAGTGTAACCTCAAGAGTGGTCTTCTGTTTGTTAATGCAATCGCAACTTTCAAACATCATCTCCATCTCGGATATCCAATCCATAACTCCCATTGGTGTTGGACTTCCAAAAAGAATCGGCGGCTTGGATGCCATGAAATCCTTATACGTACATCCACGTCCATCATTTCCGCAATTGGGTTGGTTTCTTCTAACCATTTGTGGTCAGCTAGACTAACAATCTGACTATTTGATTGTTCAATGCTTAGTTCAGGTTGTACAATAGGTACAGTAGGTTCATCCCAATTAAGCAACATTTACCTCATTTCCTCCCTTTGTTCGGCCATCATAGCGCGAATCATTGCTTGGACTCCTGCCATCGTGATTGGCTTGGGTGCAGCTGCTACCTCTAGTGCATTCTCAATCACAGGCTGCTGATTAGCATTAACATTTCCATTAGCTTTTCCAAATCTGCTTCGATTTCCCACCATATCGATCTATTCACCAAATCAGATGTTTGGTGTGCAGTGAAAAGAATTTAGATAGGAAAGCTTTATTTATGATAGACTTATAAATCTCGTTATCTTTTCGAAAAGTTACATTCCAGTTCTAATACCATAATTAAACATTTAGAAATTTGAACACATAAAGTTTCTAGATTCGGTTGGCAACATACCATAGATCCGATCAAATGATAGCATCATAAAGTATCACCAATCATTTAACACATAAAAGCATTTTAGGCATCCTCCCTAAATAAGCTAGTGTCTATGTCTATTCAGGTGTACTTCCTAAAATATCTTAGACACTCCTCACAATCATCGCTTAGTATTCTAAGTTTACGTCTAGAAATAAATTCTTATTCCTAGTTCGCTTAAACTAATGCTCTGTTACCAACTGTGACATCCCCTAATTTGCGGTCATTTTAAAAAATTTATTTATGCTTATTTGAAAATCAGAGTATTCATTTTAAAGAATAACATTGCGGAATTTGTTCCTAAAAAAACATGATAAATACATTATAAAAGCGTTTCGGAATAAATGTATTTTGTTTATATAAAAACTTTAGGATGTCATCTTCAATACAGAAACATGAGCATAAACAGACCTTACATTCATTTATACTAGAGATTTACATCTCCTGTAATCTCTCAGTGTAATGTAGGTTCATATCGACACTTGTGATATAAATAAACTGAGTGGGTCAGGTTAGGAAACCTGGTGAGTACATAGGGATTTCAATCCCATAATGTTATATATATATATATATATATATATATATATATATATATATATATATATATATATATATATATATATATATATATGTTTTAGAACTCACAACATATACAATTTCACTCATATAAGTAATTTTACCCCACCCTGTCTATCCTCACAACAACATAGTCTATACTCTCGGATCTAAAATTATCCTCTTTACCTAATCCATACTCCCGGATCGGGTATGTCTAATCCATGCTCTCGAATAAATAATTACGCCTATTCCATGCTCTCGTACTAGGGACAATTAACTATGTCTAATCCATGCTTTCAAATCACTAATTATGCCCATTCCATACTCTCGGACTACGAACAATTGACTATGTCTAATCCATGCTCCCAGATTAGTAATAGATAACTATGTCATCTCCATACTCTCGAACTAAGGACAAATGACTAAGTCTAATCCATGTTCTCGGATTAATGAGAAGTTTTAAAGTTCTACCCTCCGTGTATATCTCATTCTTACTCATAGGAGATACCACCCATTATTCCTCTTAATTAATTTAGGTTTACTCTGTATCCTAAATCATCATATATTATCAAATATGCTCTTAACATGTATTGCAAGCAATATCAAATATTTCTCATGCAAACATATATTTAATACTTCAATCAATACTTGTATTAAAATGATGTTCATGAAAGGGACTATGCACTCACTTGTTAAAGTGATGATTCAAAACTCAGGCAACGCTTCGCTTCTAACAATTCTATTCTCCTTTGACAAAACCTATTATCATTACCGCTAGATTTTAGTTTAATATTTATAGAGACTATTTACGAGCGATGTTATTTTATAAGTTTTAAACATACTTTTCAACCACCATCTACAGACAGGGGCCAGACATGAAACACCGGAGGGCATGAGCATTTTGGCATTTAAGCACTTATGAAATCCAACAACCCTATGCAATCCGTCAAACTAGATTCCTCGTACCGCGAGTAGTTAAAAGATATTATAATAACACTTTGTATATCTCACTTACTAGGAGGTTTGGCTAGGAACCAGGCTCTGTGGGGGCAGAACTTCCGAGCCGAAAGCTCTTCTTCTCGAAGCATTCTGGCACTCTAGGACTCGCCTCTTAGCACTTGGGAAGTACTAGGGATTAGGAGGGGTTTAGAGAGATGTTTGAAAGAGGAAGAAAGGCTTAGGTGTGAAGAATTGTGAAGAACCTCACATCTTATTTATAGGCTAGAGCTGCGTAGTACGTTGGACGTACTCTTCGGGGCACACTGCATGTACTAAGTATTCTACACGTGTGGGGCTATGGTGTACGTGTGATGGGGCAGTTGTCGTTCTGCAGATGGGGCAAATTGGAGGAAGCTAGAACCGCGTATACGAGTGCACGAGGCGTAATGTCATCTACGCGGGGCGTAGACATGTCCCGTCGCATCTTAATCCATAAACTTCAAAATTCAGCAACTTTTGCATACGATCCATTTTTTTTTGTTCTTTATATCCACATGCAGGTATCAACGTAGTCTACAACTTTCATTTAGATTCTGTGGGCTAATTTTGAACTTATCTTTAAATTTATATTTTAACAGTCTTAGACAGGTAAAGTTCGTTAATAATTCATAACTTTGTCATCTGACGTCCTTTTTTTCTATCTTTATATCTTTGAGTTCTTATTAACGATATCTTTGATTCTCGTTTAGGTTGTGTCGGCTAAAAATCGGTCGATCTAAAATTTGAAATCCGGGTTGTGCACTGCTATGCTAAATCTTAGAAAAATCATAACTTCCATATATGAAGTAAGATTTGGACGTTCTTTTTACACACGCTCTCGGTTTAACGTATACTACCACTTTGGTTTAGATTGTTAAGGAAAAAAAGTAATTTATCAAAAGTTCACTATTCACGTTACGCGGTGTCATGCCAGTTTAGCCGTAAAACTTCGATGAGTCATAACGTTTTCGTTATAACTCGTATTTCAGCATTCTTTATATGTACAGAAAATTTGTGACATATAGTATAACTTAGTTAAGATTATTTATTCTAAATAATCTTCTATCAAATAGTCATTTTTTGATGCTTTGGTGTCGTTTGTTTTTTCGAAGCGAAAATGTCTGAAGTCTGCGGACCACCTCTACAACCCTATGTAGCAGAAGAGGAGGGATCAAATGGTTGCAGCACGTAATAATTTTTTTTTTGTTTTTTAACTTCTGCAGACTACTACAATAAGTTTAAGTAAGGTGTCAAGAGGTTTAAAGCAGAGGGTCAAGTGTTGCGCCACGCAGCACACGCATAGCAGTATTTAACTCAGAAGTCTTCTGAAAAACTAACAACTGTGGAGAGCCAAGTGTTGCGTGTGTGCGAAGTCTTCTGAAAAACTAACAACTGTGGAGAGCCAAGTGTTGCGTGTGTGTTACGCGGCACAACAATAAGTGGTTAGAAGAGGTTTTTTTTAAAACAAGCAGCACCTTATTGTCTCTAAATTGTCTAGCCCGAACCTGCAGGCGTTACAGAGTCCATGGAAAATCTATATACATGTTGCATGGTATTATGTGGTTGTATGTTTTGTATTATTTTGGGAACTCACTAAGCAATTGCTTACAGCCTGTGTGGGTGTTTCAGGTAATTCTGGTTCTAAGGGGAATGACCCGACTTGATGGCGCAGCATACACTCTCCAGTAGTTTCATATATATTGTTTTGGATACTCTAATCTTTTTGTTATTATTCTGATTTCTAATTTTTAAATGAAATATTTTATCTAAATTTTTGGGCTGTTACATTTTAGGTACTTTAGAGGATTGTGGGAAAGCAAATACGTGATCGAACATAACTTCCTGTTTTATGGATTGGGTCTGGGGAAAACCCTTATTTTGAAACTATATTTTTTGAAACAATGACTCTTTTTTAAACAATGATGTTAAATGGTTGATTTTGAAAATTTTAAATTTCTTTGATTTTTGGAGATGTTTCTGATAACGGTTGTGGATCGTCATTTCGTTAGAACTATTGACACTTCACCCTTTGGGTAAGATTGTGAGGAAGAAAGAATGCAGTAGATCTAGAGATGGTTATGTGTTTCCCTTTGGGGATGCATATTTTGGTAGCTCATCGAATTTGGTCATCAACAGGTGCATATGGTTTGAGTAAGATAGCATGAGAACACCTGGTCTGAATTTATTGGTATGGCTCTTAATTAGTTTGTAGCCCATGAGTTGGACCAAGAGTAAAACTGCCTAGCTCGTTGGTTGGTTGGGTGCGACCATTTTTGTATGATTTTGCATTGGTAGCAGCCTAGGCTATGCAAGGTATTGTGTGTGATAAAAGTGGACGGGTTGGGTTGTGTTTGATTAGTATCGAAAGGAATGTTGAATGGGATTTCTGCAAGAAAATGGGTTGATGGTCGAGTACCTTTAGACCCGGTAGTCATTTGGTTGAGACTCTTAGGTCTAGGATCATTAGTCTTATTGACAAGGTTAGATGCAATGCGTTGTTCTTGGGTGGCGGGAGACTTGGTGACCAGCTGGATTGGATCATGTGGTCAAAGAAATTTATTTATAATGGTATATTATTTGTGCAACGGAAGATGCTTAATGAATGGTTACTATATTGGACCCCATCTTCTTGTGGGCTGCCTATTAGGAGTTTTGTTTCCAGTGTGAGGAGTTGGTTCTGAAATCTCGAGTGATTTGTGAGGTGGAGGTATACCTAAGTTTATAAACGATTCCGACGCAATGTGTGAATTCTTGGATTGACCATCCTTATGCGTTTAGGGACAGGGGAATGGTGGCACCTTTTCAGGAGGTCAAGAGTATATTTAAAGTTTTGGGCAGAATTCACGATCAGAATGCTTAGAGTATCCCCTCATCACGATTTGGTGGTGTCACTAATCATGGGACTAGGAGTAGGTTCGAGGAGTGAAGGATCATCAGTCTTAGGGAAAGTTTTCTTACACTAATGGGTTCTCAGTTTCGAGAAGTATAGTGGCGAGGATGGTTTGTGGTTGTAGTGCTGAGAGTTCCCGGTTTGTGTGGTTTTCTCTGGAAGTTGGGTCATGCAGTTAGGGAGAAAAAGAAATTGTTGTGTTTGAGCATTTCCAAGTTATTTGGTTACTTGATGGAAGTTGGGGGTTTCCGAGTGGTCTCTCGAGTGTTATTTATAAGATGCCTTGATTCCAAAATGGTTAGAAGGAGATTATGGAAAATGTTGGTGAAGTTTTAGAAATCGTAACCGAGAGGAATTTTGAGGACAAAATCTAATTTAAGTGGAGGAGAATTGTAACATCCTGTTTCATAACATTTCTGATCCATGGACTGGAATTCGATTGTTTAAGGATTTGGGCCTTAAGGAGGCAAATTTTTGTCCTTATGGAAGGAGGTAATTATTGTTAATAGATCTTACCCTTGAATTATGTTTTGGGCGGAAGAATAGAAAGGGAAAAGTTATAGACCGGCTCTTCCATGAAATATGGATTTTTTATCGAGAGGTTTTTAGTCCAAGATACTTAGATAATACTATAGAGCTCTTCAACACCTTTTTGTGGATATAAAGAACATCGAAAATGGAGTTGGAACGAAGAAGTTATGACTGTTTGAATTTAGGGCGATTTTGGGTTGAGCCACATATGCTGGGCGTATTCAACGTGTATGTGTTGGATTAGGTGTCTAAGCCTATAACTATAATTGATATGTAATTGATTTGATAGTATCATGGTCCTTTTGGGTTTCCTTCACTCATGCAACTTGACAGGATGACTAGTGGAGAGAGAGTAGAATTTATTATTTGATGTGTTTAATTGTAGTCTGAGTTAGTCGTCATAAATCGGAAGTCAAGAAACATACTTTGGACAGAGAGAATGATTATAATCCATGTCTCATTTCCATACAATATATTGTTTAACATTGGGATATTTGATCACTTATCTAAAGGACACATCATTGCTAAGATCAGAGTTTGACAACGGCTCTTGAAAGCTACGATTGCTGGTCAAATTTTGAAGTCATACTTGCAATCATAGTTATTAAACTTATCCAAGTGGGAGACTATTGGATTAGGTGTCTAAGCCTATAAACACAATTGGAATGTACTTGATTTCATAGTAGCATGGTCCTTTTGGGTTGCCTTCACTCATGCAACTTGATAGGATGACTAGTGGACAGAGAGTAGAATTTATTATTTGAAATTATAAATTTGTACTCAAAATGATTTTATTAATATATTAAAACATTAATATATTATTTAAAAATCATATTATTAATTATTATTTAATCATAAATTAATTTGGTATTAATTTTGGGATTAAAGGAACTGATTAATAATGGAGGGGTTGTTTTGCAAATCATTGATAGTTGCAAAACTGGGCTGCTGGACTCCTTTGGTATGGAGTAGATGAAATCCTATAGGGAGGCCCTATAGATTTTGTCCAAGGGCTTCTAAAAAGAGTGTCCATGGGCTGCTTGGTGCCTAAGCAAGGTATTAGGTTTTCCACATGAAAATCCTAGCAGCCATAGCTATTTCAGGGCCCATATACATGAGAAAGTTGGCCCTATGCTTAAGAAACACTAGCCTATCCGATTTTCACCTCTCTCCAACTCATCCTCTTACATTGGGTGTTTGTGACTCCATTAGAGGTGCAACACTTGGGGCACTAAGCTTTCAAGAGTCCAGGATTTTCAAAGGTGTTCTTGTTATTAGAATATGACAAGTGAGGTAATATTCTAACCCTTGTTTCATATGAATTTCGAATCTTGTATGCTAGATCTAGGGTTATTGCTTTGATGTTCTATTTGCATGTTTAATTAGTGAAAAAAAATAGATCCAAAGCAATTAGTGTTGCATGATCACCTAGGAATGTAGATATGCTCATAACCCTACAATATGTTGGGGTGTACTAGGGCATCCCTAGTATACTGGGAATAATTTGAGTACGATGGGCGTAAATTGAGTACGTTCGACATACACGATCAGTGCCCAAATGTTATTTTCATGGTTTTAGCCCTATTTAGCCTCCTTTACTTCCCCCAACCCCATTGCATTCTCATCCTACACCTCTCCAACACCCTCTACTAAAACCCTAACACTAAATTGAGCCTTGTGAGCAAGAAGAAGGTGTTTTTAAGTGCTTTGGAGTGTTTTTGGTGCGCCTTAGAGAAGAAGGGACTCATTGAAAATGTGATGGCTACATTGGAGCTCGTAGATCCTGAATTTTTTTACCTTGTTCTTTCTTCTGGAGGTATAAAGTTTGAAACTGTCACACCCCAAAACCAAGAACGGCGGAAACGTTCTGGGGCGGAGGACGTCATGTATAGTATCAACAACAATGCAAAGTAGTAACCAAGCAACAACATCATCCATTTCATTAATAAAATAATTATTATACAATTGTATTCTGTCAAATTTTGATAAACACTAAAGCATAAATCAAAATGAAAGATAAGTCTTGAATAAGCTTCATCTTCCTTTCTCCTTGCATCGGTACCTGTCTATGATGACCTGAGGATACAAGTAATTTTGAAAGCGAGTATCAGCTATAAAGCTGGTGAGATCATAAGTATTAATGTGTCTTAATTTGTGAAAACTTATAATTTCTAAGACTTGACATTGCTTTGAAAGAAAGCTAGTTTAAGTATGAAAATGTTTGTAACTCAACTGAAAATGTTTGAAAATCCCTAGAAATCCCTATGATTCCTATTAGTAACAAAAAGGAGTCTTCTACCAAGACTTAACTGTTCTGTGTGTAGTCTTCCACCAAGACCTAACTGTTCTGAATGTAGTCTTCTACCAAGACCTAACTGTTCTGAATGTAGTCTTCTACCAAGACCTAACTGTTCTGAATGTAGTCTTCTACCAAGACCTAACTGTTCTGAATGTAGTCTTCTACCAAGACCTAACTGTTCTGAATGTAGTCTTCTACCAAGACCTAACTGTTCTGAATGTAGTCTTCTACCAAGACCTAACTGTTCTGAATGTAGTCTTCTACCAAGACCTGACTGTTCTGAATATTACCCTTTTGTACTAGGGTAACTATCATTGTTAACTTTAAGCCATCCGTAGATGTACTCTTACCTCTGTTGCTAACAGCTGGGTATAGGAATAGTCAATCCCTTAATTGCGTACATGTAATGGTACCAACCGTTTGACATACGTGGATGTACTTTTACCTCTGTAGCTAACAGAGATTCTAGGAATGGTCATTCCCTCAATACGTATCCTTTGGTACTAGGATAATAACCCATTCTATCTCGTCGATTATGTGATTTTATCACAAGGTAAAGGTAAGAACACGGATTTGATAACAGAGTCGATACATATAAAATGTAATAGGACTCCTACTGATATATCTATGCACAAGTACTCCTATAAGTATAATAATGTAAATATTATAGTAGAGTACGGTAAAGTTCTACGTCTGCTAGCTAGAATGTGTGTTCTCCCTATCTAGCAAGTATAGTAATTGTAAACGTTCTAGTATAGATGTATATGTTCTCGTCCTAGTATAATTGTACATGTAATGTATAGTAATGTTCTAGAAAGTATTGACTCATGAATGAACTGACTCATTGTATGATATCGCGTTCTAGTAATGGTTCTAGTATCTTCCTGAACTACCCCTATGGTAGCTTACTAGTAATCTAAGTGGTACGTATGGACGTGGATGTATACCCTTATTACCCAAGGGCATAGGATGAACTGGAAAGACCCTTTATGACTATATATGTACACATGATATATAACAAATCTTTAAACGACCTTCGGACGAATACCCAATGTCCCACCAGACCACATCTCAAGGCGCGAAAAGGAAATAGGGTGGATAGTCTTCCTAAGTCTTTTAAACATTCCTTATATAACTATACATATAGAGGCATGCAATTTATAATAAAATAAAAGCATAAGTAAGTTTTGTAAAACATTTGAAACAGGAATATTATTTTAAGAGAAGATCGACTTGATGTCAATCCATAAAGCAATTTGAAGGAATAAGTATAATAAAACAGTTTTGAGTATAAAGAACATTTGTTTGATAAAACAGTATAAGTACAAAGAACATTTGTTTGAAAACACAGTTGTAAATGAGTTTGAAATATGATGACAGAGTAAGAAGTACAGTGTAATAAGTAGTTGAAAACATATAAAATGTTTATAAAAATCATTTGAAGGCAAACTATTTGGTAAAGCCGCTAATGAGTAGCCAAATCTTTTGAATGCTGTATATTAATCACATGTGATTGATGTAATAAGTAATATAATCCAACTTACTAATCACATGTGATTGACATAATAAGTAGCATGATTCTACTTGTATCCCCCCCCCCCATAAAACATTTGAAATAGTTTAAAACATTAGTTAAGGGGTATGAACTCACCTGCAGTATGTGACTGTAAATGAACGGGCTGTTATCGTACGGAAGGATCGGACAAGTGCTTGGTGTCAAGTGATGACTTAGACACACACAATGATCCTAATTACATATGAAGACATATGTATATAAATAATTAGTGATTATAACACTAATTATAAAAGTAACAACATTTAAGCGCGAGGACAACACTTTTGGTCAAGTGCTAGGAGGCAAATGGGTTGCAATAAAGGAGTGCAATGCCCCTAATGAGAGTTTAAGGTCAAAAGACCATAATCATTAGAGTTTACGGCCCAGGGGAGTAGGCTCCTGGCCGTAAACTCTCAAACAAGCCATGAAATGGAGTTTAGAAGTACTACAACTTTAGAGGGGAATTGTTTCAAGGCTAGGCAAGAGTTTAAGGCACCATATTGACTCCTAAGGGGAGTTTACGGCCCAAAGACCCTTTTCCCTTGGAGTTTACGGCCATAAACTCCCTTGGGAGGGTTCTTATTGTCCTTTCAAGTGTCTAACAATTCTAGGAACAAGTCTAGGCTTCAATACTTGGATTAAGGGAGGTTTAAGGCACTAAATGGGACCATTTGATGGAGTTTACGGCCATAGAACTCTTTGGGCCGTAAACTCCCTCACACATGAGGTCCTAAGAATTTTAACTAGTCCATATCTCCTCTAAGTACTTGCCCTAAAAGTTTCTTGGCCTATGGAAGTGTTTAGGGTGTCCTTTGACCCCATATAAGGAGTTTACGGCCCAAGAGATACTCTTGGCCGTAAACTCTCAAACACTTATGCTTTTTATGTGTTTTCTAGGTCCTAAACACATTAAGGTACATGCCAAAAATGAATACTAAGCCTTAGGAAGAGTTTAAAGGCATTTTGGAACCTAAAACTTGGAGTTTACGGCCCAAGGAGTTTCTTGGCCGTAAACTCCCTTATAGGAATGATTTCTAAGGGTTTTGATGGCATAAATCATGAGTGTAAAGCTTCTAGGTGTTTGTTCTAAGGCTAGGGATCACAACGCACTCATTTGTGCCCTTTACTTGGAGTTTACGGCCCAAGAGGTGGTTCCTTGGCCGTAAACTCCTCAAACTAAGTGATTTTGATTTGTTTCTAGCCTCTAATGATCATACACTAGGTCCTTAGTTAGTTGCCTCACACGGAAATGGGACTATGTGGCCTTTAGGCTGGATTTTGGAGTTTACTCCCCAAGAACGTTCTTGGGCGGTAAACATCCGGATCTAGTGTTTTGGACATGTAAACAATGTTATAAAGCATATAACAAGTATTAAAACACATTTAGGGAAGTAGACTCACAATCTGGGATGAAAACCCGAAGATCCGTGAGAGAGTATTTGGCTTTTCTCTAAATGGAAATCAAATAATGAACCAATTTGGTTCAGAATTCTATTTATAGTCCAGAGATTTTTGGTAGAAAATATTTCTATTCTCAGAGTGGATTCTAATGACCTAGAGTAATGGAATTACAGTGTTACACAAAATCCTAATGCACCCACTCTCCTAATAACTCCTTAGGTGTAAAACCCTAAAACTGCCAAACTTACTCCAAAAGTTTGAATTCTCACTGTAACTACTCTACTTCTATTGGATTGAAATGGTTTGATTTGAATGGAAAATTTCGGGTTGTCACAGAAACTTGATGATGAAATTGTTACATCTAGGTAGTTTCTGGTGTTATGAGCTTTTAGTCACTTTAAGTGAATAAAGTTTAGATCTTGAAAGTTTGTGACCTTGTTATAGATAAAGCTGGAAACTTTATCCATCTAAACTTAAAAGTTTTTCAGACTTAGAAGGTTGGAGACTTGGACTCAATGGAATAATTTGAAGACTAGATCTTGTTTGTTGGGACCATTCTAATGGATAAAGTTGGAAACTTTTTCCATTATGGAGCTATTATGAACCATAAAAAATGTCATCTTGGCCCTTCTATCCCTTCCATACAAGAGTTGTGATGTCTTATTAGGTTAAGAACTTAGGGTTTTAGACATTAAGCACTTTATAGTTATGCAAAGTAATAACGTTGGAAACTTTATGACTTAGGACATCCTTTTGGATTTGGATCTGAGTTTTGGATGTAAGGGCTTCATGAAATAATCTCTTAATTTTTGGGACTGGGTTGCATATGCTGGGAGTACCTAGTGGTATGATGCGTGTACGCAGTCAGCGCCCCGCTTTTGGGTCAACAACATAGTACGTTAGGCGTACTCTCTTAGTAAGCAGGGCGTACTCTGCTGGGAAAAAATATTAACTTTTGGACCTTGACAATTGACTTTCACTTTGAACATTGTTGACGAAGTTTGGCATACGGCTATTTTGGGTATTTCGAGCTATAGTTAAGCCTTGGTATTTATCTATTGAATAGGTGACTTTTAGAGCCAATATTCAGAGCAGTTTATTGTTTCCTATATTCTCAAACTATGAGGTGAGTTTCCTTACTGTTCTTAAGGGTCGAAGACACCAATATCGTCCCCTTTAGTTATGTATCGTGGTACCTAGGATGTTACTATACATTAGTGATTTGTAGATGTGTCTGCTAGTCTGTTAATTGGTTGTATGATTATTTGTTGTTGGATATATGTTATTTGTTATGCGCATGTCAACATGGTAGGTGTGGTTGAGACTGTACCGCTTTGTGTTGTAAGTCAACAGACCGGGGCATTCCAACCGGAAGGTTATGGGCCGGAGATAATCCAACAGGAGGTTGTGGACCCGTTATGTATTGGGCATTCCAACTAGAAGGTTGTGGGTTGGGGATAATCCAACCAGGAGGTTGTGTACCCTTTATGTATTCGGCATTCCAACCATAAGGTTGTGTGCCAGGCCATTCCAACCCTTAGGTTGTGGTCTAGGGGTAATCCAACCAAGAGGTTGTGGACCCGCTATATGTTTAATTTTATGTTTGTGTAGTGGTACTTTTGGGGAACTCACTAATCTTTGGCTTACTATTTTAGTTTATGTTTCAGGTACTTCAAAGGATCATGTAAAAGCAATGGCATGATCGTGCACAACTTCCCGTATTTATGGATGTAGGTGGATCGAACCAAAGCTCAAGAGGTGTTCAGTTGTGCACATTCATCTCTTCGAAGTTGTATTGAGGGTTCATTTGGAGTGTTGAAGAAGAGGTGGAAAATATTAAAAAAATGCAAAGGTTTACTGAGAAGACTCAAATAGACATGATAATGACAACATTTACCCTACATTACTATATTCGAAGGAATGACTCTATAGATAGGATTTTCAACTTTTTTTTAACAACATAGTAATTACATACCTACTGAAGAACAAGGGGGTCATTCAAGATTTAGGCATGGTAACATTTGAGAGTTACGATATGAGATGCGAGAAATTCGTGATAGTATTGCAAATATATATGGGGTGCAAAATATTTGAATAAAATATAAATAATCAGGGAAATAGTATTTAATATTTACCTTACTTTAATTTAATTTATTATGGAAACATTTTTTACATGTTATTTTATGTCATTTTATGTTTTGGTGCTAGCTTATCCGCTAGTTTCAACGAAAAGTAATTTTTTACCGGTTAACTTTTCAATTATCAATTAGTTTTTCAGCTATCAGTCAGTTTTATAATTATCACCTAGCAGGTTAAACAGAGCCTTAGTATCACAAATAACAACACAAGGTTGGGACGAATACCATTTTAAACATGCATGCCCTTAGAACAAAGTTTTTTAAGACTTCAAATGAGATGTGTTCTTTGTTAGACCATATGTTTGTAGGGTCATCAAATTATTATGTAGACGATAAGGTCCCGCTTCCGTTTTTATTGTTCAGGGTATTTTTGTGATTCTTGAATCTTCATCAAATTTGGAAAAATATTTGGACTATATATCACCTAAAACATGCACCTAAGAGCAGATCATAACCATCGATCATCATACTATGCATCTTAATTCATGTATAACGTCTTAGCAATAATAAGGTCAACCCAAATTTTGTTTCCCATTCAAATGCATCTTTCTTGGTGTTCATCACTGGCTATTCTGGTGGTCAGCGTCTCAGCTATCTTCATCATCTTCATCTTCTTTTGCAAGTATGTTATCAACAAAACTACAAGAAACTAACCAGGATTACCACCTGGGCCAACTCATTTACCATTCATTGGTTGCACCATTCAAATGCTTCTAAATCGGCCAACTTTCTGATGGATCCATGTACAAACTCATGGACCAGTTTAATACCCCAATACTTTGCATCAAGCTAAAACCATCGACCCATGTCATTGCAGTCTCAAGTCCAAACCTAGCATGCAAATTCCTGCGAAAGCAAGATGTAGTATTTTCTTCCAGGCCTGAAACGTTATAAACTTATCTGGTAAGTCACGAGTATAAAACAACTATTTTTCCCCTCATGGGAATCAATGTAAGAAGATGAGAACAATCCTGATCCATGATGTACTCGCCCCACCATTGCACAAATGACTCCAACCTACACGAGATGATGAAGCCAATCACTTGCTTAGCTACATCTGCAATCAAATAGAAAAAAAGGATACCCTAACTGACGGTGGGTTAGTAAATATTCGAAACACGAGCCAACATTATTTTGGAAATTTGATAAGGATGATGATTTTTGGGACTGTAACATCCCAAAATTCAAGCCCAAAAATTTCTTTTTTTTTTTGATTAATTAATTCATAAAACATTCATTGGAAAGTATTGTAAAAACATGACATCTCCAAACCATGCGGAAAAATCATGAACAAATGTCATATCAGAGTACAATCCCAGAAAACACCATGCGGAAAAATCATATATGTGTGATGCCATGCTACGCCGTCGACTCATTCCCCTTAGACGAAGAGGTACCTGAAACCAAAAACTGAAACCGTAAGCACAAAGCTTAGTGAGTTCCCCCATCATACCACATACCATACAATACCATCGGTATCTTTCAACCGGTAATCGTCATCGATATCTTTCAACCGGTAACCATCATCGGTATCTTTCAACCGGTAATCGTCATCGGTATCTTTCAACCAGTAACTGGGGACTATTCCACCCCCTACCACTAGCATACAATAGTAGGTATAAGCACACATTCAGACATATTAGGGTACTGACCTACCCCTTGGTCCTACGGACCACTACCAGGGAATCTATCCCTATCATGCAACATATCATTCAGATATAACACATAACCAAACGCATATCAAACAAAGATAAATTATCACAATGACAATTATCTTCTAAATACTCCTCAATGGTGGGCCGGCATTGTGGCCTTAGACCCACCCCTACTGGATGGTAACTCACCTCATATTTGCTGAACTGTGCGGGAATCCTCTGACTGCTGTCGCGGCTGCTCCAGAAGTTCTCCGGATAAAATTCCCACAAAACACTTAGTCAGAAACTGACATCTACCCTTAGGGTAAAATGACCATTTTACCCCTTGACCAAGTCAAAGTCGAAGTCAACTTTCGGTTGACCTGACTCGCCGAGTCCTTATCCTTTCATCAGACCTCATACCCGTCTCTACTCGTCGAGTTAGGCGATGAATCGACGAGTTTTCCTTCTAAATGAACACTGACTGAATACACATCCGACTCGCCGAGTTGTATGAACAACTCATCGAGTTCATTATCGACTGATACTCATGTCCTGACTTGACTAGCCGAGTTGTATGAACAACTCATCGAGTTACTCTTCATCCTATGAACACGTTCTATCCTCGACTCGCCGAGTTGATGAACAACTCACTGAGTTCCATGAAGATTGCCTTGGACTCGCCGAGTCTGTTCATGCACTCGCCGAGTACCATGAATTCCCAGAACACTTTGCTTAGTCAAGAACGTTGGGTCACTCACCGGGACTCCTAAAAACCCTTCCACACTCAACTGGTGCTTACGACCCTCACTGATATGGGACCAAAACCCTTGGACTCGCCGAGTCCAAGAATGGACTCGCCGAGTCTAACATATTCCTTATTAAGAACTTCAATTTTTATGTACAACACTTAACCAAATGATAGATCCAGGCCCCTAAACTCGATCTAGCACGTAAAGTTACAAACTTTACGTGTATGCATGGGACATTAGAGCTTAAAAGGCTCTAGAATGGTTCTTTTGTTGCATGGGGCCTTCCTTGGTGCAAAAAGCAACCTAGATCTGACTTGTGGCTCATAAAATGACATGATACAGAAACCCAAACCCCCAACCATGTTTGCAAACATGGTTGGCCACCAAAAATGGCTCATAAAAGCCCTAAATCACCCCAAAGAGGGATGTAACAAACGAATGAGCAAGGTTCAGACTTTATACCTTCCAAAGACTGCAAATGATAAACCAAACTCGAATTCTTCAGTCCCCTCTTGATCCTTCTATGTGACAACCCGAAATTTCCATTTTGTACAAACTATATCACTTCAATAGAAGTTATAGCAGTCATAGTTAATTTTCAAAATTTTTAGTTTAAGTTTGAGTAATTCAGGGTTTACACTTCAGGAAATATCAGGAGAGTGGGTGCACTAGGGTTTTGTGCAACACTGTTATTCCGACACTCTATTATATTAGAGATCATTTTGGGAATAAAAATATTTTCTGCCAAAAATATCTCAGGACTATAAATAGAATTCTGAACCAAATTCTTTCATTATTCGCATTTCCAACTAGAGAAAAGCCATTTTCTCTCTCACGGATCTTCGGGTTTTTATACCAAAACATGAGTACCTCTTTCTAGTAGTGTTAGAAAGCTTAATATGTGTTTATAACATAATTTAGAAGGCTAAATCACTAGATTTAGGAGTTTACCCCCCAAGGTGTTCTTGGGCAGTAAACTCCCGAAACAAAGCCGAGACCGACCCTTGTGTTATGCTACTACCTTAGACTCATTTATATGTGTATTAGGGACATGAAATCAAGCAAAGATCACCCAAGTTTGGGAGTTTACGGCCCAAGAATATCTTAGGCCGTGAACTCCAAAATCATGCACAAAAGGGTGCTTTTAAGGCACCTAAAGCATTGGACATTTACTAGGAATTGTTCCCACTTAAATCAAGGACCAAAACACATCAAAATCACCTTCCAAAGTGAGTTTACGGACAAGACATGGTTCTTGGGCCGTAAACATGAAAGAAGGGCACCAAAGTGTGCCTATTGACTTCATATGCTTGGAATAAAAGCCTAGAACCTATACCACATGTGCAAGAGACTTGAAAGCAACAAAAACACCATTCCAAGGGAGTTTACGGCCGTAAACTCCAAAGGAAATGGCCTTGGTGCCGTAAACTCCTAAATGGAGTGTTTCTAGACCTTAAACCCTTCCAAGAATTTAACCACCAAGTTGGAATAATTCTAGGAATCATTTGGAACTTCAAAACACACAATACACCCATGGTTGGGAGTTTACGGCCGTAAACTCAAGAGTTTACAACTGTAAACTCCATGTGTATTGGTATATGAGGAGTAAACTCATATATGGGGTCCTTTGGAACCCTAAACACAAGTGCCTTGTCCCACAATAGCTTAGATGCAATCCTTAGGGCTTAAAACACTTATATAAAGTGTTTATTATGTCTAGGATGTCTTAACATTATCAATTAGTAATTTGAGACTAATTGAGTGCATATATGTGTGATTATATGTTCATTAGGATCGTAGTGTGTGTACAAGTCCTCACTTGACACCTAGCAATCCTACACCGTCCAGTTCATCCGAACCACCAACTACAGGTGACTTCATACCCCTTAATCAATGTTTTAAATGATTTTAAATGCTTTAATGGGGGGGGGGGAATACAAGTACAAAATAGTATGTTATTAAATCAATCTTATGTATTTTATAACTGTGTTTTCACTCTGTAGATTTCACATATTTCAAAAGGTGTCACATGAAATGGTTTTCTATCTTAAAATACCTTGATAACAAAAGTATTAGTTTTGAAATGTTTATTAAAATGACATCAAGTCATTCTTAATTATTGTTCAAAACTCCTAGATATCTTGCAAAACCAATATTTTTACATTCTTGAACTAAACTATGCATATACACTTATATTCTTATATATGTATTGATGTTATAGTTTACATCTGTCATTTAGTTTCTCACACCCTTGAGTAGTAAGTGTGTATAAACCTACTTGAACAACTAATTACCTTTCAGTTAACTACCATAGGGATAGTTAGAAGATATCAAATAATAATCCTATTACAAGAAATCACACAAGAGTCAGTTCATTCATGAGTCTTTACGAGTACCTTACCTGATACATGAGTACCTTTACATATGCTTACATGAACACATTACATGAATACCTTTACGTGGATACATCTACCTGTGTATACTTATATGAATACTTGAAACTCGATTCGTAAACATGATTTATTAGTACCTTCAGTAAAATCACTCCAGCCCATCGCAGTTCAATGGGAGTCAGTTACGGGACTAACCATTCTTGGAACCTATTGTTCGCTACAGAGGTTAATTGGACAATCTTCAGATGTTCATTAGGTTATCTATTTCGCTTATAGCGATGTAGAGTCAGTTACGAGACTAACCATTCCTGGAACCTATTGTTTGCTACAGAGGTTAACTGGACAATCTTCGGATGTTCATTAGGTTATCTATTTCGCTTATAGCGATGTAGAGTCAGTTACGGGACTAACCATTCCTGGAATCTACCGTTCGCTACAAAGGTTAATTGAACAATCTTCGGATGTTCATTAGGTTATTTACTTCGACTACAGCGATGTAAAGTCAGTTACGGGACTAACCACTCCCGGAACCTACTGTTCGCCACAGAGGTTAATTGAACAATCTTCGGATGTTCATTAGGTTATACCTTTCGCTTCAGCGATGTCGTGTTATCCCTGGTAACCCAAGGGTAATACTCTCATGGTTATATTTTCCTATTTACTTTATTTTGTGATATATTCACATAAACGATGAGTTAGACTACTTACTGTTTGTAGTAGTAAAAAAAAGGAAAAACAATCATTTTACTTACAAAACATTCGGGTCTTGGTAGAAGACTACATCTCAAACTGATAGAAACTAAGGGATTTTCTAGGGCTTTTCATACTTACATCAACATTTTCATTTAAAGGTTTACATGACTTTTAAAACAGCTTTTCAAGGAAAGACAATGACACTTAAATACTTATGAATTCACCAGCTTTAAAGCTGATACTCTCTTTCAAAATAACTTGTATTCTCAGGTCAACAGTAGACAGGTACGATGGCCAGGTTTTGAGAAGACGGAGCAGACAAGTCTCGTCTTTTATTTTGATTGTATATTTTTGGTGTCTTATTACAATGAAAGAACACACATGTATTAAAACTTTACTTATAATGCAATGGATGATGATGTTGCTTGTTTATTATATTACACTGTTGTGATACTGTACATGACGTCCTCCACCCCTAAACGTTTCCGCCGTTCGTGGTTTTGGGGTGTGACAGATTGGTATCAGAGCATTGTTTATAGTGAATAAAGTATATCAACCCATAAAAGATATACTAGCTATAAATACATCGAGATTAAAACACTTTGTCTAAGAGTTATACTTTTAAATAATAAAATATTTAACAAAGTATACGTGCCTGCATTCACACTAAAATCAGTGTCACAATGACAAGAACAAAAGTATTACGATTGTTGAATATCACAAGTAAGCCTGGGGATATATAGTCAGTCTTGGGAATGGCATAGCCTGATCAACTATGCTGGTCCAAGGAGTGATTAACATATGCCCAAGAATGGTTGTGATATGGCAACAAGTCTAAAAATTTACCAACACAACCATAAAGAATTACCATAGGGGTATTTGGTCTTACTGTAATTATCTTTGTCAGTTCGTCTATTTAGCTATTTCTTATACCCCTTTTCTCGTGTAGATTAAAATGGCTGGATTTCACCATGGCGATCCGTACTTCCCAAACCAAGGCAATGCTGGTTGGCTAGAGGCAGAACCAGAAGATGATCACCTAATCCCTTTGGATGATCACCATGCTGAGGGTTTTTCCGATAGTTCTGACTCAGAGCCTGAAGTCAACAACCTACCCCCAGCTGCTCAAAACCCAAACCTGAACCCCCGCCCTGTGTTTCAAGGACCCACGCCTCTGTGGGCCACTAACTTGGCTAGATGGAGCCAGGAACAAGGTCAGCCCATTCCCTACAATGGAGACCAAAGTTTCTACAACCTCACTGAAGGAGGTTCTGCTGACAGGGTCCTACCCATCATGGTTCGTAGAATTTCCAGAAACACTATACTGGGTCCGGCAACTATTGACCGGGTCGTGGAGATTGAAGCCAACTCTGGCATTAACGCTGTCCACATTCGCCAACTAGAGTCTGCTCATGAAAGGACTCTGGTCCGCAATGCAAATCTGTAGAGGGAACTTGCCGAAACTCAGGCTGAAGTTAGGGAACTTCGAGCGCAGCAAGTGAGAGCTGACAAGCGTATGAGGGACACGGAACGTCTACTGTCGGGATCAAGAACTTATGCCAGCAGTTCTCGTCGCCGATAGAATCTCTTCGACTCATCTTTTGGATATAACCTCGTCTATGTAAAACTTTGGTCTAATTTCTTGTCTTTATAAATCTTAGATCTGTTAGGTATTGATCTAATCTTAATTCTGTCAAAAATTTCCATCTTGGTTGATGTAAGGCCTACTTCTAGGCCATTTTTCCCGAACTTGTTACATCTGTAATTCCAGTATTATTGACAGATATCTAATCTTATGGAAATTATTATCCAAATGCTATCTTCTTCATTTAGTCATTCTATTCATTCTGTTGTTGGGCTATGGGGAGTTAGTCCATGAAACACATTCATTGTTCATTTATTCTTATCCATGTCGTCATCTTTTAAACGTATAGTTAAAGATGCCGCCACGCAGAAGTACAAGACGTAACCCAAACAACGACGCACCGATACCACCACCTGAACCTCTTCAACCACCTAATCCTTTCGATGCCAACATGTTCCAGGCAGCCTTCACAACGGCGGTTGCAGTTGTTGTGTCAGCAATCAATGCTCCTATCCCTAGTGGATCGGGATCAGGTGCACCTCCCTCCAACCACGGCGAAAGCCATGGACACTCTTGGGAATGCACCTACAAGGACTTCACAAACGCCAAACCCCTCAGCTTCAATGGTACTGGTGGGGTTATGGTGTTAAGGCAGTGGATTGAGAAGATGGAATCTGTCTTCGAGATCTGCAGATGCCAAGAAGGCAACAAGGTCAAGTTTGCAGCTTGTACCTTCTCTGACAGAGCATTAACATGGTGGAACAGCCATGTTAACTATCTGACCTTGGTGGTGGCGTATTCCATCGGCTGGGAAAAGCTGAAAGACATGCTGATGAAAGAATACTGTCCTCGAGGTGAAATACAAAAACTCGAGCAGGAGTTATGGGGTCTTCAAATGGTTGGATCCGACATCACGACCTACACAAATAGGTTCTGTGATCTATCGAACTTATGCCCTGACATGGTTGCTCTCCAGAGCAAAAAGATAGAGAGATATATCTAGGGACTGTCGCCCCAGATCCAGTCAAGTGTGATCGCTTCTAGGCCTATTACATTCGATAGCGCCAAGGAACTGGCACAATCTCTCATCGATCACCGGAAACCTCAGAACCCATCAATCCCTACACCCATACCCCAAAAGCCCAACCCCGACAACAACAAGAAAGGGTGGTCTAAGAGGAAAAGCGGGGCTTCGCAAGGATCCTCCAAGAGACAACAACTTGTGGCAATCAATGCTGCCACAGTGACTCCCGTTGTCCCTGCGAACCCCTTACCAGCAAAAACTTATGCTGGAACTCTTCCGAAGTGCACCAAGTGCAACTACCACCACCACGGACCTTGCAAGGAGATGCAGTGCTCTAACTGCAACAGAAAGGGGCATACAACCCGTGTCTGCAGGACGCCAACAGCACAGGCCGCCCAGGTGCCTAACGCCGGTATGGGCCAAGCTTGCTACGGTTGTGGCGAAGTGGGGCACTACAAGAGGAACTGCCCTAAAGCAGGGATGGCTAGAGGAGTAGGAAGAGTTATGGCCCTAGGACATGAGGAAGCAGTAGCTGATCCTACGATAGTTACTGGTACGTTCCTCCTCGATAACTCATATGCTTGCATACTTTTCGACAGTGGAGCAGAGAGAAGTTTTGTAAGTCACAAATTTGCACACCTGCTTAAACAAAAACCATGTGCATTAGATAAGTCATTCATGGTAGAAATGGCTAATGGGGAAACAGAGAGTACAAACTGCATATACGTAGGTTGTACCTTAACATTAGATAGCCATACTTTCAAGATAGATCCCATGCCAGTCCCAATTAAATGTTTCGACGTTATCATTGGAATGGATTGGTTGAGTCTTCTTCGTGCCGACATTATGTGCTTCGAAAAAGCAGTTCGTCTTAACCTTCCTAACAACGAAACCTTAATTATCTACGACGAAAAAACTAGTACGAGCCTTCGCATCATTTCGTGCATTTAAGCCCAGAAGTGTTTGCGAAAGGAGTACCATGCATTCCTCGCACACGTCGTCGATACCATTCAAGAACTGAAAGACATCCAGAACATCCCAGAAGTACGCGACTTCCCCGACATATTCCCAGAAGAACTTCCCGGTTTACCACCGCAACGCCAAGTTGAGTTCAGAATCGACTTAGTGCCAGGAGCTACCCTAGTAGCCAAATCTCCTTATCGACTGGCACCGGCCGAAATGCAGGAACTTTCCAGTCAACTTAACGAACTTCTCAAGAAGGGATTCATTCGACCAAGCTTCTCACCATGGGGAGCACCGGTCTTGTTTGTCAAGAAGAAGGATGGATCGTTTCACATGTGCATCGACAATAGAGAACTCAACAAACTTACCATTAAAAATCGTTATCCCTTGCCCCACATTGACAATTTATTTGATCAACTTCAAGGAGCCAACTACTTCTCAAAGATAGATCTACGATCCGGATATCACCAACTACGAGTGTTAGAGGAGGATGTCCCCAAGACAGCCTTCCGAACTCGTTATGGGCACTACGAGTTTGTAGTGATGCCGTTCGGATTAACTAACACGCCCGTAGTATTCATGGATCTGATGAATAGGGTGTGTCGTCCTTACTTGGATCAGTTCGTCATCGTCTTCATTGATGACATACTCATCTACTCTCGAAGTAAGGAGGAACATAGCCAACATCTCCGTAAAATCTTAGAAACATTGCGGTCGGAGAAGCTCTACGCGAAGTTCTCCAAGTGCGAATTTTGGATTCGGCGAGTCGAATTTTTGGGCCATGTTGTTATCGAAGAAGGTATACACGTGGACCCTTCCAACATTAAGTCCATCGAGAACTGGTCAGCACCAAAGACACCTACTGAAATTCGTCAATTTCTAGGTCTAGCTGGCTACTATCGCAGGTTCATTCAGAACTTCTCCCGCATAGCAAAACCTCTTACGACACTGACCCAGAAGGGCGTAGCCTTTGACTAGGAAGAGAAACAAGAAAGAGCGTTCCAAACGCTCAAACGAGGCTTGTGCACCGCACCAATACTGTCCCTCCCCGAAGGGATAGAAGACTTCGTGGTCTATTACGACGCATCAAACCAAGGGCTCGGATGTGTTCTGATGCAGCGAGGTAAAGTCATAGCCTATGCATCGAGACAGCTAAAGACACATGAGGTTAACTACACCACCCACGATCTGGAACTAGGAGCAGTTGTGTTTGCTCTGAAGATCTGGCGACATTACCTGTACGGTACAAAAAGCACGATCTTTACAGACCATAAGAATCTGCAACACATTTTCGACCAGAAGGAGCTCAACATGAGACAACGACGGTGGGTCGAGCTACTCAGTGATTACGAGTGCGATATTCGTTATCATCCGGGTAAAGCCAATGTAGTAGCCAACGCCCTAAGTCGGAAATAATATTATGGTCGTAGGGTCAAATCTTTGACTATAACCATCCATTCACACTTGTCAACGCAAATAAAGGAGGCTCAACTCAACGCTTTGAAACCTAAAAATGTGGCTGGTGAATCCCTTAAAGGGATGGATAAGAACATATAAGTCAAGGGTGGCGGAGCCTTATACCTCATGGATCGGATTTGGACACCGAAACACGGTGGCTTCAGAGACTTGGTCATGACAGAAGCTCACAACACTCGTTATTCCGTCCACCCGGGTTCAGATAAGATGTATCTGGATCTTAAAAAGTTATACTGGTGGCCTAACATGAAAGCAGACAGTGCTACCTTCGTGAGTAAATGCCTTACTTACGCAAAGGTCAAGGTCGAATACCAGAAACCCTCTGGTCTTCTACAACAACTGGAGATACCAGAATGGAAGTGGGAGCGGATCACTATGGACTTCAAAACCAAGTTGCCCAAGACGACGGGTGGACTTGATTCCATATGGGTCATCGTCGATAGATTGACCAAGTCTGCGCACTTCCTACAGATCAAAGAAACAGACAAGATGGAGAAACTCACCAGAACTTACATTAGGGAGATTGTAAGGTTGCACGGTGTTCCTTTATCTATCATCTCGGACCGAGATAGTAGATTCACTTCGAGGTTCTGGCAGTCATTACAAAGTTCCCTGGGAACTAGGCTGGACATGAGTACAGCCTACCATCCACAGACCGACAGGCAAAGTCAGAGGACTATCCAAACCTTAGAAGATATGTTGCGTGCCTGTGTGATTGACTTTGGAAAAACTTGAGATACCCATGTACCCCTTGTTGAATTTTCCTACAACAACAGTTATCATACGAGCATAAAGGCAGCTCCATTTGAGGCCCTCTATGGCCAAAAGTGCAGATCCCCTCTGTGCTGGGCTGAAGTAGGTGATACCCAGTTAGCTAAGGGACGAGTTCCCGAAAGCACTCTCACGGGTCCGGATATCATTCGGGAAACGACGGAGAAGATCGTTCAAATTCGTGAACGACTGAAAGCCTCTCGAGACCGACAGAAAAGCTACGCTGACAAGCGTAGGAAACCATTGGAGTTCCAGGTGGGCGACCGAGTCCTACTGAAGGTCTCACCCTGGAAGGGCTTCATACGCTTTGGGAAGCATGGAAAGCTCAATCAAAGATACATAGGGCCTTTCGAGATTCTCGCGAGAATCGGCCCTGTGGCTTACAAACTCAATCTACCGCACAAACTCAGTAACATACATCCTACCTACCACGTCTCGAACTTGAAAAAGTGTCTGTCCGATGAGACTCTTGTTATTCCACTCGACAAGATCGAGATCAACGAGAGCCTCAACTTCATGGAGGAACCAGTAGAAATCATGGACCGAGAGGTCAAGCAAACAAAGCAGAGCCGTATCCCGATAGTGAAGATGCGCTGGAACGCAAAGCGTGGACCGGAATTCACTTGGGAATGTGAGGATCAGATGAAACTGAAATACCCTCACCTTTTCGCTTAGTTATTTGTAACTTCTTAATTACTTAAATTCTAATTTCGGGACAAAATTCCTTCTAACGGGGGGATGATGTGACAACCCGAAATTTCCATTCTGTACAAACTATATCACTTCAATAGAAGTTATAGCAGTCACAGTTAATTTTCAGACTTTTTAGTTTAAGTTTGAGTAATTCAGGGTTTACACTTCAGGAAATATTAGGAGAGTGGGTGCACTAGGGTTTTGTGCAACACTGTTATTCCAACACTCTATTATATTAGAGATCATTTCGGGAATAAAAATATTTTCTGCCAAAAATATCTCAGGACTATAAATAGAATTATGAACCAAATTCTTTCATTATTCACATTTCCAACTAGAGAAAAGCCATTTTATCTCTCACGGATCTTCGGGTTTTTATACCAAAACGTGAGTACCTCTTTCTAGTAGTGTTAGAAAGCTTACTATGTGTTTATAACATGATTTAGAAGGCTAAATCACTAGATTTAGGAGTTTACTCCCCAAGGTGTTCTTAGGCGGTAAACTCCCGAAACAAAGCCGAGACCGACCCTTGTGTTATGCTACTGCCTTAGACTCATTTATATGTGTATTAGGGACATGAAATCAAGCAAAGATCACCCAAGTTTGGGAGTTTAGGGCCCAAGAATATCTTGGGCCGTGAACTCCTAAATCATGCACAAAAGGGTGCTTTTAAGGCACCTAAAGCATTGGACATTTACTAGGAATTGTTCCCACTTAAATCAAGGACCAAAACACATCAAAATCACCTTCCAAAGTGAGTTTACGGCCAAGACATGGTTCTTGGGCCGTAAACATGAAAGAAGGGCACCAAAGTGTGCCTAATGACTTCATATGCTTGGAATAAAAGCCTAGAACCTATACCACATGTGCAAGAGACTTGAAAGCAACAAAAACACCATTCCAAGGGAGTTTACGGCCGTAAACTCCAAAGGAAATGGCCTTGGGGCCGTAAACTCCTAAATGGAGTGTTTCTAGACCTTAAACCCTTCCAAGAATTTAACCACCAAGTTGGAATAATTCTAGGAATCATTTGGAACTTCAAAACACACAATACACCCATGGTTAGGAGTTTACGGCCATAAACTCAAGAGTTTGCAACCGTAAACTCCATGTGTGTTGGTATATGAGGAGTAAACTCATATATGGGGTGCTTTGGAACCCTAAACACAAGTGCCTTGTCCCACAATAGCTTAGATGCAATCCTTAGGGCTTAAAACACTTATATAAAGTGTTTATTATGTCTAGGATGTCTTAACATTATCAATTAGTAATTTGAGACTAACTGAGTGCATATATGTGTGATTATATGTTCATTAGGATCGTAGTGTGTGTACAAGTCCTCACTTGACACCTAGCAATCCTACACCGTCTAGTGCATCCGAACCACCAACTACAGGTGAGTTCATACCCCTTAATCAATGTTTTAAATGATTTTAAATGCTTTAATGGGGGGGGGGGGAATACAAGTAGAAAACAGTATGTTATTAAATCAATCTTATGTATTTTATAACTGTGTTTTCACTCAGTAGATTTCACATATTTCAAAAGGTGTCACATGAAATGGTTTTGAGAAGACGGAGCAGACAGGTACGATGGCCAGGTTTTGAGAAGACGGAGCAGCCAAGTCTCGTCTTTTATTTTGATTGTATATTTTTGGTGTCTTATTACAATGAAAGAACACACATGTATTAAAACTTTACTTATAATGCAATGGATGATGTTGTTGCTTGTTTATTATATTACACTGTTGTGATACTGTACATGACATCCTCCACCCCTGAACGTTTCCGCCGTTTGTGGTTTTGGGGTGTGACATTCTATGCTCTTCCTTCTTCCTTGAGAACAAAACTCACAACTATCACTCGAAAAGCCTTAGATCTTCACAAAAACGGCTAGGGTTTGCTATGAGGAGTGTTTGGGAGCATAAAGGGGGAAAGGAGGCTGCATAAGGTCGTTTAAATAGGGTGAAAACCCCCGGATTAGGGTTTTTGCCCAAATAGCGGCCACTCGCCGAGTCCGGGACTCGACTCGCCGAGTTCGCCACTTAAACCCCGCGCCTCATCCCGCTTTACTCGGCGAGTCATTCCTTCGACTCGCCGAGTCCAAGGCCAATAGTGCAAAAAAAAAGAAGATTTAATAACAGAACACATACCAAGAACTAGGTGCTACAAATCTCCCCCACTTATTTTAGACTTCGTCCTCGAAGTCTGCCGCTCGATCCTGAAACAACTCGGGGTAGTGCTCCATCATCTCATCCACCGGCTCACAAGTCCATTTCGACCCCTTCCGGTGGTGCCATTGCGCCTTCACGAGTTCTACTCTTTTGTTCCTCAGATCCTTCGACTTTCGGTCAAGGATCGCTACAGGTTGCTCGATGTAATTCTGGCCGCCATCAACCTGAATGTCCTCCAAGGGTACCACCACCGTATCATCCACTAGGCACTTCCGCAACTGAGAGACGTGGAAGGTGCTATGGATCTGACTGAGCTCGGCTGGTAGATCCAGCCGATACGCCACCTTGCCCACCCGGGATACAACTCTGAACGGTCTGATATACCTTGGGCCCAACTTGCCCCGCTTCCTGAATCGGATGACGCCCTTCCATGGCAACACCTTCAGGAAAACCATATCCCCGACCTGTAATTCCAGGTCTGATCGACGCTTATCGGCGTAACTTTGCTGCCGACTCTGAGCAGTCTGAAGCCTGCTCTGGACCTGCTGAATCTTCTCTGTCGTCACGAGCACTACTTCGGTGATCCCCATGACTCTCTAGCCAAACTCGCCCTAACATATCGGGGTCCTACACCTCCTCCTATATAACATCTCGAAGGGAGGACGGTAGATACTCGCAAGATAGCTATTATTATACGAGAACTCCGCCAATGGGAGGTAGGTATCCCAACTACCTCCAAAATCTAAAACGCATGCCCGCAGCATATCCTACAGAGTCTGGATGGTCCGCTCTCTCTGGCCATTCGTCTGCGGGTGAAAGGCGGTGCTAAAATGCAGACGAGTACCCAGCTCATCGTGAAACCTATTCCAAAACCTGGAAGTAAACCGCACGTCTCTGTCTGAAATTACCGAAACTGGCACTCCGTGTCGCGCCACCACCTCCCTGATATAGATATCGGCCTATTTCTCGGCCGAGATGATCTCCTGAATCGGAATAAAGTGGGCGCTCTTGGTCAATCGATCCACGATGACCCATGTCGAATCCATCCCCCGCGCGGTCTTGGGAAGCTTCGTGATAAAATCCATCATAATATCCTCCCATTTCCACAACGGGATATCCAACAGCTGCATCTTGCCGTGAGGTCTCTGATGCTCGGCCTTGACCTTCCTGCAGGTCAAGCACCGCTCCACGTACCATGCCACATCCAGCTTCATGTAGGGCCACCAATAGTCTAGACGAAGATCCCTATACATCTTCGTCACCCCGGGATGAATGGAGAATCGGGACTTGTGGGCCTCCTCCATCAGGACCTGGCACACTCCTCCATGATAAGGGACCCACACCCTACGGTGAAGAGTCAATAACCCTCGGCTACCATAGTCGAAAGAGGAAACTTGCCCCACAATCCGCTCACTCTTCCGATGTTCCTCCTTCATAGCCTCCTGCTGAGCCTCCCGGATCCACTCCAGAAGCGGAGTCAACACTGTCATCCTTAGATAGATATCCCTGATCGGTGCTGCCTTGCAGCTAAGCACATCGGCCACGACATTGGCATTCCTTGGATGGTAGAGGATCTCACAATCATAGTCCTTCACCACATCAAGCCACCGATGCTGCCTCACATTCAGATTTGGATTGTCCATGAGATACCTCAAACTCTTTTGGTCCGTGTAAATCGTACAACGAACCCCATAGAGGTAATGACGCCAAATCTTGAGGGCGAACACCACAGGCCCCAACTCCAAATCATGTGTCGGGTAGTTCGCCTCGTGAGGCTTCAGCTGCCTCGACGCGTAGGCGATGACATGCCCTCTCTGCATCAATACCGCGCCCAATCCTGCAATGGGTGCATCGCAGTACAGAACAAAATCCTCCGTGCCCTCTCGCAGGGCCAAAATTGGTGCCTCGCACAATCTCTGTCTCATCATCTCTAATGCGGCCTGCTGCTCAGACCCCAGCGATACACCACCGACTTCTTAGTCAGTCGGGTGAGCGGGACTGCTATCTTGGAGAAGTCCTAAATGAATCTCCGATAGTAGCCTGCCAATCCTAGAAAGCTCCAAATCTCAGATGGAGACCTCGAAACCTCCCAATTCATCACGGCCTCTACCTTGGCCGGATCTATTGAAATCCCGTTCTGGTTGACAAGGTGCCCAAGAAACTGCACCTCGCGCAACAAGAACTCACACTTGGAGAACTTAGCATACAAGTTCTCCCTCCTCAAAGTCTTTAGAACCTCCTGCAGATGCTTCTCATGCTGCTCCTGCGTCTTGGAATAAACCAGGATGTCATCAATAAACACTATCACAGACCAATCTAACATCGGTCTACACACGCGGTTCATGAGATCCATGAACGCAGCAGGAGCATTAGTGAGCCTGAAAGGCATCACCACAAACTCATAGTGGCCATAACGCGTCCGAAATGCAGTCTTCTGCACATTCTCCTCTCTGACCCTCATCTGATGATACCCTGAACGCAAATCAATCTTGGAGAACCAAGATGTTCCATGAAGTTGGTCAAAGAGGTCATCAATCCTCGGGAGTGGGTAGCGGTTCTTCACCGTTACCTTGTTCGGCTCCCGGTAATCTATACACATCCGATGCGCCCCTCCTTCTTTCTCACAAAAAGAATCGGGGCTCCCCAGGGTGAACTGCTCGGTCTAATGAAACCCTTGTCTAACAGCTCCTGCAGCTGTGTAGACAACTCCTGCATCTCAGGAGGAGCCAACCGATACGGTGCCTTGGCTATCGGAGTCGCACCAGGAACTAGTTCGATCCTGAATTCCACTTGTCGTTCCAGAGGTATCCCAGGCAACTCCTCGGGGAATTCATCCGCGAACTCCCGTACCACAGGTACATCATCCACCGCCGCCCTACCCGTTTCCCGGATATCCATAATATACGCGACATAACCTGCGCAACCCTGCTGAAGGTAACGCCTAGCTCTCGCGGCTGAACATAAAGTTGGTCCTCGTTGTGGCCTCTCGCCCTGAATCACCAGCTCTCCGCCACTTGGGGTCCTGACCCGCACCAACTACTACGCGCAGTCGATCACTGCCCCATTAGGGTTGAGCCAATCCATGCCTATAATCACCGTGTTCCCACGCAATGGAATGGGAACCAAGTCTACCAGGTAGCGCTCCTAAAATACCTCAGCACACAATCTCGAAATACCGTCGATGCCCGCATCGAACAGTCGTCTGCAATCTCTACCTCTAGAGGGCAATCCAACATGCCCGAAGACTCGGAAAATCTCTTGCTAAGCGCAAGAGACACAAATGACCGGGTAGCGCCCGAGTCAAACAATACCAGAACCGAGATGCCGTTCACATGGAACGATCCTGAACAGAGCACATATCAATAACACAATAACAACAAAAAGAAGATCAGCGGGAAAGAATCATACTCGTCACCACACCTGGTGCAGCGCGCTCCTCCTCGGCTATCAGCTGAAATGCTTGGCTCCGCACCACTGGAACCTCTACCTTGACCTTCCGGCTATCTGTAACCTGCGCCGTCGCTGAGACCGGCGCTGCCGCTGGCACTGTTGCTGACACTGCTGTCAATCTCGGGCAATTGGCCCTTTTGTGGCCCCTCTGATTGCAATGGAAGCAAATCAGGTCTATCATCTGTACCGCAGGGGCGGGGGCAGCACAATACCTGCCAAAATTCCCCACTTTGCCACACTTATAGAAGCCCGAACCCGGCCCAGTGCGACAAGCTCCCTCGTGTGACCGACCGCATTTCCCACAGCGGTCCCTTCCTGCCTGGCCTTTCGGCCTACCATCAGATCCCTTAGGCTTCATCCCCAAAGCCTCAATCGTCAGCCCCTCCACTGCCTTCCTCTTCTAGACATGCTCCAGATCAGTCTCCCTCTCCCTAGACCTGGCAATCATGGAATCCAAAGTAGGGCAACCTCGCCCTAACACATCGGGGTCCTGCACCTCTTCCCATATAACATCTCGAAGGGAGGACGGTCGATACTCGCATGATAGCTGTTATTATACGAGAACTCCGCCAATGGGAGGTAGGTATCCCAACTACCTCCGAAATCTAAAACGCATGCCCGCAGCATATCCTCCAGAGTCTGGATGGTCCGCTCGCTCTAGCCATCTGTCTGCGGGTGAAAAGCGGTGCTAAAATGCAGACGAGTACCCAGTTCGTCATGAAACCTCTTCCAAAACCTGGAAGTAAACTGCACGTCTCTGTCTGAAATTACCAAAACTGGCACTCCGTGCCGCGCCACCACCTCCCTAATATAGATATCGGCCAAGTTCTCGGCCGAGATGCTCTCCTGAATCGGAATAAAGTGGGCGCTCTTGGTCAATCGATCCACGATGACCCATATCGAATCCATCCCCCGCGCGATCCTGGGAAGCTTCGTCATAAAATCCATCATAATATCCTCCCATTTCCACAGTGGGATATCCAACGGCTGCATCTTGTCGTGAGGTCTCTGATGCTCGGCCTTGACCTTCCTGTAGGTCAAGCACCGCTCCACGTACCATGCCACATCCAGCTTCATGTAGGGCCACCAATAGTCCAGACGAAGATCCCTATACATCTTCGTCGCCCCAGGATGAATGGAGAATCGGGACTTGTGCGCCTCCTCCATCTGGCCACCAATAGTCCAGACGAAGATCCCTCTCGCAGGGCCAAAATTGGCGCCTTACACAATCTCTGTCTCATCGTCTCAAATGCGGCCTGCTGCTCAGTCCCCCAGCGATACACCACCGACTTCTTAGTCAGTCGGGTGAACGGGACTGCTATCTTGGAGAAGTCCTGAATGAATCTCCGATAGTAGACTGCCAATCCTAGAAAGCTCCGAATCTCAGATGGAGACCTCGGAACTTCTCAATTCATCATGGCCTCTACCTTTGCCAGATCTACTGAAATCCCGTTCTAGTTGACCAGGTACCCAAGAAACTGCACCTCACTCAACCAGAACTCACACTTGGAGAACTTAGCATACAAGTTCTCCCTCCTCAAAGTATCTAGAACCTCCCGCAGATGCTCCTCATGCTGATCCCGCGTTTTGGAATAAACCAGGATGTCATCAATAAACATTATCATAGACCGATCTAACATCGGTCTACACACGCGGTTCCTGAGATCCATGAACGCGGCAGGAGCATTGGTGAGCCTGAAAGGCATCACCACAAACTCATAGTAGCCATAACGCATCCGAAACGCAGTCTTCTGCACATTCTCCTCTTTGACCCTCATTTGATGATACCCTGAACGCAAATCAATCTTGGAGAACCAAGATGCTCCCTGAAGCTGGTCAAAGAGGTCATCAATCCTCGGGAGTGGGTAGCGGTTCTTCACCGTTACCTTGTTCAGCTCCTGGTAGTCTATACACATCTGATACGACCCGTCCTTCTTTCTTACAAACAGAATCGGGGATCCCTAGGGTGAACTGCTTGTTCTAATGAAAGCCTTGTCTAACAGATCCTGCAGCTATGTAGACAACTCCTGCATCTCAGGAGGAGCCAACCGATACGGTGCCTTGGCTATCGGAGCCGCACCAGGAACTAGTTCGATCCTGAATTCCACCTGTCGTTCTAGAGGTATCCCAGGCAACTCCTCGGGGAATCCGTCCGCAAACTCCCATACCACAGGTACATCATCCACCGCCGCCATACCCGTTTCCCAGGTATCCATAACATATGCGACATAACCTGCGCAACCCTGCTGAAGGTAACGCCTAGCTCTCGCGGCTGAACATAAAGTTGGTCCTCGCTGTGGCCTCTCGCCCTGAATCATCAGCTCTCCCCCACTTGGGGTCCTGACCCGCACCAACTGCTACGTGCAGTCAATCACTGCCCCATTAGGGTTGAGCCAATCCATGCCTATAATCACCTTGTTCCCACGCAATGGAATGCGAACCAAGTCTACTAGGTAGCGCTCCTCAAATAACATCAGCACACAATCTCGAAATACCATCGATGCCCGCATCGAACAGTCGTCTGCAATCTCTACCTCTAGAGGGCAATCCAACATGCCCGAAGACTCGGAAAATCTCTTGCTAAGCACAAGACACACAAATGACCGGGTAGCGCCCGAGTCAAACAATACCAGAATCGGGATTCCGTTCACATGGAACGATCCTAAATAGATCACATATCAATAACACAATCACAACAAAAAGAAGATCAGCGGGAAAGAATCATACCCATCACCACATCGGGTGCAGCGCTTGCCTCCTCGGCTGTCAGCTGAAATGCTCAGCTCCGCACCACTGAAACCTCTACCTTGACCTTCCGGCCATCTGTAGCCTGTGTCGTCGCTGAGATCGGCGCTGCCGCTGGCACTGCTGCTGACGCTGCTGTCAATCTCAGGCAATTGGCCCTTTTGTGGCCCCTCGAATTGCAATGGAAGCAAATCAGGTATGTCATCCGTATCGCAGGGGCGGGGGCAGTACAATCCCTGCCAAAATGCCCCACTTTTCCACACTTATTGCAGCCCGAACCCAGCCCAGTGCGACAAGCTCCCTCGTGTGACCGACCGCATTTCCCACAGCGGTCCCGTCCTGCCTGGCCTTTCGGCCTACCATTAGATCCCTAGGGCTTCTTCCCCGAAGCCTCAGTCGTCAACCCCTCCACTGCCTTCCTCTTCTGGACGTGCTCCAGATCAATCTCCCTCTCCCTAGCTCTGGCAATCATGGAATCCAAAGTAGGGAAAGCTGAAAAACTAACATGCTCCCGAATGTCAGCTCCTAGCATGTCATGGTAGCGGGTCCTCCTCATGTCCTCATCACCCGCATACTAGGGCACTAGCAATTCCTTCTCCCGGAACTTGGCGTGATCTCAGCCACAGTCTCCGTAGTCTGCCTCATATCTAAAAACTCCCTGGCCAGCTGCTGAAGCTCCACAGCTGGCGCAAACTCCGCCCTGAATCTGTTCACAAAATCCGACCAACTCATAGCCTCAACAGCTGAGGCGCCCAATGAGTCGCCAACAGACTTCCACCAATCTCTAGCCCTGTCTTGCAAGCATCCTGCCGCATATCGCACCTTCGACTCCTCAGGTTAAAAGCTCATCAGCTGTGCAAACTTAATGTCTGCGATCCATCTCCTAGCAGCAATGGGGTCTTTCACCCCATGGAAATCTGGCGCACCACTTCCTCGAAAGTCCTTAAATGATAGTGTGCGCGTACCTATCTGGATAGACGTCTTATCACTCCTGAATGATCGGAGAAGATCCTCCATCAGCTCAACAATCCCCTCCTTGATCGACCCGAAAATGATAGTGGTCGACTCAGGATGCTCCTCGTGGTCTCAAACGCGATGAACTCGCGTAGCCCGTCATCAACCTGCTCGGATCCCGAACCCGAGCCCGATCCTGATCCTGATCCGAAACCTCCTGCTCCAAGTCGTGTGGTTACCATACTGAAAACACACACATAAATGTCAGGATCATTGTTGGGTTTTGAGCATTCTAACACTCCTATGGTGTGCATGCAACCCTATAAACCATGGATCTATGTTTTCTCTATTACACATGCAAATAAGAATTTTCCAAGGCTTTAATCCTAACTAGCATATTTTGAAGCTCTTATACTACAAAGTACTAGTTAGATGACATACCTTTTGATGTAGCTTGATGTCTTCAAGCTTTAAGATCTTAGCCCCAATAGTGTGGAAGCCTCAAGTGGAATCACAAATCACCAAAACACCTTGGAAGACTTTAGAGAATATGGATACTTGGTTCTCTCTAATGAAATCGGCTAGCCCTTCTTAGTGTACCCACAGTAGTGCCCATTTCACCAACCAAGGACATCTTTATATAGTGTGGAGGATTAGGGTGAAACCCTAATACCCATGACCTTTCATTTCCTAGGATACATGGGTTAAAGCTCCATCGACTATCCATGAAGACTTAGCCCAACCTAAATGAACTTGGCCCACTACACATATATATCTAAGAGTCCATATTTAATTAGTTCATTTTGATCACTTAATTAATTATAAATTAATTCTTGATCAATACTAATTAAATAATATGATTATATTAATATATTAGAACTTATAATATATTAATATAAATCATAAAGATACTATTCTCAAAATACTATCCATATAAATTGTGCCGGTGAAGTGGAACCCAAATGGACCATGTCGGGTCGGGTCAAGTACATACCAAATATAGTTATGGACTTAGACATTAATCCAACAATCATACATATACTCAAGAGTTCTAACACGCTCCCCAAGGTTCCCGATTTCATCTACGCCCTCCTTGATTTGAGTACGGGTCCTCTGTTTTCAGTAGTACGGGCCCATACTACCTTCCATATCTACCCGTGCTTTCCTCAAGGATTGCTTCTTCTTCACCAGGTCCCTTTACCGATACCCCTTTCCACTAACCTCATCCTAGGCTTCCCTAGGGCACTCTCCAACTACTCTCTGCCATCAATTGCGCAGGAGTCCCTACCATTTCCCCTTAACTAGCTTGCAGGTACTGTTACATATCCGCTCCTTAGTTAGTTGGAAATAGCCAAAACCCCTATAGCACAAAGAAAGCAGCATTCGTGCGTTGAGTAACCAAATCAGACATAACCTATACAGGTCATCCTACTACTGACTAAACAGCCCTAGCATATAGCTCATACAACAGGCATATAAGGCATCCTCCTAGATCCTTAACCCTAACTAGCATGCGATTATCAGAATCATATATCAGGCACACAAGGCATCTTCCTAGATCCTTAGTCCTATTCTAGCATGCAATTCTGAATCAAGCGATATAACATAACATAACATGTATGGGTATCTTGGGGAAAACTTACTTGAGCCAGGTCGGTCACACGCATCACACGCCTTGTCTTTCGTAAAATCCTTTCGCTTAGATTTTTAGAAAACCATTTTATTGCCTAAATCTTTTAGCCACTCAGTTTGAGTCCAGACACCCCCGAGGGCGTGTCCGAATCCCTCAAACCAGGACTCTGATACCAACTTGTAACATCCGAAAATTCAATCCCAAAAATTTCTTTTTTTATATGTTAATTAATTCATAAAACATTCATTGGAAAGTATTGTAAAAACATGACATCTCAAAACCAAGTATCGTATCCGAAATCCACAACCATGAACAAATGTCATATCAGAGTACAATCCCAGAAAACACCATGTGGAAAAATCATATGTGTGTGATGCCATGCTACGCCACCGGCTCCTTCCCCTTAGACGAAGAGGTACCTGAAACCAAAAACTGAAACCGTAAGCACAAAACTTAGTGAGTTCCCCCATCATACCGCATACCATACAATACCATCGGTATCTTTCAACCGTTAATCGTCATCGGTATCTTTCAACCGGTAACCATCATTGGTATCTTTCAACCGGTAATCGTCATCGGTATCTTTCGACCGCTAACTGGGGACTATTCCACCCCCTACCACTAGCATACAATAGCAGGTATAAGCACACATTCAGACATATCCGGGTACTGACCTACCCCTTGGTCCTATGGACCACTATCAGAGAATCTATCCCTATCATGCAACATATCATACAGATATAACACATAACCAAACGCATATCAAACCAAGATAAATTATGACAAAGACAATTATCTTCTAAATACTCCTCAATGGTGGGCCGGCATTGTGGCTTTAGACCCACCCCTACTGGAAGGTAACTCACCTCGTATCTGCTGAATTGTGCGGGAATCCTCTGACTGCTGCCGCGGCTGCTCTGGAAGTTCTTCGGCTAAAATACCCACAAAACACTTAGTCAGAAACTGACATCTACCCTTAGGTTAAAATGACCATTTTACCCCTTGACCAAGTCAAAGTCAAAGTTAACTTCCAGTTGACCCGACTCGCCGAGTTGACTCGTCAACTCGCCAAGTCCCTATTCTTTCATCAGACCTCATACCCGTCTCTACTCGTCGAGTTAGGCGAGGACTCGACGAGTTTTCCTTCTAAATGAACACCGACTGAATCCACATCCGACTCGCCGAGTTGTATGAACAACTCATCGAGTTTATCATCGACTGACACTCATGTCCTAACTTGACTCGCCGAGTTGTATGAACAATTCGTCGAGTTACTCTTTATCCTATGAACAATTTATGTCCTCGACTCGCCGGGTTGATGAACAACTCACCGAGTTCCATGAAGATTGTCTTGGACTCGCCGAGTCCGTTCATGCACTCGCCGAGTACCATGAATTCCCAGAACACTTTGCTTAGTCCAGAACATTGGTTCACTCCCCGGGACTCCTATAAACCCTTCCACACTCAACTGGTCCTTACGACCCTCACTGATATGGGACAAAAACCCTTGGACTCGCCGAGTCCAGGAATGGACTCGCCGAGTCTAACACATTCCTTACTAAGAACTTCGATTTCTGATGTACAACACTTAACCAAATGATAGATCCAGGCCCCTAAACTCGATCTAGCACGTAAAGTTACAAACTTTACGTGCATGCATGGGACATTAGAGCTTAAAAGGCTCTAGAATGGCTCTTTTGTTGCATGGGGCCTTCCTTGGTGCAAAAAGCAACCTAGATCTGACTTGTGGCTCATAAAATGACATGATACAGAAACCAAAACCCCAAACCATGTTTGCAAGCATGGTTGGCCACCAAAAATGGCTCATAAAAGCCCTAAATCACCCCAAAGAGGGATTAACAAAAGAATGAGAAAGGTTCAGACTTGATACCTTCCAAAGACTACAAATGATAAACCAAACTCGAATCCTTCAGTCCCCTTTTGATCCTTCTATGCTCTTACTTCTTCCTTGAGACCAAAACTCACAAGTATCACTCAAAAAGCCTTAGATCTTCACAAAAACGGCTAGGGTTTGCTATGAGGAGTGTTTGGGAGTATAAAGGGGGAAAGGAGGTTGCATAAGGTCGTTTAAATAGGGTGCAAACCCCTGGATTAGGGTTTTTGCCCAAACAGCGGCTACTCGCCGAGTACGCGACTTAAACCCCGCGCGTCATCCCGCTTCTACTCGGCGAGTCAGTCCTTCGACTCGCCGATTCCAAGGCCAATAGTGCAAAAATAAAGAAGATTTAATAACAGAACACATACCAAGAACCAGGTGCTACAAATCTCCCCCACTTATTTTAGAATTTGTCCTCGAAGTCTGCCGCTCGATCCTGAAACAGCTCGGGGTAGTGCTCCATCATCTCATCCACCGGCTCCCAAGTCCACCCCGACCCCTTCCGGTGGTGCCATTGCGCCTTCACGAGTTCTACTCTTTTGTTCCTCAGATCCTTCGACTTCCAGTCAAGGATCGCTACAGGTCGCTCGATGTAATTCAGGCCGCCATCAACCTGAATGTCCTCCAAGGGTACCACCACCGTATCATCCACTAGGAACTTCCGCAACTGAAAGACGTGGAAGGTGCTATGGATCTGACTGAGCTCGGCTGGCAGATCCAGCCGATACACCACCTTGCCCACCCGGGCTACTGTTGGATAAGGTGTCTAAGTCCATAACTATTTCGGGCTTGTACTTGACCCGACCCGGCATGGTCCATTTGGGTTGCATGGCACCATACAATTGGATAGACTAAATGAGAGAAATAACACTTGGAGATTATTAATATATTATAAGTTCTAATATATTAATAATATTATTTACTTAGTTGATCAAAGAATTAATTTGGAATTAATTAAGTGATCAAAGGATAACTAATTAAATATATGGGTTGGTTATGTAAATCATCCATATCTTGTATAGTGGGCTAAAAGGCTCCATGGATTATCAAGTTGGGTTCTACCCATAGGATGCTCCATGGATGCTCCATGGGAGTTACAAACCCATGGGTCATGGAAATGAAGAGTCATGACACATTAGGGTTTACATGGTGTAACCCTAGATGTGCCAACACTATATAAAGATCCCATCTCCACCAAAATCGGCTAGACATAAGAAACTAGAGGGCTTGGCCGATTTTGAGAAGTGTGTGTTATCTCAAGAGTCTTTCCAAGAGCATTTGGTGTTGTGTGAAGCATTTGAGGCATCACACTTGGGGTGCTAGGCTCACAAGGTCTCAAGGAACACAAGCAACAACAAGGTAAGTTATTCTATCTATGATTCAAGTTAAAATTGTTCCCCATGTATGCTAGATAGGAATATAACCTTGGAATTCAACTTTGCATGATAATTAGACAAACATAGATCCAAGGTTATTAGGGTTGCATGTACACTTAGGAAGTGTTAGAATGCTCAAAACCCATCAGTGGCATCAGAGCCTAGGCTTGTTTGTTTGTTATTTGTGCTTAAAAGTTGAAGAAAGTCGAAAATTCTGCTGTCTGACTGATGGACTCGGCGAGTCCATGGGGAGGACTCGTCGAGTTCATGTGTATCTTCAACCTACTCGGCGAGTAGGTTTATGCACTCGGCGAGTAGGGTCGACAAAGTGCAGAATTTCGACTTGAGTTGCTGGAAATGGATTAGAATCATTACCCTAAAATGTTTTGGTACTTGAAAACTTGTTTTAGAAGGTGTAATGTCTTTTCTAACTCATTTACAACAACTAGTTATCAAAATTACAAAGATTAAATGTGATTTTGATTCTTGAAAGTGTTCATATTCATATTCTTGTTCTTATGATGTTTAGATGATCATAGGAATTATTTGTAACCTATGTGGTACATTAATTCATGATCATAATGTGTTTTAATGGAGTCCATAACTTGTCCTCAAGTTATGGAAAACCAAAAGTCTCTTGGATTAAAAACCATTAAAAGAACACAAGAGTTAGGAAAAATGAAAAGTCCTCATTTTATTACTCTATTAAACTCATAAGTTACAAGAAATGAAAAGTTTTGAAAGTTTACAAAACTTGCCCTCAAGTTTTGGAACAAGTAAAGTTAAGTTAAAACTTTAGTTCCAACCCCTAGAATTTTAAAAGTTAAAATTCAACCCTTATACTTATATTATTATGATTTAATAATTATATATATATGTATAAGAACAAAGTCGTCTTACCGCTAGTACGCCTCATTCACGAAGCCGGTCTATAAGGTGGGTATAAGGTTGTTGCTTATAAAATGGTGGCTTAATGGGTGTCCACTCTCACCCACCGCTTGCTTGATCGGTGGAGGGTCGTTAGCCGAACGGGTAAGACAACGACTTATTAATTCTTATTCAAAGTATGATGAATATTATAAAGTAACTAAATGTTTTATTAAATTCCCAATCTTAGTTACTTTAGGAAAAATGTGAATAAGGTGCTATTCCATGAAATTACACTTTACACTTTGATTAAGTCGTTGGTGGAGCGTGTGTGGTTAACCGGCACACTAACTTGGACTTAACAAGGTAGGTAAAGGGTGACTTAGGGTTTATTATAGTATCGATGGAGCGTGTGTGGTTAACCAGCACATCGATTGAGTGATAAACCTTAAGGGTACCAAGTGATTTGCATGGTTACTTCACACCTCGTTTTGTGATCCTCGGTATCCCAGTCACAAAACTTGGAGGGCACACTCGAGATTGAAACATGCCTTTGAAAAGTTCATTGAATCTCAAAGAATCTAGGAATTTCTAAGAACCATTCAAAAACCTAATACTAAAATATTGTGGTTTTCGTGGTGGAAATTGGTGAATCGTCATTCACCTACCTTTCAAATATGATATAGCTTAGATTACGGCATACCTCTTCTAAGTTATATTATATTGTGATTGGATCCTAGCCTTAATATTACATTTGGGTGTTTTATTAAGGACTCTCTTATATCTAAACTAATCTTGTCCTCTTTCCTTCAGATGTCTTTCAACAATGCTTCTGGCTCTAATCCTAATGGCTCCTTTACCCTTATGAACTTGTGTGGGAAAGTCACCTTTGATGGATCCAACCTCAATGAGTGGATCAGAAACATCAGGATGATTACCCGCTACGAGGACAAAGAATATGTCCTTGACAAGGAGCTTAAGGAGATTGATGAGTCCACTGCAACTCCTCAGGAGATCGCTGAATTTCGGGCACATGAAAGGGATGCTACGAAAGTGGCTTGCATCATGACGGCCACGATGACAGCGGAACTCCAAAAGTCTTATGAGGATTTCTACCCTTATGACATGCACCAAGATTTGATGGAAAGATACCATCAAAGTGCAAGACAAGAGAGGTATGAAATCATCTGCTCCATGATAACAACCATGATGAAGGACGGGGAATCCGTCACGAGCCACATGCAGAAAATGCAAAGGTATGTGGATCGTTTGCTGAAGCTTAATGTGAACTTCCCGGAGGATCTTGCAATAGATATTATTTTGCATTCCTTACCATCGTGCTATGATCAATTCCGCATGACATATCACATGAACAAGGAAGAAGTCACCCTCAGCAAACTTCAGGGACTTCTCAAGACCGCAGAATCAGGTCTTAAGGGGAAGTCGGTTGCTATCACTCCTACTCAAAACTCTACTCCGGTTTTGGCAATCGGGAAAAATCGATGGAGGAAGAGAAAGAGATCTTCGAAGGGTACCAAGGCTCGGACCCTTGATGGCTCTTCTTCAAGTGGAACCAAGAAAGGTTTCATTACTCCTTCTTCTGACCCAAAAGAGGCTGAATGCTTCTATTGCCATGAAAAAGCTCATTGGAAGCGGAACTGTCCAAAATACCAGCAAGATGTGAAGGATGGGAAAGTTAAACCCAACCATGCAGGTATTTACACTATCATTTCTAATAACTCACCCCATTCTAATTCTTGGGTCCTTGATACCGGGTGTGGTATTCACATTTGTTGTGACTTGCAGGGACTAAGAAGAAGTGAGGATGTGGAGCAAGGAAGGATAAACTTGATCATGGGGAATAGGAAAGCTATACCTGTTACCAAGATTGGAGTTTATACTTTATCGCTAAGTAGTGGGTTTAGTTTAGATCTGAATAAGTGTTGTTATTCGCCAGGAATGGCAAGAAATATTATTTCCTTCCATGCTTTGTACAAACAAGGGTTTACCTTTTCATTTAATAATGAAGTTGGTTCTATTGATGCTTTCTTTAATAATATTCTTTATTTTAAAGCATTACCTTGTGATGGTGTGTATGAAGCTGTATCTGTTGTTGATAACTTAGGAAATAATGTTTTGTGTATTGATTCTACTAATAATAACTTGGATAAAGCATCATTATGGCATTGTCGTCTTGGACATATAAGCAAGAAGCGCATAGGCCAACTCCAAAAGGATGGAGTCTTGGAGTCGTTTGACCTAAAGTCAGATGATAGTTGCGAATCATGCTTACTTGGAAAAATGACAAAGTCACCCTTCACAGGTTCGTGTGAGAGGGGTGAAGGTTTGTTGGACCTTATACACACGGATGTGTGTGGACCATTCAAACATGCCACAAGGGATGCTAATCGTTATTATTTGACTTTTACTGATGATTATAGTGGATATGGATATGTCTACTTGATCAAGCATAAGTCAGAGACTTTCGAGAGGTTTAAGGAATTTAAACAGGAAGTCGAGAATCAATTGGGCAGGAACATTAAGATGCTTCGATCCGATCGTGGTGGTGAGTATCTTAGTTCAGAGTTCCTCGACTATCTAAGGGAATGTGGGATAGTCTCACAATTGACACCTCCCAGGGCACCACAGTTGAATGGTGTGGCTGAGAGGCGTAATCGAACCTTGCTAGATATGGTTCGTTCCATGATGAGTCGAGCTACGCTACCAATCTCATTCTGGGGGTATGCCTTAGAGACTGCCGCCCATATTCTTAATCTAGTCCCTACAAAGAAAGTTGCCAAAACTCCTCACGAGATGTGGACTGGTAAAGTACCTAAACTAGACCACATCAAGATTTGGGGTTTCGAGGCTTTCGTGAGACGCGAGACTCATGATAAGCTCGAACCTCGAAGCGAGAGGTGTATTTTCATCGGTTACCCACAGCGATCCTTTGGTTACCTCTTCTACAGACCTAGTGACAATGTGGTCTTTGTAGCAAGAAGAGGTGTCTTTCGAGAAAGAGAATTTATAAGCCAAGGAGACAGTGGGAGGCAAATTGATCTTGAAGAAATTCAAGAATCAAGCGGTGAAGGAACTTCAAACTCTAGCCCTCAACTTGAGGAGGAAACTCCTGTTGAGCCAATTGACAAATCTGTACCTCTGAGACGTTCCACGAGAGTTAGGAGTGCACCTGAGCATTACTATGGATTCCATATTACTGCAGAAGGTGAGACACTTATTAGTGATGAGACACTAGTAAGTCAAGATGACCCTAACAACTACGAGGAAGCCATGGCAGGCCCCGAGTCTGCTAAATGGAAAGAGGCTATGGATAGCGAGATACAATCCATGTATGACAATCAAGTTTGGAACTTGGTTGAAAATGTACCAGGTCGTAAGACAGTAGGGTGCAAATGGGTCTTCAAGAAGAAGACCGACATGGATGGTAAAGTACACACTTATAAGGCTAGACTGGTTGCAAAGGGCTTCTCTCAAATTCCTGGAGTGGATTATGATGAGACCTTTTCTCCGGTAGCCAAGATTAAGTCTATTCGGGTTCTGTTAGCCATAGCTGCATTTCATGACTATGAAATATGGCAGATGGATGTCAAAACCGCTTTCCTTAATGGAAAGTTGGCTGAAGATGTTTACATGAGTCAGCCAGAGGGTTTTGTCAGCAACGAGTACCCTAAAAGAGTGTGTAAGCTTGAGAAATCCATTTATGGATTGAAGCAAGCACCTCGCAGATGGAATCTTTGCTTTGATGAAAAGGTCAAGGAATTTGGCTTTTCTAGGAGTGAAGATGAATCTTGTGTGTATGTCAAGGCTAGTGGGAGTACAGTTAGCTTTTTGGTATTGTATGTGGATGACATACTACTCATAGGAAATGACATTCCAACCCTGCAGGAAGTAAAGTCCTGGCTTGGGAAGTGTTTCGCTATGAAGGACCTTGGTGAAGCTGCCTATATTCTAGGGATAAGGATCTTGAGAGATCGGAGTAAAAGACTAATTGGACTTAGTCAGAGTACCTACTTGGATAAGGTGATGAAGAGATTCAGCATGCAGGATTCCAAGAAAGGAGAGTTACCCATCCAGAGTAACACCAGATTGAGTAAGACACAAAGCCCTAGCACTGAGGCTGAGATAGCAGAAATGAGTCGAACACCTTACGCTTCGGCTGTAGGATCGATCATGTATGCTATGACGTGTACTCGACCCGATGTAGCTTTTGCCTTGAGCATGGTTAGCAGGTATCAGGCGAACCCTGGCAAGGCACACTGGACTGCGGTAAAGAATATCCTCAAGTACCTACGAAGGACTAAGGACTGGGTCCTTACCCTCGGTGGGAGTGATGACTTGAGAGTTGTTGGGTATAGTGATGCTAGCTTCCAGACTGATAGGGATAATTTCCGCTCTCAGTCGGGCTGGGTCTTTACCCTAAACGGAGGAGCAATTTCTTGGAAGAGTTCCAAGCAAGAGACAGTGGCAGATTTTACTTGTGAATCAGAGTATATTGCAGCTAGTGAAGCAGCAAAGGAGGCGATATGGCTGAAGAACTTCATTGGAGACCTTGGAGTTGTACCAGCTATTAAAGAGCCAATGGAAATTTTCTGTGATAGTGAAAGTGTTGTTGCCTTAGCCAAGGAACCAAGGGATCACGGGAGATCCAGACACATCGACAGAAAATACCATTTCATCAGACATCGGATCGAAGAAGGACTCCTCGTGGAAAAGAGGGTATCATCGGATGAGAACCCAGCAGATCCCCTCACGAAGGGACTGAGTAGGGTTAAGCATCTTCAGCATGCTCGGAGCATAGGGCTGAAGGATGATATAAGTTTTAGTAGTTAGATAACCCGGAAATTTGTAAAGTGTAATTGACATTTGATGATGAATAAAAGGTGTTTTATTTATGAGTAAAGTGTTGCTATCTCTTGTCAATCGTTTACTATATTTCTTTTGCATGTTTTGACTTCCAGAATAATTTTGTTTGGTATAACATATTATTCAAACCTCCACAGTCGGTCATATGTTGGAAGTAGATATGAATCAAGACCGTCATGTTTGGTTGTAGAGGTCTTGGACAAGGCTACAACAATCATGAGTGCTCATAAGTTCTGAGCATTGGACACAACCCACGCTCACTGGAATCACTTCATGGAATTTTATCTCGAGTGATCGTGAGACGGTAATATCATATAAGTCTTCAAACCTAGAGATATGATTTGTTACTTACAAGTTGGTTATGCATTGACTGTACGAAACCGCATTGGTAACTCGATGTTATAAAACGTACTTTTGTGTGTAATTCAATAAGTGGTAGAACAAACATATGAGTCGAAGTTTATCTGTTCCTTCTTGGATTAGAAGCTGGTATCTGGGCCCCTCGATGATTTTGTTTTGACCCATGTACCGGGCCCGGTCAGAACTAAGTTGATGTGTTCGATTAAGTTCTATGTCAAACAAATCGGAAATCGGGAAACAAATGCTGGACAATAAGCAAGACATGTTCCATGTATTTGTCCGGCTGATATCTAGAACAGAGGATTATATGATCACTTATCTTAAATGGCGTATCATCATCTTCTCAGTTCCGAGAGACCTTGAAAGAGCTACGATTGCCGGTCGGTTCCTGAAGTACTAGAGATATAGTTATTAGACTTATCCAAGTGGGAGACTGTTGGATAAGGTGTCTAAGTCCATAACTATTTCGGGCTTGTACTTGACCCGACCCGGCATGGTCCATTTGGGTTGCATGGCACCATGCAATTGGATAGACTAAATGAGAGAAATAACACTTGGAGATTATTAATATATTATAAGTTCTAATATATTAATAATATTATTTAATTAGTGGATCAAAGAATTAATTTGGAATTAATTAAGTGATCAAAGGATAACTAATTAAATATATGGGTTGGTTATGTAAATCATCCATATCTTGTATAGTGGGCTAAAAGGCTCCATGGATTATCAAGTTGGGTTCTACCCATAGGATGCTCCATGGGAGTTACAAACCCATGGGTCATGGAAATGAAGAGTCATGACACATTAGGGTTTACATGGTGTAACCCTAGATGTGCCAACACTATATAAAGATCCCATTCTCCACCAAAATCGGCTAGACATAAGAAACTAGAGGGCTTGGCCGATTTTGAGAAGTGTGTGTTATCTCAAGAGTCTTTCCAAGAGCATTTGGTGTTGTGTGAAGCATTTGAGGCATCACACTTGGGGTGCTAGGCTCACAAGGTCTCAAGGAACACAAGCAACAACAAGGTAAGTTATTCTATCTATGATTCAAGTTAAAATTGTTCCCCATGTATGCTAGATAGGAATATAACCTCGGAATTCAACTTTGCATGATAATTAGACAATCATAGATCCAAGGTTATTAGGGTTGCATGTACACTTAGGAAGTGTTAGAATGCTCAAAACCCATCAGCTACAACTCTGAATGGTCCGATATACCTTGGGCCCAACTTGCCCCGCTTCCTGAATTGGATGACGCCCTTCCATGGCGACACCTTCAGGAGAACCATATCCCCGACCTGGAATTCCAGGTCTGATCGACGCTTATCGGCGTAACCTGTCTGCCGACTCTGAGCAGTTTGACGCCTGCTCCGGGCCTGGTGAATCTTCTCTGTCGTCGTGAGCACTACTTCGGTGCTCCCCATGACTCTCGGGCCAACCTCGCCCTAACATATCGGGGTCCTGCACCTCTTCCCATATAACATCTCGAAGGGAGGACGGTCGATACTCGCATGATAGCTGTTATTATACGAGAACTCCGCCAATGGGAGGTAGGTATCCCAACTACCTCCGAAATCTATAACGCATGCCCGCAGCATATCCTCCAGAGTCTGGATGGTCCGCTCGCTCTAGCCATCCGTCTGTGGGTGAAAAGCGGTGCTAAAATGCAGACGAGTACCCAGCTCATCATGAAACCTCTTCCAAAACCTGGAAGTAAACCGCACGTCTCTGTCTGAAATTACCAAAACTAGCACTCCGTGCCGCGCCACCACCTCCCTAATATAGATATCGGCCAATTTCTCGGCCGAGATGCTCTCCTGAATCGGAATAAAGTGGGCGCTCTTGGTCAATCGATCCACAATGACCCATATCAAATCCATCCCCTGCGCGAACCTGGGAAGCTTCGACATAAAATCCATCATAATATCCTCCCATTTCCACAGCGGGATCCAACGGCTGCATCTTGTCGTGAGGTCTCTGATGCTCGGCCTTGACCTTCCTGCAGGTCAAGCATCGCTCCACGTACCATGCCACATCCAGCTTCATGTAGGGCCACCAATAGTCCAGACGAAGATCCCTATACATCTTCGTCGCCCCAGGATGAATGAAGAATCGGGACTTGTGCGCCTCCTCCATCTGGCCACCAATAGTCCAGACGAAGATCCCTCTGGCAGGGCCAAAATTGGCGCCTTGCACAATCTTTGTCTCATCGTCTCAAATGCGGCTTGCTGCTCAGTCCCCCAGCGATACACCACCGACTTCTTAGTCAGTCGGGTGAACGGGACTGCTATCTTGGAGAAGTCCTGAATGAATCTCCGATAGTAGCCTGCCAATCCTAGAAAGCTCTGAATCTCAGATGGAGACCTCGGAACTTCTCAATTCATCATGGCCTCTACCTTTGCCAGATCTACTGAAATCCCGTTCTAGTTGACCAGGTGCCCAAGAAACTGCACCTCACTCAACCAGAACTCACACTTGGAGAACTTAGCATACAAGTTCTCCCTCTTCAAAGTCTCTAGAACCTCCCGCAGATGCTCCTCATGCTGCTCCCACGTTTTGGAATAAACCAGGATGTCATCAATAAACACTATCATAGACCGATCTAACATCGGTCTACACACGCGGTTCCTGAGATCCATGAACGCCGAAGGAGCATTGGTGAGCCCGAAAGGCATCACCACAAACTCATAGTGGCCATAACGCGTCCGAAACACAGTCTTCTGCACATTCTCCTCTCTGACCCTCATCTGATGATACCCTGAACGCAAATCAATCTTGGAGAACCAACATGCTCCCTGAAGCTGGTCAAAGAGGTCATCAATCCTCGAGAGTGGGTAGCGGTTCTTCACCGTTACCTTGTTCAGCTCCCGGTAGTCTATACACATCCGATGCGACCCGTCCTTCTTTCTTACAAACAGAATCGGGGATCCCTAGGGTGAACTGCTCGGTCTAATGAAAGCCTTGTCTAACAGCTCCTGCAGCTGTGTAGACAACTCCTGCATCTCAAGAGAGCCAACCGATACGGTGCCTTGGCTATTGGAGCCGCACCAGGAACTAGTTCGATCCTGAATTCCACCTGTCGTTCCAGAGGTATCCCAGGCAACTCCTCGGGGAATCCGTCCGCAAACTCCCATACCACACGTACATCATCCACCGCCACCATACCCGTTTCCCAGGTATCCATAACATATGCGACATAACCTGCGCAACCCTGCTGAAGGTAACGCCTAGCTCTCGCGGCTGAACATAAAGTTGGTCCTCGCTGTGGCCTCTCGCCCTGAATCATCAGCTCTCCCCCACTTGGGGTCCTGACCCGCACCAACTGCTACGTGCAGTCAATCACTGCCCCATTAGGGTTGAGCCAATCCATGCCTATAATCACCTTGTTCCCACGCAATGGAATGCGAACCAAGTCTACTAGGTAGCGCTCCTCAAATAACATCAGCACACAATCTCGAAATACCATCGATGCCCGCATCGAACAGTCGTCTGCAATCTCTACCTGTAGAGGGCAATCCAACATGCCCGAAGACTCGGAAAATCTCTTGCTAAGCACAAGACACACAAATGACCGGGTAGCGCCCGAGTCAAACAATACCAGAATCGGGATTCCGTTCACATGGAACGATCCTAAATAGATCACATATCAATAACACAATCACAACAAAAAGAAGATCAGCGGGAAAGAATCATACCCATCACCACATCGGGTGCAGCGCTTGCCTCCTCGGCTGTCAGCTGAAATGCTCAGCTCCGCACCACTGAAACCTCTGCCTTGACCTTCCGGCCATCTGTAGCCTGCGTCGTCGCTGAGATCGGTGCTGCCGCTGGCACTGCTGCTGACGCTGCTGTCAATCTCAGGCAATTGGCCCTTTTGTGGCCCCTCTAATTGCAATGGAAGCAAATCAGGTCTGTCATCTGTACCGCAGGGGCGGGGGCAGTACAATCCCTGCCAAAATGCCCCACTTTTCCACACTTATTGCAGCCCGAACCCAGCCCAGTGCGACAAGCTCCCTCGTGTGACCGACCGCATTTCCCACAGCGGTCCCGTCCTGTCTGGCCTTTCGGCCTACCATCAGATCCCTTGGGCTTCTTCCCCGAAGCCTCAGTCTTCAGCCCCTCTACTGCCTTCCTCTTCTGGACGTGCTCCAGATCAATCTCCCTCTCCCTAGCTCTGGCAATCATGGAATCCAAAGTAGGGAAAGCTGAAAAACTAACATGCTCCCGAATGTCAGCTCTTAGCATGTCATGGTAGCGGGTCCTCCTCATGTCCTCATCACCCGCATACTAGGGCACTAGCAATTCCTTCTCCTGGAACTTGGCGTGATCTCCGCCACAGTCTCCGTAGTCTGCCTCATATCTAAAAACTCCCTGGCCATCCGCTGAAGCTCCACAGCTGGCGCAAACTCCACCCTGAATCTATTCACAAAATCCGACCAAGTCATAGCCTCAACAGCCGAGGCGCCCAATGAGTCGCCAACAGACTCCCACTAATCTCTAGCCCTGTCTTGCAAGCATCCTGCCGCATATCGCACCTTCGACTCCTCAGGTTAAAAGCTCATCAGTTGTGCAGACTCAATGTCTGCGATCCATCTCCTAGCAGCAATGGGGTCTTTCACCCCATCGAAATCCGGCGCACCATTTCCCCGAAAGTCCTTAAAGGACAGTGTGCGCGTACCTATCTGGCTAGACGTCTTATCACTCCTGAATGATCGGAGACGATCCTCCATCAGCTCAACAATCCCCTCCTTGATCGACCCGAAAATGATAGTGGTCGACTCAAGGATGCTCCTCGTGGTCTCAGACGCGATGAACTCGCGTAGCCCGTCATCAACCTGCTCGGATCCCGAACCCGAGCCCGATCCTGATCCTGATCCGAAACCTCCTGCTCCAAGTCGTGTGGTCACCATACTGAAAACACACACATAAACGTCAGGATCATTGTTGGGTTTTGAGCATTCTAACACTCCTATGGTGTGCATGCAACCCTATAAACCTTGGATCTATGTTTTCTCTATTATACATGCAAATAAGAATTTTCCAAGGCTTTAATCCTAACTAGCATATTTTGAAGCTCTTATACTACAAAGTACTAGTTAGATGACATACCTTTTGATGTAGCTTGATGTCTTCAAGCTTTAAGAGCTTATCCCCAATAGTGTGGAAGCCTCAAGTGGAATCACAAATCACCAAAACACCTTGGAAGACTTTAGAGAATATGGATACTTGGTTCTCTCTAATGAAATCGGCTAGCCCTTCTTAGTGTACCCACACTAGTGCCCATTTCACCAACCAAGGACATCTTTATACAGTGTGGAGGATTAGGGTTAAACCCTAATACCCATGACCTTTCATTTCCTAGGATCCATGGGTTAAAGCTCCATGGAATATCCATGAAGACTTAGCCCAACCTAAATGAACTTGGCCCACTACACATATATATCTAAGAGTCCATATTTAATTAGTTCATTTTGATCACTTAATTAATTATAAATTAATTCTTGATCAATACTAATTAAATAATATGATTATATTAATATATTAGAACTTATAATATCTTAATATAAATCATAAATATATTATTCTCAAAATACTATCCATATAAATTGTGCCGGTGAAGTGGAACCCAAATGGACCATGCCGGGTCAGGTCAAGTACATACCAAATATAGTTATGTACTTAGACATTAATCCAACAATCATACATATACTCGAGAGTTCTAACACGCTCCCCAAGGTTCTCGATTTCATCTACGCCCTCCTTGATTTGAGTACGGGTCCTCTGTTTTCAGTAGTACGGGCCCATACTACCTTCCATATCTACCCGTGCTTTCCTCAAGGATTGCTTCTTCTTCACCAGGTCCCTTTACCGATACCCCTTTCCACTAACCTCATCCTAGGCTTCCCTAGGGCACTCTCCGACCTACTCTCTGCCATCAGTTGCGCAGGAGTCCCTACCATTTCCCCTTAACTAGCTTGCAGGTACTGTTACATATCCGCTCCTTAGTTAGTTGGAAATAGCCAAAACCCCTATAGCACAAAGAAAGAAGCATTCGTGCGTCGAGTAACCAAATCAGGCATAACCTATACAGGCCATCCTACTACTGACTAAACAGCCCTAGCATATAGCTCATACAACAGGCATATAAGGCATTCTCCTAGATCCTTAGCCCTAACTAGCATGCGATTATCAGAATCATATATCAGGCACACAAGGCATCTTCCTAGATCCTTAGTCCTATTCTAGCATGTAATTCTGAATCAAGCCATATAGCATAACATAACATGTATAGGTATCTTGGGGAAAACTTACTTGATCCCGGTCGGTCGCACGCATCACACACCTTGTCTTTCGTAAAATCCTTTCGCTTAAATTTTTAGAAAACCATTTTATTGCCTAAATCTTTTATCCCCTCAATTTGAGTCCAGACACCCCCGAGGGTGTGTCCGAATCCCTCAAACCAGGACTCTGATACCAACTTGTAACATCCCAAAATTCATGCCCAATTTTTTTTTTTTTGATTAATTGATTCATAAAACATTCAGTGGAAAGTATTGTAAAAACATGACATCTCAAAACCAAGTATCATATCTGAAATCCACAACCATGAACAAATGCCATATCAGAGTACAATCCCAGAAAACACCATGCGGAAAAAATCATATGTGTATGATGCCATGCTACGCCGCCGGCTCCTTCCCCTTAGAAGAAGAGGTACCTGAAACCAAAAACTGAAACTGTAAGCACAAAGCTTAGTGAGTTCCCCCATCATACCACATACCATACAATACCATCGGTATCTTTCAACCAGTAATCGTCATCGGTATCTTTCAACCGGTAACCCTCATCGGTATCTTTCAACCGATAATCGTCATTGGTATCTTTCAACTGGTAATCGACATCGGTATCTTTCAACCGCTAAATGGGGACTATTCCACCCCCTACCACTAGCATACAATAGCAGGTGTAAGCACACATTCAGACATATCCGGGTACTGACCTACCCCTTGGTCCTACAGACCACTATCAGGGAATCTATCCCTATCATGCAACATATCATACAGATATAACACATAACCAAACGCATATCAAACCAAGATAAATTATCACAAAGACAATTATCTTCTAAATACTCCTCAATGGTGGGCCGACATTGTGGCCTTAGACCCACCCCTACTGGAAGGTAACTCACCTCGTATCTGTTGAACTGTGCGAGAATCGTTTGACTGTTGTCGCGGCTGCTCCGGAAGTTCTCCGGCTAAAATTCCCACAAAACACTTAGTCAGAAACTAACATCTACCCTTAGGGTAAAATGACCATTTTACCCCTTGACCAAGTCAAAGTCAAAGTCAACTTCCGGTTGACCTGACTCGCCAAGTTGACACGTCAACTCGCCGAGTCCTTATCCTTTCATCAGACCTCATACCCGTCTCTACTCGTCGAGTTAGGCGATGACTCGACGAGTTTTCCTTCTAAATGAACACCGACTGAATCCACATCTGACTCGCCGAGTTGTATGAACAAGTCGTCGATTTCATCATCGACTGATACTCATGTCCTAACTTGACTCGCCGAGTTGTATGAACAACTCGTCGAGTTACTCTTCATCCTATGAACACGTTCTGTCCTCGACTCACCGAGTTGATGAACAACTCGCCGAGTTCCATGAAGATTGCCTTGGACTTGCCGAGTCCGTTCATGCACTCGCCGAGTACCATGAATTCCTAGAACACTTTGCTTAGTCCAAAACGTTGGGTCACTCCCCGGGACTCCTAAAAACCCTTCCTCACTCAACTGGTCCTTACGACCCTCACTGATATGGCACCAAAACCCTTGGACTCGCCGAATCTAACACATTCCTTACTAAGAACTTCAATTTCTGATGTACAACACTTAACCGAATGATATATCCAGGCCCCTAAACTCGATCTAGCACGTAAAGTTACAAACTTTACGTGCATGCATGGGACATTAGAGCTTAAAAGGATCTAGAATGGTTCTTTTGTTACATGGAGCCTTCCTTGGTGCAAAAAGCAACCTAGATCTGACTTGTGGCTCATAAAATGACATGATACAAAAACCCAAACCCCTAACCATGTTTGCAAACATGGTTGGCCACCAAAAATGGCTCATAAAAGCCCTAAATCACCCCAAAGAGGGATCTAACAAAAGAATGAGCAAGGTTCAGACTTTATACCTTCCAAAGACTGCAAATGATAAACTAAACTCGAATCCTTCAGTCCCCTCTTGATCCTTCTATGCTCTTCCTTCTTCCTTGAGACCAAAACTCACAAGTATCACTCAAAAAGCCTTAGATCTTCACAAAAACGGCTAGGGTTTGCTATGAGGAGTGTTTGGGAGCATAAAGGGGGAAAGGAGGCTGCATAAGGTCGTTTAAATAGGGTGCAAACCCCTGGATTAGGGTTTTTGCCCAAACATCGGCTACTCGCCGAGTCCGCGACTTAAACCTCGCGCCTCATTCCGCTTCTACTTGGCGAGTTAGTCCTTCGACTCGCCGAGTCAAAGGCCAATAGTGCAAAAATAAAGAAGATTTAATAACAGAACACATACCAAGAACCAGGTACTACAGGGACAAGATTCTTTGGAGCTCGAATGGAAGTTAGGGGGCCAGTTGAAGAAGAAACTGAACATGTCGCGTCTGTTTTCATTATCCTCAAGTATCTTTATGCATTTTCCATTAGTGATTTCCTCTCGTGGTTGAGAGGTAAGACTGATTTTGAGGGCCATCAAAAGATTATTGGAACGACCATTCAAAGAGTTCGTAAGTACCAAGATCCGTTGATTGATGAACGGATTCAAATGTGGAAAGATGGGGTGCGAAAGGTAAAAGAGGATGTCCTTGATGTCCTTATCAACCATGGAAGCCCTAAGCTTAAAGATCAAGAGATCAATGCCCAGATTTTAGTAAGACTCACTTGCAAATCTTAGTGACTTTCAAAAATATTTGTTTCAAAAAACCTACACAATGTTGGAGAAGTTAATCTCTTCATATGAGTGGTTCTTCAATTTAATTTACTTTTGGTATTTTCTTGGTAAGTTGTCTAATTTTAGAATCAATGCTAGCTGTGATTGATAATCCCTCCAATACAATAGAATGGGCGATGGTAGACATGATCAACGACCCTACTAGCCATTGCGGAGCTGGACGAAGAAGTGGGACACAACCGTCTGGTAGAAGAGCGAGACCTTCCTCAACTTAATTACATTAAATCATGCATCAAGGAGGCCTTCAGGCTGCATCCTTTTGCACCTTTAAATATTCCCCATGTTTTGATGAGGAATACCACAATTGTTGGTTACTTCATACCCAAGGGTAGTCACGTCTTGCTTAGTCGTCCTGAAGAAATCCAAATGCATGGACAAATCCAATATGGTTTGACCAAGATCGACATCTTGATGCAAAAGGAAAGCAAGTGGTTCTTTCAGATAATGACTTGAGAATGATTTCGTTTAACACTGGGAGATGAGGCTGTCCAGGAGTGGCGTTGGGTTTAACAATAACTACAATGATGTTGGCTAGAATGGTTTAAGGGTTCAGCTGGGAGGTGCCACAAAATAAGTCAGGTGTTAATCTTGTTGAAAATCATGATGACCTTGTCTTGCCTAAACCACTTGTCGTCATTGCGAAACCACGGCTACCTCATCATCTCTACCCAAAAAGCAGAACACAATATATATTGGTTTTGGGAATATATATATATATATATATATATATATATATATATATATATATATATATATATATATATGGTTAGGTTATTTTGTTTTTACTATCTATTGTGTACATCTATGATTGATTCTGGACCAATCATTTTAGTTATTTTAAGAAAGTAATTAATGCATATTAAATATTGAAAATATAATATATATTAATTATATTTTCAGCATTTAATATGCATTAATTACTTTCTTAAAATAACTAAAATGATTGGTCCAGAATCAATCATACATGCACACAATAGATACTGAAAAAATTTGAATATATATATATATATATATATATATATATATATATATATATATATATATATATATATATATATATATATATATATATATATATATATATATATATATATATATATATATATATATATACACGCGCGCGCGCGTCAATTGGTAAATATGATCACCGTTTGCATCGTTGAAGAAATGATTGCTTATGGTGATCCACACGACAATACGTTGAGAAGTTCAGTAATTATTTATTGTTCACTACTTTAATATTTTATGTTTATTATTTTTATTTAGGACTTATTTATCACTGTAAACGAGAAGTTGTACTTGTTTTTTTTTTTTTTTTTTTTTTTTAAGTAAAGAGGTTAAATGAAACATAAATAAACAAAAAGTTTGGTTTAAAAAAAATGTAAACGTCGTGTTAGTTGGACTTATTTTATTGAATAAAAATAGTTTGGATTTTATTAAAAACTTTTATTTAGAACTTATTTATCAAATATAAAAGTCATGTTTGACTTGTTTTCCAAATAAAAAAGTGAAATAAAACATAAATACATTAAAAGTTTGGGTTTTAAAATAATTCTAAACGTCATGTTCGACTTATTTTATCAATTAATAGTAGTTTACATTTTAATCATATTTTTATAGTTGTCTTTATATACGACATACTTATCTTTGTAAACGTCATGTTAGACTTGTTTTTTAATTCAAAACACTTAAATCAAACATAAATAAAATATAAGTTTAGGTTTAAAATAATTAATTAGTTAATATAAATAAAATATAAAAATATTAATTTAAAAAAGGCTTTTCACTTAGAGTTATTTGATAGTTGTTGATCAAGTAAGATCTAACTGAGTCAGAGTCTAATTGGGTCGGAAGCTTGATTGCATCTACTTGCTTCTGACTAAAACTATATTATTGATTATGCATCGGATTGTACTGAATGTTGACCATTTTACCCTTCTAATTAGTTTTTTTTTTTTTTTTGTGATAAATAAAATTTATCAATTTGAGCAAAAAAAAAATATCAACTCTCTTATATCGAACAAATAACGTAAATTTATAAAGAACTAAAAAAAAGTTATCAACTATCTCATAAACTTATTTAAAATAAAATGTTGTATAAAAATAAATAAAAAGATAATGATATAACAAACAAATCAAAGAGCTTCCATCTTATCATATGTTCATGATTAAAATAACTTTCATCATCACTTCACTGTGACGTCTTATTTTCACAACAAAAAAATTTCATTTTAATAAAGTAAAACTTTCCAATTATAAATTCATTAATAAGAAAACCGTTTATTTCAAAGTGCATTTATTTAAAATCAGAGTAATATAAAAAACATGAAATCCTTAATATTGTTGATGAGTGTGTACAGTCTCGTCTTTGCATTCCTATGATCATTGATGAAACCTAAAAAAACATAAACAATTGGGTAAGTACAAAGTTTAGGGAGTTCCTCCAAAATACCACATACAATAAACATACAAGCATGCATAACGGCCCACAATCACCGGATTGGAATGCCCAAGCTCAATTAGTCCTCGGATTGTAAGGCCAACATGCAACGGGTCCAATCAACCATCAGGTTGGAATACCCAGGGTTTGTTGGCTACGACTTACAGCCAACCCGCACCGAGTATCTTAGCCTACAACATAATATAGGACCACCTCAACCGACTACCACCATACGTCGACATATAAACAATCAAGGATCAAGTAGGCACATAATATAGGCAACATTAAATATTAATCATACAACTTCCTACCGCCTACTAGTTTTCTCACAACACACAGTCTCGCTACCAGCTAACCTCCATGAAATGTGTAACCGTAAGTAACCAGTGGTGAGTTAGCCACCCGGACAGATGATCCTACTCTAGAGCCACACCCAAACAAGGAACATGCAAGAAAGCCTAGATCAAGAGTTCTCATGTTATCCTACATGACTACATACAGCCCCTAGGACACTCAACTATATGATAACCGTTGTACCACTACTACAGAATCCTATCATATCCTTCTTAATAAATGAAGGTTTTTTTTGCCACATGTCAATCTCTCATGAGTTTTGACACTTGTCATTTTGTGGTATTTTTGAAATAAATATTATCCACTTGTCAATTTTTGGTTTGTTTCAATTTTTAAAATTAAAGTCATATATTTATATATGTAAAGTATTAAATATCATATATATATATGATATGATATTAAATTACAATAAATATGTTTTTTCCTTATTTTAAAGTTGTACATTAAAAAATATTATCTATTTAGACTTTAATGTTTAATTTTTTTAAATCAACTCGTGTAATACACGGGTTTCACACCTAGTAAGGATATATACACAGATCTAACAGATAACTATAACACAACATCCTATATATCAGGATACAGATCGAACAGATCAATACAGCATAGCAACATCGTATATAACAGGATACAGATCTAACGAATCACTACATCACAATAACATCCTAAATACCAACAATCCAAGCAATTCATAACTGTATATACTCAGAGGTGAGATACACACCCGGACAGATGATCCTACTCTAGAGCCACAACTAAACAAGGAACATACAAGAAAGCCTAGACCAAGAGTCCTCAGTCTATCCTACATGAATATATGTAGTCCTTATGGAATCCCTCCAGTAAAACATAACCGTAGTGGGTCGGCATTGGTGGCTTTGACCCACGAGTACATTGAGGCAAAACTCACCTGAATCGAAGAGCCTTAGAACATTGTGAAATGCTCTCTTCTATACTGCTTGCTCCCGTGAATCCGCTAATCATCATAACCAGGTAAAACATTAATCAATAGTCCAAAACCCTCAAGTTTGACCCAAAGTCAAACTCGGTCAAAAAATCAATGACCAACAGAAGTCAACCAAAGTGAAAGTCGAAGGCTGCTGAGTATGCGCATCGTATGCGGCTGATATTGCCATATTTACACTTATTTTTAGGCAGTATTTAAGTACATTTTTATTAATAAATTGATAATATGTTTAGAATAAAGATACTTATGAGTTTAAATTGTTATTCTCAGTCAATACAAAGGATTTTCGAAGAAAGGGACCAAAGGTGACAAAATGGGGAACATGGGAGGCTTGGAAGACAAGAAAATAATAAATTCACGATAAGAGCTAATTTCACGACGTGGCGATGAAGCCCACGACGTGGCATGGGTGTTCAGAAGATAAGCATCGCGACGCGGAGGATTTCCTTGAAGGATACGGATTGCTTGAAGCCCACGACGTGGCGCAACCTGGCCACGACGTGGCGCGAGTTTTTAAGCATTATTTAAGTTCTGATGATTATTACGAAAAGGGAGACTGGTGGCAGAAGAGAAAGAGTTCCAGGAGACGAATAAGAACAAAAGAAAGGCTCTGGAAGAGGGTTTTCAACACCAAAAGAAGTAAAGGTTTATTTTTAGAACATGTCTTTCATTAGTTTTAGCTGTGTTAGTTTAATTACTATAATGAGCAGCTGAATCTAGCTACTCTTGTTTAGCTAGATGAAGCTTTGAACTTAAGAATAGTTATATGATTATGGATTAAGCCTAGTTGGTGAAAATTTGCTTGTGTTTGATTTGTATGACCTAGCATGTTAATATTTGTTTATCTAATTGTTTAATTACATGTTCTGTGTAGCTTAGTGACCATTAAACTGCATGAACCTGTTTACCTAATAATTTAGTGAACATTGAATTGTTAGAGCTAGGATTGACCAATCTTAGTTAATAATTAGAATAAATAAAGTTTAGCTGTGCTAGAGAACGAGAATTGTGATCATAATTGCGTTTACACAACAAATCTTATATAGCATATTTTCAACTATAATTGGTTCTGTGTTTAATTATGTGTGAACATACATGGTTTGACATGAATTAGTTAAATATTGGTAAGATAGAACTAAATTACTAATATAATTAAAAACCAACTTAGTAATCCGTACTTGTTAGCTAGCCATAAGGGAAAAGTGGATTCAATCTAAACAAGAGTGTGTGTTTTTACTTATTGAATTGGATTTAAGTTCATCTGATCTTGTAAAATCAGATAAAACCCTCTATTAAATCTGTTAATAAATTAGGTTAATTTAATAGTAAGTAAATTAATTAGAACACCGTTCCCTGTGATCGACACCCGACTTACCTAAGCTATACTGTAATCTGACTAGGTACACTGCCTATAAGTGCATAGATAGTCTAAGTTTGTTAGGTTATAAATATTAAAATTAATGGGTACTTTTGTGCACATCAAGTGTTTGGCGCCGTTGCCGGGGAACGGCTTAGTTTGTAGTTTAATTATTTGCATTAAATTAATCGATCCATCTTGTGGAATCACAGCCACAAAAAGTTAATTTTTCAGCAAAAATAAAAATTTTTATAGAGTCCACGACGTGGCCACATACTTGCCACGACGTGGACAGGCAAAATTTTTAAATTTTTTTATTTGGTAGTTAGTTTTTCTTATTTTAGTTCAGTTTTACGTTTTAGTTTAGCAAGTTGCAGGAGTTCATGACCAGAAGCTCAAACACACACTTGGTGCCACCACTGGAAGTCCCCGAATCTACACTTCACAAGAAAAAGACACCCTTGCAAGAATTAAAGTCAGCCTTTTCTAGGAAGTCGGGAAAGAAGACAGGAGAGTCCAGCTCATCAGCGAAGCACAAGAGCAATTTTGAGCATTTGGAACACACACCCGTGCAAACCGAGTCCGAAAGCGATACCGAGCCAGAATTTGAAGAACACACAAGTGAACCCGAGAACGAGCCAAGGAACGAGATGGCAGCGATTGAAGAAATGTCCATGGGAGCATACAAAAAGCGGATCCGAGATGACATGGGTCCTGGGTTAGTCCAACCCGCAATTCCTGCCACTGCCACATTCGAACTAAAGGGACACATATTGACAGCACTGAAGGACATCCCATTTTTCGGGAAGGATCATGAGGATGCTTTTAAGCATCTGGACGAAGTCAACGACATTGCTGATTACTTCAATGTCCCAAATGTCACAAGAAATACAGTCTTGCTTAGGATGCTTCCTATCACTTTCAAAGGAGCTGCTAAGGAGTGGTTAAAAGCACTCCCACCAGGTACAATCACCACTTGGGCTCAAATGCGTGAGCAATTCCTGGACCAGTTCTGCCCGCCATCCAAGATAGCCAAACTCAAGAAGGCGATAGCCAACTTTGAGCAACAAACGGGGGAGTCACTATACGAAGCATGGGAGCGGTACAAGGGCTTACTCAGAAATTGCCCTCAACATGACCTAAATGTGCAGCAAGAGATGTCAATTTTTTATGATGGGGTCAATGTAATGACAAGACAACTCCTTGATTCTCAAGGACCGTTGACAAAGAAAAATCCAAGGGAGGTCAAGGAGCTCATCGAAGAATTCGCGAAACACTCTCGCGAGTACCATAACCCGAGGCAAGACGGAAGTAAAGGCGGTGGAGGGACCCAAACTGAAGAAATTGCAGCTGTCATGGCCATGCTAAATAACATGGATCGCCGGATAACACAAATGGACCAGTCGATACATGCCCTAAGAGTGGGGTGCGAGCGATGCAGTGGTCCACACTTGACCAAGGACTGCAATATGGATGAGTCTGGGAACAGAAAAGCTCAAGTGTGCTACTCTAGTGGGGATAAGTTTGATGACGACTGGAGGAAACCAAAGAAGGAGTGGCTGCCCTATGAAGAGTATAAAAAGCAAAAAGAAGAGAAGTATAGGCAGACAGGTCGAGGCTTTTACCAAAAGGAGCAGCCACCAATCGAGAAGAAACCCGACCTAGAGACCATTTTGATGAAGTTTATGGAGGCTTCGGAAAAGAGACATGATGCCATGGATTCCGCTATCATGGAACAACAAACCTTGATGAAGAACCAGCAAGCCTCCATCCACAACCTTGAAGTACAACTTGGTCAACTAGCCACTTTAGTCCATGAAAAATTGTCCCCGAAGAATCCCGAAGTAAAAGCCCAATCTCACGTAATGGCCATCGATACTGAAGAAGATACAATATCCGAGTTCCTAGAGGCGTTGGAAGAACAACCGCAGCAGCCCAAGAAATCAAGGATCGAAAATGGAAAGAATGCTGAACCAGGCTCGCCACGACGTGGCACGCCTCTGGCCACGACGTGGCGCAAGTCTGAGCAAAAATCTTTGGAGCCTATTCCAGATTATCATCCACCTATGCCATTCCCCACCCGTGCAGCACTTAGTCAACTGGAGAAGGAACATTTAGAGTTTGTGAAGCATGTGAAAGGGATTCCAATTAATACTCCCTTTGTTGACTCCTTATCCAAAGCTTCCGAGAACCAGAAATTACTGCAAGACTTGATAGATACGCGAAGGCAATTAAAGAAACAGTCTACAGTGATTCTAAGTGAGCAAATTTCTAAAGTTGTGTTGGGAGAAACACCAGAAAAGATGGGGGATCCTGGACGCCTCACTCTTCCATGCGAGTTTGGGAATAAAATAAAGGTTAATGCTTTAGCCGATTCCGGGGCTAGCATTAATCTAATGCCTTTTTCATTTTATCAAAAATTGGAGATTCAGAAGATGAAGGCTACAAAGATGAAGATTCACATGGCGAACCGTTCAGTGACACAACCCCGAGGCATAGTGGAGGATATTTTGGTGAAAATCGGAAAATTTGTTTTTCCAATAGATTTTGTAGTCTTGGATATGAAAGAAGACACGGATGTTCCGATAATTTGGTCGGCCATTTCTTAACACTGCTGGTGCCCTGGTTGATATCCGCGAGTCCAAGCTCACTTTGAGGGTTGAAAATGAACAAGAAGTCTTCGGGATAAGAAATGATTTTCAAGAAGATAAAGAAGAAGTGTTCACGATTAATGAGGAGAATGAACTAGAAGAGTTGGAAAAGCTTATGGAAGAAGAGATAAAGGTAGTTCATCAAGCCAAGAGGACAAAACCCAGGGCATCTGTTCCGTATTTGATTGAAGTCATAGCTTACAAGAACCCACCTTCTTGGGTGAGCGAAGAGGACGAGGAAATGACAAGTGATGAAGAGGAAGTCACTTCAAAAGAAACAAGGCCGGAGGTGAAAAAAGAGGGGAACGCTATGGAGAGCAAGGAACACACAAAGGGCACAAAACGAAAGCATGAAGAAGATGGAAAAACTAAAAAAGAAAATTCAAAGAAGGCGTATAAAAGGAGAGTTCAAGCTTATAAACGGCGGTTCAAGGAACAAAAGATCCTGGTGGTAGACTCTTCCGAAGAGTCAACGTAGAAGGCACGGAGTCCAGCTCAAGACTCCAAGAAAAAGAAGCGCTTCTCGGGAGGCAACCCGAGTTTGGTTTGCAATTTTCTTTTTTTTTTTTCTATTTATTTTCTTTTTAATTAGGAAAGACATCAATTCATCATCTAAAAACCGGTAATAAGCAGAGAAATAGTTGTAGGGGACTTTAAATAATGAAATATTTGCAAAGAAATTAGTCAATTAGATGAATATTATTAAAATTTGGCATCTGACAGGTCTCACGACGTGGGCATAGCCAGCCACGTCGTGGGCTTAATTATAATTCGCGATCTGAGGAAATTTAAGGTCCACGACGTGGGCAAAGCCCGCCACGTCGTGGCCTTTAAAAATCAGGGGGGGGGGGGGCAATCGCTTAAAACCCTTTGACCGAGAAACCCCTTATCCCCCACTTGGAAGACTGCCGCACTCACGGGAACATCACGACCCTACTGCCAATTTCTTATTATACTTCTAAATTCGTTGCAAGATCTTGCTAATTACTCCATTTGGTACGTGTTTTATTTATTATTTTGCAATTATTTCTTCCAATTTCAAGTTGTCGTGATTAGGGTTTGAATGATTCACGAAATTGGTTGAATCTAGTGTCCGATTTTAGTTTCCATGTTATTTAAAAGTCCATAGAAACAAACCCCAAGAATTATTTTTATGGAAATCGCACGTAAACATGTCCGATTCAGCATCTGGGTTCGACAAGCTCCACGACGTGGCGCAGCCTGGCCACGTCGTGACTTCTGGCAGGCCCTTTTATATATGTTTTAATGTGTTATTTGTTTGCTGCTTTGCTTTGCTCTTGTTTGCAGAAATGAGACCACGACGAGCTGTCCAGCAGGAAGAGGGCCCGATAGATGTAGCAAGCATACATCCTCTATATCAATTCCCTCAAAACATTCCCCGACCGTTGCTAACAACCTACGAGAATCGACTTGGATGGTTATACAATAGGGAGTTTGCAATAGCCCCAATTATTGATTGGGGATGGCTGGGTAGAGTGGGAATGGTAGTGGAACTGGAACGTTATTGGTCGAAGACTTATGTTGGAGATCAATTTTCGTTCACTTGTCACGGGTGGAGGAATCTATTCGCCATTCAAGAACCCGTATTCCGGGAATTGTCAGTAGAATTTTTTTCTACCGTTTGTTTTGAAGAACGCACCCTTGATGTCACCTACAATAGGGCACTTGTGTTTCGTCTTGGAGGTGTATATCGTGAGTGTAGTCTTCGGGAGTTTGCTTGGCGTATGGGACTCTATACGGAAGTGGAGACGCAATCTCCATTTTTTTATTCCTTTCTTGCTTGGATGTGTGCGGGATTTTACTCCAGGTACTTTGGATGTGCAGTTTTGGCGGGGCATTTCTAACCATGAGTACAACACTCGTGACTCGAGTGAGTCACAAATACGGAATCCTGTGTTCCGATTTTTGCACCGCCTTATCACGTTTTCAATCAATCACAAGCATCATGGTGATAAGGTCCCCATCCAGAATCTATTTTATTTATGGACACTTATTACCCCGGGGGTTTGTTGTGATCTGCCTTATATGTTGGCAAGGTTTATGGGGAAGAAAGCGGCCAATTCTAGGCCTGGGAGCCCGATTACTGGGGGGCATTTGGTTACTCGCCTGGCTAGGTCATATCAAATTTTGAACCCTGACTTTGTGAGGAATCTCACTCGATTCCCGGACACAGACTTGACCATTCAAGTCTTGGGTGTGATGCGCGCGGTGGTGAATATCGGGGGTCGTTTTGTTATACCACCAACCGATGACGAACAGGAGGAAGTGCAGCCGGGACAGCAACCACCAGCTAGGCCGAGGCGTCGGAATGTGCGGGCTAGAGGTGAGGTCGAACGAGAGCGTGCTGCTTCGCAGTATGTGCAAGGAGTGCCCACCGACCCTTTTCAGAGTCGGGTGGGAACATATTTGGATAATCTACGAGGTCATGCTATTTACCATACCCAGCTTACTGAGGGTATCTATTCGCATTTGGGTGTGACCCGACCACCTTCTATGCCACCACAATATCCCTATTTTCCGACAGGGGAGGAGCTATGGCGTTCACAAGATGATAGAGCAGGGCCGAGTGGAGCACAAGATCATGATGATGATTGATTTGATTTTATTTGTTCTGTTTTTTAGTAGTTTTTTTTTTTTTTTAACTTTAGTATGTGATGTAAAACTTTATTAAGACTATTATGTTACTTTATTTTTCTTTTGGGTTGATCTCATTTTTTTCAGATTAGCGTTGGAATTCTAAGGAGCATAGAAGGTTAACTTTCGAGTCGTGTTTGTCTAGTCAAAGAAGCTAAGAGTCGTGAGTCGGAACCACAATTCAAGACAAGTGTGGGGTCTATTAGGAGAGAGGTTATAGTTGGGAAATATATTTGCATAGAAGCGTCGGAAACCAGTTAGTCATTGGTCAAAGCTGCTAGAGTAAATACAGCAAACAACTCATTTTCTGCTGAGGTTCAGTTTCCACGACGTGGATTCCTTGTGCCACGTCGTGGCGCTCTTGCAATTTTTGGTAGTTTAGTTTTTTGGTGTTTGCGGTGTCAACCCATATCACGATGAGATCTAGTTTACCATTGCCACATTTTTCCTTACAACTACACACTTTGACGAATTGAAGTTTCGAGTGCGGTTCGTGGTTTATTTACGTATTCAACCAGTTTTCCACCGGGTTTCGATTTTTGAAAGTCCAATTGTACTTTGTCCACGCTTTTGGAGATGCTCACGCCACTATCCCAGGGGAGTCTGTTCCTTTTTCTCCCTTGTCTTTAATTTTGATTTGTTTTATACATACAATGAGGGCATTGTATGAAATAAGTGTGGGGTAGGGGTAGAAACAGTAAATTGCTAGTAAATTGCCAGAAAATTTGGAAAATTGAAATTAATTGAATCTAGTACTAATAATTTGAGCTATAATTGCTAGTATTATGCGGGATGATCCGATGAAAGTTCAAATGTTTAGTTGAGTCAATACACGTTATAGTGCATTTGTGGCTTCCCTTATTTTAGTGAAATCATGGAACAAAAACATAACCCCGCTTGGTCTGAGGGATGCAATATGTTTAGCAGCCTAAACCTGAAATGTATCCAGGAAAATTATTATCATTAACCAATAAAGGTTGAGGTTGAGCGCCTCTGCTTAAGCATGTAGGATTTGAGTGAAAAAAGTGAGGTACATGTAAAAAAAAAAAAAAAAGAGAATTGCAAGAAAAGTTTGAAGAATTTTGGAGCAAATAAAGTAAAGATCAAAGGATCAAAATTCTGAAGAAATTCAAAAAGTTGAAGATACCAGAAATCAATTCAAATAAGGTGTTGAATTCAAAGATCAAAGATCAAAATGCCAAAGAAATGAAGAATTCAAATAAAGCTCCATAGTGGTATCATAAATTGTAATTCTAGATTATGTATGCTTAGCTTGCTCAACTAAAAATACCTTGAGGTTAGGAGGTTTTCTGCGGATGGATTCGGAGGGTTGCATAAAATGAGCATTGTTCGGAAAAAGTGGGTGAGTGTTTATGAAGATTGTGAGTATTTAAAGTATGGGGGGTACTTTAGGAGAATTTTAGACACAAATGCATGCGTTGAGGTTTTGGCATAATGGCTGAACTAGAGTCGGATTGTTCTGTGTAGTTTTAGTAATTAAGAATTAAGTTGAAATTTGCTTGAGGGCAAGCAAAACCTAAGTGTGGGGTATTTTGATATTGCCATATTTACACTTATTTTTAGGCAGTATTTAAGTACATTTTTATTAATAAATTGATAATATGTTTAGAATAAAGATACTTATGAGTTTAAATTGTTATTTTCAGTCAATACAAAGGATTTTCGAAGAAAGGGACCAAAGGTGACAAAATGGGGAACATGGGAGGCTTGGAAGACAAGAAAATAATAAATTCACGATAAGAGCTAATTTCACGACGTGGCGATGAAGCCCACGACGTGGCATGGGTGTTCAGAAGATAAGCATCGCGACGCGGAGGATTTCCTTGAAGGATACGGATTGCTTGAAGCCCACGACGTGGCGCAACCTGGCCACGACGTGGCGCGAGTTTTTAAGCATTATTTAAGTTCTGATGATTATTACGAAAAGGGAGACTGGTGGCAGAAGAGAAAGAGTTCCAGGAGACGAATAAGAACAAAAGAAAGGCTCTGGAAGAGGGTTTTCAACACCAAAAGAAGTAAAGGTTTATTTTTAGAACATGTCTTTCATTAGTTTTAGCTGTGTTAGTTTAATTACTATAATGAGCAGCTGAATCTAGCTACTCTTGTTTAGCTAGATGAAGCTTTGAACTTAAGAATAGTTATATGATTATGGATTAAGCCTAGTTGGTGAAAATTTGCTTGTGTTTGATTTGTATGACCTAGCATGTTAATATTTGTTTATCTAATTGTTTAATTACATGTTCTGTGTAGCTTAGTGACCATTAAACTGCATGAACCTGTTTACCTAATAATTTAGTGAACATTGAATTGTTAGAGCTAGGATTGACCAATCTTAGTTAATAATTAGAATAAATAAAGTTTAGCTGTGCTAGAGAACGAGAATTGTGATCATAATTGCGTTTACACAACAAATCTTATATAGCATATTTTCAACTATAATTGGTTCTGTGTTTAATTATGTGTGAACATACATGGTTTGACATGAATTAGTTAAATATTGGTAAGATAGAACTAAATTACTAATATAATTAAAAACCAACTTAGTAATCCGTACTTGTTAGCTAGCCATAAGGGAAAAGTGGATTCAATCTAAACAAGAGTGTGTGTTTTTACTTATTGAATTGGATTTAAGTTCATCTGATCTTGTAAAATCAGATAAAACCCTCTATTAAATCTGTTAATAAATTAGGTTAATTTAATAGTAAGTAAATTAATTAGAACACCGTTCCCTGTGATCGACACCCGACTTACCTAAGCTATACTGTAATCTGACTAGGTACACTGCCTATAAGTGCATAGATAGTCTAAGTTTGTTAGGTTATAAATATTAAAATTAATGGGTACTTTTGTGCACATCAGCGGCCTATTCTCACTCCCCTGTTAAGCCCTTTATCCATTAAGCCCTTTTGTCTAAATGGTAGATCTAGACTCAGAACATCGAATTAAATCATAAAGTTTCCACCTTTATAACTTTCCATTGCTAGAAAAGGTCCATGAGATAAAACCCTAAATTATTAATTCGTTTAGAAATCATAACTCTTGCATGGAAGGGATAGAAGGACCAAGATCACATTTTTATGGTTCCTAACAGCTCCATAATTGATAAAGTTTCCAACTCTATATATTAGGATGATCCAAACAACCAAGATCTAGTATTTAAGTCTCAAAGGGACCAAAAGTGCATCTCTCTCAACTTAATCCATTAAGTCCAAGTCTCCAACCTTCAAATCTGAATCAATATGATGTTTAGATGGATAAGGTTTCCAACTTTATCTATAACAAGGTCACAAACTTTCAAGATCTAAATTATATGCCCTAAAATTACCAAAAGCTCATAACACCCAAAACTAGCTAGATCTAACAAATGCATCATCAAGATTCAAAAGATTTTTACCTCTAAAATAAATATCAATGTGAACAAGGTCTGGATCTACATGCTCTAATGCAACCAACACTTCACCAATGACCTCCTTCTTCTCCAAGATGCACCAAGAACATTCCAAAGCACTTAAAAACACCTTCTTTTTCTTACAAGGATCAAACTAGGGTTATGGTTTCAAGGGAGGAAATTGGGGTGGTGGAGGCTGAGAATGGAAATGATTTGGGGAAGTTAAGGAGCTTAAATAGGGGTCAAAAGCCCGAAATTTGGGTTAGCGTACCAAGTTGAATCTTTGTGATCATCCTTGCCTAGTATGCCTAGCGTACACCCTGAACACCCAGCGTGCTAGGCTAAACCAAAAACCCTCCTTAGTTCTAATAGTTATAACTTCTTCGTTCCAACTCCCTTTTCGAATATCTTTATATCCACAGAAAGGTATTGAAGAGCCCCACAATATTATCTAAGTATCTTGGACTAAAAACTTCTCGAACAAAAATCCATATTTCATGCAAGAACCTGGCGTATGATGTATCCCTTTCTAGCCTTCGACCCAAAACACGACTCAAGGATTAAATCTCTTACCAATCATTACCCCCTTCCACAAGGACTAAAATTTGCCTCTTTAAGACCGAAATCCTTTACACAATCGACTTCAGGCCCACAAACCTGAAATAAGAAATGATAAGAAACAGGTTGTTAAAATTCTCCCCCACTTAAATTAGATTTCATCCTCGAAATTTGCACTCGCTTCCACTTCATGATGAAACCCATCAAATCAACCAAACTGTACAAAAATGCACAAATTTGATTGGCTCAAGAGCTTCTCGGCCTAATGTTGTCATGCTAATCTAGTATATAAGAGCACCATCGCAACTAAAACAGAATGGTCACATACTAAATTGTGCCACACTCCTACTCGGCTCCGACAGCTCTAGTTAGCTATCTACTATAAACAATCAGGCTCACCCTGGTCTATTAACCGACAACAGTACTCGGGCTTACCCCGATCTACTAACCAAAAATAGAACTCGGGCTTACCACTGATCCACTAACCATCAACAGCACTCGGGCTTACTCCCGATCCACTAACCAACAATAACACTCACATCCTAACAAAACACACATCGATCCCAATAAGACTTAATTGATCCTACCAGGTCTTCGGGTCGTGACTCAGACCTCCAAGCCCTAATCAAATAAGAACAGACAAGGAAGCCCTTATCAAATCCCTTAACCTAGGCTCCTAACACCCTGGAGTCTAAATCACAAGCACGCTGTACATATGCTATCACAACTAAAACTAATATGACTCGAAGGGAAATCCAACAGATGGCGATGATCTTGATGAGAAATCAGAAGATTTAGTAGTTATGCGGAAGTCTTGGACCTGGAGAAATTCAACTAAGAACCGAACCCTGGCACAAGGTATTCCTGTTGCGAGTTTCCACTCTCCTCCACTTGAAATATGCTAGAATCTGGAAACTCCACATTCCTTCGATACCAATTCTAACTTCAACTCTACCAATTGATCCCAATCACTGGTATCCTGATACATCGTAAAATCTGAACCTACACAACATTCAAAAATTCCAAGACACATACAACCGAGGAGAAAGATATATAATCCATTCATAACAAGAAATAAAATTTAATAGAGATAAATAAGATAACTTCATTCAACTTATCATCCAAGGTTACAATTGAACTTCAAACATAAATAATAAATACATATGAATACCAACACTACAACAATCGAACAAATAGAGGAACTGATAACTCAAACCTCGGACTCCGGGACTTCGGCTGTCCCATGATGACTGTTAGGTAACTACCAAGCTTGGGGTGTATGATCCAGCACCTCACCAATAAGAAGAAAGGGACAATGAGCTCTAATGTGGCCCTCCTGGCTGCAAAACAAGCATGTGAACTCTGCCTGAAATCCTTACCAAAATGACCCTCCTCGACACTCCTGTGACATATAAACGATTGGCACCTTCCATTATGAAACTTCCCGCACGTGCCATACTCAAAACTCCTCCCCTTAGCTGATCCTGAACCCGGGTTGGCAGACTTAACCTGCTTGGCCGCCAGCTGATACTTTCCTGAAGTTGTTCCCTCTTCCTATTGTAGAATCTCCAACTAAATCTCTCTCCTCATGCCGCTTGACTGCATCTCGTTCAAGGTCTGGTATTGATGAGTAGATAGAAACTCTCGAATATCCATCTTGAGCATACTAAAGTCTCATGAAATTTGTGACTGCTCTGAAATGTCATACTCAGGAAAGAAAAGAGCTTTCTCCATGAAGATCTTAGTGATTTCCGTCACCGAATCAATCGTTTGCTTTAGCGATGGATACTCATGTACCAGTCACTCCCGCTCCATAAAATGAACAAACTCCACTCGGAGCATATCTAGAAACTACTCCCAAGTCATTGCAGCTCGCTCCTCTTGCGAAAAATCTATGGGTCACAAAAATCCTTCGCACCCTAGTGAAGAAGATTCAACATAAACTTCACCTTCTAGCCCTCGGGACATTAACACGTGAAGAAACATCTCTCCATGTTAGAAATCCATCTTGAAGCAATGATTGGGTCCATGTTTCCTCTCAACTTCGGAGAATACATATAATTGAACTCTCAGTACGACATCATTCCACCTCCCTGGGATCCTGCATTGGCGATGGTTATTGGGGCTACGACAGCAGCTACCTGCATGACGACGACATAGTGTCAGTCGAACTCTACGATCAACATGGTCTTGACCAACCCAAACAACTCTAGAATTCCCTCCTTGGTCGCCTCAGCCACACCAGCATCAATGATCACGTTGATCTCTTTCTCACACAGACTTGCTCCTCCAGTACCACCAACTCCAGATCTTGAACCTTCAATAGCCTCTGTACTAAAAAAATACACCATGGAAACATCATACATCAAACATAGTGCTCAACACATCACGCTACCCTCCTATTAGTTCCTTAGTAGCCTCAAGGTTCCTCTGAATCTCATACGGATCATGTGCTTTTAGTAGTATGGGCTCATACTACCTTCTACACCTATCCGTAGTCGATTTATAATTCATCCTATGGTACTAAGTCACTACACGAGACCACTCCTAGGTGTGCTAACATCTACTTCTCCTATGAGATACAACCAACTTCTTAGGCACTCTTCCTAGGATAACCCTCGCTCCCACACCACTGGTTGCTTTTGTGTATGCTTGGTGTACAAAATATAGGGTCAGGTAGACTATCAAAAAATCTATTGGATTAGGTGTCTAAGCCTATAGTTATAATTAGTATATACTTGAATTGATAGTAGCACAGTCCTTTTGGGTTGCCCTCATACTAGCAATTGGACATGATGACTTTTGGGGAAAGAAGTCGAATTTATTATTTGAATAATAAATTCAGATAATTGATTTATTAATGTATTATGAAAATAATATATTAAGTAGAAATCATATTATTTAATTAATATTTAATCAAAAATTAATTGGAATTAATTATGGGATTAACTATATTAATTAAAAGTGCAGGGGATGTTTGGCAATTTATTAATAGTTCTGGAATTGGGCTATAGAACCCTCCTAGGTGGGTTGGAAGAAATATTCTAGGGAGGCCCTAGAAATTTCGTCCAAGGGCCTCTTGGATGGAGTTCTTAGGTTGCTTAGGCCTTAAGCTAAGGAATTAAGGTTTCCTCCAGCAAAACCTAGCTTTGGCTCTAAGCCACCTTATCTATATAAAGAGCCCTACCCCCTCTTTATTTCATGCAGTGGGAAAAATACCAAGAACGATTTGATGATGATAATGTAGAATTTAAGAACAAACACAATCATGAAGATATAATTCATGAACAAAATATTTTATTCAATAAGACGAGGAAATTACACTATAAGAAAAGATTGAAATAAATCTATTCTACCTAAGAAACCTCATTTTGATTGGCGGCTACATCTTCCCTCACTCTAAACCCTAATAATGAATATTACATGACTATTTATAGGAAATAAAACATGTTTGGGAAAATTAACGTACACGTCATCAAGGGGGCCCATTGTCATTATCCGTGGAATAATTTGAACCCTACGTTCTTCCCCTCAAAGTATGGAATGGATGACAAGGCTTCAACTTCCAAAACAAGAATCTAGCAAATAAGAAAGGATCTCGTGAGAGGAATATCAAAAGCGATCCATGAATCTTGATTCTTCAATAGTCTTCAAACCGAGTTCTAGGATATATGAATACGAAACCAAGCACTGGAGTAATCTTTTTAAACATCATCTGCTAATGTAATCCCAATGATTGTCAAGAAAGTTAAACCCACCATAAAAACTCATTTCGAAATTAAGAAACAAAATCACTTCTTATCTTTGAAGAATTTCACCTCAAAGTCACAATTATATTCAAATAAGATAATGATATAAGCCACCAGAAAATATCATGTAACCAACCAAATTTAAGATTCGTAATGTCACTTGATCGAGAAATCAATAGAAGTCAGATGCATTAAAAAGCTTTAGAAGAGTTCAATGAGAAATTTATGTATAAGCATTAGAAGAGTTCAACTAGAACTTCTCTGTAAAAGCTACTTTCATATCGCTACCATAAGCTTCATCAAAAATCTTCAAATTTGAAAAGTCACAATCCATTTTCGAATGGCCATATCAAATTCTCCCCCTTTTTATAATCAAAAAATGATTATAAAACCTTCAAATGGTCATGAGAAAAATCTTGAATTGGATAAACAATTACTATGCTCCCCCGCGACAAAATGGAATAAACATTGAAGTTTAAAATCCGAAATAGTTGAAAAAATTTGACGTTATGGCGAAATACGACCTTCCGAACGACCAAGACTTGTTGGAATCCATTATTTACTATTCACAAAAAAGTATGTGCACTAAAAACCCAATTAAGTTCATCAGCCCTTAAATTTGTAAAAAATTCAGAATATTGGGATGAAGCTATCATTTTGCTAAAAGTCAGGGGACTTAAATGGTAATATTGCATCATCTGCCCCTTAATTTGTAATAATTTCGGAAACTGGACTAAAACTGTCATTGTGCTGAAAAATCTAAGGACCAGAAATGTAACTTGAAGTTGCCTTCCCCAATTGAATAAAATAAGAACTCAACGGTAACAACGACTTGTAAGATGAACTCCAATTCCGAAATCAAGCAAAATTCTGAACACCAAAGAACTTTCGATCAGCTTCTACTCCGATTCTGAGTCGCTCGTCATTGCAATTCTGAAATCCAGTTCTGAGATCATGATTGGTTCAGATCCCGAGACAAAGTTCTGAATGCTTTATCAATTTAAGTTCTGATTGCGAGACCATTTATCATTTCAATTCCAAAATTGATTTCAAGAACATAAATTGGTTCTGATTCTGAGTAGTCTTCATAGCAATTCTGAAAATGGTTCTAATTCCGAACACTTCCACTCGGATTACATTCATTCCGATTAAGATACCAAGAAGATGCGAATTTAAAAACGAAACATTGTCAACTGCAAAAGGTATCAGGATACGTCTTTCTTCCATCATTCAGTTCACATTCGCAGCATCGTTTTAATTTCATCACTAATTTTGATTCATGATATGATGCAAAATATTCTTCCCATTCAGCCTTTAAACCAATTTTGAATTTATTAGTTTGACCCCAATAAACACCAAATGATTTTCTAAAATCGATTTCAAGATCAAACACTACTTCAATTAAGCTCATTACCAGCGTTATCTGAACTCACAAAAACCCTAAATCATCGAATCTCCAAATCATCATTAACTTCTCAAATCAATACAATCAAGAAACAAAATCGATGTTGGAACATGAATGAACAGATTGAATCAATTCGAACATTAAATCAATTAATAAAATCAAAATCGATTTTGATAATGGCATTGTTCATAAATATCGATTCAAGAATAAAAGACCGATAGTTTTGAAGGAAAGACAATCAAAGATTCAAGATGAGTCGATTGCAGTATGCGATTTCAAAGAAAAGAATATATGGACCAAACCAATGATCAGTAAACGAAAACAATGGGCTCAGCAAATGCAACCAATGAACAGTGAGGAAAAAAATAAGAGAAGCTGAATGCATATGGATCAAAAATACGCCTAGACGGTTTGGTTTAGGGCAAACAACCAGATCAGATCCAAAAAGACAGATTAAGAGTAAAAAGAGAAGTGGATCAAAAATTATACCTAGATTAATAGTAGAAACACCACAAATCTTCATGAACCGTAGCTTGAACAAGAAGCATGATTCCTAAACTCCAAAACACCAAACATCTTCAATAACTTGTGTAGAAAATCATCAAATCAAGAACCGGTACTTCAAAAATCAATCAAATCTTCAAAGACCCACTCCGATACCACTTGTCGGGAAAAATACCAAGAACGATTTAATGATGATAATGCAAAATTTAAGAATGAACACCATGCAGATATAATTGATGAACAAAATATTTTATTCGATAAGATGAGGAAATTACACTATAAGAAAAGATTGAAATAAATGTATTCTACCTGAGAAACCTCATTATGATTGGCGGCTACATCTTGCCTCACTCTTAACCCTAATAATTAATATTACATGACTATTTATAGGGAATAAAACAAGTCTGCGCCAATTAACCTACACATCATCAAGGGGGCCCACTGACATTATCCATGGAATACTTTGAACCCTACAGCATGCACACATAGGGATTGTTTGTTATGCTCAAAACCCATTAGTGGTATCAGAGACTTGGCTTGTTTTGTATTGAAGTTGATGCAATTGGTTGAACTTGAGAAATTAGGGTTTATGGAAGTTAAACCTTTTGGACTTAGGGTTTTTGCAATTTACGGTTTCATAACCCTAGATTTCAAAATTTTGGAAGAAGGTTTTAACCCTTTCCTTTGTCCTTCAAATTTCGAAAATTAGGGTTTCCTAACCCTATGGATTTTCGAAAATATGGAAATGATTGAAATCCTTGCCTTCCTCCTCAAGAATTGTGATTTTTGAAAATTAGGGTTTTGGTAGTTATCTTCATCAAAATTTGGCTAGAAAATCGAAATTCTCGGCAACAGAACCCTGGACTCGCCGAGTTCATGCAACTTGCCGAGTCCACTGATGGGCTCGTTGAGTCAGACCTATCAGACAACAAATTTCGACTTTTTTATCCTTTGGCAGTTCACTTTTGCATCTATTCAACTAGAAAACCGACCTAGGATCTGATACCACTATTGGGTTATGAGCATAACATCATTCCTATGGTGTACATGCAACCCTAATTGCTTTGATCTCGGTTTTTCTAATTTGATCATACAACATTGAATACCAAATCAATAAACCCTAATCTAGCATGCTTATTTTGAAATAAACATAATAAAGAAGTTAGAATGATTACCTCAACTTGTTATGTAGTAATAACAAGAACTCCTTGACCTTTGAAAGCTTAGTGCCTCAAATGTTGCACCTCTAATGGAGTCACAAACACCACTAGCAACAAGGAAGAAACAAGAGTGAGAGGAGAGGCTCAAAATTAGCTATGGAATCCATCTAGGGTTTTTAGTGGCAGATTTTGGCATGCCCAAGGGTTCCTTATATAGCTGAGCAATTATGATTTCAGTCAAAACCCTAATCCAGTTTCTTAGTCCTTAAGCAGCCCAAAGGATCCTTCCAGAAGGCCCCTTGGACGATTTCTATATGGACTCCCATATAGAATTCGTCCATTGCTTCCTTATGGATCCTAAGCCCAACTTTGTAACTATCGTATAATTACAGTATCAGTCCCCTTGATTTAATTAATCTCTTTTGACCACAAAACCAATTCTATATTAATTCTTGGTCAATATAAATTAAACCATATGATTTCTCTTTTAATAAATTATTCACATAATATATTAATAAATCGCAATTAATCCTCTTTCTCCATAATTCATCATATTAGTTGCTAAGGTGAAGGAAACCCAAAAGGACCATGCTCATAACCGAGTGAAATACATACCAAAATAGTTATGGGGTTAGACACCTAATCCAACTGGATTGTGGTTGTAGTTCTGAGAGTTCCCGGTCTGTGGGGTTTTCTCTGGAAGTTGGGTCATGCAGTTAGGGAGAAAAAGAAATTGTTGTGTTTGAGCATTACCAAGTTATTTGGTTGCTTAATGGCAGTTGGGGGTTTCCAAGTGTCTCTCGAGTGTTATTTATAAGATGCCTTGATTCCAAAATGGTTAGAGGGAGTTTATGGACAATGTTGGTGTAGTTTTAGAAATCGTAACTGAGACGAATTTCGAGGACAAAATCTAATTTAAGTGGGGGAGAATTGTAACATCATGTTTCCTGCCATTTCTAATCCATGCACCGGAATTCGATTGTGTAAGGCTTTGGGCCTTAAGGAGGAAAATTTTAGTCCTTGTGGAAGGAGGTAATTAATGTTAATAGATTTTACCCTTGAATTATGTTCTGGGCCGAAGAGTAGAAAGGGAAAAGTTATAGACCGGATCCTTCCATGAAATATGGATTTTTATCGAGATGTTTTTAGTCCAAGATACTTAGATAATACTATAGAGCTCTTCAACACCTTTCTGTGGATATAAAGAACGTCGAAAACGGAGTTGGAACGAAGAAGTTACGACTGTTTGAAGTTAGGGCGATTTTGGATTGAGCCACGTACGTTAGGCATATTCAATGTGTATGTGTTGGATTAGGTGACTAAGCCTATAACTATAATTGGTATGTACTTGATTTGATAGTATCATGGTCCTTTTGGGTTGCCTTCACTCATGAAACTTGACAGGATGACTAGTGGAGAGAGAGTAGAACTTATAATTTGATGTGTTTAATTGTAGTTTGAGTCAGTCGTCATAAATCGGAAGTCGGGAAACAAAATTTGGACAGAGAGAATGATTATAATACATGTCTCATATCCATACAATATCTTGTAGAATGGTGGGATATTTGATCACTTATTTGAAGGACACATCATTGTTAAGATCAAAGTTTGACAACGGCTTTTGAAAGCTACCATTGCTGGTCAAATTTTGAAGTCATATTTGCAATCATAGTTATTGGACTTATCCAAGTGGGAGACTGTTGTATTAGGTGTCTAAGCCCATAACCACAATTGGTATGTACTTGATTTGATAGTAACATGGTCTTTTTGGGTTGCCTTCACTCATGCAACCTGACAGGCTGACTAGTGGAGAGAGTGTAGAATTTATCATTTGAAATAACAAATTGGGACTCAAAATGATTTAATTAATATATTAAAAGTGTTGGAATAGTGTCTAAGGCTACAACTATATTAGGCAAGTATTTGACCCGGTTGAGCATGGTCCTTTTGGGTTGCCTTCACCATAGCAACTTGACAGGATGATTTATAATGAGAGGAGGAATATTATTAATATATTATAAGAATAATATAAGGAATAATAATATTATTATTTGATTAATATAAGTCATAAATTAATTAGGAATTAATTTGGTGACTTAAAGAGATTAATTAAATAAAGGGGTATAAACTGTCAATTGTTTGATAGTTACACTTTGGGCTATATATCCTTTATGGATAAAGGGTGGACGATTTCAAGGGCTAAGGATGGCCATAAAATCGTCCAAGGCTTATCATGGAAAGGATTTGGATTGCTTAGGGCTTAAGTTATCCAATTGGGGTTTAAGGGTGAAACCCTAGGAGCCTTACAAGTATAAATAGACCCCAAGGGCTAAGGGATTTCGGCAATTGTTCTTAGAGAAGAAACCCTGACCGAATTTCTCTTCCTTCCTCTCTCTCAAATCATCCTCCTTGCTAGTTGGTGTTTGTAAGCCATTAGAGGAGTGACAATTGTGACTCTAAAGCCTCAAGGACAACAAGATCAAGCAAGTAATTCAAGGTAAGCTTCTAACTCTGTTTTGTATTGTTCTTATACTCTATTAGCCATTAGAAGTCTTGGATTCAATGTATGTTCAATTAGAGAAACCTAGATCCAAGCATTAGGGTTGCATGTGCACATAGGAATGTTCATATGGCCAAAACCCATCAGTGGTATCAGAGCCTAGATTGGTTTTTATTGACTTCATACTTTGATTGCTTGTTTGTTGCTGAAAAAATTGTTTTTTTGTCCTCTGGCTGATGAACTCGGCGAGTCCCATGGTGGTACTCGGCGAGTAGGCTCAACTCGGCGAGTCCATCTGGGTACTCGGCGAGTTCGAGCGTCAGAAAAAGGAAACTTCGGGATTTCTTGCTGTTTATCTTTGAGATACTTGCCTTAATCATATTAGATCAATATAAATCCGATTTTATGATATATATATGAGTATATTTTTTTGACCTAATTGAAGATATTTATCAATTGATAAAATATGTGTTTCCTTATGAGATAATTGATTAATTATTTTATTAAATTGGTAAATTGTTTTGCAAGAAATCATTAAATAAATCAAATATGGATAATTATGGAATTAATTGTTAATTAAGATTATTTGTTATTTGATCCGCTATGTTTTTAAAAGTTAAAAACTTGCCCTCAAGTTTTGAAGTTTATGTTTTGTGATTAAAAGTTTAATTTAGACAATTTAAATTTCAAACCCTAGAATTTTACAAGTTTAAAATCCAACCCTATACTAATATAATATTACAAGATTAATATATATGTATAATTAAAATGCTAGTCTTATCGTTAGTAGGCCTCATTCACGAAGCCGGTCTATAAGGTGGGTATAAGGTTGCTGCCTATAAAATAGCGCTTAATGGGTGTACACTCACACCCACCGCTTGCTTGATCGGTGGAGGGTCGTTAGCCGAACGGGTAGGATAGGGCAACCTCATCTCTTCATTAAAAGTATAATATAAAATACAAAGTAACTACATGTTTTTCAAAAATTTCCCAATCTTAGTTACTTTAGTAAAAGTGAATTGATGCATTCCCATGAAATTACACTTTGCACCCTTGCTAAGAAGTTAGTGGAGCGTGTGTGGTTTACCGGCACACTAATTGGGTCTAAACAAAGGTGGCAAAGGGTGATTCATAGTTTATCATATTTCGATGGAGCGTGTGTGGTTTACCGGCACATCGAATAGGTGAGCGTTACAATGAAGGCACCATGTAAATTTGCATGGTAATTCACACCCACTTTGTGATCCTCGGTATCCCAGTCACAAACGAGAGGGGCATATCGAGATTTAAACATGCCATTGAAAAGTTTCAATGAATCTCATCCAAACCTAGGAATTCTCAATGCATTTAGAACTTAAAGTTATGTTTTCATGATGGAGAATTAGTGAATTGTCATTCACTTACCTTCAAATTGTTTGCATGTTAGATTACTGCATCCCTTTTCTAATGTGTAAATATTGTTGTTGGATCCTAGCCCTAATTTTTCTTATTGGGTGATAATTAGGGATTCATATTCTAATCTGTCTTTGTCCTTTCTATTGTAGATGCCGAACGCAAACAACGTTGCTACTAGTTCATTCACATTGATGAGCCTTTGCAAAAGGTGACTTTCGATGGGACGAACTTTAGCGAATGGATAAGATACATTCGCACAATTGCTCGCTATGAGGACAAGGAGTATGTCCTAGATGAGAAGCTCGAGAAAATCAACCCAGAAATCGCTACTCCGGCTGAAATGACCGCTTTTGAAACTCACGAGCATGATGCAACGAATGTACATTGCATCATGATAGCCACCATGAATGCCGAATTCCAAAAGTCCTATGAGGACATATATCCGTATGAAATGCACCAAGACTTATTGGAGAGATACCACCAGAACGCGAGGCAATAGCGTTACGAGATTTTCACTAACATGATTTCCGCTAAAATGGGTCATGGAGAATCTCTTACCGTGCACCTGCAAAAGATGCAAAGGTATGTCGATCGTCTTTGCAAGTTGAATGCTGACTTTGGGGAAGACTTGGCGATCGACATGGTGCTTCACTCTTTGCCTCCGTGTTACAATCAATTTAGGATGACCTACCACATGAACAAGGAAGAGGTCACCCTAAGCAAGCTCCAAGGTCTCCTTAGGGTTGCTCAAAGCAACCTAAAGGACAAGTCTGTTGCACCCACTCCCAATCCACCCGCTGCTCCTGTTTTGGCCATTGGGTAAGGAATAGGCAAGAAGAGGAAGGCTCCATCTAAGAGCCACCGCAAGGGAAAGTCCCGAGATGGTTCCTCTTCTAGTGGGACCAAAGTTGATCCTGCTAAACCCTTTCCTAACCCTAAGGAGGCATAGTGCCATCACTGCCATAAAATAGGGCATTGGAAGAGAAGCTGCCCAGACTACCTGCAAGCCATAAGGGAAGGAAAGATCAAGCCATCTTTCGCAGGTATATATACAATCAAATCTAACGATTCATCTCATGCTATTTCTTGGGTCCTTGATACCGGTTGTGGTTACCATACTTGTTATGAATTGCAGGGACTAAAAAGAAATAGGGATGTGGAGCATGGAAGGATAAATCTAATCATGGGGAACAGAAGATCGTCGCCTGTGACCAAGATTGGAGTGTATTCTTTAGTGCTTAGGAATGGTTTATGTTTAGATTTGAACAAATGTTGCTATTCGCCAGAAATGGTTAGAAACATCATTTCATTTCATGGTTTGTTTAGACAAGGTTTTAGATTTTCTTTTAATAATGAGAATGGTTCTATTTTGGCTTATCTAAATGGTGTCTTTTATTTTGAAGCAATATCGTGTAACGGAATTTATGAAACTGTTATGATTGTTGATAACTTAGGAAATGATGTTTTATGCATGGATTCTTCGAATAGTATGGATAAAGCATCCTTGTGGCATTGTCGTCTTGGACATGTCAACAAGAAGCGCATAGCCCAACTCCAAAAGGATGGAGTGTTGGAGTCATTCGACCTTAGGGAAGATGACACATGCGAGTCTTGTTTTCTTGGAAAAATGACTAAGTCACCCTTCGCTGGTACATGCGAAAGGGGTGAGGGTCTATTGGACCTCATAAATACCGATGTGTGTGGACCGTTTAGAACAACCATGAAGGATGGAAACTGCTTCTATGTGACTTTTACCGATGACTATAGTAGATATGGGTATATCTATTTAATCAAGCAAAAGTCAGAAACTTTTGAAAAGTTCAAAGAGTTCAAAAATGAAGTGGAGAATCAATTGGGCAGGAAAATCAAGATGCTTCGATCCGATTGAGGAGGAGAGTACCTAATTCTTGAATTCCACGATTATCTCAAGGAGTGTGGAATAGTTTCACAATTGACGCCACCTAGGACATCGCAGTTGAATGGTGTGGCAGAAAGGCGTAATCGAACCTTGTTGGACATGGTTCGCTCTATGATGAGTCGTGCTTCAATATCTATCTCTTTTTGGGGGTATGCCTTAGAGACTTCCGCCCATATCCTTAACCGAGTCCCTACTAAGAAGGTTGCCAAAACACCTCACGAGATGTGGACGGGGAAAGCTCCTTCGTTAGCACATATCAAGGTTTGGGGTTGCGAGGCTTTCGTAAGACGAGATACTCACGAAAAGCTCGAACCTTGTAGTGAGTGATGTATTTTCATCGGCTACCCGCAGAAATCCTTTGGATATATCTTCTATAGACCGAAGGACAACGTTGTCTTTGTTGTGAGGAGAGGAGTTTTCCGAGAACGAGAACTCATAGGCCAAGGAGACAGTGGGAGGCAAATCGAGTTTGAAGAGATTCAAGAGTCGATAGATGAAGGAACCTCTCCCACTGGCACTCAACCCGAGGAGGAAACTCTGGTTGAACCGATTGACGTATCATTACCTCTTATACGTTCCAAAAGAGTTAGAGTTCAACCCCAGTTGTATGGTTTTCATATTACTACCGAAGGGGACACGTATATTAGTGATAGTACACTAATAAACCTTGATGAACCTAATAGCTATAAGGAAGCCATGGCAGGCCCGGAGTCTGCGAAATGGAAAGAGGTAATGGATAGCGAGATCCAATCCATGTATGATAACCAAGTTTGGAATTTGGTTGATAATGTGCCCAGACGTAAGACCGTTGGGTGCAAATGGATCTTCAAGAAGAAGACTGACGTGGATGGAAAAGTACACACGTATAAGGCGCGATTGGTTGCGAAGGGCTTTACTCAAACTCCCAGAGTTGACTATGATGAGACCTTCTCACCAGTTTCGAAGATAAAGTCTATTAGAGTGATGCTAGCTATTGCGGCATTTCATGATTATGAGATTTGGCAAATGGATGTCAAGACCGCTTTCCTTAACGGGAAGTTGGCTGAGGATGTTTACATGGCTCAGCCAGAGGGGTTTGTGAATCTAAAGCATCCGAATAGAGTGTGTAAGCTTGAGAAGTCCATTTATGGACTTAAGCAAGCGTCTCGCAGACGGAATCTCTGCTTCGATGAGAAAGTTAAAGAGTTTGGATTTGTACGAGGCGAAGATGAATCGTGTGTATATGTCAAAGCCAGTGGGAGTATAGTAAGCTTCCTCGTTCTATATATCGATGACATATTGCTCATAGGAAATGACGTCCCGACTCTGCAGGAGGTTAAGTCCTAGCTCGGGAAGTGCTTCGCTATGAAGGACCTCGGAGAGGCTTCCTATATTTTGGGAATAAGGATAGTGAGAGAAAGAAGGAAGAGACTAATAGGACTTAGTCATAACACTTACTTAGATAAGGTACTAAAATGTTTTAGTATGGAAAACTCGAAGAAGGGAGAATTACCGATACAAAGTAATGCCAAGTTGAGTAAGACTCAAGGTCCGAGTACCGAAGCTGAAATAGCAAAAATGAGCCGAGTACCATACGCTTCCGCAGTTGGCTCAATCATGTATGCTATGACTTGTACTCGCCCTGATGTAGCTTTTGCTTTGAGCATGGTTAGCAGATATCAAGGGAATCCTGGTAGAGCCCATTGGATTGCGGTTAAGAATATCCTTAAGTACCTTCAGAGGACGAGGGAATGGTTCTTAGTCCTCGGATGGAGTGATGACTTGAAGGTGCGAGAGTATAGTGACGCCAGTTTTCAGACTGACAGGGACAACTACCGTTCGCAGTCGGGCTGGGTCTTTACCCTGAATGGAGGAGCAGTGACTTGGAAAAGTTCCAAGCAGGAAACAGTAGCTGATTCAACGTGCGAATCAGAGTACATTGCAGCGAGCGAAGCGTTGAAGGAGGCAATATGGTTAAAGAACTTCATCGGTGATCTTGGAGTTGTACCCGCCATAAAGGAGCCCATGGAGATTTTCTGTGATAATGAAGGAGCGGTTGCCTTGACCAAGGAACCGAGGGATCATGGTAGATCTAGACATGTCGACAGAAAAATGTCACTTTATTAGACATCGTGTAGAAGAAGGACAACTCATAGTGAGGAGGATATCATCAGAAGATAACCCACCAAATCCGCTTACGAAGGGACTGAGTAGGGTTAAGCATTTGCAGCATGCTAGGAGTATTGGGCTGAAGGATGATATTAGTATAGATTAGATAATAGTAGAAACGTGTAATAGATAAATGTAATTAACATTTGATGATTAAATAAAAGAGTATTATTTATGAGTAATGTTATTGTCTTATGTTAATTGTTTAACTATTGTTTCGTTTTGCATGTTTTGACTTCCAGAATAATTGAGTTTATTAAGAATAATCGAATTGTTAAAATTGTCCACAACCGTTCATATGTTGGAAGTAGATATGAATGAAGATTGTCATGAATTGGTGTGTAGATTGTCTAAATGGTATTAGACATAGCAAACGTTTGCTGCAACGTTCATGAGTGCTTATGAACTAGTTTTGAGCATTGGAACAAACCCGCGCTTGCTGGAATCACCTTATGGAATGTGATAAAAGGGGTGATCGCAAGACGATAATATCATATAGTCTTAAAACCAAGATATATGGTTTGTTATTTGTTGATTGGTTGTACATTGATAATGCGAAACCGCATCAGTAACTTGATGTTATAAAACGCATTGTTGTGTATGGCTGATTAATGAATAAGTAAATGCATATAAGTCGAAGTTTATATGTTAATTTTATCCCAGGAGGGTAAAAGCGATATCTCGGCCGCTCGATGATTTGATTTGACTTATGTGTCGGGCCCGGTCAGAACTGAATTGATGTGTTCGATTAAGTTCTATGTCAAATGAATCGGAGATCGAGAAACCAAATGCTAGACAAATCGTTCCATAGAATTTTCAGCATGATGTCTAAACAAAGGATTGTACGATCCCTTATCTAAAGGACAAGATTGATTAGATCAGAGTTTGACAGCGTCTTTGAGAGCTACGATTGCTAATCGGAATATACTTGTATATATAGTTACTAGACTTATCCAAGTGGGAGACTGTTGGAATAGTGTCTAAGGCTACAACTATATTAGGCAAGTATTTGACCCGGTTGAGCATGGTCCTTTTGGGTTGCCTTCACCATAACAACTTGACAGGATGATTTATAATGAGAGAAGGAATATTATTAATATATTATAAGAATAATATAAGGAATAATATTATTATTATTTGATTAATATAAGTCATAAATTAATTAGGAATTAATTTGGTGACTTAAAGAGATTAATTAAATAAAGGGGTATAAACTGTCAATTGTTTGATAGTTACACTTTGGACTATATATCCTTTATGGATAAAGGGTGGACGATTTCTAGGGCTAAGGATAGCCATAAAATCGTTCAAGGCTTATCATGGAAAGGATTTGGATTGCTTAGGGCTTAAGTTATCCAATTAGGGTTTAAGGGTGAAACCCTAGCAGCCTTACAAGTATAAATAGACCCCAAGGGCTAAGGGATTTCGGCACTTGTGCTTAGAGAAGAAACCCTAGCCGAATTTCTCTTCCTTCCTCTCTCTTAAATCATCCTCCTTGCTAGTTGGTGTTTGTAAGCCATTACAGGAGTGACAATTGTGACTCTAAAGCCTCAAGGACAACAAGTTCAAGCAAGTAATTCAAGGTAAGCTTCTAACTCTGTTTTGTATTGTTCTTATAATCTATTAGCCATTAGAAGTCTTGGATTCAATGTATGTTCAATTAGAGAAACCTAGATCCAAGCATTAGGGTTGCATGTGCACATAGGAATGTTCATATGGCCAAAACCCATCAAAAAGATTAATATATTATTTGGAAATCATATTATTTATTAGAATTTACTCAGAAATTAATTTCGTATTAATTTTGGGATTAAAGGAACTGATTAATAATGGAGGGGTTGTTTTGCAAATCATTGATAGTTGCAAAACTGGGCTGCTGGACTCCTTTTGTAGAGGTCCACAAAATTCGGTCCTGAACCGGTCGTGGATCGGTCCTAAGTCGGTCCTTTTTTTTTTCTGGATCGGTCTTTTTTTTGGACCGTCTTTTTTAGACCGGTCCTAATCGGTTCTCAGTCGGTCCTTTTTCGGTCCCGTCCTTTTTTGGATCGATCTTTTTTCGGATCGGTTTCGCTCTAAAATAGTTCGATACCGGTCTTTTTTGGTTTGAATTCCGATTTTATTCGGGTTCGATTTTGGATTTTTTTCGGGTTTGGTTTCGGTTCGGTTTTTTTTTTGGATCGGTTTCGCTCTAAACTTCAAGATTTGTAGTGTAAATTTATAGACATTTTCATAAAGAGATAGCATTTGAGGTGAGAAAATGGTTGGATGTGAATGATTATTTATAATGTAAAAAAATATATAGCCGTTATCAAAGGATTATGGTTGTTTGTTTATCTAGCCATTATGAATTTGTGATGTTATTGCCAAAAACAAGTCAGTGAAAAGTAAGAAATATCATTTATAATTTGTAGCCTTCAAGTAATTTAGTATAATAAATTAAAAAAACCAAAGGAAGGGAACTTGTCCCACATCGGTTGTGTAAAGAAAAAAAGCAAAGTTTTGAGCATTATAAATCGGGAAGGAAGGATTGCTTTCTAAAGACACACAGCAAGGTGAAACAAAAGAATTGCTTAGTTGGAGGCCTGTTGCTTAAATGGGCTATCAAAAATATTAGGCTTTTCATTTATCACTTTTTGAAGCGTAGGACCGGTTGGACTGGCTTTGGTCCAAAGATTGGATTGGTTCATTTTAGGACCGGTTCATTGTGGGATTGGTTTTAAGACTAGTTTAGGACTGCCACGTATTCATTTTTAAGGACCGATATAGACTTTCAGTTTAGACTATTAATGGACTAACTGGTCTAGGACTAGTTGAGGACCTGTTCAGTTCATATACTTACCTTTTGGATTCGTTTAGACCGGTTCTTTTGTCCACCTCTATCCTTTTGTATGGAGTGGACGAAATCCTATAGGGAGGCCCTATAAATTTCGTCCAAGGGCTTAGAAAAGGAGTTTCCATGGGCTGCTAGGTGCCTAATCAAGGTATTAGGGTTTCCACCTGACAACCCTAGTAGCCGTAGCTTTTTAAATACCCCTATACATGATAAATTTTGCCCTATGCTTAATAAATCCTAGCCTAGCCGATTTTCACCTCTCTCCAACTCATCCTATTGCATTGGGTGTTTGTGACTCCATTAGAGGCGCAACACTTGGGGCACTAAGCTTTCAAGAGTCAAGGAATGACTCTTTAGATAGAATTTTCAACTTTTTTTTCACAACATAGTAATTACATACCTACCGAAGAACAAGGGGATCATTCAAGATTTACTCATGGTAACATTTGCGAGTTCAACAGAGTTTTAAAAAGCTACAATTTATGGTTGGTTCCTGAAGTTGTATGATCACTTATCTTGAATAGCGTTTCATAGTTCAACAGAGTTTTAAAGAGCTACAATTGCTGGTTGGTTCCTGAAGTTATACATGCAACAATAGTTATTAGACTTATCCAAGTGGGAGACTGTTGGATAAGGTGTCTAAGTCCGTAACTATATTTGGTACGAACTGGACCCGACCTAACATGGTCCATTTGGATTACACTTCACCTAACAATTTGTATGGATATACTTTTGAGAATACGATGTTTATGATCTATTAATATATTATAAGTTATAATATATTAATATGAAATCATATTATTTAATTAGTGTTGATCAAAAATTAATTTTGGAATTTATTTAGTGATCAAAAGAGGCTAATTAAACATGGACTCTTAAATATATATATGGATTGGGCTAAGATTTATTTAGGATGGGCTAAGAGTATATGGAAGTCCATGGATAGTCCATGGAGCATTTAACCCATGGATCCTAGGTAAATGAAGAGTCATGGGTATTAGGGTTTAATCCTAATCCTCCATACTATATAAAGAGGTCATTGGTTCTAGAATTGGCACTAGTGTGTGTGAGAAACAAGAGTGGGCCGATTTTAGTGAGCATCATATTCTCTCAAGTATTTCCAAATTGTTTTGGGTGATTTGTGACACCACTTGAGGCATCCACACTACTGCTGCTAGGCTCAAAAACTCCAAGCAATCAACTACAAAAGAAAGGTAGGTTATTCTACTTAATGTTTTATATTACAAGTACCCCATAACATGCTAGTTAGGTTGTAAACCTTGGAAAACAAATTTGCATGTATTTTAGAGAAAACATAGATCCAAGGTTTCTAGGGTTGCATGTACACCATAAGAATGTTAGAATGCTCAAAACCCAATAGTGGTATCAAAGTCTAGGCTTGTTTTCTTGATACTTGATGAAAATAGTTGAAAAAACTCGTTTTTTATGCATTTTGCTAAGTGGACTCGCCGAGTCCATGGGGGGACTCGACGAGTCCATGCCTATCTTCAGCCAACTCGACGAGTCAGTTCGTGCAGTCGACGAGTTGGCATGTCAGAATGCAGTTTTTTGAGTTTTGCTGTTGGAAATGGACTAGAAACATCACCCTAAACTGTTTTGGTGCTTTAAAACTTGTTTTAGATGAGGTAATATTTATGTTAATCCATTTACAATGGCTAATATCAAAATTCCATGTTTTATATGTCTTAATATGATTCTTGAAATTTTGATATGAGTGTTCATATTCTTATGAGCTATTGATGGATCATAGGAATTATTTGCTGAATTGTTTAATGATTAACTCTTAATCAATTATGTGTTTTAATGGAATCCATAATTTGTCCTCAAGTTATGGATACCAAAAGTCACTATTTAAAAGTCCATTTATAAACACATAGTTTACATAAAATGAAAAGTCTCTCATTTTAATAAACCATTAACTCATAAGTTATGAAGTTGAAAAGTCTTGAATAGTTTCGAAACTTGCCCTCAAGTTTTGGAATTTGTAAAGTCTCACACACTAATACTTTAATTCCAAATTGAACCTTAGAATTTTAAAAGTTTAAAATTCAACCCTTATACTTCTATAATATTAAAAGTTTAATATATATATATATATATATATATATATATATATATATATATATATATATATATATATATATATATATAAGAATAAGTCATTATTACCGTTAGTACGCCTCATTCACGAAGTCGGTCTATAAGGGGGTATATTGTTACTGCCAATAAAATTGTGATTTAATGGGTGTTCACTCTCACCCACCGTTTCCTTGACTGCCGGAGGGTCGTTAGTCGAACGAGTAGGATAGGACCTTAATCCTCATTAAAAGTATAATGAAATTATAAAGTAACTAGACCTTTATTAATTCCCAATCTTAGTTACTTTAGAAAAATGTGAAATAGGTGCTACCCATGAAATTACACTTTGTACCTTACCAAGTCATTAGTGGAGCGTATGTGGTTAACCGGCACACTAATAAGGACTAGTAACAGTGGCAAAGGGTGACTTAAGTTTTATCATAGATCAGTGGAGCGCGCGTGGTTAACCGGCACATTGATTGGGTGATAAAATTAAGGGTACCAAGTCAATTTGCATGGTTATTCACACCTTGTTTGTAATCCTCGGCATTCCACTCACAAACTTGAGAGGGCACAATCGAGATTTAAACATGCCATTGAAAGTTCAATGAATCTCAAAAGATCTAGGAGTTTCAAATCCAATTAAAACTTAATAATTTATTGTATTTATAATGGTGGAAATTGGTAAATTGTCATTTACCTAGCTTCAAATATTTTATAGCTTGGATTACGACATCCCTCTTCCAAGTTATGAAATAGTTTGTAGGGTCCTAACCATAATATTTCATTTGGGTGACTTATTAAGGACTCTTTATCTAATTAAAACTTGTCTTTCTTTTCTTTCAGATGTCTTCTAACACTGCTGCTGGCTCAAACCCTACAGGCTCCTTTTCCCTCATGAAATTGTGTAGGAAGGTCACTTTTGATGGTTCTAATTTCAATGAATTGATTAGGAACATCAGAATGATTACCCGCTATGAGGACAAGGAATATGTATGTCCTTTACAAGGAGCTTAAGGTTATCAATGAGTCCATTTCTACTCCTGAGGAGATTGTGGAGTATGTTGTACATGAGAGGGATGCTACTAAAGTGTCCTGCATTATGTTGGCTACTATGACTCCCGAACTCCAGAAATCCTATGAAGATTTTTACCCCTATGAGATGCACTTAGATCTGATGGAAAGGTACCATCAGAGTGCGCGACAAGAGAGGTATGAAATCATCTCCTCCATGATAACATCCAGGATGAAGGATGGTGAACCCATCACCGATCACTTGCAGAAAAGGCAAAGGTTTATGGACCGGTTGCTAAAGCTTAATGTGGACTTCCCTGAGGACATGTCAATTGATATCATTCTCCATTCCTTACCTCCAAGTTATGATCAGTTTCGTATGACTTATCATATGAACAAGGAGGAAGTCACACTTAGAAAACTTCAAGGACTTTTAAGGACCGCTGAGAGTGGCCTTAAAGATAAATTGGTTGTTGCTTCTACACCTACTCCTACAACAGCCCCTATTCTGGCAATTGGGAAGGGAAAGGGGAAGAAGAGGAAGACCCCTTCGAAGGTACCAAGGGAAAGTCTCTTGATGGCTCCTCTTCAAGTGGGACCAAGAAAGATCCCATTCCTCCTTCTTCAAACCCAAAGGAAGCACAATGCTTCTACTGCCACGAAAAGGGGCACTGGAAGCGAAGCTGCCCTAAGTACTTGTAGGATGTAAAGGATGGGAAAGTTAAACCCATCCATGCAGGTATTTATACCATATTGTCTAATAACTCATTGCATAATAACTCTTGGGTGCTTGATACAAGATGTGGTATTCACATTTTTATTGATTTTCAGGGCCTAAGAAGTAGTGAAGAAGTGGAGCACGGGAAGATAAACTTAATCATGGGCAATAGGAAAGCATCACATGTGACCAAGATTGGAGTTTATTCTTTATTGCTTAATAATGGGTTAACTTTATATTTGAATAAATGTTGTTACTCGTCAGAAATGGAGACAAATATTATTTCCCTTCATAGTTTGTACAAGCAAGGATTCACATTTTCATTTCATAATAAAATTGGTGCTATTGATGCTTTTTACAGTGATGTGTTTTATTTTAAAGCATTACCTTGTGATGGTGTATATGAAACCGTGTCGATTGTAGACAACTTAGGAAATAATGTATTTCATATTGATTTTTCGATTACCATGGATAAAGCTTCCTTATGGCATTGTAGTCTTGGACATGTCAACAAGAAGTGCATAGGCCAACTCCAAAAGGTTGGAGTTTTGGAATCATTTGACCTAAAATAAAATGATATTTGCGAGTCTTGTTTGCTTGGAAAAATGACAAAGTCACCCTTCACTGCTTCTTGTGAGAGGGTTGAAGGTTTGTTGGACCTCATAGACACAGATGTGTGTGGACCCTTCAAAACCACCACAAGGGATGCTAATCGCTATTATGTGACTTTTACTGATGATTACATTAGATATGGATATATCTACTTAATCAAGCATAGGTCAAAAACCTTTGAAAATTTCAAAGAGTTTAATCAGGAAGTGGAGAATCAAGTGGGAAGGAACATCAAGATGCTCTGATCCGATCGGGGAGGAGAGTATCTTAGTATTGAGTTCCTTGACTATCTTAAAGAATGTGAGATCGATTCACAATTGACACCTCCTAAGACACCACAGTTGAATGGTGTGGATGAGAGGTGCAATCGAACCTTGTTGGACATGGTTCGTTCCATGATGAGTCGAGCTTCATTACCAATCTCAATCTGGGGGTATGCCTTAGAGACTGCCGCCCATATCCTTAATTTAGTCCCTAACAAAAAGGTTGTCAAAACACCTCACAAGATATGGACTGGGAAAGTTCCAAATCTAGACCACATCAAGACTTGGGGTTGCAAGGCTTTCGTGAGGCGCGAGTCTCACGACAAGCTCGAACCTCAAAGAGAGAGGTGTATTTTCATTGGCTACCCAAAGAAATCCTTGGGTTACCACTTCTACAGGCCCAATGAGAATGTGGTCTTTGTGGAAAGGAGAGGAGTCTTTCGTGAGAGAGAATTTATAAGCCAAGAAGACAGTGGGAGGCAAATTGTCCTCGAAGAGCTTCAAGAGCTAAGCGGTGAAGAAACCTCAAACATTAACGACCAACATGAGGAGGAAACTTCTGTTCAGCCGATAGATGAGTCCGTACCTCCGAGGCTTTCCACTAGAATTAAGAGCACACCTGATTTTTATTATGGTTATCACATCACTACTGAAGGTGATACATTTATTAGTGATAGTACACTAATAGATTTAGATGAACCTAATAGTTACAGGGAAGCCATGGTAGGCCCCGAATATGCTAAATGGATGGAGGAAATGAACAACGAGATTCAATCCGTGTAGGGCAATCAAGTTTGGAACTTGGTTAACAGTGTACCATGTCGTAAGACAGTTGGGTGCAAATGGATCTTCAAGAAGAAGACTGACATGGGTGGGAAGGTGCACACTTACAAAGCGCGACTGGTGGCGAAGGGCTTTACTCAAACTCCGAGAGTTGACTATGATGAGACCTTCTCACCAGTAGCGAAGATCAAATCTATTAGAGTTTTGCTAGCCATAGCTGCATTTCATGATTATGAAATATGGCAAATGGATGTCAAAAACGATTTCCTTAAAGGAAAGTTGGCTGAGGATGTTTACATGAATCAGCCAGAGGGTTTTGTCGATGCAAAGTACCCTAATAGAGTGTGTAAGCTTGAGAAATCCATTTATGGATTGAAACAAGCATCTCGCAGATGGAATCTTTGCTTCAATGAGAAAGTCAAAGAGTTTGGTTTTACGAGGAGTGAGGATGAGTCATGTGTATATGTTAGGGCTAGTGGGAGTATAGTTAGCTTTTTGGTACTGTATGTGGATGACATACTACTCATAGGAAATGACATGCCAACTTTGCAGGAGGTTAAGTCCTGGCTTGGAAAGTGTTTTGCTATGAAGGACCTTGGAGAAGCTGCCTGTATCCTAGGGATAAGGATACTGAGAGACAGGAGTAAAAGACTAATTGGACTTAGTCAGAGTACCTACTTGGATAAAGTGTTGAAGAGGTTCAACATGGAGAATTCCAAGAAAGGGGAGTTACCGATCCAACACAATGCCAGACTGAGTAAAACTCAGAGTTCGAGTACAGAGGCTGAGATAGCTGAAATGATTCGATTACCATATGCTTCCGCTGTTGGCTCGATCATGTATGCTATGACTTGTACTCATCCTGATGTGGCCTTTGCTTTGAGCATGGTTAGCAGATATCAGTGAAACCCTGGCAAGGCTCATTGGACTGCGGTAAAGAATATTCTCAAGTACCTAGGAAGGACTAAGGATTGGGTTCTTAATCTTGGTGCGAGTGATGACTTGAGAGTAGTAGGGTATAGCGATGCTAGTTTTCAGACTAATAAGGATAATTTCCGCTCTCAATCAAGCTCGGTATTTACCCTGAATGGAGGAGCAATTACTTGGAAAAGTTCCAAGCAGGAGACAATAGCAGATTCTACTTGTGAATAAGAGTACATAGCAGCAAGTGAAGCGGAAAAGGAGGCGATATGGCTGAACAACTTCATTGGAGACCTTGGAGTTGTACCAGCTATACAGGAGCCTATGGAGATTTTCTATGACAGCAATAGTGCGGTTGCCTTAGCTAAGGAACCAAGAGATCATGGTAGATCCATACACATTGACAGAAAATATCACTTCATAAGACACAAGATAGAAGAAGGACTCCTCGTGGCAACGAGGGTATCGTCAGAAGGGAACCCTGTAGATCCCTTCACGAAGGGACTGACTAGGGTTAGGAATTTACAGCATGCGAGGAACATCGGGCTGAGAGACAATATTAGTTTTAATAATCAAATAGCTATTTCTGAAACTTGTAAAATGTAATTGACATTTGATAACTAAATAAAAGTTGTTGTTTATTTATAAGTGAAGTGTTACTATCTTATCTTAAATCATTTACTATTGTTTCAACTTTGCATGTTTTGACTTCCAGAATAATTATTTTATTCAAAACTTTCCACATTTGGAATTAGGTATTGAATTAAGACTGTCATGAATTTGGCTTGTATGATTTGTCTAAAGTGCATTAGACATTGCAATGGTTGCTGCAACATTCCTGAGTGCTCATAAGGTCTGAGTATTGGATTAAACCCACGCTCACATGTATCACTTCAGGAAATTTATCTTAAGTGATCGTGAGACGGTAATATCATATATATATCTTCAAACCTAGAGCTGTGAGGTTTTGACTATGAGTTGGTTATCCATTGATTGTACGAAAACGCATCAGTAACTTGATGTCATAAAATGTGCTTTTGTGCATAACTCAACAAGTAGTTAGTACAAGCATATGAGTCAAATTTTATTTGTTCCTTTTAGCAATAGAAGCGATATCTGGGCCCCTCGATGATTTGGTTTTGACTTATGTGTCGGGCCCGGTCAGAACCTAATTGATGTGTTCAATTTAGTTCTATGTCAAACAAATCTAAGATTGAGAAACAACTGTTGGACAATAAGTACGACATTGTTCCATGTATTTGTCCGACTGATATCTTGTGAACAGAGGATTATATGATCACTTATCTTAAATAGCGTTTAATAGTTCAATAGTTTTTTAAAGAGCTACGATTGCTGGTTGGTTCCTGAATTTATACTTGCAACTATGGTTATCAAACTTATCCAAGTGGGTGACTATTGGATAAGGTGTCTAAGTCTGTAACTATATTTGGTATGAACTTGACCCGACCCAGCATGGTTCATTTGGGTTACACTTCAACTAACAATTTGTATGGATATCCTTTTGAGAATAAGATGTTTATGATATATTAATATATTATAAGTTATAATATATTAATATAAAATCATATTATTTAATTAGTGTTGATCAAAAATTAATTTTGGAATTAATATAGTGATCAAAAGAGGCTAATTAAACATAGAGTCTTAAAAATATATGGATTGGGCTAATATTTATTTAGCATGGGCTAAGAGTATATAGAAGTCCATGGATAGTCCATGGAGCTTTTAACCCATGGATCCTCAGTAAATGAAGAGTCATGGGTATTAGGGTTTAACCCTAATCCTCCATACTTTATAAAGAGGTCCTTGGTTCTAGAATTGGTACTAGTGTGTGTCAAAAACAACAGTGGACCGATTTTTGTGAGCATCATATTCTCTCAAGTATTTCCAAATTGTTTTTGGTGATTTGTGACACCACTTGAGGCATCCACACTATTGGTGTCAGGCTCAAAAACTCCAAGCAATCAACTACAAACGAAAGGTATGTTATTCTACTTAATGTTTTATATTACAAGTACTCCATAACATACTAGTTAGGTTGTAAGCCTTGGAAAACAAATTTGCATGTATTTTAGAGAAAACATAGATCCAAGGTTTCTAGGGTTGGATGTACACCATAAGAGTGTTAGAATGTTTAAAACCCAACATAAAGCCCTAAGCTTATAGATCATGAGATCAAGGCCCAAATTTTAGTAAGACTCACATGCAAATCTTAGTGACTTACAAAAATATTTGTTTCAAAAAACATACCAAATGTTGGAGAAGTTAATCACTTCATATGATTGGTTCTTCAATTTAATTTACTTTTGGTGTTTACTTGGTGGCTTGTCTAATTTTAGGAATTAATGCTAGTTGCGATTGATAATTCCTCCAATGCAATAGAATGGGCGATGGAATAGATGATCAACAAACCTACTATCCTATAAAGAGCTGTTGCGGAGCTGGACAAAGAAGTTGGTCACAACTGTCTGGTTGAAGAGCGAGACATTCCTTAAGTTAATTACATTAAAGCATGCATCACGGAGGCCTTCAAGCTACATCCTTTTGCACCTTTCAATATTCCCCATGTTTCGATGAGGAATACCATAGTTTTTGGTAACTTCATACCTAAGGGTAGCCACGTCTTGCTTAGTCGTCCTGGGCTGGGAAGAAATCCAAATGCGTGGACAGATCTAATGCGGTTTGACCCAGATCGATATCTTGATGCAGAAGGAAAGAAATACCTTCTGATAGCACAACTCCTTGTTGGACCGATATATAAAAGTTCCCAAACCAACGCTGAGACTACCAATCTCATACCTGGTCCCACCACCAGGTTCCTAAGAGTCCAAATAACAAAGTTATCCAGTTTATAAACCCTTCTGCGTCACACACATTGACCACTCACTGAATCCTGAAACCCTGAATCCAAAACCATGACCCAACGGTCTCTACTAGGTCCCACCTTCGTTACTATAAATAAACGGGCGTTGCCCATGGGTCCCACTAAAATTTTGCCATGGAGCGACCTTCCCCATGGGTCCCACCCATCTAGGGTTACACAGGCCCAAATCCACCTCGGACCCTAACGTTCCTCAACCCAAAATAAAGAAATACTCTGTGACAATCCTGACTGGCGTGCCCAAGTCACAAACTGATTCCCCTTTTATGCTCATATCCACTACCAATGATAGTCTACCTCGAACAGATGAATGCTATGATCCATTCCAGTTTCACAACACTCTTAACCAATCATGATTACCACCCCGGGTTTCATCACTACCCAACCATCTCAATCCCAATGTCTTGAATTGAATCTGCATCAGTCAAGAACAGGCAGCGAGGCTCTACTCGACTCTCGGTCGGGGTCCATCCACAAACCAGCGATGCATAACAAGAAAATGTCGACCAGCTGTCGAGAGTTTCTCTGAACTCCCACTTACAAAACCTCGAACTAAACGGTCACTTGTGTCATCTCTATACCTGACCAGGATGCGAAACTTGTCCTAGTTCCACACCTGATCCAATTCCCAGAAATTCTGATCGATTCTCCCCCACATGGATTCGGCGAAGCTCTTTCATCCTATAAGTCTGATGGGTTCCCAACCCATCGAACTTCATATAATAGGAACTACATATAACATGTGATTACCAATCTAGCGCTCCATGACTAGCCAAATCTCAATGATTGCCCAACTACTAGAATCTGGGAGAATGCACTTGAGACCTTAACCATTCTGGTGATCCAAATCACCTCTCATGGCACCATGCCATTTCGTTGAGTTCTTATGCATGCGACTAACCGGCATAACCCTTTCCATGCACTGACGAACCTCTATTCTAATTTCTATCCATAAGGAATCATTGAACCCTAGCCAACTTCGGTCCATGTGAAAATACAATCCTCTTGACACATCCAATTATCAAATAGATCACGCAACCAACACCATCATCTTCCTGCTACCGTCCACTCCCCAACAACGATAGTGCCTTGAACTCTAAAGTTCTTCTATAGGCAATTGTCGGTCATACCAGACAGTCGATAGAACCATTGAACTCTGTCACCGCTTGAGAACTATCACACTAACCCTAACGAAAGATCCTCCAAGCAACACCCCTGAATTGATCCTACCAAGGAGCAGGATAGACAATGGAACACACTGGAACCCACTTGACAAAATAAGACCCTCTAATGATTCATTGAGGGCTTCCGGGATGCAGAATGGCATATTACACTTCTTGATAATATAATCCCGATAATAGCAGAAAATCCATCCAAGATGTTGCTTATTCAAATCCCAAGCCAAAATTCCAACTCTGAACAATTTCCTGATAACCGCCCAGAAGAAAACAGAAGATATCATATCTGCAAAAGTATCAGAAGGAATCCCAACCTCTTCCCACCATACACGTGCCATGTCCCTTCGGAGGTAGGAAGCAAGTCAGACCTTGTCCCCCTCGGGACAACAACTAGTACCAAAAACGTTGGCGACAACTACTAACCATCTGCTACTAGCAACGGGGTCCTAAGCCCTATGATAATCTAGAGCTCCACAAACTCTTAACTCCTAAAATGTCGACGTGCGCGTCCCTATCATGGCCTCCATTTCGGTGCGGAACGCAATCAACCACTCATCACAAATCTCCAAAATTCCCTTCATGACCGCACCGAAGATCAAAGGAGTCTGGTTAATGATATTGCGCGTGATCTCAAATGAGGTGAACTCCCTCATCTGACCATCAAGCTGCCCAGTTCCAGAGTCCGAGATCCCTCGCCGCCACCAGGACTACCATCTGCTCTACCACGTTGCGTCATCATACTCGTGAATATACAATAACAACCATCAAAATACTCATCATAACTCGCGGGATCTCACACACTACAGGTTCCCTGGGTTCATCTTAGCCTTCCTTGATTCCAGTATAGATCATCTGCTTTTAGTAGTACGGGCCCATACTACCTTCCACATTTATCTGTACTTCCTCAAGAACTGCCTTGACTTCACCAAGTCCCTTTCACTACTACTGCTCTCTGCTAATTGTTGGATTAGTGTCTAAGTCCAAAACTATAATTGGTATGTACTTGACCCGAGAGTAGCATGGTCCATTTGGGTTGCATGACATTGGAAAATCTAAACGATGGATAATTGGGAAGAGGTTATTTATGGTTTATTAATATATTATAAGTTCTAATATACTAATATGAAATCATATTATTTAATTAGTATTGATCAAGAATTAATTTGGAATTAATTTTGTGATCAAAAGAGACTAATTAAATATATGGGGATTGATTATGTAAATCATTCATTCTTATAATGTGGGCTTATGTAACAACCGAAAAATTCAAGCCAATTTAAAACACTTTAACCTATTCCAAAATCATTAATTTATACAACTTGTTTTCAAAATAGTTTAAACATCAGAGTATCCCCATAACCAAATCACAAAATCATGAAATATGAGGAGCGGTACGATCACGCCTTTGCCTTGCCACGATCTCCTGATGTACCTGACACAATAAACTGAAACTGTAAGCCCGAAAGCTTAGTGATTTTCCCCCAAAATACCAACCACGTACAACCATAAACATATCATACCAAATCCCAATACAAAACAACCATGCCTCTCAAGTCTGTAGTGTGACTGGTCCGCCCTCAACACGCCTTCAGTCCACCTGGTCCACTCACTGAGTCTACAGTATGACTGGACTGCCCTCACCGGGCCTTTAGTCTATCTAGGTCTATCCCGAGCCTTCGGTATGACTGGACCGCCATACAGGCCTAGAATCTATCTGGACCGCTCGTAGGGTATTTTGGCCTTCAGCACAAAGCAGGACCGCCTCAACCTAAACATCAAGCAAATAACCATATGCACATATAACAGGTAATCACATAACAGTCCATAGACAAACAAATCAATCTAGCATATCATAAAGCATAGCAACATCCTAAACAGGATACCGACCTAACCGATCACTAAAATAGCATCATCCAATATACCCGGATACCGACCTAAACCAGGTCACCAAAATAATATTGTCCTAATTACCAGGACGTCGATCTATTCAGATCAATAAGCACATCAAACAGTACACGTACAGATATCAGATATAACTATCTCACAAATCATCGATTATAGTAATCTCTCATAACCAAAACACCGACCTAACCAGGTCACTAACATACCGATCCTAACGGATCATAAGAGCATGACAACATACTATCTATCCGGATACCGATCTAACATATCATCACCACATGTAGCATATTGTAACCAAGATAACAACTAAAAGGGCCGGCCTTGGTGCCTTAGACCCTATTGATATAGTGAGGATAACGCACCTTGCAACTGCCGAACCGAACCATGAAAGCACTGGCCCGAAGCACTGCTCCAAACTCCAACACCTAATGCCATCAATGGACCATCACATAAATATCCAAAATACATAACACCCCTGAAGGTCAAACAGGTCAAAGTCAAAGTCCTTGCCAAAGTCAACCTTCTTGATTGACTCTACTTGCCGAGTCAACCCGTCGACTCGTCGAGTTCTTATACTCATAAAACCCCCATAACACAACTCAACTCGCCGAGTCGCCCCAAGACTCGTCGAGTTCAACAATCTCTGAATTCCATCCTGTCCAACTCACTGAGTCACCAACCGACTCACTGGTCCGAAGCTTAACCACAAGAGGTTGGGGTTCTGCGACTTGACTCGCTGAGTCCAAGTACAGACTCGCCGAGTCTAAGGCAATCTTCAACAGACTCACCGAGTTGTTCTTCCAACTTGTCGAGTCCATGCCCATCTTCATATGACTCGCCGAGTCTACCCATGCGACTCGCCAAGTCCCTTCAGTCCTTTATCCACACAGAGGCTTTTCGAGCCATGCAGGGGCTCCAAACTGTAGATCCACTTTTTTAGGGCATAACTCCTACGTAAAGTTGCAAACTTTACGTGAAACCAAGGAGTTAAAGGTCCAAATCACTCTAGGGATTGGGTTTTAGACAAAGGGGCTTCACCAACTACTCATTGACTGATGCTTTATGACATTCTGGACCAACACAAGTCTAGATCTGATGTAGCAATCTCAGATCTAAACTCCAAACCCGAAATAGGTCTCAAACATACCTAAAATGGCCCCAAATCTCTTTCATGAATAGATCTAGATGCAAAACTGTGAAGCTAACAGCTTATTACCTCCAAGATGTGCCTAAACTGAAATAGATTCTGGATCTACACCACTCCCTTGATGCAAGCCCTTTTGATCTTCAAGTTTCTTCCACAAAAGACAACTTCCAAAGCTTCAATCTCCCTCCAAAGGCCTCACACACACACGAGCTTAGGGTCTTCTAGTTCTCAAGGGAAATAAGGAAGCTGAGAGATGGACATAAAGTCCTTTAAATAGGGTGCAACCCTCGAGATTAGGGTTATCTCATTACAGCACCAACTCGTCGAGTACAGCTTCCGACTCGGCAAGTTGGCCACTTAACTTGAGATCAAATCCCGCTCTGAATCGACGAGTAGCATACCTACTCGTCGAGTATCTTGCTTAATTGACACTTTAAGCCCTTCACTCATACTTCTGGAATTTGGGATGTTACAACTCACCCCCACTTAAATTAGTCTTCGCCCTCAAAGCCTACTGCAGTATACGATACCGAATAAACATCTTCCACTGCAGACTCCGATTTTCCAACCAACTCAGGTCCTTCCAGACCCTACCATTGCACCCCCATTAAATTTCTTTTTCTTGTGTGGCATCCTTTCCATTTATTCTAGGCCGACCACCAGCCTTCTTTTCCCCGATAACAACACATAGCAACTAAGTATCACCTAATGATACTACCATATTCCTGTCTTACATATTTATTCGAATCTTGTGAAAAATGGATATCGTTATAAACCACCAGGACCTAACTGAGTACTAATCTGCTATCCCTTGCCCAACAGTCGCAACTTCTATCAAATTGCACTGTTGGGAACTCATCATGCTTCCTTCCTGAATCCAATCCCTTTCCATGCTGACATGATAATGCATTTTTCAGCTTCCGAGCAACTCTCATGAACACCCATCTATAATGCATATACACATCGTACATGGCCCAAACAGCCTCGGGCTGGAAGACCAGGCACGCCTACGATAGGTCCAGCCATCCCAAGGATGGAACACCACCACATACATAACTCATGACTACACCCCTAATTGGACCCCAAGGGTCTACCCTTGCATCACTTCCGAACCTTCTGCATCGACATCAGAGCTAACCATTCCACAACCTCACGAACATCCAACCCGGATGTGCTTCCATACAACAGGTACAATCTCAGTGCTCACTATCAAAAACTGAAATACTTTCAATCATCATTTACACTACTGCTTTCCCTTCCGATAACCAATACTCCTTCCCGGAGCTACATACCTTTCCCTTACATTCTTTCAGGAAGTCTACTCAATAACCTTTACCACATCCCTAAGTGCCATGGTGCTAAAACTCCACTCTACACTACCCATGTAGAGCAACTGCTATTCTCTAACTCACATATACTCCAAATCCGATCACATAACTAACAATCTCATGCACAACCTTTAGCTAACTCCATCATCATTATCAACACTTAGGGCCAGACCTTATCGATTGCTATTTCATAGCGACATACTCACTCATTCTCCGCATACAGGTCTACTAACACACACAGGGTCTTCAACATGAATGGACCGCCTTACCAGGCCTTCAGCCTATCTGGACCACCCTCAGAACCTTCAGCATGTCTCCTATATAGACCGTTCTTCGAGCCTTCGGCCTGATGGGTACGCCCACCGGCCTTCAGTCTATTCGGACCGCTCAAAATTTTCGTACATCACCTTGAACCATTCTTTCTAGGAATCTTTCCCATGCATACTGTTCTCGCCCTCTTAGGGTTCTGAACTCCAGCTCCATTCCATATACTCACATTCCGGCCTAACCCTAAGCCTCACAACAATCAATCACTTTCTCTGAAAACCATGGTCAGTTCCCTGCCCCATGTGTCTATCACCACATTCTCGGCTAAAACACTGCTGGATCCAACATTTTAATTAAAATACCCATTCGGATCCACTCTCTGTCCCCAACTGGAGTATTACCCGATCCAAGAAGATGAAACCTTGGAGTCACTCCGAACTGAAGAGATCACCAAGATCCTTTGAACTCCGTCCGACCACTAATAACAACTTACGATTAACCAAGATACACCATAGTCCTCGGCCTACTCTAGCAGCATGCTTAATACGTGGAACAAACCTATTGAGTGCTAAAGCGTAGCAGCCTACTCAATACCCGAACATAGATCTACAAACATAAACAGAGTCTTCAGCATGACTGGACCGCCCTACCAGGCCTTCAGTCGATCGTCCACCCTCTCAGAAATCCGAGGTCTGTTCCCTGGCCCGTGTGTCTACCATACATGCTACATAACCCGCACTCCCATGCTGAATGCACTGTTGAGCCCTGGCATCTAACAAAACCCTCAATCTATCAATCCAAAACCCTCAGAGTCGAGCACACTCTTGACTGAAAAATCGAACTGAACTCGATTCTTGACTAGGACCCCAACCTGGTTCCCCAACTTCTGCTATCAAGCATCTAGAAGACGTGTTCTTATGCCGGGGAGTTTTGTCGAACCCCTAAACAACACAACCCTCAAACTAAGCAGCCAATAAGGCCTCCATTCTCTCTGTCGGGTTGTGAAACTTATCCCCGTTTCAAAACCTTTCCCACTTCAGCATCTCGGGGTAACACTTGCCCACTTAGATTCAGCTAAGCCTTCATAATACATGAAAATTGGAGGATTTTCAATCCTCCTCACTTCCCAACGATTCATCCGATGATAACCAACTCTTTCCCACTAGTGTTCCATTACTAGCTAGACCCGACTCATCACACACTTCTAAGAACCAGATGATCATTTCCTGAATCCTAGTGAAACCGACAGCCATGAATGCGTGAATGACTCCACACTCACTTCCTGAAGACCACTAGATAGATGCTCCAACTAATACCTCAGCAATGAGTTACTTCTCTTGGCGCTTTAGTTCGTCAATCACTAACGGTTGCTAAACACTGAATCCTAACAATGATGAATAACCCTTTTGTGGGACCCCATCCGTAGGCCTCCCACATAAAACCACTTTTCCAAAGGTGTTCCAAACAAGCTTCCCGCTCCCGGGCTTTAGAAATCATTCTCTTCAGGGTTCACACCCTGACTCACTCACCAGCTCAAATGCCGACAGCTGAACGGCAGCAGCTGAAACAACCTCTGCCCTAAACCAGGCTACAAACCACTCCCAGGACATAGTCTATAGTCCCAAAAGTGCAATAGATCGCACAATCAATCCTTTCCATCCGATACAAGAGATCCAAGAAAAACCGGACTTCACAAACACTTATGCCACGCCGACCGTCCTGAGCTCACTGGAGCTGTAGTAATGTTGCCTATTCCGGCAACCAACTGACCCCGAGCTGGAATACACCTGATCATAGGGTCACAAGCTTGCTCACTCCTTCGAGCTCGGAAACTGAAAGGTCGCAATCCTTGCCCTACAAAACGATGGTCCAATCCATCAATTAACCATTTCACTTCCAGCTGCAAAACCCCAGCTGAACATAATCATCACTCCTTTCCGGAGTTCCCACGACCCATATCACGGCCTCGAGCAAACCCCCGAGCCTCAAATCTATAACTTTCGTGCTAACCTCTCCTGCTCCACTCGTGGAATATAACGAGTACGGATCATATTCCTGACCCCAAATAACTGCAACACTCTGCTCATCAGAATATGTCCCAGAACTAAGAAGCTCGACCAGCTCCGCCCCTTGCCATCATTACAGCTGCCAAAGCTGTCGCGACAACCGTCTCAGCAATGTCTGCATGACGCTCGACAGAATACTCAACCATGGAGGTCTTGAAAGACCCAATCATCTTCGGGATTTATCCCCGAACAATATCGATCATCTCCTCCCGAAGGATCTCCCTGACAAGATCCTCTGACAATGCTGGCCTATCCTGGCTGCCAGCTCCCGATCCTAACCTGGATCCGGTCACAAAACGTCCCGTGACCACCATTCTGGCAATACACCAAAAGATATCTAATAACCTATATAATGACAGGGAAACAACTCCAAAACCCAACCCTAGGGGTTGTGACTTCCTTGCTACGTGCATAGGTCCTGTGCTTTCAGTAGTACGGGCCCATACTACCTTCCACACCTACCCATATTTGTCTCAAGTATCATCACAATGCCCTAACAATATACATAAATATAGCAAGCGCTTAAATCCTCACTCCTAGAGGAATGCTAAACATCCCATAACTGGCCTCCCGGCCTCTCACTACCCACCCAATCCATGAAACTTCCACCAACCATGCAGCATTAGTGTATACTAGCCACACATAACGCTGGACCCGATAGACTTTCGAATATCCAATTCTACCCTTACGTCGAATCAAACATTCTCAGGCTATAAGATCTTGATTATGCACAGCCGTGATGCATACACTAAACAACTACAGTAAGGATGTCAATCTCATATAAGGAAAACCCTAGGCTAATAGGCATCATGAAATCAGGCAATTCTATCATGCAATTCCTGAACATCCCTAGCCCAGTACTAGCATGTTGTTCTAACATATCACAATATCAAAAAACAATATGGTATTTTGGGGTCAACTTACTGGCTCCGGCTAATCGTACACTTCGCATCCTCTTTTACTTAATTTGAAAACCATTTTAGAATTCATTTGAAAACCTTTTCTTGATTTGAAACTGGAGTCACGCGAATGTTCCTCCAATTCACTCAAACCAAGGCTCTGATACCAACTGGTAACAACCATAAAATTCAAGCCAATTTAAAACATTTTAACCCATTCAAAAACCATTAATTTATACAACTTGTTTTCAAAATAGTTTAAACATCAGAGTATCCCCAGAACCAAATCACAAAATCATGATATATGAGGAGCAGTACAATCACGTCTTTGCGTTGCCACGATCTCCTAATGTACCTGAAACAATAAACTGAAACTGTAAGCCCGAAAGCTTAGTGAGTTTCCCCCAAAATACCAACCACATACAACCATAATCATATCATATCATATCACAATACAGAAAAGCCATGCCTCTCAAGTCTGCAGTTTGACTGGTCCACCCTCAACATGCCTTCAGTCCACCTGGTCCACTCCCTGAGTCTACAGTATGACTGGATCGCCCGCACCAGGCCTTCAGTCTATCTGGGTCTATCCCGAGCCTTCGATATGACTGGACTGCCATACAGGCCTACCATCTATCCAAACCGCTTGTAGGGTATGTTGGCCTTCAGCACAAAGCAAGACCACCTCAACCCAAACATCAAGCAAATAACCATATGCACATATAACAAGTAATCACATAACAGTCCATAGACAAACAAATCGATCTAGCAGATCATAAAGAATAGAAACATCCTAACCAGGATACCGACCTAACCGGTCACTAACATAGCATCATCCTATATACCCAGATACCGACCTAAATCAGGTCACTAACATAATACTGTCCTAATTACCAGGACGCCGATCTAATCAGATTAATAAGCACATCAAACAGTATACATACAGATATCATAAATAACTATCTCACAAATCATCGATTATAGTAATCTCTCATAACCAAAACACCAACCTAACCAGGTCACTAACATACCAATCCTAATGGATCATAAGAGCATGACAACATATTGTCTATCTGGATACAGGTCTAACATATCATCACCACATGTAGCATATTATAACCAAGATAACAACTAAAAGGGCCGGCCTTGGTGCCTTAGACCCTATTGATATAGTGAGGATAACTCACCTTGCAACTGCCGAACCGAACCATGAAAGCACTGGCCTGAAGCACAACTCCAAACTCCAACACTTGATGCCATCAATGGACCATCACATAAATATCCAAAATACATAACACCCCTGAAGATCAAACAGGTCAAAGTCAAAGTCCTTGCCAAAGTCAACCTCCCTGATTGACTCTACTCGCCAAGTCAACCCGTCGACTCGTCGAGTTCTTATACTCAGAAAACTACCATAACACGATTCAACTCGCCTAGTCGTCCCAAGACTCATCAAGTTCAACGATCTCTTAATTCCATCCTGTCCAGCTCACTGAGTCGCCAATCAACTCACTCGTTCGAAGCTTAACCACAAGAGGTTGGGGTTCTGCGACCTGACTTGCCGAGTCCAAGAACAGACTCGCCGACTCCAAGGTAATCTTCAACAGACTCACCGAGTTGTTCTTCTAACTCGTCGAGTCCATGCCCATCTTCATATGACTCGCCGAGTCCACCCATGCGACTCGTGGAGTCCCTTCAATCCTTCATCCATACAGAGGCTTTTCGAGCCATGTAGGGGCTCCAAACTGTAGATCCACTCTTTTAGGGCATAACTCCTACTTAAAGTTGCAAACATTTCGTGAAACCAAGGAGTTAAATGTCCAAATCACTCTAGGGCTTAGGTTTTAGACAAAGGGGCTTCACCAACAACTCACTGACTGATGCTTTATGACATTCTTGACCAACACAAGTCTAGATCTGAAGTAGCAACCTCATATCTAAACTCCAAACCCGAAATAGGTCTCAAACATACCTAAAATGGCCCCAAATCTCTTTCATGAATAGATCTAGATGCAAAACTGTGAAGCTAACAGCTTATTACCTCCAAGATGTGCCTAAACTGAAATAGATTCTGGATCTACACCACTCCCTTGATGCAAGCCCTTTTGATCTTCAAGTTTCTTCCACAAAAGACAACTTCCAAAGCTTCAATCTCCCTCCAAAGGCCTCACACACACGAGCTTAGGGTCTTCTGGTTCTCAAGGGAAATAAGGAGGCTGAGAGAAGCACATAAAGTCCTTTAAATAGGGTGCAACCCTAGAGATTAGGGTTATCTCATTCCAGCACCAACTCGTCGAGTACAGCTTTCGACTCGGCGAGTTGGCCACTTAACTCGCAATCAAATCCCGCTCCGAATCGACGAGTAACATTCCTACTCATCGAGTAGCTTCCTTAATTTACACTTTAAGCCCTTCACTCATACTTCTGGAATTTGGGATGTTATAGCTTATGATCCATAGTTCTTTGTGTTGGGCTAAACCCATGTGGTGACCCATGCATAATCCATGGAGGTTTAAACCCATGGAGCATGAGGAATCTGGAAGGCCACCCACATTAGGGTTTGCATGGTGTAACCCTAATTAAGCCACACTATATAAGAACCCCTCTAGCTCATGAAATCGAACCTAAGGAAGCTAATAAGAGGGCAAGCCGATTTTATGACTGCAAGTAACCTCCTCCCAAGTTCCTCCATTGTTGGTGGTGTTGTGTGATTCCATTTTAGGTGCAACACTTGGGGCACTAACTTCTTAAAGGTCCAAGGCTTCTAACTACAAAAAGGTATGTCATCTAACTAAAATTTTGTAGTATAGATACTCCATTGTATGCTAGTTAGGATGATGCTTTGGAATATTGAAAGTTCTCATGTATATTAGAGAAAACATAGATCCAAAGCATCTACGGTTGCATGTATACCATATGAGTGTTAGAATGCTCAAAACCCTTCAGTTGTATCAGAGCCTAGGGTTGTTTTCCATTATACTTTGTGCTACTTGCTTTCAAATGCTCAAATAATTAGGGTTTCTGCTTTCTGGGCAGTGGACCCTCTGAGTCCACGGGGGGACTCGCCGAGTCATCTTACAAACCTGACCAACTTGCCGAATTAGTTCATGCACTCGACGAGTTGGTGCTCTAGAATGCAGACTTTCGAGTTTTAAGGCTTGAATTGGACTATGATCATTACCCTAAACTGTTTTTGAACATATAAACATGTTTTTGATATGGTAATGATCATGCTTATCCAATTTAAAAAATGATTGTAAAAGTTTCATGTTTTGTGTTAGTTTATATGGTTAGGCTAATTACATGAAATTTGGTTGATATGAATTGTCTTGTTCTTATAAGTTTAATTTAGATCATTGACAAATTATTTGATTTTGTAAGTTACATTAGTTGATCTAAATGTTTGGATGAATTCCATAACTTGTCCTCAAGTTATGGAAAATGTATAGTTTTCCTTTTAAAGAGATCATTAAACTTATAGGTTATGAACTTAAAGAGTCTTTTTCCATAAATGTTTTTATGAACTCCATAACTTGTCCTCAAGTTATGGATTTTCAAGAGTCTTTTCTTTAAAATCTATATTAAACTCATTGGTTATGGATTCCAAAAGTTTTTGAATAGTTCAAAACTTGCCCTCAAGTTTTGGAATTTGTAAATGTAAAAGTCTAACTTTTGAAACATTTAATTCCAAACCCTAGAATTTTATAGTTTAAAATTCTACCCTTATACTATTATAGTATTATAGGTTTAATATTTATATGTATAAGAACAAATCAAGTCTTACCGTTAGTAGGTATCATTCACGAAGTGGGTCTATAAGGGGGTATAAGGTTACTGCCTATAAAATGGAAATTTAACGGGTTTCCACTCTCACTCACCGCTTCCTTGACTGGTGGAGGGTCGTTAGCCGAACGGGTAGGATACGACTCTAATTCCCCCTTCATTAAAAGTATAATGATAAATATAAAGTAACTAAACACTTATAAATTCCCAAATCTTATTTACTTAGGAAAATGTGAATATGGTGCTAACCCATGAGATTGCACTTTGCACATTGTTAAGTCGTTAGTGGAGCATGTGTGGTTAAACGGCACACTAATTTGGATTGACAGTGCGCGGCAAAGGGTAGGTTGATGTTAATCATAGATCAATGGAGCGTGTGTGGTTAACCGGCACATTGATTAGGTGGTTGTAACATTGGGTGTACTAAGTTAATTTGCATGGTTATTCACACCTTGTTTGTGATCCTCAGCATCCCAGTCACAAACTTGAAGGGCACAATAGAGATTTAAACATGCCATTGAAAGTTTCAATGAATCTCAAAGGATCTAGGAATTTCAATTTACTTAAAATCTAAAAAAAATTCATTTTTCGTGATGGAAATTGGTAAATCATCGGTTACCTATCTTCAAATATTTTGCAATTGGTTTACGGCATCCCTCTTACAAATTGTAAAATATTGTGTTGGGTCAAAGCCTTAATATTTCATTTGCGTGTTATATAAGGATTTAAATCAACTAACTTGAATTTCTCCCATTGTAGATGTCTAGTTCAAACAACTATGGTCTTCCCAAATCTTTTGGAATAATCTTTCCTCTTGAAGATTATGTTTCACGGTTGGATCGTGGAAGTCATACTTCACTTCCTCCACCTCCTCCAATTATTCTCCCTAACCCACAAGCTCGAAGACTTGAAAAATTCAAGGTCACTCAAGCCCTACTTGGAATGAAACATGAAGATTGAAGGACTGTGTGTACTCACGTCTTGGAGATGAAGTCACATACTGATAGGCTGAGAGTATTAGGTGTCGTTGTCTCGAGGACGTTGGCTGTTTACTGGGTTCTTTAATCACTTTCATAGTCATACAGTGAGTTCATTAAGGACTACTATGTGACAGACCACAACATGACCCTTATTGATCTTACCTATTTTCTTGTTGTTGCTGAATCAACAATGATTTAGCACACTGGAAAAGCAAATTTGATTGGAAGATCTACTCCCCAAACTTCCATGGACATTGACAATGGAAACATTGGAAGTCCAGAAAAGATTCCCTTTTCCAAGGGAAAGAGAAAGTCTAAGTCTGAGATTGTCACGTGTACCATTCCCAAAGAGTCTATATGTTTCTATTGCCAAGAAAAGGGGCATTGGTTGTGAAGCTGCCCTGACTACCTGAAAGATCTGAGAAAAGGTAGAATTGAAAAGTTTGACTCTGCTTCAGGTAAGTATACTATCTAACTCTATTAAGTTCCTGATTGTTGATTCTTAATACACGATGTGACAAGGTTTCATTTTGATGTTTTGTAGGATCATGCAAAGGGAAGGAAGCTTAAAGGAAGAGTATGTTGAATCTGGTCGCGAATATGGATTTCAATCAGATGGTTCGATGATCGGATTTTGAGCTGCTGCTTAAGAGTTGTGATAGATAGCTTCGAAATATGTTGTAACATAGTTTTCATTTGAAATTGCATTGTAAGGGAAGGTTTTTTTCCGCATTTTATAAATAAATAAAATTTTGGTTTTATTTTTATCTCCTTACAATGGCATTTTTGAAATTGATGTTTGTATGTTTCTATATGAATTTGATTCTTTCGTTTGTGGTAGTGTTGAGTATTTGCCAAATAAGGAAATCATCACCAAAGTTTCAATTGGACAGAAACTTGGAATCATGCAAGTTGTATTATATGATGAATGAGAATTTTCATCTTTGGTAAATTAAGACTAATTCCTTGTTCACATGTATATGTGAGTCAAGTGAAGGACTAAGGGATTGGGTACACTGGGTGTGCGTTGGTCAAGATTCACCACAAAGATCGATAAGACTATTCGTCATGTTTTACTAAAGTTTAGTAAACATGGTTATGCTTACAAGTTTAAGCATAATTCTGAAACATTGGAAAAGGTTCAATGTATGGTAGAACGAATGAGAAGAATCAAATTAGGCAACAAGATAAAAGTTTCTCAAATCTGAAAAGACGGGAGAGTACTTTAGTATCGTGTTTTATATCATCTTAATGTTTATGGAAAAACCATATCACAATTGATCCTCTAAATACATCTTAGTGCATTTATGTGGCTAAGAAGAGGAATCGTGAATTGTTGAAATAGTTTAAATCAAGAAGAGGAGTCATACTTCATTCTCAAAACAAGTCTTAGAGTCATACTAAAAGATGTAACCTTGAGTGACATAATCTTAAGAAAGACCAAATGAGGCCAATCGTGTGAAGTGTTTGTCTTGATAAGAATCCGCATTATTTTTGAATATTTTATTTGTCAAGGATTGATTCATGACAAGAGAATCTTATATGTCAAGAGGGCAGTGGGAGTCTTGAAGATCTTGGAAAAGCTTTAAGAACTAATCAAGAATAAAACCTATTGTTTATCACTAGCACACGACATGAGGTTTATAACCTATCATGATGACAAATTTTTATTTTTGTGCCCATTCAAGTTAAAGTTGACTATACATGTGAGTTCTATGAGTTCTCAGTTGTTTACACAACTACTTGGAAGCAATGGTAGGCCCTTGTGCTCCCAAGTGGAAAGAAATTAAGATTGAACAAGTTCAGTTCATATGAGTTTGGATTTGTCACTGACCTTGTCTTGTGATTATGGTTAGTTATGACAAATTCACATGGATAGGAACATTTGAGACTTATTGCTATAAGTTCTAAAATTGTTTAGACACACATGTGTGCTATCTAAGGAAAGGTGTATGAGTTTGAGAAGCCTAGATAAAGTCTTATTGAAGAATCTCATATCAGAAATCTGAACTTTGGTAATGAAAGTCAATAAGTATTGATTTCTAGAAGTCCGACTGATTTCTGAATACATGTCAAAGCTAGTGGGAGCATAAGTGTTCTTCAAATAAAGATAATAATTATTATGCTAGTGGGAGCATAATTATTATGGAAAGTGTTGAAAGTTGTCAATGTTAATTATAGAAATCAAAAGTTTCAAGTCGTAACGTCGCAAGGTTTGAAAATTTGTTTTGCTATAATTAAGGGAGAGGAATTTATACTTCTTTTCAAATCTAAAAGCTTAGATTGTGATATTTTAATCAAATTTAGTCAAATATATATATGAATGTTATCTTGGAATGGTTCAACATAAGGAAATTATATATATGGAAATGTTAATTACGTTCTCAAAATTTGATTATGATTACGACATCCCTCTTCATAATCAAAATTATGAGACCATGGCAAATAGAAATATTATAGCAAAAGACCGATCAAATATCATGTCTTTATGTTAGAAATTATGAATCGTGTCCCATATGCTTCGGGTATATGATCAATTCATATGCTATAATATTCTAGTGTTCTAATTTTCCGAAATCCTAGGGCATTTAGAGGGAACAAGGAATAGAACCGGATATGACTAAAGTGGTTAAACAATTGTTAAGGACAATCTAATGTTCGCCAATGATTGGTCGCTTAAGGACAGTTAGAAGTATAGTAATGGAAGGACCATATTGACATTATTATGAATAGAGAGGAGTCTATTAATAATGAGTTGTCATATGGAAAATATGGAATGTTTCCATATTGGGAATTGAAGAATAGATGAGAAAGTTAGAATATTTTATGCAAGAAGGATGTTCAAAGGAATGTACTGTGAATTTGAGACTTCATTTCCATGAAATTGTATTGTATCAATCTCCAAAGGAATATTTTGTAATATCATTGGTCAAGTCTCTGTGACTTTTGGTACCTAGACGTTAGAAAAGAATCATTGCATGATAGTTTACAATCTAACACTTTCTAGCAGTGACTAGAATTTGGAATTCTTACACTTGCAATAAGGATTTGGAATTTTGAAATGGGAATAATTGTTTTTTCAATTGATCTATTTCACAAAGTAAGGCCATAGACAAACATTGTGTGCATGCATGGTGCATGGCCTAACTATTGTTTAGACAAACAGAGTGTGCATGCTTGGGGCATGGCACAAATATTGTTTTAATCAAGTATTAAGTTGATTATTCGAAACATTATACAATGAATGATGAGTATTCAATATGGCTCAAAAGTTTTGGGGCCATATATGATTAGTATTATTCTTGTGTTTCACTTTGCATGTTTTGACTTCCCGAATAACTAGGTTATTCAAACCATCCACAGTCGATCATAGTTTGGAAGTAGGTATTGAGGAAAGACTCTCATGAATGGCTTGTAGTTTGTCTAGGACAAAGTGGCTGCAGTATTCATGAGTACTCCTAGAATAAGATTCGAGTATTGAATTCAACCCACGCTCATCTGAATCACTTCATGGATTTTATCACAGGTGAATTTGAGACGATAATATCTTATATTCTTGAAACAGAGACATGTGAGTTGTAACTGCGAGCCGATTGCACATTGACATATGTAAACACACCGGTAACTTGGATGTTACAAAACATATTGTTGTGTGTAATTTGATGAGTAAGTACAAGAAATCATTTGGGTTGACATTTATCTGTTCCTTTTGCCCCATGTTGATAAAAGCGATATTTGTGGGGCCCTCGATGATTTAGTGATGACACCAGGCCTGGACTGATTTGATTTGTTCAATTACTCGGTCGTCATAAATCGGAAATAGGGAAACAACAGATGGACATAGAGAATGATTATAATCCATGTCTCAGTCCATATGATATCTAGAATTGAGAAATATATGATCCCTTATCTAATGGACGCGTCATTGACTAGGTCAGAGTTTGACAGCGACTTTTAAGAGCTACGATTGTTATTTGGGTTGTGGAGTTGTACTTGCAAAAATAGTTATTAGACTTATCCAAGTAGGAGAGTGTTGGATTAGTTTCTAAGTCCATAACTATAATGTGTATGTACTTGACCCGAGAGTACCATGGTCCATTTGGGTTACATGGAACCAGAACAATCTAAAGGATGGATAACTGAGAAGAGGTTATTTATGGTTTATAGATACATTGTAAGTTCTAATATATTAATATGAAGTCATATTATTTAATTAGTATTGATCAAGAATTAATGTGGAATTAATTTTTTGATCAAAAGAGACTAATTAAATATACTGGGATTGATTATGTAAATCATTCATTCTTATAATGTGGGCTTATGATCCATAGTTCTTTGTGTTGGGTGTGACAACCCAAGTTGTTCCGTTACATTTCCCCGTTACCGTTAATGGAATATTCCACTGTATAAAAGTTCCGTTAATTAGAGGGCGTCAATTTAACATTCCATTTGTTTACATTTAACATGCCGTTAAGTCATGATAAAAAGAAATAAAAACACATAACACTCATTTCCATTTATTTGGAAAATGTTAAGTTTTATTGTTACGACCACTAAATCGGGTGCGACCAAAAGCCCCATTTAACGGCAGTATTGGGTAGAATTCCACTGAGCTCCAACTCCCACCCATATATAAAGGGGAGTAAACTCCATTTGGAGCTTTTCCACCCTCTCTCTCTATACTCTCTCTCTAGGCTCGTTTTCGCCCCGAATCCGCAACCAAACGCTTCCAAATTGTAAGTCCGCTTACCCTAGTCTATTTTAAACATATTGATTCATGTGTATAGCCCAAAAATCGGACTTAGAAGCAATGGAAAAGGAGTTTACGGCCTAAGCTCCTCCTTAGACCGTAAACACCTAAAATGAGGCCAAAATGACCCCAAAATGTCCCTAAAGGCTTAGAAATAAATTAAGGGATTTGCCTAGGAGTGTTTAAACATTAAATCACATAATTTTAGGGGGTAAAAGAGAGTTTACGGCCCAGGCATATGCCAAGGCCGTAAACACCTCTTAAACATGTCATAAAGCCCCAAAAACACTCCCAAACCACCCTAGGACTTCATACATAAATTAGGGGCTTATCATTTCGGGTTTTAACCATTTAAACACATTAAAATGGAGGGACACAAGGAGTTTACGGCCCAGACTTGTGTCAAGGCTGTAAACTCCCCAAACCAAGCCAAAAATGTGATTTTTGCCCCTCAAATGGCCTTATACATTTACCATAAAATACTAGGATTGAAACAAGGACTTAAACACAAGAAATGGTGGGATAAAAAGGAGTTTACGGCCCAAGCAAGTGTCTAGGCCATAAACTCCCCAAAACTCATCTAAATGATAGTTTTAATCCCCCAAAAATAGCATCACACTTCATTATAAATTGCTAGCAAGGTATTAGGGGCTTTAAACTTCACAAACTTAAAAGGATGAGAGTTTACGGCCGTAAACTCCCTTAGGAGTGTCCCAAGGCCGTAAACTCCTATATAATGCCCTTAAAGACCTTAAACTCACTCATGCCTTTTTGGAGATGTGCTTAGAAAAATCCCATGAACAAGCTAGAAGCATTAAACACCCTAGAACCCATCACCATGAGTTTACAGCCGTAAACTCATGGTGAGAGGTCCTTGGGCCGTAAACACAACTTTGGGAGTGTACTCTTGGATAGTAAGCTCCATTCCCTAGCCATATACACCCTTAGACGCCACCCGGGACACCCAAACACTTATCTAAAGTGTTTTCTGCTCCTTTGAGTGCGTATATTTGTTTAATTAGTATTAAATATACTAATTGTATGTGAACACATGTTATCATATGTTAAATAGGTCATTGTGTGTGTTCGAGTCCTTGCGTGACACCGAACGCCCAAACGGCACCTTCGTCGGACCTACTTACACCAGGTGAGTTCATTCCCCTGAATGAACCTTTTAAATGTTTTAACATGTTTTATAGGGGGGAATACAAGTTAAACATGCCAGTTATCATATCAATCACATGTGATTGATAACCCGCATGCACAAGATTTTACCACTGTACACTGTTTTACCGAGTAGGACACTATAAATGGCTTTCAAAAAGGGTTTTCACTTGTTTAAGTTCTTACTTTTATTGATTTATCAAAGTTCCATTTTCAAACTGATTTATGAAAGATTCCCAAAGATTTCTAAAGGTTTTCACACTTATTTTACCAAAGAATACAAATGCGATTTTCCTGAGTATAAAGGTTTTTCCAAGGTTTTCATGTATACTTTTACTTGTTAGTTACTGTTGCTTCACTTATACTTATTTTTAAACTCCTACTCGATAACGCTTTCACTTTGTGATACGTTTATACTTGGTATTGTCTCTATTTCGCTTATACTTGTAGTCGCTTATACTTGATAGACGCTCTTACTTCACTTATCGTTGTTTCCACTTTATGATACACTTACACTTGGTACACTTATACTTCACGATTCGATTATCCCACTCTGTATGCTTATACTTCACGACTCGGATGCTCCACTGTACGCTTATACTTCACGACTCGGATGCTCCACTGTACGCTTATACTTCACGACTCGGATGTTCCACTGTACACTTATACTTCACTGTATGATACCACTTGACACACACTCAAGCGTAGTTAGATGTATGTCTGTGCTTGTATAGATGCATATAAATAATGATTGAAGGACTTAGGAAGGCTCATCCGCCCTATTTCCTTTTCTTCGTTGAGATGTGGTCTGGTGGGATCGGATGTCCATCCGAAGGTCGTTGATTCATTAGTTATATATTATGTACACAAGCATGGACATACGGGTTTATTCCAGTCAGTTCAGTTAAGAGTCTCTACCTCCAGTTCAGCACTTACATTAGAAACCCACTAGTTGGAAGTCTCTACCCACTATTTGGGATGCATCTTCAGGACAGGGCCTTCTCCGTAGTCTAGTTGGTAACCAGAGTCTCCTGTAGGGAGAGCGGACATTGTGTGTATAGATCTATACGGGATTGACAACCCCGCACCCAGACTGCTAGCTACAGTCCCGGCCTACCAAGCCAACGGGTGACAAATGTCACATTTTAGACGCTTGTAGGGCATCTGGTACTCTAGTCAGTATGGTTACGAGTATCTCAGGTTACATTATAATTCATGGGCTTTAAGGTAATGGTATTCGCCAGCAATTTACACTGTATGCTGGTATCACTTTTTCAGAGTCACACTGTTCTGACCTTACAAGACGTATCTTTCATTTGATATTGTCTGGGGTCTGTATTCTCTGTTTTGACCTTACAAGACGTATCTTTCATTTGATACTATCTGGGGTCTGTATTCTCTGTTTTGACCTTACAAGACGTATCTTTCATTTGATACTGTCTGGGGTCTGTATTCACTGTTTTAGACCTTACCAATCGTACCTTTCATTTGGTACCTTCTGGGGTCTGTGTCTCCACTTGTTAGACTGAACCAGGCGTGTCGTTCGTTCGATACTATCCTGGAGTCTCTGGTTCCTTGCCTTAGTCAGCAGTCCTCACTGCTGAGGCATATGATATTCCCTGATATCGTTTGCTTTCCTCAATAATCAAAGTCAGTATTTTGATAATGATAGCAACTTAGGGAAAACTAATTTTTACCACACAACACTGACCAATCTTGGTAGAAGGCTGCTTTTATTAAAGACAATATAGGATTTTCTGGAAAGGACTCTAATACAATGAAATCTCTTAAACTACTACCTTTATTAAAGTTATTTGAATGAAAAGGTCACTAAATGCTTATGAACTCACCAACATTTGTAAAAATGCTGATACTCGCTTTTCAAATAACTTGTATTCTCAGGTTAGCATTAGACAGGTACAACCCCGAAGCTGTTGAAGAAGACGGCTTAGTACCTTACTGTATTTATTCTATTACTTGTATTACTTTGATACTATGTAATGTAACCATGTAAAATTATTACTATTAATGCAATGTTTTTTTGTACTTTGATTACTATAATGCATGTGTTGTGATACTTGACATGACGTCATCCACCCCAGAACGTTTCCGCCGTTCCGGTTTTGGGGTGTGACAGATTGGTATCAGAGCATTGTTTATAGTGAGCTAAGTATATCAACTCATAAAAGATATACAACCTATAAACACAAAGGGATAAAACACTCTGACCAAGAATTATACTTTAAAATATAACCATATTTTACCAAATCATAATAACATCCAAAACCTAAACACTCGAACAAAAGTATCACAAGAAGGACAAGAATAAAAGTCTTCGGATGTTGAGCATTACCGTCAAACCTGGGCAGTTATGTAATCGTAAGTTGGGATAAATGTAACCTGATCAACTACATTTATCCGAGATGCGATGAACGTGTGCTCGGGAGTGATAGTGGTGTGCAGCAGGTTTGAAACTTACCAACTAGGATTGCTAGAGCCAAACATAAAGTTAAAATACTATAGGAGTATTTTAGAACGCTAAAAGATTCACACTAATCCCAGAATGAAACTCAGAAGATAAGAAATAAACAAGAATTAAAATACCATAAGGGTATTTTAGAATCCATAAACAACCTTGCGTGAATAACTAAAAGGATCCTTATTGATATACCTACAACTACAAAGGGTATACTCCCAAGGTTATATATAATAAGGATCCCATAGGCTGAGAATGTGTGGTTTCGCTCTATTTATTGGGATGTGGTTCTAGAGTAGTATCACATATTCGAAGGCCTATCGGATCTAAGCTATATATGATTTGTATACCCTGTGTAATCGTAGCAGGACTCGATATGGATCATACAGTGAAATGTTAATAATCTCTTAGGATTCTTTAGACATTTCCATTCTCGCACGAACCCTATAGACAACCCTATCCACTTCAGTGCATAACAGAAGAGTTGAATTCGACCCCGAAGAGATTCATTGAGAAGATTTCCTGTTCGGAAATAAATGAACTGGGTCGAGACTATTGAATGCACCAAGTGCCCATATTCTTTTAGGGACAATGGTGAGAGATTCGCCTAAACTTCCGAGATTCCAGTCATCCATCATGAAGTGGTGACACCCAGAGTTGGAATCAGAAGGAAGGCGGAGTAGAAATTCAATATGTCTTCACCAGAAAAGAACCCTAGGTAACTACCCGAAGGAAACCAACGCCGATTCCAGTCAAAGATACGAGGCAGACCGAGGGAGCCAGTACATGGAACCCAGTAATTGTCTTTTCCTCGTGTTCGTCACACTAATACACCCTTAAAATAATACAATTTAGTGAGTTAGTTGTTACACTACTCACGCTATGTGTTAGGTAAATCGCCGATTCCCGTTGCCAGATACACGATTAGGGCGGATCCCCGCACCTTTATTGAGAGTGCTTAGCCATGAGCTTTCATGAGCCTCTCTTTCCGCAGTTTCGTTCCGAACCGTTCTCAAATCTCACCAGGCCGGGGAGTGAAACCTTTCCCAGTATAAAAGGTAATTTAGTAGGAACGACTCGCATTTTATGGCCTTTTTCCGATACTCATACCCTCACTTCGATTACCAGGACTACATCATAGGGATGTAGGTCGACACTCAGACGAACAGTACTCAAGGCACGGGAAAATTTATGCCTAATACATTCAGGACAGAAATGTCCAGGGTTAACCATCGTCTCTCATTACCTTGTATTCCTTTTCGTGTAGGAAAACCATGCCACCGAAGAAGCGTAACCAATCCACAAGCAAGAAACCTACTCTCTTATTCGATGAAGCTACGTTCCAAGCTGCAGTCTCAGCAGCCGTAGCAGCTGTCATGGCTCACCTGAATGCTAACACCGCCAAAGTTAGCAAGGGCCCTGTCGGGAATTCCGATCCTGGCAATGGACAGCAAAAACCAACACTTTCATACGCAGCCACCCAAGAACCTCCACTGAACCTACTAAAGAGAAAACTCAAGATAGAGGAGGGAAGTACCTCGGCTCAAGGACCTTCCGATGGGCAACGAGCTGAGACAGTCTATACCCCTGTCATTCCTTCCCTCCCAAATCCAAGAAGACCATACCTAGGAGACCTTCCCCACTGCAGCAAGTGCGGCTACCATCATCATGGTGTCTGCCGAGAGCTCTATTGTGCTAGGTGCCACGTGTTGGGGCATACTGCTCGCGTCTGCAGAACCCCGGTTGAGTTCATTACATCAACTACCAATGTGGCGACTCGTACAGTTTGCCACCTATGTGGTAAAATGGGACACTTCAAGAAGGACTGCCCAACCGAGGGGAAATACAAAGACACAGAAGGAGCCTGACACTAATGCTTAGGGAGAAGCATCAAGGAACTTGTTAGATTTTGGTACGTCTCTCGACCTAGGATAACTAAACTAAGAACATTAAAAGATTAATTCAAAATGTAAATTCTTCCCAGTAAGGCGAAAGTCGCAGCACTGTTATAAGATTTAAAAATTCATCAGGTAAAACTATAATGGCTAAACATATACGTTACGGCCATGTATATTTAAGATGGACAGACCTAGAGTGAGCGAATGCCGCCTCATTTCCTGTTCCTCGTTTAGTTGTGGATTTAGGGCGGGGTCGCTCAGTCAACATTTTTCCCCACCTTAAATATACATGACTAGTATATGTGAGGCGATTATAGAAATGCCTCGTGAGAATCCACTCATGAAAAGATACTCTACTCAGAAACACTTAGAACTCTCTATAGTTCCGCGTCGACTCTATCGGTCCAAGTATCCGCGGTAGTGATACATAGGACGAAACCCGAGACGCCTAGAACTGGTATGCCTGTTCGGCACATGACCTATCGATCTTCACTTTATATCATGTCGGAGTGTGCCAACTTCGACGACTCTATTGATCAGGGTTTGACTTCGTGCAACCATGTGTTCATCCTTAGTGCTGTGTAAAAAGAACTTTCTCCATAGCCATGTCGGCAAAAAAAGGTTCTCCCGAACCTAAAACCTAACACAAATAATCTAGCCTAATGCGATCAGTCAATCGTCCCTCTTATCTCAAACCTTCCGAAGTACCCAAGAGAGGGTACCGTGTGCCGCCGACCGACCCCTCGTAGTCAGATGAACATCGAAGTGAACGACACTATAGAAACTTCATTAGACGACCACCACTCGAAGCATACTCCGTAGATTCCCCCGAGAGACCCTTCGCACCTCGCACATCCGGTTCGTGAACCCAGAGAAACGAACTCATGAGACTAACCACTGTAACTAGGCATATACACAAAGGTGGCATATAATCGAGATCAAAAAGATTTAAGGTGTGTGCTTCCTCCCTATTTCCTGTTCCTCGTTGGGTTGTGGACTTGGGGTGGAGTCGCACAGCTGAACATCCTGCCGACCTCAATTGTATACTGCCTGCATACACCAAGTATTGGTGGTTAGGCTAAGTATGAGCTCTACCACGAACCTCTTCGCAAAACGCTTTCACCCTATTCCATAACATAGGGGCCGGAGTCAAGAGAACCACTGCGGATTGAACTAGTAACGTTCCAAGTGATGAAAACTCTATACCCACTAGATTTGACCTAGACCGAGAAAACTCAGAACCTTCGGAAGAGTAGTTGCAGTAGATGCTCGCACTACTCATGCACCTCGTCCACCCAGTTATAGACAAGTGGTGCTTATCATCCTCCACCCTCTCTCAAGGAGGAAATCGTCGTCGCCCGGTAGACGAAGAATCACACTTTCCGAAGTAAACACTAGAATACCGAGAACCACAGGATAAACTCCGCAGCCAAGAATACTTGATCAAAGAGTGAAAGTAGTTACGTTAAGCCTCATGACCCTGCTCCCGAAGAGGTTATAGACTTGACACCAGTCCTGGTGTTAGTCGAAGGGTTATGCAGGAGCATACACTTTCCACACTAGAATAAACCACAATCTTGGAGATTCATTGGACTATTAGGTGTTCCACGAATACTATCTTACGCAAAGATAGTAGAACCACCTCCTGAGATAGTCCAACACTCTTCTGGTGAAACCCTATCTCCCCGACCCTCAGGGTTTCCATGTCTCAAGATTCGTTGGTGCAGATCCATTTTGCACAAGCTTGAGATAGATACTCTACAGCAAATAGATAACCATAGTCACGCAACCCACTCGACGATCTAGAAAGTCTCTGTCAGCCAGTTGACAGAAAACATGAAACCAAAAGACCACTCGAGATTCCTAAGAACCAACCTGAAGGACTACACGCACAGTACGAGTGAGAACGTTAGGAACTTCGGAATGGTGATCACGCCAGTGATGATCTTGCCATAGAAGTACACTATGTTCTGAGTACTGAAAAGCTCTACCATTCCGAGAGCTTAGGACCATATGAGAATCCTCATGGAGACTCGGTCCAACCCTTTTCCGGCCGCCACTACCTTCGGATACCCCGCAAGACTCACACTCGATCAATCCACTTCTTAGACTTGATATGTGATCTCCCAACATCACTCTTCGTACCTCACTCATCTTGATAGGAACCATTGAGAACCTTGACTTCATAGATACACCAGTCGGAACCCACTAGCTACACGAGACGAAATCCGCATCCCGTACGTGAAGGTCTGTTGGGATGACAAACACAGACCAGAGATCACTTGGGAATGCGAGGACAACCGTACAGGAAGCACCCTCCTGCCTCTATCATTCATACCTACTTCCTTGCCTAGACTTGAATTTCGGTACGAAATTCCCTCTAATGGGGGGATGATGTGACAACCCAAGTTGTTCCGTTACATTTCCCCGTTACCGTTAACGGAATATTCCACTGTATAAAAGTTCCGTTAATTAGAGGGCGTCAATTTAACATTCCATTTGTTTACATTTAACATGTCGTTAAGTCATGATAAAAAGAAATAAAAACACATAACACTCATTTCCATTTATTTGGAAAATGTTAAGTTTTATTGTTACGACCACTAAATCGGGTGCGACCAAAAGCCCCGTTTAACGGCAGTATTGGGTAGAATTCCACTGAGCTCCAACTCCCACCCATATATAAAGGGGAGTAAACTCCATTTGGAGCTTTTCCACCCTCTCTCTCTATACTCTCTCTCTAGGCTCGTTTTCGCCCCGAATCCGCAACCAAACGCTTCCAAATTGTAAGTCCGCTTACCCTAGTCTATTTTAAACATATTGATTCATGTTTATAGCCCAAAAATCGGACTTAGAAGCAATGGAAAAGGAGTTTACGGCCTAAGCTCCTCCTTAGACCGTAAACACCTAAAATGAGGCCAAAATGACCCCAAAATGTCCCTAAAGGCTTAGAAATAAAATAATGGATTTGCCTAGGAGTGTTTAAACATTAAATCACATGATTTTAGGGGGTAAAAGAGAGTTTACGGCCCAGGCATATGACAAGGCCGTAAACACCTCTTAAACATGTCATAAAGCCCCAAAAACACTCCCAAACCACCCTAGGACTTCATACATAAATTAGGGGCTTATCATTTCGGGTTTTAACCATTTAAACACATTAAAATGGAGGGACAAAAGGAGTTTACGGCCCAGACATGTGTCAAGGCCGTAAACTCCCCAAACCAAGCCAAAAATGTGATTTTTGCCCCTCAAATGGCCTTAGACATTTACCATAAAATACTAGGATTAAAACAAGGACTTAAACACAAGAAATGGTGGGATAAAAAGGATTTTACGGCCCAAGCAAGTGTCTAGGCCGTAAACTCCCCAAAACTCATCTAAATGATAGTTTTAATCCCCCAAAAATAGCGTCACACTTCATTATAAATTTCTAGCAAGGTATTAGGGGCTTTAAACTTCACAAACTTAAAAGGATGAGAGTTTACGGCCGTAAACTCCCTTAGGAGTGTCCCAAGGCCGTAAACTCCTATATAATGCCCTTAAAGACCTTAAACTCACTCATGCCTTTTTGGAGATGTGCTTAGAAAAATCCCATGAACAAGCTAGAAGCATTAAACACCCTAGAACCCATCACCATGAGTTTACAGCCGTAAACTCATGGTGAGAGGTCCTTAGGCCGTAAACACAACTTTAGGAGTGTACTCTTGGATAGTAAGCTCCATTCCCTAGCCATACACACCCTTAGACGCCACCCGGGACACCCAAACACTTATCTAAAGTGTTTTCCGCTCCTTTGAGTGCGTATATTTGTTTAATTAGTATTAAATATACTAATTGTATGTGAACACATGTTATCATATCTTAAATAGGTCATTGTGTGTGTTCGAGTCCTTGCGTGACACCGAACGCCCAAACGGCACCTTCGTCGGACCTACTTACACCAGGTGAGTTCATACCCCTGAATGAACCTTTTAAATGTTTTAACATGTTTTATAGGGGGAATACAAGTTAAACATGCCAGTTATCATATCAATCACATGTGATTGATAACCCGCATGCACAAGATTTTACCACTGTACACTGTTTTACCGAGTAGGACACTATAAATGGCTTTCAAAAAGGGTTTTCACTTGTTCAAGTTCTTACTTTTATTGCTTTATCAAAGTTCCATTTTCAAACTGATTTATGAAAGATTCCCAAAGATTTCTAAAGGTTTTCACACTTATTTTACCAAAGAATACAAATGCGATTTTCCTGAGTATAAAGGTTTTTCCAAGGTTTTCATGTATACTTTTACTTGTTAGTTACTGTTGCTTCACTTATACTTATTTTTAAACTCCTACTCGATAACGCTTTCACTTTGTGATGCGTTTATACTTGGTATTGTCTCTATTTTGCTTATACTTGTAGTCGCTTATACTTGATAGACGCTCTTACTTCACTTATCGTCGTTTCCACTTCGTGATACACTTACACTTGGTACACTTATACTTCACGATTCGATTATCCCACTCTGTACGCTTATACTTCACGACTTGGATGCTCCACTGTACGCTTATACTTCACGACTCGGATGCTCCACTATACGCTTATACTTCACGACTCGGATGCTCCACTGTACGCTTATACTTCACGACTCGGATGTTCCACTGTACACTTATACTTCACTGTATGATACCACTTGACACACACTCAAGCGTAGTTAGATGTATGTCTGTGCTTGTATAGATGCATATAAATAATGATTGCAGGACTTAGGAAGGCTCGTCCGCCCTATTTCCTTTTCTTTGTTGAGATGTGGTCTGGTGGGATCGAATGTCCATCCGAAGGTCGTTGATTCATTAGTTATATATTATGTACACAAGCATGGACATACGAGTTTATTCCAGTCAGTTCAGTTAAGAGTCTCTACCTCCAGTTTAGCACTTACATTAGAAACCCACTAGTTGGAAGTCTCTACCCACTATTTGGGATGCATCTTCAGGACACGGCATTCTTCGTAGTCTAGTTGGTAACCAGAGTCTCCTGTAGAGAGAGCGGACATTGTGTGTATAGATCTATACGGGATTGACAACCCCGCACCCAGACTGCTAGCTACAGTCCCGGCCTACCAAGCCAACAGGTGACAAATGTCACATTTTAGACGCTTGTAGGGCATCTGGTACTCTAGTCAGTATGGTTACGAGTATCCCGGGTTACCTTATAATTCATTGGCTTTAAGGTAACGGTATTCGCCAGCAATTTACACTGTATGCTGGTATCACTTTTTCAGAGTCACACTGTTCTAACCTTACAAGACGTATCTTTCATTTGATACTGTCTGGGGTCTGTATTCTCTGTTTTGACCTTACAAGACGTATCTTTCATTTGATACTGTCTGGGGTCTGTATTCTCTGTTTTGACCTTACCAGTCGTACCTTTCATTTGGTACCTTCTGGGGTCTGTGTCTCCACTTGTTAGACTGAACCAGGCGTGTCGTTCGTTCGATACTATCCTGGAGTCTATGGTTCCTTGCCTTAGTCAGCAGTCCTCACTGCTGAGGCATATGATATTCCCTGATGTCGTTTGCTTTCCTCAATAATCAAAGTCAGTATTTTGATAATGATAGCAACTTAGGGAAAACTAATTTTTACCACACAACACTGACCAGTCTTGGTAGAAGGCTGCTTTTATTAAAGAAAATATAGGATTTTCTGGAAAGGACTCTAATACACTGAAATCTCTTAAACTACTACCTTTATTAAAGTTATTTGAATGAAAATGTCACTAAATGTTTATAAACTCACCAGCATTTGTAAAAATGCTGATACTCGCTTTTCAAATAACTTGTATTCTCAGGTTAGCATTAGACAGGTACACCCCCGGAGCTGTTGAAGAAGACGGCTTAGTACCTTACTGTATTTATTCTATTACTTGTATTACTTTGATACTATGTAATGTAACCATGTAAAATTATTACTATTAATGCAATGTTTTGTTGTACTTTGATTACTATAATGCATGTGTTGTGATACTTGACATGATGTCATCCACCCCAGAACGTTTCCGCCGTTCTGGTTTTGGGGTGTGACATTGGGCTAAACCCATGTGGCTACCCATGGATAATCCATGCAGGTTTAAACCCATAGATAATCCATGGAGGTTTAAACCCATGGAGCATGAGGACTATGGAAGGTCATGCACATTAGGGTTTGCATGGTGTAACCCTAATTAAGCCACACTATATAAGAACCCTTTTAGCTCATGAAATCGAACCTAAGGAAGCTAACAAGAGGGCAAGCCGATTATATGAGTGCAAGTAACCTCCTCTCAAATTCCTCCATTGTTGGTGGTGTTGAGTGATTCCATTTGAGGTGCAACACTTGGGGCACTAAGTTCTTAAAGGTCCAAGGCTTCCAACTAGAATAAAAGGTATGTCATATAACTAGAATTTTGTAGTATAGATACTCTATTGTATGCTAGTTAGGATGATGCTTTGGAATATTGAAAGTTTGCATGTATATTAGAGAAAACATAGATCCAAAGCATCTAGGGTTGTATGTACACCATAGGAGTGTTAGAATGCTTAAAACCCTTCACTAATCTCATCAAAGGCTTGCCTTAGGGTAATTTCCGACCCACTCTCCACCATCAGCTGCATAAGAAGTCCTTGTTATCTCCCCTAACTAGCTCGTGAATTCCATTACATATCACTAAGTGCAAATAATTCTTTGAATGAGAGGTCCTACCCTACAATGGTTTGACTAAAAACAAGAGCTGCGAAATAAGGCTAAACCTAACCTTCTAAAATTATTTTGTCCTCGCAATATGTAACTTAACGTATTCGTTTACTAGTTAGTTAGAGATAACTTGAACTCCTAAAAGCACAAAGCAAGCAACATTTGGGCATTGAGTAAACATAATCAAGCATATCCTACTCAGGCCATCATATTACTGACTAATCATTACTAGCATACAATTCAACAAGCTCATACAGCAGGCATATAAGGCATCCTTCCTAGATCCTTAGCCCTAAAATAGCATGCAGTTCTCATACACATATAACGGACATACAAGGCATCATTCCTAGATCCTTAGCCTAATCTAGCATGCAGTTCTCATAATCATGTCATAAAATAAACTTGTATGGGTAATTTGGGAGTACTCACTTGAGCTCGGCTGATTGCGTACACCACACCCTTTTTCTCTTTTCAAAATATTTTTTGTAAAAAGAAAAAAAATGGTTTTATTTTAAAAAATTTATACCAAGTCCTTAATTTGAGCTCAGACACACCCGAGGGTGTGCCCGAATTCCTCAAACCAAGGCTCTGATAACAACTTGTAACATCCCAAAAATACAGTCCAAAAAATTCGTTTTTATTTATAATAAAACCATAGTAATCCAATCATCTCATAAAAACATAAGTCGTGTATCTCAAAATATCATAAATATTTGTCAAACAATCAAAGTATAAACATCCCAGGCTAAACAAATGGTGTGTACATTGTAGTCATCCCGAGCTCTTCCCTTAGCTACCGGAAGTACCTGAAACCAAAACTTAAAATTATAAGCACGAAGCTTAGTGAGTCTCCCCAAACTACCACAAACCATACACATATCATATAACATGCAGCTAGGAGATACGGGTCTTGCTCGCACTCAAGGAGAAGTGGGCCTTTGCCCACACTCGGCTAACTATGAGATACGGGCCTCACCCACCCTCAACTATCTCAGAGATACGTGTCTCACCCTTACTCTGCTAACTAGGAGATACGGGAATCGCCCACACTCAGCTGGCTAGGAGGTACGGGCCTCGCCCACACTCCGCTATCTGGGAGATACGACCCCCCGCCCACACTCCGCTAACTAAACATACATACAAGTATCACGTAGACAACAACTATAACCATAATCTACCAATTCATATTCATACTCAGATAATACTAAGATACGGGCCCTGCCCACACTTACCTACTAATCATAAACAAGGCTAAGATACGGGTCCCGCCCACACTCAGCTAATGGATGTCAAGATTGTTTCTGTTCGGAAGAAAAGGCAATACTGAAGCCGTATGATCAACCTGAATACATCCAAAATCTAAAGGGAGGACTTATCAAGAAGAATCACGGGGGCATAGTTTACAAAAGGAAGGAAGTTGAAGTGATTTTGAACTGCATGTTCTATCTAAGGGACAAACACTTATACTCCACAAATGCTTTGAAAACAATTTTATCTTCGACTGAAGCCAACAAATCCAATTCTACTGCTGATGTAAAATGCATTTCGGATATGATATGTTGGTATTTATCTGTCCTAGCTTCTCTTCTGAAGATTATGCCTAAGATATTTGACACACAAAGACGATAAAGAAGACCTCTTTCTGATTTGACACAAAGGGGGAGATTGTTAAGTATTAAGTGTTGTGTCAAATTTTTAGTTTCGGATTTATTGTTTAATTCTGATTCTGAAATGGGCATGTCCATGTTCGAAATTGATGTATCATTTAGTCTATAAATAGCGTGCATGTAACTTCTAGGGTTACGACTTTTGAAGCAATTACATAATAGTTCCGTCTCCAAAAACTATTCCATTGTTATGATTAATACATTCGACACATTTTCAATCATTGTCGTTTCTTGTCATTGATTACTCTCATAATATAGAATCTATCAATCTTTTATTGTTTCTTATAATTTTGGTCTTTTAATGAAAAGTTGTAAGAGAAGTATTGTATTAGGTATGCCAAGGTGTTGGGGTCTTTTATGAACAAATGGATACTTTTTATTTGTGTGTAACTGTCTTTGTGTGAACTCAATCAAATGATTATTTATTTTGCAGCTTTCAAGCAGTAGATGAATGCTAAAGAATTAAATAAATTATTTAACTCTATTTAAACAAATATCTTTGGTTGCACCTCTGTTTCTTGGGTGTTTGTTTTGTTATATTTTTTATTGCGACTTTGATTGTTTTGTACTGTTGTGGTGATTTATAAATTTAAATGACATTCAAATAAAATCATAATTGTTATAGCATATTGAAAAATTATTTATTTCAAAGTATCATCATATATGATAAAAATATAGTTCTAGAAAAAAGTATTTTTATAATGTAATATATATTATTTTTTTATATTTTGAATTTGTACATAATTAATTATTTAACACGTGGAAACTAAAATAGAGTTATGTTCGATACACGATGTGTAATTAAACAGAGTATGTAGTTGTGATAGACACATATAACAACATTTTCTAAATATTGGATGTGGTTTTGTAAAGAAGAAATAGGTTTGTAATAATTCTACAAAAAATATATAATATATTTTCCATTTATATAAACATATGATTTAAACTAAAATCCTAAATAGAAAAATAGATAAGTCATATTTTAACAATACATTTTATATTACATTCATTAATCACGAATATAATATATACATTGCTTTTATATATATATATATATATATATATATATATATATATATATATATATATATATATATATATATATATATATATATATATATATATATATATATTAACATTTCAATTATTTATATATTAGTTTTGTAAAGTTCATAAGTGAATTTTTTGACGTTTTTGACGTTGTATATCTAAACTGCAATATAATTCAGTTTTCAGGATTCATAATATGAATATGACTTATTAGTATTTAAACTGTGAATCTGAAATATATATATATATATATATATATATATATATATATATATATATATATATATATATATATATATATATATATATATATATATTATAAAATTACAAATTAAATATATTTTGATTAACATATAAATTTTACCATATTAATTTGTAAATGATCAAATTATTGAAATATTATGTTAGATTCACATTGTGAAAGCTAAAAACTAATTACTTACGGTTCAAATTACATACCTACAGAAGAACAATGGGATAATTCAAGATTTAGGCATTGTAACATTCGATAGAGTTACGACATGAAATGCAAAAAATTTGGGATACTATTGCAAATATGATATGTTGTGAAAAATATTTAAATTAAATATAAATAGCCGGGGAACTAGTATTTAATATTTATTTTAGTTTAATTTAATATATTATATATTTTTCTTTTAATATAGAAACATTTTTTATATGTCATCTTATATCATTTTAGGTTTTACGGCTAACATGTCAGCTAGTTTCTATTAAAAATAATTTTTTATTGGTTAACCTTCAGTTATCAATAAGTTTTTCAAAACCATTTTTAATATCATAAATAACAACACAAGGTTTGGACGAACATCATTTTAAACATGCATGCTCTTGGAACAAATTTTTTTAAGACTTCAAATAAGATGTGTTCTTTGTTATACCATACGTTTGTAGGGTCATCAAATTATTATGTAGATGATAAGGTCCCACTTCTATTTTTATTGTTTATGGTATTTTTATGATTCTTGAATCTTGATCAAATTTGGTAAAATATTTGGACTATATATCACATAAAACTTGCACCCAAGAATAGATCATAACCATCGCAATTCATGTACAACTTCTTACCAATAATAAGGTCAACCCAAATTTTGTTTCCCATTCAAATGCAACCTTCTTCGTCTTCATCAATGGCTATTCAGGTGGTCAGCATCTCAACTATCATCATCATCTCCATCTTCTTCCGCAAGTATTTTATCAAGAAAACTACAACCAACCAACCTGGATTACCACCTGGGCCGACTCCTTTACCATTCATTGGTTGCACCATTCAAATGCTTCTAAATCGGCCAACTTTCCGATGGATCCACAAACTCATGGACCATTTTAATACCCCAATACTTTGCATCAAGCTAGGACCATCGACCCATGTCATTGCAGTCTCCAGTCCTAACCTAGCATGCGAGTTCCTGCGAAAGCAAGATGTAGTATTTTCTTCCAGGCCTGAAACGTTATCAACTTATCTGGTAAGTGATGGGTATAAAACAACTATTCTTTCCCCTAATGGGAATCAATGGAAGAAGATGAGAACAATCCTGATCCATGATGTACTCGCCCCACCAATGCACAAATGGCTCCAACCTACACGAGACGATGAAGCCAATCACTTGCTTAGCTACATTTACAATCAAATAGAAAAAAAGGATACCCTAACTGACGGTGGGTTAGTAAATATTCGAAACACGAGCCAACATTATTTTGGAAATTTGATAAGGATGATGATTTTTGGGACAAGATTCTTTGGGGCTGGAATGGAAGATGGGGGGCCAGGTGAAGAAGAAACTGAACATGTGGCGTCTGTTTTCATTATCCTCAAGTATCTTTATGCATTTTCCATCAGTGATTTCTTCCCGTGGTTGAGAGGTAAAACTGATTTTGAGGGCCATCAAAAGATTATCGGAACGGCCATTCAAAGAGTTCGTAAGTACCAAGATCCGTTGATTGATGAACGGATTCAAATGTGGAAAGATGGGGTGCGAAAGTTAAAAGAGGATGTGCTTGATGTCCTTATCAACCATGAAAGCCCTAAGCTTACCGATCAAGAGATCAAGGCCCAGATTTTAGTAACACTCACATGCAAATCTTAGTGACTTTCATAAATATTTGTTTCAAAAAACATACCAAATGTTGGAGAGAAGTTATAATCTCTTCATATGAGTGGTTCTTCAATTTAATTTACTTTTGGTGTTTTCTTGGTGGCTTGTCTAATTTTAGGAATTAATGCTAGCTGCGATTGATAATTCCTCCAATGCAATAGAATGGGCGATGGCAGAGATGATCAACGACCCTACTATCCTAAAAAGAGCCGTTGCGGAGCTAGACAAAGAAGTGGGTCACAACCGTCTGGTAGAAGAGCGAGACCTTCCTCAACTTAATTACATTAAAGCATGCATCAAGGAGGCCTTCAGGCTGCATCCTTTCGCACCTTTCAATATTCCCCATGTTTCGATGAGGAATACAACAGTTGCTGGTTACTTCATACCCAAGGGTAGCCACGTCTTGCTTAGTCGTCCTGGGCTGGGAAGAAATCCAAATGCATGGACCAATCCAATGCGGTTTGACCCAGATCGACATGTTGATGCAAAAGGAAAGCAAGTGGTTCTTTCAGATAATGACCTGAGAATGCTTTCGTTTAGCACTGGGAGACGAGGTTGTCCAGGAGTGGCATTGGGTTCAACAATAACTACAATGATGTTGGCTAGAATGGTTCAAGGGTTCAGCTGGGAGTTGCCACAAAATGAGTCGGGTGTTAATCTTGTTGAAAATCATGACGACCTTGCCTTGGCTAAGCCACTTGTTGTCATTGCGAAACCACGACTACCTCACTATCTCTACCCAAAAAGTTGAACACAATATATATATAATTTGGTTTGGGGAATATATATGTATATATAGTTTGCATCGTTGAAGAAATGATTGCTTACGGTGATCCACACTACAATACATTGAGAAGTTAGTAATTATTTATTGTTCAGTACTTCAAAATTTTATGTTTATTATTTTTATTTAGAACTTATTTATCATTGTAAACGGCAAGTTGTACTTGTTTTTTGTTTTTTAAGTAAAAAGCTTAAATGAAACATAAATAAACAAAAAGTTTGGATTAAAAAAAATGTAAACGTCATGTTAGTTGGACTTATTTTATTGAATGAAAATAGTTTGCATTTTATTTTATAAAGAAAAGTTTTATTTAGAACTTATTTATCATTATAAAATTTATGTTTCAATTGTTTTCTAACTCAAAAAGTTAAATAAAACATAAATACACTTATAGTTTGGATTCTAAAATAATTCTAATTAAACGTCATGTTTGACTTAATTGATCAATTAATAGTAGTTTACATTTTAATCATATTTTTATAGTTGTTATCTTTATATACGACTTACTTATCTTTGTAAACGTCACGTTAGACTTCTTTTTTAATTCAAAAAAGTTCAATCAAACATAAACAAGATAAAAGTTTAGGTTTTAAAATAATTAATTAGTCAATATAAATAAAATATAAAAATATTAATTTAAAATGCTATTGACTAGTTGTTGACCGTGTAAGATCTGAGTCAAGGTGAGAAGCTATTGCATCTCCTTCTCCTTCTAACTACTGAAACCATATTGTTGATTAATGATTACACATCTAATTTATTATGTTGAATGCTAAAAATGACCATTTTACTCTTCTACTTTGTTTTTTTTATTTTATGCTAAATAAAATCTATCAACTTGAGCAAAAAAAAATATCAACTATCTTATATCGAACAAATAATGTAAATTTATAAAGAATTGAAAAAAAAAAGTTATTAACTATCTCATGATTTGCAGCTGAGAATGATGAAGAAGACGACAGGAGACAGAGCCAAGAGAGTCTGATAGATAGATAAGAGAGAGTTACAGGTGGGGTGGGGTTTGGTGGGTAGGATTTTTTTTTTTTTCATAATTAAAGAAATAGTAAAATAAATCAAGAAAAATGAAATAATAAGGGCAAAACCGTCATTTTAAGTTCTCTTTGGACCAAAACCATGAGAATTTTTTAATTTTGGGACCAAAATCACGAAAAATTTTTGATTTTGGACATTTCATGCAAGTTGGAAACTTTTTGGATTCCATCCATAGTTTTTTGAAAAATACAGGGACTAATTTTACAATTTTGTCTTTAAAATACAATGTTGTATAAAAATAAATAACAATAGAATATTATAACAAACAAATCAAAGAGTTTCCATCTTATCATATGTTCATGTTTAAAAGAGCTTTCATCTTTTCTTCACAATGTGATCCAAATATTATCAAATGACCAAAACCTTCAAAAGAAATCAATGACAACATTATCATTAATCTAGGGAACATAATGCATAAATAGTTAAATACTTTGTATGGAAATCCAAAATCGAAATTACATTACATTTCACTTTCTCTTTTGTTGCTCAAGATCAATGTCAATCAAATGTTTAATAACCAATCATGTAGCATCACAATCCCATGTCTCACAACATTTCGTGATTTTGTTTCCATTGAACTGATGTATTCATGAGCTAATTCCTTGTACTTGTCATACAATTTCATTAACCCAGTCTCCTGGAGCTCCCATCCTTCATTAAACTTAATCAATAAGCTGCATAAAGTAAAAAAGAATCGTTTATAAACCATTGAACATTTAAAACCAAAATTAAAGTCAAACATTTCTACAATTCCAAAAGTCATAAATTTGCACACGTATTGAATTATTGACCCTCAATTCATGGCTTTCATTTCATTCATAATATTTTGAACCAATCGAAACATAATCTTATTTAACCAAGACAATTGAATTTACTTAACCAATTCACAATTCCAATTCAACAAACACCAAATCAAAGTTTCAAACATACATTTTTAGATCAAACACATGCAATAACCATGAACATCAAATTGTTTCATATTTCTTCAAATTTCATCAAACGATTAAACATAATTTTCATCATCCATTAATCCCTAATCACCATGAATCAGCATACTCTTAATTCCAAGAATATCTAATTAGATTAATTAGAGAAAGAAAGATGCGATTAAGATGAGATAGTTTCACAATTATCTTAAAAATGTTCATTATAAAAATCATACATGAAAGAATTCAATCGGTTGAGAAATTATAAACCTTACTTTTCTTTTCAAAATCTATAAATTGTTGCGAGAGATCAGAAACCCCAAATGAGATGCGATGGGGAGGACAGTGGTGGAGGAGGTAGCCGGTGGTGGAGAGAATGTCGATAGAGAAGGTGGTCGGCGATGTTGAAGACTGAAGTTGATCATGAGAGATACGATGGAGAGGATAGAGTGAAATCCGTTCAAAGAGAAAGAGAAGGGACAAATGGGAAAAACAGTTTCTCTTTCTAGTCAGCTTCACTTTTTAGGTGGACCGAGGCATAGGAAAACGGCTGACAGATTTATCCAGAGTGTTGGGGAATTCGATCTGGGAAATCTGGATAACAATCTGTAAACACTTTTTTTGTTTGATATTGACCCTATATGACTTGGGTATCACGAAATCCAAACTGGGATAATTCCTGATGTAGCAATTCAAATATTTCGACCCTATATGACTTGGGTATCACGAAATCCAAACTGGGATAATTCATGATGTAGCAATTCAAATTTTAGGCATAAAATCAGAATCAATTTTGAGAAGATGAAGAGAGAGCGTTCTATGTTTTCTATGTGTTTCAAACAGGCATCGATATGCCTGATTTATCCAACAATGGATGAATCAAAATAGTTTTCATCTTTCAAGAATGACAAATTAGACCCCCAGCTTGTCACAGTAGATTAGGGTTCAATACTAACAATGTTTAGTAAATACAAGTGTGCACTCCCGCACCTCCTAACTTGTATTATAACTAAAACATTATTCTTGAAACACTTGTTAAGTCCATTACACTAAAATATATTTGGTGATAAAATCACCAACAATCCTCCCCTATTTTAGTGTAACCTTGAATTAACAAACTCAAAACAAAAGAAACGAAACTAATGCATAAATGAAAATATCGATACGATTGAATTTTCATGTTAGTATATTACACATTTCAAACATTCGAGAAATCAAGGTATCTTAAAGATTGAACCTATCAACTCGTTTGAATATTTGAAGATAATATACACATTATTTTTACAATCATCTAAAACAAAATAACTTGACACTAATTATAAAGTCGTGTGTCCCGATCCATTCTTGATCGTATAAAAGCCAAGTCCCAAGCTCTTTGAAGTACGGTTACACTTCACGATCATATAGGTGATTCTTTTATTCATGTACCTGTATACATTTTATCAAAAGAATCATTAAGAAATCAAATTCATCCTAGTCTCTACAGGTTCAAACACACGTACCTTGGGATGGTTATAATGTGTGTTCCAATTCATATAAATGAGCTTTCCACATTAAATTCAACCTCTAACATTGTATTAGAGGGGAATTGGGTGTCTCATTCATAAGAATTCACAAGGACTTTAAGCCCATCCCTATAACAGACTTGTGCACTAAGTCTCACGCCAAACTCTTAGTGAGATGGTCCGCCAAATTTTGTTGTGATTTTACAAACTCAATCGAAATCACACCATCCATTATTAGATTTCTAATAATCCCATGTCTAACATCAATATGTCTCGATTTACCATTATAAACTTGACTATAAGCTTTACTCAAAGTAGGAACACTATCACAGCGGATAGATAATGGCGCAATCGGTTTCCTCCACAATGGAATCTCATAAATCAAATTCTTTAACCATTCTGCTTCCTTGCTTGCAGCGGCCAATGCAATAAACTCAGATTCCATTGTTGAACTTGTTATACAAGATTGTTTCTTAGATGCCCATGAGATAGCACCTCCACCAAGTAAGAATACCCAACCAGTTGTAGAAGAATGATCTTCTTTATTGGATATCCAACTCGCATCAGAATATCCTTCCAAGACCGAAGGAAATCTTGAATAACACAAACAATAATCCTTGGTTCCTTTTAAATACTTGAAAACACGATGTACCGCTTGCCTATGTTGACTACTAGGATTATGAGTAAATCTACTCAATCTTCCCACTACGAAAGCTATATCAGGACGAGTGCTAGTCATAGCATACATCAAAGAGCCAATAGCTTGTGAGTACTCCAGTTGAGAAACTGATCTGCCTCTATTAGGCATCAACTTCATGCTTGAATCCATAGGGGTGCTAACGGGTGTACAATCACTATAATTGAACCGTTTGAGAATTTTCTCAATGTAATGTTACTGTGTAATAGCAAGTCCCTTGTTTACCCGTTTAATCCTTATTCCAAGGATTACATCCGCCTCCCCCATATCCTTCATGGAAAACTTTGAAGACAATAAATTCTTAGTTACATTAATTTGATTTTGATCAGTGCCAAAAATCAACAGATCATCTACATACAAGCAAATGATCACACCAGATCCAGATGAATCAAAACGGATGTAAACACATTTGTCAGATTGGTTTAAAGAAAAACCATTAGACAAAATAACTTCATCAAACTTCAAATGCCATTGTTTTGGAGCTTGTTTAAGTCCATACAATGATTTCACAAGTCTACACACTTTTTGCTCATTTCCAGGCAAAACAAAACCTTATGGTTGTTTCATATAAACTTCCTCGTCAATATCACCATTCAAAAAAGCTATTTTAACATCCATTTGATGAATCACTAGATTGTGAATAGCTGCCAAAGCAAGCAACAATCTAATGGTAGAAATCCGCACTACTGGTGCATACGTATCAAAATAATCGATACCGGCCTTTTGCCTAAAACCTTGTATGACCAGACGAGTCTTGAATTTATCAATGGCTCCATCTACCTTCATTTTCTTCTTGAAAATCCATTTACATCCCAAAGGTTTAGAACCAGGAGGTAAATCAGATAACACCCAAACATTGTTCTCCATAATGGATGACATTTTGTTATCAACCGCTTCTTTCCAAAACGCAACATCTCGAGACTCCATAGCTTCCTTAAAAGTCTTTGGATCACTCTCAAGATGAGAGGAATATGAGTATTGTTTCTTCACTTTATCCCTCGAACCTTCAACCAAATATAGTTGAAAGTCCTCGCCAAATTTTTTTGCGTCTCGACCTCGTTTGCTTTTACGAAGTTGCTGTGTTTCTGGAATTGAAAAAACTTCCTTTCCATCTGATTTATACACCTCACCTGTGCTTGGAATCAGATCCTTTGGTCTTTGAATTGAAGAATACCGCAGCTCATCAAAAATTGCATCTCGCGACTCTATAATGGTATGAACGAAATATGCCTCATTAGGTTCTATAACATAAAACCTATAAGCTTTGGAATGTTCTGCATATCCAATAAATATACAATCAATTCCTCTTTCACCCAAATTTTTCTTTCTAGGTTCGGGTAATTTCACAACTGCTCGACATCCCCAAATTCGAAAATAATTCAAATTTGGTGCTTTCTTGTGCCAAAGCTCATAAGGAGTAACTTTGTTCCGTTTATTAGGAACCCGGTTTAGCACATAATTAGCTGTAAGCATAGCTTCACCCCAAAAGCCTTCACTTAACCCGAAAAGGAAAGCATCGAATTTACCATTTCCTCTAAAACTCGATTTTTTCGTTCAGCAACACCATTTTGTTGTGGATTGTAAGGAGCTGTGGTTTCATGAATGATTCCAACTGATTGAAAGTATTCATAATCCATGTACTCTCCTCCCCTATCTGTCCTAAGATATTTTATCGAAATACCCAATTATAATTCGACTTCGGTTTTGTATATTTTAAACTTTTCCAAAACTTCATTTTTGGAATGTAATAAATACACATAACAAAACCGACCTGAATCATCAATAAAAGTAGCAATGTACTCTTTATTTCCCAAGAAAGGTGTAGCATGGAAATCACATAGATCACTATGAATCAATTCTAACACTTCTGATTTTCTATTAACGTTTGGAAACGGTTGTTTCGCGATTTTAGTTAACATACAAGTCTTGCATTTTTCAGAATTAATGTCAAAAGCTGCAATCAATCCGGATTTTGACATTTCAACCATTCTCTTAACATGAACATGTCCTAATCTATTATGCCATAACATAGAATTATCAAGATTAGGCACAGAAGTCATAAAAGTATATTTGACATGTGATGCAAAACAACTTATAACATTTAACTTAAAAACACGTTCACAATAATAACCAAATCCCACAAATATTCCACATTTAGACAACACATACTTGTTCGACTCGATAACTTGTTTATAACCCATACAATTCAACAAACCACTAGACACAAGGTTCTTTCGAACCTTTGGAACATATAATACATCAAACAAACTAATTGTTTTTCCAGAAGTAAACGTACTACTAACAAAACCAGTTCCTAAAATTGGCTTTGATCCTGCATCTGCCTTGCGTAAGACAGAACCTTCATTTACTATGTTCAACTTCGTGAACCACCGTTCATCATTACACACGTGATGTGTAGAACAGGTATCAAGCCACCATGAATCTGTATCAGCCTCCTGTACAAAAGAAACTTATGGAGTTAGTAGAATAACATTAGATACTGAACTTACAAGATCAATAGTAAATTGACCTTTGGTTACAGATTGGTCATGAGACCCACTGCCACCACCAGCACCCTATTTTCCACTACCACTAGCACCTTTATTTCCAAGTTTCACCCGATAGTCACGTTTCATATGCCCTTTCAGATTGCATCTCCAACACACAAGTTCCTTGGAATCCTTGTATTTTTTGTTGGACCTTTTGTTGTTACCCTCATACGTATGTTTTTACCCTTGCCCTTGTGATTAGAATTTTCTTCTTTATCACATTCAACCATATGAACTTGGGGTTGTCCAATTTCAGATTTTCCCTTTCCAGTTCCTTTGTCATTCTCTTCATCACGAAGTCCTTATTCGATTTTCAAATGACTCCCAAGTTGAATCAAACTTATCTCTTCCTTTTTATGTTTCAAATGGTGTTTGAAATCTTTCCATGAGGGTGGAAGTTTATCAATCACACTTGAAACATCAAAGGCTTCGTCCATGGACATGTTGTGTTGTGTGAATTGACCATAAATTCGTAGGATTTCATTACATTGTTCCATTACAGATCGAGAATCAACCATCTTATAATTGTTGAAATTAGAAACAATGAAATTTTTACTTGAAGCATCTTCAGCAATATATTTTGCTTCAAGTGTGTTCCATAATTCACTTGCTGTTTCAATATTTTGATGAGTGTCAAAGAGGGAATCACACATACCATTCAGAATGTGACCAAGTCAGATGTAGTTGTCATTCTCCCATTTGCTTCTCCTTCTGATCTGTTCCAGACTTGCATCTTCAACCTTTTCTGGTCTTGGAGTAGAACGAACATAGACAACCTTCAAAGTGGTCAACCAGAAGTGCATATTCTTTTGCCAACGTCTGAAATCTTGGCCCTGAAATTTATCTAATTTGCTAAACGAAGTATTCATGCCTTTCAGTGAATTGCCAGCCATCTTTTCTAGAAAACGAAAATATCAAACAAAATTGTTGGGGAATTCGATTAGGGTTCTGGGAAATCTAGATAACAAACAGGAATCGTGTAAACACTTTCCTTGTTTGATATTTTGACCCTATATGCCTTGGGTATCACGAAATCCAAACTGGGATAATTCCTGATGTAGCAATTCAGATTTTAGGCATAAAATCAGAATAAATTTTGAGAAGATGAAGAGAGAGCGTTCTACGTTTTCTATGTGTTTCAAACAGGCACCGTTATGCCTGATTTATCCAACAACGGGTAAATCAAAACAGTTTTCATCTTTCAAGAATGACAAATTAGACCCCCGACTTTTCACAGTAAATTAGGGTTCTGTACTAACAATGTTTAGTAAATACAAGTGTGCACTCCTGCACCTCCTAACTTGTATTATAACTAAAACATTATTCTTGAAACACTTGTTAAGTCCATTACACTAAAATATATTTGGTGATAAAATTACCAACACAGAGTGTCTGATTCTATATGAATCAAACATACTGACCCAGACCAAGTCAAGCCAAAATGACTGACCGGAATCGGTCAGAATCAAATCAAACAAGTCCTTATTTGGTTAACCGAAATTATAGGATAATCACCCATACTCCATTCTCTTTATAATGGTGTATCATGAAGCATGACGTAATTTAGGGGTTAGTAAAAACAGAACCGCAAACCGAAAAACCGCAAAACCAAGACCGAAAAACCAAAACCGAAACAAAAAATCGACGATGTGGTTTCTACCTTTGCAAAAACCAAAAGTTTTTGGTGTGGTGCGGTTTCTAGTTTTGAAAAAACCATAAAAAACCAAACCGCACCGATATATATATATATATATATATATATATATATATATATATATATATATATATATATATATATATATATATATATATATATACACACATGTATGTGTGTGTCTGTAAAAGAATAAATTATGTGAAATCATATGTGTGTAAACTAAGAAATCATATGTCTTGTTGTATATAAAAGAACACAATAAATTAATTATATATATAGTGGATTTAAAATAATATATATGTGTTATGTGTGCAAAATAATAAAAGAAAATGTGTAAAAAAATGCAATAGACAAATTGCTTATATGTTTGTTGTGGCCATCCCACATCGCTTGATAGAGAAAAAAAAAATGAGGAATATAACTTATAAATGGACATAGCTAATGATGCTATGTATAAGAGATTTGGTTTTGCCGACCGGTTAGGTTCCTTTGAACCAAGTGGTTTCATTCCACAAAGTTAAATTGTTACGGTCCGAGTTGGTTCTATTTTAGTCCGAGTTGTTTTGATTTCAACTTTTGGTTCCATTTTTGACCGAGTTGGTTTTATTTTGGACATGAAAACTGTATCATTTTAACTGCAAAACCACACCAAATCATTTTTTGGTTAAAATCAAAACCGCACCGCAAAACCGCAAGAAAAACCGTAAAACCACACCGAAACAAAACCGCAAAGTTCCGTTTTTCATTATGAATAACCGCAACTTGCGGTTTACGGTTCGGTTTGGTCCAAAAACCGCATCGAACCGCACCATTCTCACCCCTATGACACATCACTACAGCTCTATTCTCCTTCCTAATGCTCAATTCTAACACCAAGTGTTCCATGTGGATCCTAAGTGCTCAATGTTAAATAAGACTTGTACCCCAAAAGAAAATTTCTTTTCTCAGTGAATAACAGGTATCGTGCTTATAACATTCTCAGAAAAGATGTTTATTTATTTGGTTATATAAAATCAAAACCAAAAGTTGATAAAGAAATACAACCAACATTTCCCCTTGTTTTCCATATAGAAAGTCAATAATTCCTATGGGCACCAAGCTATTTGTATTGGACGAAACCAAACGAATTCAATGGTACCCCACAAGTAATTTCTTCGCGGATAGCCTTTCCTATCTTCACGTTATCAACACCATTAAAGCCGGTGGAAGCTCCAAACAATGGCGACAATGACCACAATGATCTCTTCACTCCCTTCAACCTCTGCATTCCAATTGCCCACTTCCACTCCTTCGCCAACAACTCTCGCCTTAATCAACCCCACCTCCACTACCATATCTTATAATCGCAGAAAACCCAACAAGACCAAGAATCTGCTGATCCGAGCCTCATCGCGTATGATCGAGAAGGAGACGGCGGAGACACACCGCCCCGACACTTTCCTCCGAGAATCCGATGGTGGTTCGTCAAATCAGGATGTGGGGACGAATTCAGTCAGGGCACGGTTCGAGAAGATGATAAGGGAAGCGCAGGATAGCGTTTGCGCTGCCATTGAAGCGGCTGACGGAGGTGGGAAGTTTAAGGAGGATGTCTGGTCAAGGCCAGGAGGCGGCGGTGGGATTAGCAGGGTTTTACAAGACGGCGCCGTTTGGGAGAAGGCTGGAGTCAATGTGTCTGTAGTCTATGGTGTGATGCCCCCAGAAGCATATAGGGCTGCTAAGCCTGCAAATAGTGCCGAAAATGGCAACTTTAAGCCTGAACCTGTTCCATTTTTCGCTGCTGGAATCAGCTCCGTAAGTCGATCTTCTAATTTTGATCTCAAACCCTAAATACCTTCAAATTTACCTCAATTCTGACAAATGTTGGTTGTTTGGATGCTGGTTTTACCTAATTATTGCCATATCAAGTTTCAATTATCAGTTTTGAGCCTTTAGGTAAGAATAATTAGGATTCTGATTAATACAGGCAACTATTGCTCCTGTATCAGCTCTAAGCACAAACAGTTTCTTGTTCTTCTTTTTTCTTTAAAATTTTATAAATAATAAATGTGTTAAACATGATTACTGTATAATCACGAAGGACATTCCTTGTTTTTTCGCAGGTTTTACACCCAAAGAACCCTTTTGCACCTACACTACATTTTAATTATCGTTATTTTGAAACCGATGCTCCAAAAGGTAAGATCCTCCTTCAAATGTTTTCTCTATAACTAGAAATATTATTTCTAGATGTGGACTCATATGACAAAAATTATTTAATTTTTATAGCTTTACATTATTTTGATTCTTTTAACTTTGAAAAGAACATTTGTATATATGAGATGCATACCTTCTATGAGTTATTGGCTTGTAACTTGCTCTATTTGAGCTTAGGTTGTATCTTGATATAAGAATCTTTTACCCTTGTAGAATATACTATTCATAACTAACATTTTATTTGCATTATATCAAGAAATTCATTTTTATTATGTTGATCATTTAGAAGAGGGACTACATCACCACAACATAAATTTGAGATGAATTCTGAAAAATCTTGTGTATTTATATGAATCAATATGATTGTCGGGTTTTGTTTCTTTTTAGCTTAGTGGACTTCATTACTTAATCCAATAAGCTATCTATACAATTTTTTTTTTTTTGACTTAAAAAAAAGCCAGGGAAATGAAACTTTAACTTTCTACAAATTTTCCACATTTATTTATATCCTTCCATTTCCCCAAGTGTGGCTTCATTTTCTCAAATATTATATATGCATACAATACAACACTTTATCAAATGAAGAATATTTTATTTGTAATTTTATACAGATGCTCCTGGAGCACCAAGGCAGTGGTGGTTTGGTGGTGGTACTGATTTGACTCCTGCTTATATATTCGAGGAAGATGTCAAACACTTCCATTCGGTACTTTTTTTTTATTTTTTTTTATTTTTTTTTATTTTTCCATAATAGCATCATACTTACATTTTATTTACTGATAATAGCAATATGTATGTAACACATAATAGCAAGGTAATTATAATTCTTTACACATAATAGTAACATGCTTGCAATTCCATACACATAATGCAATGCCCTTGCTTTTGTTTACTAATAGGGATATATACAGAAGAACACAACCAATTATATATCTATATGTAGAAAAACCCTTATATTATATTTATGTTCAGAATAACCCTTATATTATTATTCACACTTTTTTTTTCTTCAAGGTACAAAAAGCTGCTTGTGACAAGTTTGACCCGAGTTTCTATCCACGGTTTAAGAAATGGTGTGATGACTATTTCTACATTAAGGTATACACTTTAAGATTTTTTTTCCCTTTGGATCTTGCTCTATGATTTTATTGATTTCATTGAATTTGGCTGGAATCGGAATTCAATTCTTCCATTGGAATTCACACAAAAAAAAAACTCATTTTTTGTAAATATGAAGCACCGAGATGAGAGGAGAGGGCTTGGAGGCATATTTTTTGATGATCTTAACGACTATGATCAGGAAATGCTACTCTCCTTTGCTACAGGTAAAATCACAAACTTTCTAGGGCTATTTTCGACTTTTTGTTAACGAGGAGGGCGTTTATGTCTTTTTTCACACACAATTTGATTACAGAATGTGCAAACTCGGTGGTGGATGCATACATTCCAATTATAGAAAGGAGAAAGGATTTGCCATTCACAGATCAAAACAAGGCATGGCAACAACTCCGAAGGGGACGATATGTTGAATTCAACTTGGTATGAAATTCAAATTATATTATTCCTTTTGTTACTACTGATTTAAGTGGTTGTTAAAAACATTTAGATCAATGTCTATAATCATAAAGATAATAGTATTAGTTTAAAAAAAATATATTAATTTAGTGGCTAAATTAATAACATACTGAAGGTGTATGATCGAGGAACAACATTTGGTCTCAAAACCGGAGGTCGAATTGAAAGCATTCTTGTCTCTCTTCCACTAACAGCCCGGTGGGAATATGACCATGTAAGTTTTTTTTTTTTTTTTTTTTTTGTACTTTTTTTTCATTTATCTCTTTTATTGTTTTTAAATAATTTGAAAACGGAAGGTTTATAATGTTGGGATCATTTTCTATGCATAGAAACCAGAAGAGGGGAGTGAAGAATGGAAACTTTTGGATGCTTGTATTAACCCTAAGGAGTGGATTTGAATATTTGATGATGTTTTCATTACATGTAATATTCATGTTATGTTATCTTTAGGATTTCCTTTTTTGCATCGAGTTTTGTTAATTGTAGAGATGATGTTATTTGAGATGGTAGTTGAGTGAGTAGATTGTAAACAGGATATCATGAAAGGTTAAAGGAGTTGTAAGTTGTTTTATATACGTATATTCTTTTTGAGTTTTTGTTATGTTCTTATTGTAAGATTAAAAAAAAGGGAATAATAGCAATATATAATTTGAAACTCGTAAAATGCTTACAAATTTGATGTTAGATTGTCGTTATTGCTAAAGAAATGTTGATACATTTTTATTATGTCCAACAAATGGTGAGTAAATTGATATTATGTGTAAAAAAATGTAATTATCTTGCTATTTTTAATAAAAAGAAAAGGAATAGCAACATAGTTTGCTCTTGTTGCCAATATACGTATTGTACTTTTTTTTTTTCATCCGTAATAAAAATCTACTTAAATGTATTGATATAAACTTTTACTTCTCAAATTTACCATGGTAAAACTTAGAATTATCATCCTCCTCCACGTGATACTTCTTTTGTCTATCTCAACCAGGTTATTGATTATGTTCAATCTTTTAACCATATCATCATTTGAGGTTGCACCACAATCATTCTACAATCATTCTGTAAATTGGTTTCATCATTTCTTTTTAAATTTTCTGTCTAACCTTTCGAAATTTCAAGAATAATATTTTGACCATATACGTGAATTGGACATATGCATACTATCATTTTCCACCGATTCTATACCAACTTCAAGAAATTAATCAAACCATAGTCAAAAGATCCATTCATAAGCACCAATATGCAATGAATATAATGTAATTATGTAAGCATCACTACTGATTCAACCAAACACTTTTTAATCACTTGAAACAAAAAAAAAAAAAAAACCCTGTGAGTTTTGCTCATTTTTATTCACAAATTATTAACACAAATATAGCTCAGATAAATTAAACTTGTTGCAGAAATAAAATCCTTAAATACTAAATCACAATTTTGACAAAAAAATATCATACCTTTTGTTATGACAGAAATATATATGTAACAAACGAAATTAAAAATATATGTAAATACAAGAATCAATTCATAAGAAAAACATACTTGAATGCTGATTATAACAAATTACAAACTCGAAGTTGTAAAGATTGAGATCAGCGAATTGCAGTGTCCTAAGAAAGGAATTTGTCTGGTAGGGATCTATCTAGATGATACAACAATCTATTCAAGATTGGATCTTGATTTTGTCAAAATTCTCCATGCTTCCTTGATTTTCCAAAAAAAAAAGAGAAAGCCAGTGACGTTTTTGTGTATTATGATCAACCCTTAATCTGTCAATGGATCACATTTATATAGGCTATCAGATAGCAGTTAAAACTGCTAACCATCATGACTGTTCAAAAGGGAAATTAACTGTCATTCAATTAATTAACAATGAACAATTTTTATCATTAATAAAATAAATTTCGAAATTTGTTAATAAAAAATAAATTAATTAGTCAACAGGAGCCAAAGAGCCTCAAGGCCCAAAACCATACCTTTAACCATAAATTATAGACAAAACTACAACAATGGTCTATCTTGTATGCATTTTTTTGAGGTTTGGTCCAAACCTCGATTTGTTTTTGGATTAGTTTTGATTGGTATTTAGTCCATTGGCAAAATGAAATGACTGTAATGCCCCTCATGTATTTATTTTTCATTTTTCTTCCATTTTTATAAATTTAATATATATTTATATATTTTAATAATTAGTAAATAAAGAGAGCCCCCCCCACTCACACTCTCTCTCTCTCTCTCTCTCTCTCTCTCTCTCTCTTCGCCTCTCTATCTCTCTCGTTGAAACTAAACACACACACACACACACAAACACACTCAGACTTAAACATCTCTTTCTCTACCCCTGTTCATCATCATCCTCGATTACCCATCACTGTGAATCAAAGGGTCAGTTTACCTTTTCTCCCTCTTCTATTGAAACATGTAAATCGATTCGAACCATTTTCCACACAACCAAAATTAAGATTGGATCGAGAACCCATTCAGAGATAACCATCCTTCGTTTGAGACACATTTATTTACTAATTGAATCTCATCGAAGCAACATAAATAAACCAACACAAACCCAAAAATATTTTCGTCAGTTGACCATCGATAATGAAGAAACAGTCACAATCGAAAATGACTATGTTCAATCATCTTTCAACAAATTATAACGTCCCAAAAATAAGACCCGAAAAATTTCATTTTTAAATTAATAAAACAGTAAACCATATCATTGTCATAAAACCAAGATAATCAAACTTTATCAATACATAATCATTATCAAAGTAAATCACAAAATGTAGAATCGAATGGTATGTGCCTGATAGCTTGATTTTTTGTATATATTTTAGCGATCGTTTTCTTTTACTTTTACCTTTTTTAATATTCTTTTTGCATTAAATCGTTAGATTTATTGTTTTGAATATTTTTACTCGTTTAAGCAATTTTTGTGCAGATTTGTACGAGCAAGGTGGTATTTTGGAGCATTGTTAAAGCCACATTAAATGCCTTGCAGCCACGATTGAAATCTCATAGCAAAATCCGGGAGCGAAAAGAAAAACAAAGCGATATAAATTAATTTTTCGGATTTTGGCAGCTTTGCGCGGCTCTCTTCAAGCGATCAGACGGAGGGGCAAACAATGTCCGATTGAGCTGAAAATTTACAGGAGTCTTCATAACTCGTTGATCTTCAATCTCACAAAAAATGAGCTGATTCAGACATGTTTTGGTCGGGTTTTTGGTCTGACGAACAACAGTACAGAAGGCTGTCTAGCAACCCATTTAAATAGCTCAATTAATTTATATGGCAGCCCATTTTGAGATTTAATCCAGCAGCCCATGTTTCATTTAGTTGAGCCCACTATGGCTTATTGTGTAACTTGGAAACGCAGCAAATCAAGGGCACACAAACAGTAGGGCATCTTCATTTTTTTCGCCGCAGAAGAAAAGAAGTGGGCGACGCCTCTTCTTGGGGTTTTTCTCCCTTGGATTCTTCTTTATTTATTTTTGGAAATTAAACACTATTATCATTGATATCTTTATCATTGATTTTATTGTCTTGTGATTCATTTATCTTTGTAATTAGATTAGGTTAATTTTTGTATTAATACTTGGATTATGGATGAAGTTTTTGGAGCAACAAGAAGTGACGATTTCAAGAAGCTTTGTCATCTTCGTTTCGTAATCGGTATTGGTATAATTTCTATCCTTTTTATTGTTATTATTATTATGTGTTAGTTTTTATTTTCAATATTGGGTGAATCTATGAAACAATTAATTGATTAGGAATAGTTTTATGTGGTTTTGATGGCATGCTATGAAATATTTTTTAGTGAAACATCTATTGATGTTCATATATCATTAATCATGAGTTTAGATATGTGAATGTTTAATTAGTTGGTTAATTTCTTGATTACGTAATAGATCTTCAAATTAACAAGCAACAAATGGTTTTTGTGATTGTTTTTCTTTCACACAATCATGAAAATATTTTCTCCAACATGGTAGTGAAAGCATTTTGACTCCTCTTGGATTTGGTGACTTTTAAATCTTAATGCTAGTTAATTTTCATTAATTACATGCTTCATGGAAATTATGACTTTAACTAAGAAAATGTGTTATAAGCTTCTCTAACCATTGTATTAACTAAGAAAAGTCTAGGTGATCTCAAGCTTCTTAGATTGCTATAGCCAAATTAGTATCCATTAAACTCATTGCACCACAAAATTATGATGATTAGTCAACTAATTGAACTTGTGATTTATCCCGATATTGGAACGTTTTATATTATAGATTTTGTATTTTTCCATTTTTGTTATTTTTATAAAATAGTTTTTTTTATCGCATTTAACATTTGAAAACCCCCATATCATTGTATATTTTTATTTCGGAGAACTGAATGCATAGATTTGATTCGAACCAATCCCTGTGGATTCGATCCCTTTTACCGCTATTACAATTCATTTTTGTATGCCGTCGTATTGAGGTTTTTTTTTATTTGGTGGTCTCGACGCCCACCAGTGCCCAACAATCATCTCGGGCCATTCCCTTTGGAACCACAAGTACTTGAAACATAAACTGAAAACTGTAAGCACAAAGCTTAGCGAGTTTCCCAAAATACCACATCCTATACATACATAAAAAAACACATAATGGGCCCCTCCCGACATTGAGCCCCACTCGCTATATTGATCTGTTAGTCATCAGGCCCCGCCCGGTATACATATAAACATATAATCATATAAACATACAAACACAGGCGATAATCACAAAGACAATAGCATATAGTATAGTCATCGGGCTCTGCCCGACATCGAACCCCGCCCGGTAAACATATACATATAAAACATGCAAGAGTCACGCAGACAACTCGCATACTAAAATATCAAACCATGGGCTGATGACCCGACATTGGTGCTTCCAACCCGCTAAACACAGTGAGGAAACTCACCTCAGACAGCTGAACCCCACTGATAAATCTCTGGCTACAGGCCCGCTAAAATCCCTACGCTATCAATCACAAAATAAGATCCAATTAATAATTGGATCCTAACTCACACTAAGAGTCCAAACTAGGGTAAAAGACCTTTTTACCCTTTACTTAAATTAGCTCAAGGCCAAGGCCTAATCCAAATGTCTAAAGGGCCCAAATTCCAAAATAATCACCTGAGGCCTAAATATGGCCCAATTTTCCAAATTGGGCCCAATCCCTTTCATGGGCCTTCAACCAAGTGAGTCCAATAAAATATCAACATCCCAACAATAGAATTCTGATGGCCCAACATGACCCAAAACCGAGAACCCAAAATTCTGAAGCCCAATTTGCTGAGTATACAGGGCGTACTTAGCTCGTACACTTAGCGTACTCGCTCTAGGGCTTCTACGTGCATCGTACCTATTTGTATACATCATGTACTCCACCAACTTGGCCAATTTCCAATATTCAGCTCTTAATCGATTAAGACCTCAACCTAAACTCATATCTAACTTCCTTAAGGTGGTTTATCACGAAAAGTTGCCAACTTTACATGCATACATGGCTTAATGGGGCTCTAGAGTTCAAAAGAGCTTAATAAATGACTTAATACATGCATGAGATCAAAACTACCATAACGTTTGCACCTTTATGCTTAAGAAACCTTTAATATGCCCCGGTCTACAAGGATAAGCTCCATAAACAACCTTAGCTCACAATCACCAACCAAAAGGGACCAAAATGACCATGAACAAGCTAAAGAGTAGATAAATGCAAAGATTTGCCAAGGTATAAAATTTATACCTCAAAAGTCACCATTAGATCTCTATGTTCTCCTCCAAGGAATAACTCTTCAAACTTCTTATTCTACCACTTCAAGATGCACAAAACCCACTAAAGGTCAAAACTAAGGCTCAAGAGCACCATACAAGGCAAAAGGACGAATTAGGGTTTTCAAACGTATGGAGGCTGGTTAAACAAGGCCAAAAGGGACTGTCTTATTATTTATATAAGGTACAAGCCCTAAAAGTAGGGTTTCAAAATTGCTTACGTACACCCAACGTATGTGGATGAGCTCCGCAACCAACATGTACTAGTACGCTCAGTGTACAAGGAGTACACCCAACGTACTCCAGCTTTCCTGAAGTTGAAAATTCTGCCCTCTAGGGACCAATTCTGCATAACATTACACCGCAATGGTCTAAACTCAAAACAACAATGAATCAAGTGTTACAACTCTTCCACTTAAATTATATTTCATCCTCGAAAACATTCCTCACTATCCTAGGCACACTAGACAGCCTGAGCAAGACAACCACAATCCCGAGCATACAACAACCTTCCCAAAGGCAATCGAACCTAACCTTAGCAGGGATCTCGAAACCTGATGATGAACAAATCCTATCTCAATATAACTTAATCCCCTACATAATAACTACTTCTACTCTACCCTAAATCTGAAATCTTGAATTGGTCTGACTCTCCAATAGACCGCCAATACTGAACCACTACTAATTCTATTCCAATTCTCTTCCAAACTGACTACTCAACTTCTAATTACGTGAGGTTCCCACTAGAAAGTAGAATCACAGACCAATTGTTGATGCCGTAAACTTTTCACTTGACGGAAGGGATTAGATATTACTTCGAGGAAAGGCTCATCCTGATGTTAACGATTCCATGAATATAATGAACAACGAGAGACAATTTAGGAGTTAAGACTTCTAGTACTGAATAAGTCACTGCTTCCTTATCTGCTGAATTGATACGCTTCTATAATTTTGAAGTCCCATAACTTGCCCAACCCATACACAGGTAGAATCATTCCAAAACACGATCATAAGGTGTAACACCCATAAAATTCGAGCCAATTTAAAACTTTTAAAATCATTTAAAACCATTTAATTATTACAATTTGTTTTCAAAATAGTTTAAACATCAGAGTCCCCATAAATCATAATCATCGATCGAGGAAGTGTAGGGTTACGTCTTCGCCTTCCCGCGGCCATCCGCTGAACCAAAAACAATAAACTGAAACTGTAAGCCCGAAAGCTTAGTGGGATACCCCTAAAATACCAATGCCATACAGATAACCAAATCATATAAACATATAAGCAACATAATAGCCTTGCATCTCGAGTCTACATTGTGACTAGTCCGCCCACACTGGGCCTTCAGTTCACCTGGTCCACTCTCTGAGTCTACAGTATGACTAGATCGCCCGCACCGGGCCTTCAGTCTATCTGGCCCACTCTCCGAGCCTTGGCACATATGGATCGCCCTCTCGGGGCCTTCAGCCTATCCGGACCGTTCGCTGGGCCTTCGGCCTGACTAAGTGCCCTTCTGTGCCTGCATTCTATCCGGTCCGCCCTGGGTATGTTGGCCTACAGCACAAGCAGGACCCGCCTCAACCCAACCCCATACCAATCAAACAATCATGTGCACATAAATATCATACGCTAGCATGTATATAATAGGTAATCATACCGATCTAACAGATCGCTAACACAACAACCATCCTATATCCAGGATACCGACCTAACTGGTTACTAACATAGCATCATCCTATATACCAGGATACCGACCTAAACCAAGTCACTAACATAGTACCATCCTAACTACCAGGATACAGATCTAGCAGATCAATAACATATCAAGCAAATACCCAGATACAACTCTGATAAAGGGCCGACCTTGGTGCCTTAGACCCTGTTGATATAGTGAGGATAACTCACCTCGCAACTGACGAACTGAACCACATAATCACGCTCCCGAATCACTGCCCCAAACTCCAACACCTATAACCATCAACGATCTATTTTGATAAATACCCGATTACCAACTACCCTCAAAAGTCAAACTGGTCAACACTTGGTCAAAGTCAAAGTTAACGGTCAAGGTCAATAGTCCATGTTGATCTCAAATCGTCGAGTACCCTCGGCTACTCTCCGAGTTCCTTGCATAACTCGCCAACTCGCCGAGTCACTAGAGTGATTAGTCGGGTTCTTAAGGTTTAGGGTCGTAAACTCCTTGGCCGACTCGACGAGCCTCCTTTGCAACTCGCCTAGCTCATACATGTCCAAATGTTGGGAAAACCCTAGCCGACTCGCCGAGTCACTCATTAGACTCGCCGAGCCCATGACAATCTTCATTGGACTCGCCGAGTTGACCATGCGACTCGCCGAGTCCCTTCAGTCCTTCATCCATATAGAGGCTTTTTAAGCCACACTAAGGATCCAAATTGTAGATCTAGGCTCCTAGTGTGTTGCTATCATGTAAAGTTGCTAACTTTACGTGCATGCAAGGCTCTATGGAACTAAAACACTCATAACTAGCATTAAGAGAAGGTTTTGGATATGAAGGAGGGCCAAAGCTTCATAAAGCTTGAGGCTTTCTGTCTATAAAGCCTAGGGGAGTCAAGATCTGAAACTTTGCCCTTGTGACAAGCTCAAACCCAAAAATGACTCTATCTTGCCCTAGAAATGACCATTTTCTTTCACAAAGAGGATATCTAAACAATGAAGTGTAAAGGTGGAAGCTTTATACCTCAACCTTGATGCCACAACACCGGAAAGGCTGGATCTACAGGCTCTTCCTTGCTCCAAGCTCTTAACCCCTCAAGAAATGCTCCACTACACTCTCTTTTGGTCTCACACACTCAAGAATAAAGACTAGCTAGATATTAGGGTTTCTTTGGATGTGAAGGTGACAAGGGAGGATGAGGAGGAAAGTTAAGGACCTTTAAATAGGATGCAAAACTCTGGAATTTCGGTTTCCTTCTCCAGCTCCTACTCGTCGAGTCCCTTCTTGGACTCGGTGAGTAGGTCACTTAAACATGTGGAGCAACCCGCTGCTACTTGGCGAGTTAGGCAACCAACTCGTCAAGTAGACCTTGAAATCATGAGAACTTATAACAATAATTTGATACTCGAGAATCGGGGCGTTACAATTCTCCCCCACTTGAACTAGACTTCATCCTCAAAGTCTTTTGCAGCGAACAACCCTGGATAGGGTTCCTGCATTTCCGCATCCGGCTCCCACGGTACCTTTACCAAAGGTATCTATTTGTTCTGCAAAACCTTCACCTTCCTCTCCAAAATGGCCATGTGCCTCTCAACATAATTCATGCGCTCATCGATCTGAACGACATCCGACGTCCTTCGAAAGAGACCAAACCCCATATAAATCTCTTCGATTCCAGAGAAGATGAATCCATACATCCATGCGGCACACAACCTTACTCTGTCTAAACCTGCAATCCTCAGGATGGAATACCCTAGATTGGAATACCTCTATGAACTTGACTCGGGTCTACTCATAACTTGAAATCCAAGGATCTATCCTTGCGTCTCATCCACCATCCTCTGATTCATCACAACCGAGTGCAACTCCCCCGAATCTCAACAAGACAACCATTTCGAACGCTCCTACAAGAGATATAATCACACAATCTCTAAGCCCACAATGTATGACTAGGATATGAAACTTACCCTAGTTCTACACCTAATCCAACTCCATGAATGATTCTTACCCACTTGGATTCATCAAAGCTCTCCCATATTATAAAATTTGATGGATTCCCAACCCATCTTACCTTCATATAACATGAACTGATGATGACCTGCGCTTACCAATACTAGCATTCCATTACTATCCAATCTTGATGATTGCCCAACTCTTGAAATCCAGATGAATACTCCCCAAACTCATAGCAAGTCCGATAACCCCAATCTCTTCCTATGATGCCACACCAAATCCTTAAATCCTTTATGATGGTGACAAAGACCATAACCCTTGCTATGAACTATCGAATCTTCACCCTAACTCTTCATCCTCCACAGAACCTCTGGATTCTAACCATCACCAACCCTTACAATAATAAATTCCCCTGGCACTTCCAATAACCAAACAAGCTCATACGGTTTCCACATTCATCTTCTTGCTACCGTTCCTTCCCTAGCAACGTTAGTGATTGGATCCATAGGTCCTGCCGTAGACAACTGCCAATCCCACCCGAACAATGCTATCGCACCTGAACTCCGAATTTGCTGAAGAACTAATCCTGCTAATTTGACTAAAGATCTCTCAGCCACACCCCTAAACTGACCCCAACAAAGAACTGGAACAATCACTTAAACAACGGAATCCCGATCAGTAGGATACGACCCACGAATGACTTTTGGCATACAAAATGGCATATAGTAATTCTTGATGATATAACCCAGGCAAAAACATAAAAGTAACCCGGAGATAATACTTACCCACACCCAACAAAATATCAAAGCAATATAAATACTTGTAATAATCAAGAGGAAAGCAAAAGATAATATACCCATAATAGCATCAGAAGAAATCCTGACCACCTCTTCCTACCGAGCGCCTGCGATGGAACCTGAGCTACCCCAACCATTAAATGTGAGCAATTCACCCTGATATGACTAGGCTGATGAAAACGATGAAACAATTCTACTTCCATGGTGCATTCTTAATGGAGGTGGCCCTTCTATCCACACCTGCCACACTTAGACTTGTTGCACACATGTTCATGTTCCCTTTATCCTTCGTGTGACCATCACGACCCCTCGGATCCCTAACACTAGCCATGGCGACATCCAACTGCTCAGATCATCGAGTTAGATCATGAGTTTGCTTCCTTTTTCCCAGTTGCCTATCCAAACCAATCTCATGCTCCTGGATTATCTAGACCATCCCATCAACCGTCTGAGCTGCCAAGGTTTGATCCTCAAACCTAGCGACCAATCTATCAGTGATACCCCCAATGATGTCGGGTAACTCCTCGCATAAAGCTTGGAAATCCAATCATGGGATCTATCCCCATGGAAACATGGTGCATAACCCAAATGCGATTAGATGACAAGAACTAACAATAAGATCCTCTTTCTTGAAGGATCCTAGGGTTGCACCAGCTTTAGGCTCCAGATGAGCCCCCAACTGCCCCGCTATAATCTCGGTCTGAGAAGCCCCACGAAGACCATACAAGAGTTCCAAAATCCCCTCCTTGACCGAACTAAAGATCACAGGAGTCCATTCCAAAATACCGTGGGTAATCTCCGATGAGATGAACCCCGCATGCTCTCATCGATCGGCCCAACACCTGCACCTGAGCCTGAATCTAAACCCGAACCTCCTTCCTGAGTGCTCATCATTATTCTGCAGAAGAACCATATAAATGATCAGAACATATATAAGAATCCTCATCCCACAGGCTTCCTAGATTCTCCAAGTCTCTCCTCGATTTGAGTATGGATCATGTGCTTTCAGTAGTACGGGCCCGATATTACCTTCCACACATATCAATATTTTCCTCGAGAATTATTCCGAATCCTCTAAGTCACCTACTCAACCGATACTACAATGCTCGCTAAACAACACAACTAAATCCATCGAAGCACTTCCTAGGTTTTCCTAGGTTTTCCTAGGTTTCCGACCTTACCTTGCCATCAGCTACTGAAGAACTCCTCATAATGTCAGTTACCCACCTCATGAATACAATCACATGCAACAAAGCTTAGATAATCCTTCGAGTAAAAGATTCGTCCCTAAAACATTTAGACTCAAACGAGAGATGTGCAATAGGGTCAAATCCTTCACTCTGAGATTATCCAACCTTTGTCACATGTGACTTGACATATTCACTTAATAGCTAACTCACATCACTTATGAGTTCGACAAAGCACAAAGCAAGAAGAATTCGTGCAATAACATTCCAATCCATAGAATAACCAAGAACACCCAATTCCATATACTACAATTCATGCTAGGAACTTCCACTCTCACTACCGATTGCCTTACACATACAAGTTATACCTAATCTATCATCCCATGCTTCCGAGGCTACAAGGCATCACATATAAGGACAATCTATCACTGATTGATCAGAACTAGCATGCAAGTCGACAAGCTCATACACTAGGCATACAAGGCATCTCTCCTAGCATTATATCATGCAAGCATTGAGCATATTCTTAGCCCAAACTAGCATGCGATTGACATATTCGTAACGCAAATCATATCAGATAACATGTATGGGTATTTGGGGAAAAAATTACTTGAGCTCGTACGATTTCATACACCACACCTTTTCTTGTATTAGAAAACTCTTTTCTTTAAAAAACAGCTCTTTTTGAAAAAACTTTACCAAACACTCAGTTTGAGTGTAGACACACCTGAGAGTATGTCTAAATCCCTCAAATCAAGGCTCTAATACCAACTTGTAACGTCCAAAAAATAAGACTCGAAAATTCTCATTTTTAAATTAATAAAACACTAAACCATATCATTGTCATAAAACCAAGGTACTCAAACTTTATCAATACATCATCATTATCAGAGTAAATCAAAAATGCAGAATTTAATAGTGTGTGCCCTGCAATCATCCCGGGCTCTTCCCTTTGGAACCAGAAGTACCTGAAACATAAACTGAAAATCGTAAGCACAAATCTTAGTGATTTCCACAAAATACCACATACCATACATACATAAATAAACACATAATGGGCCTCGCCAGTCATCGCCTCGCCAGTCATCGGGCCCCGCCCGACATCGAGCCCCACTCAGTATACATATATGTCAGTTATCAGACCCCGCTTGGCATCGGACCCCACCCGATATACATATAAACATACAAACACATACGATAATCACAAAGGTAATAGCATATAGTACAGTCATCGGGCCCCGCCCGACATCGAGCCCCCAGCCGATAAACATACACATAACACATGCAAGAGTCACGTAGACAACTAGCATACTAAATTATCAAACCATGCGCCGACATTTGTGCCTTGGACCCACTAAACACTGGGACGAAACTCACCTCAGACTATTGAATCCAAAAATAAATCTCTGGCTGTAGGCCCACTAAAATCTCCATGCTATCTATCATAAAATAACATCCAATTAATAATTGGATCCTGAATCATACTAAGAGTCCAAACGAGGGTAAAAGACCTTTTTACCCTTTACCCAACTTAGCCTAAGGCCAAGCCCCAATCCAAATCTCTAAAGGGCCTAAATTCCAAAATAATCACCCAAAGCCCAAATACGGCCCAATTTTCCAAATTAGACCCAATCCCTTTCATGGGCCTTCAACTAAGAGAGTCCAATAAAATATCAACAACCCAACAATAGAGTTGTGATGGCCCAACAAGGACCAAGACAACTAAAGTCCAACATGGCCCAAAACTGAGAGCTCAAAAGTCCGAAGCCTAATTTACTAAGTACGTAGGGCGTACTCAGCTCGTACGCTTAGCGTACTCGCTTTAGGGCTTGTACGTGTATCGTACCCGCTTGTACGCATAGTGTACTCCACCAACTTGGCCAATTTCCAATATTCAACTCTTAACCGATTAAGATATCAACCCAAACTCAGATAACTTCCTTAAGGTGGTTGATCACGTAAAGTTGCCAAATTTTCGTGCATGCATGGCTTAATGGGGGCTCTAGAGTTCAAAATAGATCAATAAATTACTTAACACATGTGAAACATCCCAAAAAATATGGTCGAAAAATTTTGTTTTAAAACCATTTAAGAAAACCATAATTAATCAAAAAACATTATAAAGATCATAAGTCATGTATCTCAAGTCATCATAACAAAATACTGTATCAAAATCACGTGTCAAAATATCAGAGTCTAAATATCCCAAGCTCAATGAATGGTGTGTGCACTGTAATCATCCCAAGCTCTTCCTTTTGCTACTGGAAGTACCGGAAACCAAAACTGAGAACTGTAAGCATAAAGCTTAGTGAGCCTCCCGAAACTACCATATACCATACATATAAGATACAACTAGGAGATACAGGCCTCTCCCACACTCAAGGAGATATGGGCCCCCACCCACACTCGACTAACTATGAGATACGAGCCTCACCACACATAGCTATCTCAGAGATACGGGCCTCGCCCACACTCTTCTAACTAGGAGATACGGGCGTTGCCCAGACTCAGCTGGCTAGGAGGTACGAGCCTCGCCCACGCTCCGCTATCCGGGAGATACGGGCCCCCACCCACATTTCGCTAACTAAACATACATACAAGTATCACAATGAAAACAAGTATAACAATAATATACCAATTCATAAACATACTTAGATGATACTAAGATACGTGCCCTGCCCACACTTAGTTACTAATCATAAGCGAGTCAAAGATACGGGCCCAACCCACACTTAACTAATTATCATAAATAATTCTTAGATACGGGCCCAACGCACACTTAGCTACTCTACATGGGTCGGCATTGGTGCCATCGGCCCATTACTACTAAGGGAAATTAACCTCGTATGCTAACTGTGAAATCTCGTGTGAGGAATCTCCGATTGCTGCTCCGACGACTCCTCGACTATCATTAACACAATAATACTTAGTCACAACTGATAATATTTCTTAGGGTAAAATGACCATTTTACCCCTGGTCAAAGTCTATATTCTGGTCAAAGTCAATGTTCTTGGTTGACTCAACTTGCCAAGTTGCTCTATCAACTTGCTGAGTTCTATAAATTAGAACCTTGAAATCGCAATCCAACTCATCGAGTCACCCCTGACTCACCGAGCTCCTTGGCTACTCATAGTCGCGATTTAGCGAATCAACTCGTCGAGTCATCCTCAAACTCGTCGAGTTCTATCATAATCAAAATTGGGACAAATCGTCTTAACTCTTCAAGTCCCTCTCTAGACTTGCCAAGTTCCTCAGTCCGTTTGGGCCATCTCAAAGGATTAAGCCCTTACTCTTCAAATCTAAGCTCCAGACTTCATCCACGTACTGGAAATGCCTTTCTAAGGGTAAAGTTTCCAACTTTACCCGCTAATAGTCCTTCTTAATGGGTTTAGCTAAAACCCTAGTTCTCTAGGACATAATACTCCAAACTAAAGCATACTAACATAGATCAAGGCCTTAGACATTATTTGAACACATAAATCTCCTAAATTTCCTTCCATGTATGGCCTTTTGGGGTATAAAAGGCCATAATAACAGCTTGAAGCCTGCATGGGGCTTCTATGGTCATAAAGTTTACACCTTTATGCCATGAAACCCCTTCTAGACCCCAGATCTGAAAGGTAGATCACTTGGGACGTCCATATCCCAAGGACTAGGCTTCTTGGACCAAAAACTCCATGAAATGATAAGAAGGAGATCTAACAAGCTACTAAGCAAGGTTGAGGCTTGCTTACCAGAAAATAAAGAGGATGAGATGTTGCTTCTGGATCTACAATCTTCTCCTGGAATCCTATAGCTTCTTCTTCTTCTTCTTCTTCTTCTTCTACAAGCTTCAAATCACACAAAGTTCACTAAAAAATGGCTCACAAGCTCACACTAAGGCTCTAGAGTTTCGTGGATTAGGGTTTGGGACTTGGAGGCTGGAAATGAGGTCATAAAGTGGGGATTAAAATGCTTAAATAGGGTGCAAAACCCTGATATTAGGATTTCATCCTGCCAGCCCTACTCGTCATGTCGAGGCTCTTAACTCGTTGAGTAGGTGACTTAAATCCCGCGTCCAATCTCATTTCTACTTGACGAGTCTGGGGCTCCCAACTCGTCGAGTAGCTCTAAAATTGTGAATAAATTAAAATTAAATGTGTATCAAGAATCAGACATTACAATTCTCCCTTACTTGTCTTAGACTTCTTCCTCGAAGTCTGATGCATCGGGAAACAACTCCGGGTAGTGCTCCCTCATCTCATCCTCTGGCTCCAAAGTCAACTCTGAACCCTTGCGGTGCTGCCATTGCACCTTCACCAACTCAACCCTCTTGTTCCTCAATTCCTTCGTCTTCTTGTCGATAATAGCTACTGGTATCTCGATGTAATTCAGGCTGTCATCAACCTGAATATCTTCTAGAGGTACAACTGTCGAGTCATCCACCAAGCACTTTTGTAACTAAGAAACATGGAAAGTGCTATGGATTTGGCTGAGCTCTACTAGAAGATCCAAATGGTACGCAACCCGGACCACCCAAGCCCAAACCCTAAACATAACGATGTATTTGGGGCCCAACTTGCCCCACTTCCTGAATCGGATGACACCTTTCCAAGGTGACACCTTCAAGAGGACCATGTTGCCCACCTGAAACTCCAAGTCTGAACGCCGCTTGTCGGTGTAACTCTTCTGCCGACTCTGAGCAGTCTGGAGCCTGCTCCAGACCTGCTGGATCCTCTCGATAGTCTTGAATACTACCTTAGTACTCCCCATGACTCTCTAACCGACCTCGCCCCAACAGATTGGGGTCCTACATTTCATCCCATAGAGCATCTCGAAGGGAGGTCGGTCTATGCTGGCGTGGTAATTGTTGTTATACGAAAATTTCGCTAACAGAAGATACGTATCCCAACTGCTATCGAAATCCAAGACACATGCGCGTAGCATGTCCCCGAGAGTTCATATCATCCTTTCACTCTGTCCATCCATCTGAGGGTGGAAAGCGATGCTAAAATGCAGATGAGTACCCATCTCGTTGTGGAACCATTTCCAAAATCTGGAAATGAAACAGACGTCTCAGTCTGACATTACTGAAACGGGAAATCCATGACGTTCTACCACCTCTCGAACGTAGATCTTGTTGGAATAGTGTCTAAGGCTGCAACTATATTAGGCAAGTATTTGACCCGGTTGTGCATGGTCCTTTTGGGTTGCCTTCACCATAGCAACTTGACAGGATGATTTATAATGAGAGAGGAAATATTATTAATATATTATGAGAATAATATAAGGAATAATAATATTATTATTTGATTAATATAAGTCATAAATTAATTAGGAATTAATTTGGTGACTTAAGGAGATTAATTAAATAGAAAGGCATAAACTGTCAATTGTATGATAGTTGTACTTTGGGCTATAATCCCTTATGGATAAAGGGGGACGGTTTTGGGGCTTTGGATAGACCTTGAAATCGTCCAAGGCTTATCATTAGGGTATTTGATTGCTTAGGGCCTAAGTTATTCAATTAGGGTTTTAAGGGTGAAACCCTAGGAGCCTTACAAGTATAAATAGACCCAAGGGGTCAAGGAAATCGACACTCTTGCCTTTGGAAGAACCCTGGCCGATTTCTAGCTCTCTCTCCCCTCTCTCTCTCTAATCATCCTCTTGCTAGTTGGTGTTTGTAAGCCATTAGAGGAGTGACAATTGTGACTCTAAAGCTCCAAGGACAAGAAGATTCAAGCAAGTGATTCAAGGTAATCTTCCAAATCTGATTTCTTATGTTATTATACTAGAATTGTCATTAGAAGTCTTGGATTCAATGCATGTTCAATTAGAGAAACCTAGATCCAAGCATTAGGGTTTGTATGTGCACATAGGAATGTTCATATGGCTAAAACCCATCAGTGGTATCAGAGCCTAGATTGGTTTCTATTGAATTGATGCATTGGTTGCTTGCAAAATTCGAATTTTGTGATTCTGCCTGATGAACTCGGCGAGTCCCATAGTGGACTCGGCGAGTAGGCTCAACTCGGTGAGTCCATTGTGGTACTCGGCGAGTTCGAGCGTCAGAAAGAGCTAATTTCGGGATTTCTTGCTGTTTATCTTTTGGATACTTACCATAATCTTAATAGGTCAATATAAATCCGATTTTATGATATATTTGAGTATATTCTTGACCTAATTGAAGATATTTATCAATTAATTGAATATTAATTTCCTTATATGATAATTGATTAATTATTTAATTAAATTGGTAAATTGTTTTGCAAGAAATAATTGAATAAATCAAATATGGATAATTATGTGATTAAATGTTAATTTGGATTATTTGTTATTTGATCCCCTATGTTTTAAAAAATTTAAAACTTGCCATCAAGTTTTGAAATTTATGTTTTGTGATTAAAAGTTTAATTTAGACAATTTAAATTTCAAACCCTAGAATTTTACAAGTTTAAAATTCAACCCTATACTAATATAATATTACAAGATTAATATATATATATATATATATATATATATATATATATATATATATATATATATATATATATATATATGTAAAATTAAAAATGCTAGTCTTACCGTTAGTAGGCCTCATTCACGAAGCCGGTCTATAAGGTGGGTATAAGGTTGTTGCCTATAAAATGGCGCTTAATGGGTGTACACTCACACCCACCGCTTGCTTGGTCGGTGGAGGGTCGTTAGCCGAACGGGTAGGATAAGGCAACCTCATCTCCTCATTAAAAGTATAATATGAAATACAAAGTAACTACATGTTTTTCAAAAAATTCCCAATCCTAGTTACTTTAGGAAAAGTGAATTGATGTAATCCCATGAAATTACACTTTGCACCCTTGCTAAGAAGTTAGTGGAGCGTGTGTGGTTTACCGACACACTAATTGGTTCTAAGAAGAGGTGGCAAAGGGTGATTCATTGTTTATCATAGTTCGATGGAGCGTGTGTGGTTTACAGGCACATCGAATAGGTGATTGTTACAATGAAGGCACCGTGTGAATTTGCATGGTAATTCACACCCACTTTGTGATCCTCGGTATCCCAGTCACAAACGAGAGGGGCATATCGAGATTTAAACATGCCATTGAAAGGTTTCAATGAATCTTATCAAAACCTAGGAATTCTCAATACATTTAGAACTTAAAGTTAGGTTTTCATGGTGGAGAATTAGTGAATCGTCATTCATTTACCTTCAAATTGTTTGCATGTTAGATTACGACATCCCTTTTCTAATATGTAAATATTGTTGTTGGATCCTAGCCCTAATTTTTCTTATTGGGTGATAATTAGGGATTCAAATTCTAATCTATCTTTGTCCTTTCTATTTGTAGATGTCGAACGCAAACAACGCTGCTGCTAGCTCGTTCACATTGATGAGCCTTTGCCAAAAGGTGACTTTCGATGGGACGAACTTTAGCGAATGGATAAGATACATTCGCACGATTTCTCGCTACGAGGACAAGGAGTATGTCCTCGATGAGAAGCTCGAGAAGATCAACCCAGAAATCGCTACTCCGGCCGAAATGACTGCTTTTGAGACTCATGAACATGATGCAACGAAGGTTCATTGCATCATGATAGCCACAATGAACACCGAATTCCAAAAGTCCTATGAGGACATGTATCTGTACGAAATGCACCAAGACTTGTTGGAGAGATACCACCAAAACGTGAGGCAAGAACGTTACGAGATCTTCACTAACATGATCTCCGGTAAAATGGGTCATGGAGAATCTCTAACCGTGCACCTGCAAAAGATGCAAAGGTATGTCGATCGTCTTTGCAAGTTGAATGTTGACTTTGGGGAAGACTTGACAATTGACATGGTGCTTCACTCCTTGCCTCCGTGTTACAATCAATTTAGGATGACCTACCACATGAACAAGGAAGAGGTCACCCTAAGTAAGCTCCAAGGTCTCCTTAGGGTTGCTGAGAGCAACCTCAAGGACAAGTCTGTTGCACCCACTCCCAATCTACCCGCTGATCCTGTTTTGGCCATTAGGAAAAGAAGAGGCAAGAAGAGGAAGGCTCCGTCTAAGAGCCACCGCAAGGGAAAGTCCCGATATGGTTCCTCTTCTAGTGGGACCAAAGTTGATCCCGCTAAGCCTAACCCTAACCCAAAGGAGGCAGAGTGCCACCATTGCCATAAAATAGGGCATTGGAAGAGAAGCTGCCTAGACTACCTGCAAGCCATCAGGGAAGGAAAGATCAAGCCGTCTTTCACAGGTATATATACAATTAAATCTAATGATTCATCTTATGCTATTTCTTGGTTCCTCGATATCGGGTGTGGTTACCACATTTGTTCTGAATTGCAGGGACTAAGAAGAAATAGAGATGTGGAGCATGGAAGAATAAATCTAATCATGGGGAACAGAAGATCGTCGCCTGTGACCAAGATTGGAGTGTATTCTTTAGTGCTTAGGAATGGTTTATGTTTAGATTTGAACAATTGTTGCTATTCGCCAGAAATGGAAAGAAACATTATTTCATTTCATGGTTTGTTTAGAGAAGGATTTATATTTTCTTTTAATAATGAGAATGGTTCTATTTGTGCTTATCTAAATGGTGTCTTATATTTTGAAGCAATACCATGTAATGGAATTTTTTATGAAACTGTTATGATTGTAGATAACCTAGGAAATGATGTTTTATGCATGGATTCTTCCAATAGTATGGATAAAGCATCCTTGTGGCATTGTCGTCTTGGACATGTCAACAAGAAGCGCATAGCCCAACTCCAAAAGGATGGAGTGTTGGAGTCATTCGACCTTAGGGAAGATGACACATGCGAGTCTTGTTTACTTGGAAAGATGACCAATTCACCCTTCATTAGTACATGTGAAAGGGGTGAGGGTTTATTGGACCTTATACATACCAATGTATGTGGACCGTTTAGATCAACCACAAAGGATGGGAACCGCTGCTATGTGACCTTTACCGATGACTATAATAGATATGGGTATATCTACTTAATCAAGAAAAAGTCAGAAACGTTTGAAAAGTTCAAAGAGTTCAAGAATGAAGTGGAGAATCAATTGGGCAGGAAAATCAAGATGCTTCGATCCGATCGAGGAGGAGAGTACCTAAGTCTTGAATTCCACAACTATATCAAGAAGTGTGGAATAGTTTCACAATTGACGCCACCTAGGACACCGCAGTTGAATGGTGTGGCAGAAAGGCGTAATCGAACCTTGTTAGACATGGTTCACTCTATGATGAGTCATGCTTCACTACCTATCTCATTCTGGGGGTATGCCTTAGAGACTGCCGCCCATATCCTTAACCGAGTCCCTACTAAGAAGGTTGCCAAAACACCTCACGAGATGTGGACAGGGAAAGCTCCCTCGTTAGCACATATCAAGGTTTGGGGTTGTGAGGCTTTCGTAAGACGAGATACTCACGACAAGCTCGAACCTCGTAGTGAGCGATGTATTTTCATCGGCTACCCGCAGATATCCTTTGGATATCTCTTCTATAGACCGAAGGACAATGTTGTCTTTGTTGCGAGGAGAGGAGTTTTCTGAGAGCAAGAACTCATAAGCCAAGGAGACAGTGGGAGGCAAATCGAGCTTGAAGAGATTCAAGAGTCGATAGATGAAGGAACCTATACCGCTGGCACTCAACCCGAGGAGGAAACTCCGGTTGAACCGATTGACGAGTCATTATCTCTTAGACGTTCCGAAAGAGTTAGAGTTCAACCCCAATTTTATGGTTTTCATATTACTACCGAAGGGGATACGTATATTAGTGATGGTACACTAATAAATTTAGATGAACCTAATAGCTATAAGGAAGCCATGGCAGGCCCGGAGTCTGAAAAATGGAAAGAGGCAATGGACAACGAGATCCAATCCATGTATGACAACCAAGTTTGGAATTTGGTTGATAATGTGCCCGGACGTAAGACCGTTGGGTGCAAGTGGATCTTCAAGAAGAAGACCGACGTGGATGGAAATGTACACACATATATAGCACGATTGGTTGTGAAGGGCTTTACTCAAACTCCCGGAGTTGACTATGATGAGACCTTCTCACCAGTTGCGAAGATAAAATCTATTAGAGTGATTCTAGCAATTGCCGCATTTCATGATTATGACATTTGGCAAATGGATGTCAAGACCGCTTTCCTTAATGGGAAGTTGGCTGAGGATGTTTACATGGCTCAGCCAGAGGGTTTTGTTGATCCGAAGCATCCGAATAGAGTGTGTAAGCTTGAGAAGTCCATTTATGGACTTAAGCAAGCATCTCGCAGATGGAATCTTTGCTTCGATGAGAAAGTCAAAGAGTTTGGATTTGTACGAAGCGAAGATGAATCATGTGTATATGTCAAAACCAGTGGGAGTATAGTAAGCTTCCTCGTTTTGTAGGTTGAAGACATACTACTCATAGGAAACGACGTCCCGACACTGCAGGAGGTTAAGTCTTGGCTCGGGAAGTGCTTCGCTATGAAGGACCTCGGAGAGGCTTCCTATATTTTGGGAATAAGGATAGTGAGAGAACGAAGTAAAAGACTAATAGGACTTAGTCAGAACACTTACTTAGATAAAGTACTAAAACGCTTTAGTATGGAAAACTCGAAGAAGGGAGAATTACCGATACAAATTAATGCCAAGTTGAGTAAGACTCAAAGTCCGAGTACCGAAGCTGAAATAGCATAAATGATCCGAGTACCATACGCTTCCGCAGTTGGCTCAATCATGTACGCTATGACTTGTACTCGCCCTGATGTAGCCTTTGCTTTGAGCATGGTTAGCAGATATCAAGGGAACCCTGGCAGAGTCCATTGGATTGCGGTCAAGAATATCCTTAAGTACCTTCGGAGGACGAAGGAATGGTTTTTAGTCCTCGGAGGGAGTGATGACTTGAAGGTGCGAGGGTATAGTGACGCCAACTTTCAGACTGACAGGGAAAACTACCGTTCGCAGTCGGGTTGGGTCTTTACCCTTAATGGAGGAGCAGTAACTTGGAAAAGTTCCAAGCAGGAAACCGTAGCTGATTCAACGTGCGAATTAGAGTACATTGCAGTGAGCGAAGCATCGAAAGAGACAATATGGTTGAAGAACTTCATCGGTGATCTTGGAGTTATACCTGCCATAAAGGAGCCCATGGAGATTTTCTGTGATAATGAAGGAGCGGTTGCCTTGACCAAAGGAACCGAGGGATCATGGTAGATCTAGACATATTGACAGAAAATATCACTTTATTAGACATCGAGTAGAAGGACAACTCATAGTGAAGAGGATATCATCAGATGATAACCCAGCAGATCCGTTTACGAAGGGACTGAGCAGGGTTAAGCACTTGCAACATGCTAGGAGTATTGGGCTGAAGGATGATATTAGTATATATTAGATAGTATTGGAAACGTGTAATAGATAAATGTAATTAACATTTGATGATTAAATAAAAGAGTATTATTTATGAGTAATGTTACTATCTTATGTTAATTGTTTAACTATTGTTTCACTTTGCATGTTTTGACTTCCAGAATAATTGAGTTTATTAAGAATAATCGAATTATTCAAATTATCCACAATCGTTCATATGTTGGAAGTAGGTATGAATGAAGATTGTCATGAATTGGTATGTAGATTGTCTAAATGGTATTAGACATAGCAAAAGTTTGCTGCAACGTTCATGAGTGCTTATGAACTAGTTTTGAGCATTGGAACAAACCCGCGCTTGCTGGAATCACCTTATGGAATGTGATAAAAAGGGTGATCGCAAGACGATAATATCATATGGTCTTAAAACCTAGATATATGATTTGTTATGTGTTAATTGGTTGTTCATTGATAATGCGAAACCGCATCAGTAACTTGATGTTATAAAACGCATTGTTGTGTATAGTTGATTAATGAATAAGTAAATGCATATAAGTCGAAGTTTATCTGTTACTTTTATCCTAAGAGGGTAAAAGCGATATCTCGGCTTCTCGATGATTTGATTTGACTTATGTACCGAGCCCGGTCAGAACTGAATTAATGTGTTCGATTAAGTTCTATGTCAAATAAATCTGAGATCGAGAAACCAAATGCTAGACAATTGGTTCCATGTAAATGTCTGCATGATATCTAAATAGAGGACTATACGATCCCTTTTCTGAAGGACAAGATTGATAAGATCAGAGTTTGGCAGCGTCTTTGAGAGCTACGATTGCTAATCGGATTATACTTGAATATATAGTTACTAGACTTATCCAAGTGGGAGACTGTTGGAATAGTGTCTAAGGCTGCAACTATATTAGGCAAGTATTTGACCCAGTTGTGCATGGTCCTTTTGGGTTGCCTTCACCATAACAACTTGACAGGATGATTTATAATGAGAGAGGAAATATTATTAATATATTATGAGAATAATATAAGGAATAATAATATTATTATTTGATTAATATAAGTCATAAATTAATTAGGAATTAATTTGGTGACTTAAGGAGATTAATTAAATAGAAGGGCATAAACTGTCAATTGTATGATAGTTGTACTTTGGGCTATAATCCCTTATGGACATTGGGGGACGGTTTTGGGGCTTTGGATAGACCTTGAAATCGTCCAAGGCTTATCATTAGGGTATTGGATTGCTTAGGGCCTAAGTTATCCAATTAGGGTTTTAAGGGTGAAACCCTAGGAGCCTTACAAGTATAAATAGACCCAAGGGGTCAAGGAAATCGGCACTCTTGCCTTTGGAAGAACCCTGGCCGATTTCTAGCTCTCTCCCCTCTCTCTCTAATCATCCTCTTGCTAGTTGGTGTTTGTAAGCCATTAGAGGAGTGACAATTGTGACTCTAAAGCTCCAAGGACAAGAAGATTCAAGCAAGTGATTCAAGGTAATCTTCCAAATCTGATTTCTTATGTTATTATACTAGAATTGTCATTAGAAGTCTTGGATTCAATGCATGTTCAATTAGAGAAACCTAGATCCAAGCATTAGGGTTTGTATGTACACATAGGAATGTTCATATGGCTAAAACCCATCAGATCTCGGCTAGCTTCTCAGCTGATTTACTCTCCTGGATTGGTATAAAATGAGCACTCTTGGTCAACCGATCCACAATGATCCATATCGAATCTACTGCACGTGCGGTCCTAGGAAGTTTGGTGATGAAATCCATGGTGATATCCTCCCATTTCCACACAGGAATATCTAATGGATGCATCTTGCCGTTAGGACGCTGGTTCTATGCCTTGACCTTCCTGTAGGTCAAGCACCTCTCCTAATACCATGCTATGTCCCACTTCATGCAAGGCCACCAGTAATCAGGGAAAAGATGCCGATACATCTTCATCACCCTGGGATGGATAGAGAACCTCGACTTATAGGCCTCATCCATCATAACCTACTATAGTAAGCCCCAATACGAAACCCAGACCCTCCCATGTAGGGTCAACGACCCATGGCTATCATGATCAAATGAGGCCACTTGGCCTATGATCCGCTTGCACTTTCAGCGCTCCTTCTTCAATCCGTCGACTTGTGCCTCTCGGATCTTCTCTAGCAATGGGGTAATCACTGTCATCCTCAGACATATGTATCGAATCGGGGCCGATACTGCCTTAAGGCTTTGGGCATTGGCCACCACATTGGCCTTTCCCAGGTAGTAAAGGATCTCACAATCGTAATTCTTACCACATCTAACCACCGACGTTGCGTCATGCTCAAATTCGGCTGATCCATGAGGTACCTCAAGCTCTTGTGGTCCATGTAAATGGTACAATGGACTCATAAAGGTAATGCAGCCAAATATTAAGGGCAAAAATCCCAGCCCCTAACTCCAAATCATGCGTTGGATAGTTCGCCTCGTGAGGCTTCAATTTCCTCAATATGTAAGCTATCACATGACCTCGTTGCATCAATACCTCACCCATGCCCGGGATTGAAGCGTCATAGTAAACTACAAAGTCGTCAACTCCCTCTGGCAAAGTTAGAATCGGTGCCTCGCATAACCACTGTCTGAGAGTCTTGAAGGCTACCTGCTACTCAGGCCCCCAGCGGAATGTCACCGACTTCTTGGTCAGTCGAGTCAAGGGAAAAACGATGTTAGAGAAATCCTAGATGAATCTCAGGTAGTAACCCGCTAGACCAAGAAAACTCTGAATCTCAGTTGGAGACCTCGAAACCTCTGTTGGTGTCAAATTTGTTGTAATGTATCGAAGTATGTCTTAGCAGTTTCGTATAGTATTTTATCTATTTACTAAGGCATTTTATGTTTCGAAGTCTAGATGCTTAGTCCTTAGTATTTTTTGTATGCTTTACGTTTCTCCTATAAATAGGAGTTGTTACTTAGAGATAGATAAGAACTTGGAGTCTATTTTGTCTATTTTTCTCTGTAACTATGAAGCATAATATGAGCTAAAACAAGATCTTATTTACTTCTTGTGTTCTTAATTCTCGTTACTCTGATTTTGTTTTCATTTCTAGATTCAACACTTCATAAATTGGTATCAGAGCAAGAATCATATCTCTGCAATATGATTTTCATTCTAAATCAAAAGGTTTTTGAATCAATTTTGGATTCAAAAGTTTACGCGCCTTTTGTTTTGAAAAATGTTCTTGATCTACAGTTGTGATTCGATTATGCAACTGAATTGTTGAGTAGAGTGTTCTGCTTGAAATCTCTGATCGTTTCAGCTATTTGTTTCCAAAATCTTTGAAGTTTTTCTGAAAAATTTATTCGTACATTCATGGCTAATTTTAACATGAATTCAATGACATCCTATTCTCATTTTCTAGGATCTTCAACGAAGATTCCTATGCTCATCCCCGAATATTATGATCAGTGGGCTTATTGCATGGAAGAATACTTGAACGGGCTTGATGTGGAGCTTTGGTCATGTATTAATGGAAATGGTACTCCTCCACCAAATGTTCAAGCAATTGGATCTTCATCTGGTACTCTAAGTGTTGTTGATCAAACTGATAGACTGAAGAAGCATGAGAAAAGATGTATGAGGGAATTGCATGGTGCATTGCCTCATGTTGTTTACAACTATGTCAGAAGCTGTAAAACTACAAAAGACATCTAGAACACTCTCAAAGAAAAGTTTCAAGGGAGTGAGAAGACTTTGATCAATTCCGTGAAAGACTGTTTGATTCAACTGAAAGAATTCAAATAGAGGGATGGTGAATCGATTGAAGGTTACTGTGATCGATTGAATGAATTAATCTACAAGTGCAATCGCCATGGAATTACTCGAACAACCATGGAATTCAATCTGACCTTCATTATGGGTTTGCGTAAATAATGGAGGAATGTGACACTAATGGTGAAAACTCAGCAAAGCTTCGACAGATCAACGCTAAATGACTTGTCTAATCTGCTAAAAACTCATGAAGGAAAAGTAAATGAAATTGTAGAGGAAGCGAAAATGAGCCTTGGAGGATCATTAGCTTTGATGTCGAAAGTTAATGAGAAGGAATCTGTTGAAAAGGAAGATTCTGATAATGAAGGATTGTTGATAAACTCTGACGATGAAGCTATTGCATTTTACTCGAATAATAGGGTAAATAAGTTTTTCAAGAAACTGTTTAGTTCAAATTCGAAAATTGGTGATGGAAAAGGAAAATTCGTTACAAAGGCTGGAGGAGAAGAGAAAAAGAAGAGTGAGAAGAGTGATGTGAAAGAAGAAGATGTGAAAGTTGAGAAGAAGCTTAAAGGAGACTCCAGAATCGACTGTCACTATTGTCATGGTGCAAACCACATGGCAAGTAACTGTATGCTTCGAAAGAAGGAAGAAAAGAAAAACAAGGTGAAAGACGAATTTTGAGTCTAAATGATTGCGCCATTGGGCTTTGGTAGTTCGGTCCATATGTACTCAGGGTCTGGGCCTGTCCAACCATGTTCAATAATAGGGTTTGTATATATAGTGCATGCACGCATTATATTAATTACGCTTTTGAATATTATTTTGGAGATCAAGTATTGTAACCCTAGCACACCTCTACAATAGCAATTATTATTGAATTCTTTTGAGGTGGATCATATTAATCATTTGACATTCATTTGATTCATTGTAGTGTTCATTGTCTTCTGTTAATTATTATTCATATCTGTTTGAATCTATTGATCTTATAGAATTTAATTCTCATCAACGAAGCATACTATGTTGAATGTTTGGAGGAAGTTCGGGAAAAAGCAAAAGGAATTTCTCTTGTGGTGAAAGGTGAGGATGATGATGAAGGGACTTACCAAATTTGGACTTCGGGTTCAGATGATGAGGAAATGCATAATCCTACGCATGAAGCGATGTATGCGAATTTTGAGAAGGAAGATGACGAAGTGGTGACTGGTCGTTGTTTTATGACCAAAGGAGGAGACAAATCACCAATGAAGACAAAGGTACATTCTATTCTTCAATCTTTCAATATTCCTTTAAATGTTTATGATTTTGAATTAATTGCTTTTGATGATACTGTTGCTTATTTCGATACCTTGGTTATCTCTGCTAGTAATGAGGCTAAAAAATCAACCACTCAGTTACTAGAGGTTCAAAAGCAGTTAGACTCCAAGAAATTAAGAGCTGAATATCTAGAGTTACAAATTACGAATATGATGTGTGATAGAGATTCGTTAAGTGGTGAAGTAAAATTTTTGTTAGCATAATGAAACATCTATTGTAATTATGCTAAACGACTTTATGCAAAATTGACTGCTTTGCATCATTCATCTGATATAAGCAAGGACAAACATAGGAAGTTATTACCTTTTTATCCTACGAAAGAGAGAAGGTAGATAATATTTCTTATGATTTTGAAAAACCATCGCAGAATTAGATAGAATTCCTGATGATAGGTATGCCTATGGAATTGTCAAAATAGACGAATATCTTGATGCAGATGAATTAGTTGATATTGTAAATGATACCTTGACCAAAACTGAACAAATTAAAATTTTGAAAAGGACTGAGAATTTGACATTTGATTCTCAATCTAATTTTGCTGATATCGAATATAATTCTGATAATATTAGCGAAATTAGTGATATTGAGGATGTTGATTGTTCTCAATTGTCTATCATTAAAGTTACATCTAAGTCTAAAGGAAAAGAAAAGTGTAATGATTCGTTGGTTAAGATTCACACTGACAAACCATCAACTTCAAAAGTTTGTGATTTCGATCATGTGAATGTCAAAGATAGTCAAACTGATAGCAGTGATGACGAAAATGATGATGACGTTTTGCACAAACCAAAATCAACAAACAACGATTCGAAAGAAATAGAAATTCCACGAATTGTTATTGATCAGGTGTATGGAGAGACGGAAAAAGTTGACAAAGTAATGACTGAAACGGGTGCTCATGAACTCGAAACTAATTTAGTGGTGTATCCTAAGTTCAAATGTACAGATGATGTCGTATTTCTAAATCAAGTATTTGTGACAATAGGAAATGTTAATAACAACAAACCTGAATTTAACAAGTTTGTTGAAGAAGATAATAAGCATACATCTGATGAAGGATTCTTTGCAAATCAAAGTATTATCGAATATAATCTCACAAAGAAAACTTACACTTTTCAAAGACAAAAACCTCAAAGAAAATGGATTGAAAAACAAAAAGTTTCAAAAGAAATCCAAAATCAAGTTGTTAAGGATGTTGAAAAAGTTGTTAAAATCAATTCTCAGAAATTTAAAGACCAAATTGAAAAGTTTTGGAAAGATAATGACATTTCAAAGAGACAAGCACAAAAGAAAATTTTCTGGCAAACTGTTGAGTCTCGAATGCAACAAAAAGGTTTGAAAAATATATTGTCTGAAAAGACAAAGTCTAAATCTGTTAAGACAACATCATCAACAAATTCAGGCAATTAGAAAAATCATGCTCAATTTTGAAAAACCATTGTCTGAATCCATTCCACAAACTACATTTTTGAAATCTAAACTACAACTTTTTCGAAAAATTTCAATCATTCCTTCAAGAAATTTCAAAATCAACATTCGACGAATCATTTTCCTCATTATCCACAACAAAGATTTCCTCAAAATCATTACTTCCAACACACACGTCTCCTAAATCACTCAAAGAATTTTCAAAATCGATTTTCTAAAAAAATAGATGTTGAAACCAATGTTAAAAATCGAAAAACTGAAAACTTTTGTCCCAAATCAAATGTTGATTTTACTTCATAACGTCCAAATTTTCCAAATCCTTCTGGGAAACAAAATTCCAAAGTTTCATACACTAAGGGTTTATCTAATATGAAGAACATAGACCATTGGCTTGAAGGAAAGGAAAGATGTTTCAATCACGAAAATTTTCGCAACAACAAATTGAAGAAGCTTATGAGAAATATCTAAATGATTCTCTAAATGGAAGTTCGCCCGAAAATAATCGAGGTCGACTCAAGGATAGCACTCGTGATCTCAGACACGATGAAATCACGTATCCCATCATCAACCTGCTCGGATCCTGCACCTGAGCCTAATCCTTATCCTGATCCTGAACCTCTCGCTCCGTGTCGTGTGGTCACCATACTGAAAATAAACATATAAACGTTAGGATCATACATGCTCTCGAGAGGTCTCACACACTCTCCAAGTTCCCTGGTTCCATATCGTCCCTCCTTGACTCGAGTATGGATCCTCTGCTTCCAGTAGTACGGGCCCATACTACATTCCACATCTATCCATACTTTCCTCAAGGATTGCTTCAACTTCACCAAGTCCTTTTACCGATACCCTTTTCTACTAATCTCGTCCTAGGCTTTCCTAGGGCACCCTCCGACCTACTCTCCGCCATCAGTTGCACTAGGAGTCCCTACTTCCCTTCCCTAACTAGCTTTCGAATACTGTTACATATCCGCTCAATAGTTAGTTAAAGTTATCCAGGACCCCTTAACAAAAAGTAATCAACATTCGTGCATTGAGTAACCACATCAGGCATAACCTAATCAGGCTATCCTACCGTTGGCTAAACAGTCCTAACATACAGCTCATACAACAGGCATTCAAGGAATCCTCCTAGATCCTTAGCCCTAATCTAGCATGCAGTTCTCAAAATCATAAATCATACACATAACATAACAAGTATGGGTATCTTGGGGAAAACTTACTTGAGTTCGGCCAGTCGCACGCATCACACACATTGTCCTTTCTCAAAATTCTTTAACTTAAAATTTAGAAACTGTTTTCTTTGAGAATAATCTTTTAGTCCCTCGGTTTGAGTCGAGACACCCCCGAGGGTGTGCCCGAATCCCTCAAACTAGGGCTCTGATACCAACTTGTAACATCCCAAAATTTGAGGCCAAAAAATTTTGTTTTTTTAGTTAAGCGATTCATAAATTAGTTTATCAAAACATTGCCAAGATCATGTCAATACATAAAACCATAATATCATGTCTCAAAATCAAATCATATGAAGTAACGAAATATCAGAGTACAGTCCCAGAAAACTCTAAGAGGAAATCATGTGTGTATGTGTGATGTGCTGCTACACCGCCAGCTCCTTCCCCTTGAACGAAGAGGAACCTGAAACCAAAACTGAAAGTGTAAGCACAACGCTTAGTGAGTTACCGCATAATACCGCATACCATACAATCACATAGCATACATACTACCGATAAATTCTATGGCGCCCGTCCTACCCATGTCAAGCCATTCTGGGGTGCTGACTTACCCATGTCAAGCCATTATGGGGTGCTGACCTACCTTTTTCAAGCCATTCTAGGGTGATGACCTACCCATGTCAAGTTATTCTTGGGTACTGACCTACCCATGTCAAGCTATTCTAGGGTGCTGACCTACCCTTCGGTCTATCTCAACCAAACACGGGGACTATTACACCTCCTATTACTAACATATAATATCATATCATAATCATGCTGTCAGACATATCTGGGGTGTCCGACCTACCCATTGGTCCTGACGACCGAATTGGGGACTAGTCCCCTCCTACTGATACTATCTCATATAACATGGCAACTAGCAAACTAGCATACTCACATATTTAGTAATATAGCATACTCACATATCCAACAATAACAGACCGACCAATTATCACAAAGATAAGCATCCTAACTAACAATTACTAGTGGGCCGAATTTGGTGCCTTAGACCCACTTCTACTGGAAGGTAACTTACGTCGATGTCGTGTAGTGTCTAAACTGTCCTCGGCATGAAGGTCGGCTCTCCTCGACTCCTCAATCCCTACAGGACAACCCTAAGGTCATCAAACAATACATACAACCCTAACCAGGGTCAATACCAAAACCAGGCAAAATCAACATTGGTCAAAATCAACACCTCGTTGACCTGACTCGCCGAGTTGGTCTACCAACTCGTCGAGTCCATACTCCACTAACCCGATCCAACCCCGAATCCACTCGTCGAGTCTAGCAAGAACTCGACGAGTTCTCCTTCATTCAAACCATTGGGACCATCTTCATCCGAATCGACGAGTTCTTCCTTGAACTCAGCGAGTTCATCTCCCTCATAAGAATGTGTCCGGTCTAAGACTCACCGAGTTGTATGAGCAAGTCGACGAGTCCATCTTCAAAGATTGGGAGATTGCCTTTGGACTCGCCAAGCCTTTTCTAAGCACTCGTCGAGTCCCATGATTCCCAGGTACCTTTATGTCTAAACATCTAAGGGACTTTCATCCATAACAATTGGTCCATCCATAGAAAGAATTTGGTGGTCATTACACCGCGACTCACCGAGTCCCAAGAACAACTCATCGAGTCCATCCTTGACCAACACTATACAGTCGATTTAGATGGGCTTTAACACCTCAAAACCATATACATGTCCCCATAATGTCCATTTCATACTTAAATCTCCAAACTTGGTGCACATGCATGGGGGCTTTGGCTCAAAAAGCCATAAAAGGTGCTCTACAATATGCATGGGGCTCTCATGGCCATAAAGTTGGCACCTTTATGCCATGAGACCCTTCCAATGACTCAGATCTGAAGTGAAGACTCCATATAACACTCCACAAATCTGAAAATAGCTTGGAAAGCCATAAATGTGCCCAAAATCCAAGTCTAAAGATGAATAAACACATAAAAGACCAAGACAAGGGCATTTTACCTTGATTGTGCTGAAAATGGAACTAGATCTCTGAATCTCTAAGCCCCCAACTCGAACTCTCAAGCTTCTTTCTTCTTCTCAAGCTTCACAAACCACCAAATGTACCAAAATGGCCTTAGAACACACAAAAATGGATAAGGTTTCAATACACAACGTTTTGGGAGTGATAAGGGCGATGGAGGCTAAGATAAGGTGTTTAAATAGGGTGAAAACCCTCAAATTTAGGGTTTCACTCAACCAAAACCTTCTCTCGAATGTCTAGCTATCACTGCAATATCACAAAGAACAGAGGTTGTCAGCCGCTTTCCGGGAGGAGCTCCCGGAAGAACGATCCGACGGTCAAGTTAGAGGGTGTTTTAGGGTTTGTGTGTATTCTCTCTAGAAAGCCCCCGAGAACTTACCTCGCAGGTCTGAGAGCATATCCTTTTATACCTAGCGCTCCTGCCTGAGCCGTACCAGACATGATCGCTTTTCGGGAGACAGGATTAGAGGCGCTGATTGGAGGGTCGTGCGCCTTCAACCGCTAGAGCGCTCTCATTGGCTCCGACGGTAATGCTCTGATCCTTCTGTTTGTCTCCTGACCGTATCTTTTGTCTTGGAGCAAGGAGCGCCTTTTGGCGGGCGCGAGCCTTACGCCTACGCGCTTCGCTCCCGGGGATGCCAGCGGGCGCTGAGCCTGCTGGGCTGAGCCTAGTTGGTGTGCCCGGCTCTAGGGCTAGACGCGGTTCTGCTATGCTTCCCTAGGCACGCCATCAAGTCCCCTAGTACAGTAGCTGTAGCGTTGTAGCACTAGTTATGTCATTCTGGGCTTAATTAACTGACGCGTGTCAGTTTTTCTTTATCCGCTGCTCCATCCTTAATGGCGACGTGACTGCGCATGATGACTGGCATTTACGTCATTGTGTCAGACATTTAAATGTCCCACCTCCTCCACTTCTTTATAAGGGTATTTTCACGTTTTCTCTTGCCTCATCTGTTCCTCCTTCTCCTCTTTGTGTTTATCTTCCATTTTTCTTTTCATGGCAAACCTTCCCGGAGTCATTCCATCCGCCGTCGAGTATCGTCAGTTGGAAATCACTTATGGCTTGTCTTCCATAGAGGGTGTGGAGTTTCCCTCTCCTGTCTCTAGCGTCTCATCCCCTCCCCCTGGTAAGATTGGGGTTTACTTGAAAACCCTAGACGCTGGTATACGCTTTCCTCTAACGGATTTTCCGGAGGAGGTCCTCCAGAAAGATGCTTGCAGTCTTCAGATGTTGACTCCCAATGCAGTTAACAAAGTGGTTGCGTTTGAAATGATCTGCAAGGCCAACGGGTATCTTCCGGATTACTTCGTCTTCAAGTTTTTCTTCCAATTCTGTGTTAACCGAGATGAATGCACCATGTAGGTCCAGCGAGGGGGATACGCCTTAGTTCCCAGCGGGCGTACCCCCAAAAACTGGCAGGATAAATGGTTGTGGGTGAATCAGGAGCTGGTTGGGAGTGGTTGCTATCATGCCAATGCTTTCGCCGATACCATCCCTAAGCTCTTCCCCCATAACTAGGGTGTCGCCGACTACTTGAAGAGTGTGTAGGTATCCGCTGAAGATTACTCTGAGGCGCTTCTTTCTGGGGTAAGGATGAGCCCCTCTTGGAGGCGGCGTGGCGAAATAGCGGTGGTCTTCTCCGTCGTTGATGGTGAGTTTTGTATCCCTATTTTCCTTTTCGTCCCCTTATTACTGCTGTGTTATTTATATTTCCATTCTGATTTCCCTAGGTGCTGAGTGTTCTCTGTCCATGGATGAGGTGCCGCGAAAACGTTATCGGGGCAAGTTGGAGTTTCGCGAGGTGGATCTGGTTGATCGACTTCCTCCACCTCGCCGGATGGATCAGCTTGCTCTAACCGCTGCCCCTCCCGTTCCTCCAACAAGTTCATCGGCGTCCGAGGAGAATCCGCTGCATGCTCGCCCCATTTCTGCTGTCATGCCCCTGGGTGGCGTTCCTTCTTCCTCCATGGAGGATAATGAGGACAGCAACGAGGGAATCATCGCTGATGTCGGGCGGATGTAGGCGAAACAAAAAGCTGTACAAGCCATGGGTGAGCCAGTTACTGGCGCGCCCATTGCTACCAAGAGGGTACATACTAGGTGCAATTTTTCTCGCTTGCTGAGTTCTATGAGTTCCACACCAACTGGTGTGGTAGTGATCCCTGATGACGACGCGCAACAATCCGAAGGGATCAACAGGGCGACTGAATAGCCCGCTATTTCAGACTTCTCTTCTATTCCTTGTCCAAGTGTTCCGTTTGTTCCTTCAAAGCTTTCCCCAGCAAAAGGTTTTGGTGTCCCTGGACAAGCTATAGTCTCCAAGGATGGTGGTTCTGGAGATGGTGCTTCTGAGTCTACTGTTTTTGTTCCATCCTGGGATCTTCGCAATGACTCTCGACTCTCTGCGCGTGCCAATGCTTTGGAATTTTTGCGCCACGCCTTTCCTCCGGCTGCAGTTGGAGATATGGAGGCGATGGGTAACCCTGCCCTTGCTCACAATATGGCCTACGTTGCCGCGCAGGCCATGTTTTATCTTGTTGCAGGTTCCCGGCGCATCCATACCCTTGGCGAGATGGAGACCACGAATGCCGCTTGTGGATCACGTGTGACAAGTCTGGAGCGCCGTCTTAGCGAGCATGGTGATGATCTTCGTTTATCTGAGAATAAGTGCGAGTTGCTAGCGTCTGAGAAAAACGTCGTTGATGAAGCCAGAGCCGTGTTGGAGGCAAAGGTTGACTCCCTCACACCGATGAATGAGGGTTTGATGATTCAGGTGGAGAGTCTTGAGCGTGATGTCGCTGATCGTGACAAGCTTATGTCGTCGCTACAATCGGATATGGACGCTTCTCGTCGAGACCTGGATTGGTTGGTACGTGTTGGTGTTGTTCGTATTGTTGATAAGTTGATTGAGCATCCCGATTTTACAAATGCCATAAGCCTCATCCGCCATGCTGCATTTGTGGCTTGGGTTGAGTCCCTTCAGAAGACTTCTGCTGGTGTTGGTGGTGGGGAGATAGTTGATGGTGCTTCTTTGGTTGGTCTTGCGGTTAGTATAAACGATGCTCTTTTGTCTTTTTCCAGTATGGATCATGCATCTCTGTTGGGTTTGGGGGAGTTAGGTATTGAAGGTCTTCAGGAGTTATGTTCTTTTGGTGGTTCGGAGGGTACTCCAGAAAGTGTGATGGGTCAGGAAATTGTGCCGGTAGTTGAGGTTGATGCGGGGGGGGGGGGGGGGGGGAATGGTAAGGATGGTGAGGCTGGTGGTGAAGGTGATCGCGGTGTTGGAGCAGGTATTGGTGATGGTAATGTTGCTGAGGTGGCTGTGGGTGATGGAGAGAATGTTGGGGAGGGTGCCTCGGCATTGTGTGCTACCCCTCCTGGGGTGTAAAAATTTCTCTGCTTAGTTGGTTTAGGTTTTGATGCTTTGCACTTGTGTAATGTTTGGACTTTTAAAGACAATGTTTTATTTTCCTGGATGTGTATTTTGTATGCTCTAAGCATTGTCTGTTTTTTGCTCGCTTTGCTTATCCTTTTGCTTGCTTGTTTATTATACATTATTTAGGAGATACATCGCCCTGATGCGCTAGGCATTTCGTTTTGCCCATGCTATCGTTGACACACTAAGTGTCGGTATTGGGCGCTCTTAGCACCCAACGATCAAGTTTTGCATGTGAACATTCAATCGTTATAAATTAATACACTAAGTATCAAACATCAGCAATTGCATTATCATTCTACATTGTCCGCGAACTTTTAAATACACTAAGTATTAAACTCATGTCACTAAGCATGGACATATGTACTTTAAGTACTTGGGATGTGCTACACTAAGCAGCACATCGATCAGCAGGGATTGCGTCTCTTTCCCTCTTTCTTGTTTAAAAGAAATACTTCTTCAAGTTCCTAGCGTTCCACGTTCTTGGAATCTCCCTTCCTTCCATTGTTTCTAACATATATGCGCCATTTCTGTTTGCTTCTGTGACTCTATAAGGGCCTTCCCATGTTGGGACCAACTTGCCTTGGGGCTGGGCTCAGCTTGCTTCATTTTTCCTCAAAACATATTCCCCAACTCTGAACACTTTTTCCTTTACTCTTTGATTGTAGTACCTTTCTGTTGCATGCTTATATGCAGCTTGGCGCATTCCAGATTTTTCACTCTTTTCCTCTAGGATATTCAGGTTTATCCTTAGGTCTTGTGCTTTGCTTTCCTCATCCTTGTTGGCCACCCTCAGTGTGTTCACTTCCACCTCCATGGGAAGCATGGCCTCTGTCCCATACGTCAGGCTGAAAGGGATTTGCTTTGTGCTTGTTTGTGGTGTAGTTTTGTACGACCACAGCACCATTGGTATCTCCTCCGCCCAATTCCCTTTTTCTTTACCCAGCCTATTCTTGATTCCATTCATAATGGTTCGATTGGATACCTCCGTCAGTCCGTTCGCTTGTGGGTGTGCTACTGATGTGAAATGTTGGCTTATCCCTTTGGTGGTGCACCATTCTATGAACGGGTTCTCAGCAAACTATAGGCTGTTATCGCTGACAAGAACTTTAGGTGTCCCAAATCTTGTCATGATGTTCTTCCATTCGAATTTTATCAAGTGTCTCCCAGATATGCACGCCAATGGCTCCGCTTCGATCCATTTTGTGAAGTAGTCCACGGCACCACCATATACTTTAGCTTTCCTGGCGCTTCTGGGAATGGACTTACTATATCTATGCCCTATTGGTAGAATGGCCACGGGCTGGATATGTTATGCAGTGGCACCAGGGGTTTCGCTTGGACTGGGGCGTAAGACTGACACTCCCCACATTTCCTGGTAATTTCTATCGCATCTTGCTGTATCGTTGGTCAATATACCCCCATTTGCAACACCTTGCCCGTTAAAGCCCGTGCCCTTTCGTGTGCACCTACATGGCCTGAGTGTACTTCTTGTAACATCTATCTCCCTTTGGCTTGGTCCACACACTTTAGCCATGGGGTCGTGAACCCTTTCTTGTATAATTCTCCGTTAACCATTGTGTACGAAGGCGCTTTTATACGTATCTTCATAGCCTCGCCATGATCGTCTGGAAACACCCCCCTCTATAGGTATTCCCGGAACGGTGTCATCCACGTGGGCCCGACTGGGGCTAGGGTGTTCACCTGCTGCTCGTCTATACTTCTTTCATGGAGTACCTCTACTAGGACCTTCTTTGACAGGTGGTTGAAGCACGTGGATGCCACCTTACTTAAAGCATCTGCCCTCTTGTTTTCACTCCTAGGTATCTTCTTGATTGTAAACTGCCCGAATGATCCTACCAATTGTTTCACCATCTTTACATACTTTCCCATCCTCTGATCTCTTACTTTGAAACTCCCATTAACCTGGTTTGCTGCTAGCCTCAAGTCAGTTAGGGTCGTTACAACTTTCGCACCCATCTGCTTGGCTAGACGCAATCCTGCGAGCAGCGCTTCGTACTCCGCTTCATTGTTTGACATGTGGAAATCGAAACGGAGGACGTAGGTTACCTCTTCTCCTTCCGTGCTGGTCAGGATCAGCCCCGCCCCTGAGCCTTCCCTGCTGGATGCCCCATCTGTATACAAAGTCCATGAACTATTATCAGCTGAGGCCCCTTCAACTGCCCACACTTTCTCTTTGGTCGGGTCCCCATCCGTCTGGAATTTCTAGTAAGAAATCGGCTAGCGCTTGTCCCTTGATACTTGTCCTTGGGCGGTAATTTATGTCGTGCTCTCCCAGTTCGATTTCCCACTTTGCCAGCCGGCCCGGCGTCTCCGGCTTGAGCAGTATCTGTTTGATGGGGAAACTCGTGAGCACCTCGATCTAATGTGCTTCAAAGTATCGCCTTAGTCGTCGTGCCATATAGATGAGCACCAGGACCAGCCTCTGTAGTGCGGGATAGTTGAGTTCCAGTCCTTGCAGCGCTCTACTAACAAAGTATACTGGTCTTTGTTCCTCTTCCCTTTCTACATTCAATACTGAAGATATCGCTTCGCCTGATGTCGAGAGGTACACTTGTAACGTCTCTCCAGGGACAGGGCTGGCCAGCATGGGAAATTCATGTAGCGCTTCCTTGATTCTTTGGAGCGCTTTTTCTGCTTCATTCGTCCATCAAAACTTGCTCTTCTCAATGCATCCCTTCAATGTATGGAATAACGGCATGGCCTTGTTAGCATATTTCGAAATGAACCTGCTTAGAGCTATAAGTTTCCCATTCAGACCCTGTGCATCCCTGAGGGATTTCGAAATGAACCTGCTTAGAGCTGTAACTTTGGTCGGGCTGGGCTGGATACCTTGCCTGGTGATGTAGTATCCCAAGAACTGTCCCTCTTCCACCCCAAATGTAAATTTGGCTGGGTTCAGTTTCATCTTTACCGCCTCTAGGGTTCGGAAAGTCTCCTCAATATCTTGCAACATCTTGTCTTCATGCGGGCTCTTAATCACCATGTCGTCCACATATACCTCGATGTTTCTCCCGATTTGTTTAGCAAATATCGAGTCGACCAGGCGCTGATATGTGGCCCCTACATTCTTTAAGCCGAAAGGCATCTTGGTGTAGCAGAAAGTGCCATGATCCGTGTAGAAGGCTGTTTTCTCCTCATCTTCTTTGCTCATCAAAATCTGATGATACCCTTTGTATGCATCCAAAAAACACTTTAGCTTAAACCCTTGTAACGATTCCACTTTCTGATCAATCTTCGGGAGGGGGTAACAATCTTTAGGGCATGCCTTATTTAAGTTGGAAAAGTCTATGCACATACGCCACGACCCGTCTTGCTTGCGGACCATAACTGGGTTCGCGATCCATGTCGGGAATATTGCCTCCTGCACTATCCCGGCTTCTTCCAGCTTGGCCACTTCTGCATTAATTTCCCTATTACGGTGTCCTCCCTGGACTCTCTTTTTCTACTTAACCACTTTTGTGTCTGGTTTAATTACAAGTTTATGCTCGATGACCTTCCTTTCTACCCCTACCATGTCTGTAGGAGTCCATGCGAACACATGTTTGTATTGTTTGAGCAAGTCAACCAACTCTCTTCTTGTGTGACTTGGGAGATCGCATCTAATGCTGACTGGCTGGTCGGGGTATCTTTCATTGATTACTTCCTTCCCTTTCACGGGGTTGTATTTGGGCCTCTTGGTCTCTTTGGTTATCTCTACCGGCTTCATGACTGTATAGCATTGCAATTCTTTAGGTGGGGTGGCCAGCACCGTAGCCGCGCCCATTGGGGTGTCGAACTTCATGATCCAATGCATAGTTGACGGTACTTCCCCCAGCTTCAAGAGGGCTGTTCGTCCCAGAATGATATTATGTTCCGCCGAATGTCGAATGACCACGAAGTCTATCAAGGCGGTTTTCTTTCGCTGTTTGTCGTGGCTAGTAATGGTCAGGGGGCGTGGATTGTGCCCAGCGGCGATAGGCTATGACTGGTGAATCCTACAAGCCTCCCGGTCGTGGGCCATAAGTTATCCTTCCATCGGTCTGGGAGGAGCCGGAAGCAATGCTCATAGATGATTTCCTCCGAACTCCCGGTGTCAACATAGACCCTATGTATAGTTACATCCATGATGGAGGCTTGTATCACCAGTGGGTTGTCGCCCCTCCATCCTTCCGGTCGGGGTCTTTTACGGAGAACGTGAGTGTGTGTGCTGAAAGTTTGGTGGTCTCCTACTCCCCCCGTTGTTCTTCCTTGCTTCTCTTACTTCATATCATGAATATCTCCTTGGGCTGGATCCCCTCACGAGGTGTGCCCTTGGCGTTTTCAACATCAAACTTGGCGCGCAGGCTTCGCGCTACTTCCACCAGATCTCCTTTGAGTTGCTTCTCTTCCATCTCTTTCATTAATAACGAACAGTTGGCGGTATCGTGGGTCTTACTCTAGTGATATTCACAGTATCGGTTCTTGGGCGACTTGTCTGGCTGCTGTTTCTCGGACACCATGTACACTTCTGGGTGGCGACCGCGTCTGTCGTCCTTGACAAACGGTCGAAAACGCGTCGGTGGTCTTCTTGCCTGGCCATAGTGCCTATTTCCCCCCGAAAATCCATGTGACTCGGGTTGTGATGTCTGGTCGCCATGGCATTCAAGTAGGCCTGCTTGGCTGCCTCGCCGTCTTCCTGCGGCAGATACCGCTCTACCATTTCCTTCAATTCGGCCCGTGTTAAGGGCTTCTTTCCCATGAGTTTTTGCGACAAAGGGCCTGACAAGAGCCCCCATGTAAAGGCGCCAGCTATGAGCCCTTCATCGTGTCCCAGTACATCCAACGTAGCATTTATGAACCTTGTGAAATATTCTCGTACAGTTTCCCCCTCTTTCTGTTTACAGCCTATGATTAAATGAGAATCTCCCTTGTACTTACAGCCTATGCATGAAGTATGAAGCTTATAAGGAAGAGGTACTTAAGCTGAGCAAAGTTTGAAATGCTGCCTGGTTGCAACGTCTTGAACCACATGTCGGCGTTGCCATCAAGGGTCGTCGGGAAGTACGTGCACCAGAACTTCTTGTTAAGTTTCAACGACGTCATCGTCCATTCATACGTGTCGATGTGGCTATCCGGGTCGGTGGTTCCATTGTACGTTTTGAGCGTCGGGAGCTTTTCTATGTTCAATATTTCATAATCCAACAGCTCTTTAACAAACGGAGACGTCACACTACGAGAAAAACCATCTTGGCCTGGGATAGTCGACGCTCCCTGTTGATACTGAGGGTTCATGCCCTGCGATGGCGGTGTGAGGTAGCCAAGACTTGGTCCATAAAAGGGGTATGGCTGGAATGGCAGCTGGAGGGGATAACTGGCGGAGAAAGGGTACACGGGGGCTACAGGGTTGATCATCAGCGACTGTTGCAGGCTGCCGTTGGCGGGGATAGTCGGTCCAGTCCATGCGCCGGCCATCGGGTAGATGGGTGGTGAGTGGTTTATCATGGTTTGCGACAGCGGTGGTAATGAGGTCGTTGAACTCTATCCACCCGTCATCTGGAATGACGATGGCATTGCAAACAACGGTGAGATGTTGAAAACGTGACTCGATGGAAGTGTTGTTGAGTGGACCGGTTGTGGCTACTGTAGCGGCGGTGCAAAGAATGGTGGCATCTGAAGGTGTGCAGACGGAAGTGGCCCCACCGGAGTCGTTCCTTGCTGAGAAAGCAGTGGTTATGGAACGTTTCCGACAATTGCTGTAGAACTTCCTTCACCTAAAATGGCCCTGTTGACCATTGTAGACGGTGGTGTTTCGTCCAACGCCGTCATGGGACGTATGGGACTGGTCGGTCGTCCCTCACTGCCGTTCGATGCCATTGACGTTTGCTTTTGTGCTTTTTGCTTTTGTTCTTCGTCTCACAAATGGATGGCGCCAAATGATGCGACCTTGCTCTTTCTCTATCTACAAACGTCTCTCGAACGTCTAGCTATCACTGCAAGATCACAAAGAACAGAGGCTGTCAGCCGCTTTTAGGGAGGAGCTCCCGGAAGAACGCTCCGACGGTCAAGTTAGAGGGTGTTTTAAGGTTTGTGTGTATTCTCTTTAGAAAGCCCCCGAGAACTTACCTCGCAAGTCTGAGAGCACATCCTTTTATACCTAGTGCTCCTGCCTGAGCCGTACCAGACAGGATCGCTTTTGGGGAGACAGGATCAGAGGTGCTGATTGGAGGGTCGTGCACCTTCAACCGCTAGAGCGCTCTCATTGGCTCTAACGGTAATTATCTGATCCTTCTGTTTGTCTCCTGACCGTATCTTTTGTCTTGGAGCAAGGAGCGCCTCTTGGCGGGCGTGAGCCTTCCGCCTGCGCGCTTCGCTCCCGGGGACGCTAGCGGGCACTAATCATGTTGGGCTGAGCCTAGTTGGTGTGCCCGGCTCTTGGGCTAGACGCGGTTCTGCTGTGCTACCCTAGGCACGCCATCATCAGCGGGTCATGAATCTACTTTACGAGTTGGGCCTCCAACTCGTCGAGTCCCAAAGAAAAACACAAAATACTTGAATAGTAGGCATACCAAGAATCAAGTGTTACAAAATAGGAGTTGTTACTTAGAGATAGATAAGAACTTGGAGTCTGTTTTATCTATTTTTTCTCTAAAACTGTGAAGCATAATATGAGCTAAAACAATATCTTATTTACTTCTCGTGTTCTTAATTCTCATTACTTTGAATTTGTTTACATTTCTCGATTCTATACTTCATCAACCTTCCACTGCATGACGGCCACTATCTTGGCCGAATCGACCAAAATACCCTTCTAGTTGACAAGGTGCCCCAGAAACTGCACCTCGTGCAACTAGAACTCACACTTGGAGAACTTTGCGAAAAGTCTCTCCCTCCTCAGAGTCTCTAGCACTTCCCTCATGTGCTCCTCATGCTGCTCCTGAGTCTTGGAGTAAACCAAGATGTCATCGAGGAAGACTATCACAGACCGATCCATCATCGGTCAGCATACGCGGTTCATGAGGTCCATGAACGCGACAGGAGCATTGGTGAGCCCAAACGACATCACCACAAACTCATAGTGACCATAACGAGTCCTAGAAGCTGTCTTCTGAACATCGTCATCTCAGAATCGCATCTGGTGTTAACCCAATCGTAGATCAATCTTGGAGAACCAAGATCCTCCCTGTAGCTGGTCAAACAAATCATCAATACTAGGGGAGAGGATAACGGTTCTTCTCCGTTACCTTATTCAGCTCCCGGTAGTCTATACACATGCGATGTGACCCGTCCTTCTTCTTTACAAACATGATCGGGGCTCCCCATGGTGAACTGCTCCGCCTGATAAATCCCTTGTCTAGTAGCTCCTACAGCTGCCTAGACAACTCCTGTATCTCTGAAGGATCCAACCGATATGGTGCCTTGACTATTGGAGCCGCACCAGGGACTAGGTCCATCCTGAACTTAACCTGTCTTTCCAGAGGTCTCTTAGGCAAATCCTCCGGGAACACATCTAGGTACTCTCGCACTACCGGTACGTCATCGATTGTCGCCTTACCCTTATCCCGTGTAACATACACGTTTTGAAATCGTGTTTTTGTAATGAATAATATTATGAAAGATTATATGATTTTGAGCTTTCAGTTCTAACATATAGTTTTTATTAGAAATAAAGTAAAACTATGTTTAGAATCACTCGGAAAATATTGAAAGTCTTATGAGATTCCAATCTAATATTGAAATTTAACGAAATTAAAAAAATTGAAATAAGTAAAATTTTATTATTGAAAGTGGTATAAAATCTCATTAGAAACATTTAGGTGAAAACCTCATCCAAATCCGAGTTATAACAAATAAGTTATAACTATTTGAAGTTTCGCGACAGAACCGACATAGTGCGAAATGACGTAAAAAGTGAGTTTTTGATAAACTACTTTTTAGCCTATATGCACTAAATGAAAGTTGTAGAATTTGTTAAACCGAGAATTTTTATAAAAAGAACGTCCAAATATGACATCGTATGAGGATGTTATGATTTTTCTAAGTTTTAGAATAGCAATAGACAACTAAAAACTCGAAATAAAGATCAAGTGATTTTTATCCAACACAACTTAAACAAGAATCGAAGGTCTCGTCAATAGTAGTACAACAATACAAAGACAGACGAAAACGGACTTCGGATGAAAAAAGTTATGATTTTTTAACGGACTTTTTCTGTCCCGGCCCGTTAAAAATATAATATTAAAAACGAATTCAAAATTAGACGACAGAGTCTAAACAGAAGTTATAGAGTATAATCTCACATACGCGTGAATATAAAGAACGTTAAAAATGGAGAGCATACCCAAAAGATATGAATTTTTGAAGTTTTTATATAAAAATAAATGAAAATTCGAAGCCTTATCCAAAGGGTACGCCCAACGTACTCCACATCGTACGCTTATCGTACTTCGCGTGTATGCGACCTAGAGTTGGCTACGTCTCCCTATTCTTTGCATGCAAACACGTATCACACAAGGTGACACGTCCGAGACCCGGGAACCGAGCAGCTGCCGCGCCGCGTATGCTCAGCGTACTCCAAGGCTTCGGCCAACTATAAAAGGGATGCAAGGCTGCCATGTTTTAGGTTACAAATTCTCACTCGCTTTCACTCTCTAGCCTCTCTCAAGCCCCTCTAACACCCCCAAAGTCCCGATATCAACCCCGACACCCGAAGCAAGCCCGACACTCTGAAGGTCTCGAGAAAATTATATTTTTCAAGCCGAAACTCTGCCCGAGTAAGGCCGATTTTCAACTAAAATCCTCGGTTTCATCACAGAAAGTCATATTTAGAGTCGAAGTACTACCCAAATTATCATTTAATCCCCAGTTATTTCATGGTGAGTTTCAATATAGGGACAATTGTATGCTATGTGTTACATGTTCAATGTGCTTTCCCATGGTATTATGATAATGAGCCATACCTTAGGCCATGAAGTGTATGACATAAGCATCACTTGGGTACTGGTATATAGCCTTTGGCCATAAGGTGTATGACATAAGCATCACTTTAGCATTAATAGAATACAAAGACAATGCTCAAAGCTTGTGTATTCTAGTGAAATGATATCCTGAAATTATATTTTCTACGCCATTTGGGCTAAAGTCTTATTGACGTATATCAAGTATTGAAATTGTTATGTCTCATTGAATTGAAATCTTTAAATCTGATTATTCGTTGATATGGAAAGCCTGTCATATGATACTCATTTTCCTATCTTGTTCCTTGTCCCTCTATGCTTCTGTCATATTGATATGTATATGGCATAATGATATATTGTAACTCTTATTGGACTCACTAAGCATCACCCGCTTATCCCTGTTAATGTTTAAAACTATTGCAGGTGATAAGCATCCAGTATAGTTTTGTACTGGTAGAAGATGTAGAATAGATAATATTATAACTTTTGTATTGTATTCCTAGGATAGTATGTAATATGTGAACTAAATATCACGCATGGTATTTAGACTTAAACTGTTGGATGTTCAATATATGAACGGATTCATTAGGAATATATGGATACAAACCAAAGGAAAGATTTAAATAAAGCATTAGGTAATAATAAATCCTAATATTCGAAATATTATGTTGCTCTAAATTTTCAGAAGAATGGCTTAACAGGAAGATAGCCATACACCAGAAGTGGGTGGAGATCCTAAACCTGGTGAAGTAAATACTCCTGTATCCCCTCAAGAGGAGTGACTCTTGGATAAACTTACTGGTATCATTCGACAGAATCTTGAAGAACATAAGAAGGATAATGATAAAGGCAAAGAGAAAGCCACTAGAGAATCTTCAAAAGGAGAGGTGAAGCGTCCCTCGTTGAAAGATTTCAAGAGTAGTGGTGCTACAGAGTTTTTAGGTGCCAAAAATCCTATTATTGTTCTTACTTGGATCCAGAATACGGAAAAAGTATTCCGTGTCTATCATGTGATAAATGAAGAGAAAGTCAATTATGCCTCCGCAATGTTCACCGGAGAAGCCCTGGTCTGGTGGGAAGCAACATTTGAAGCTCTTAAAGAGTTTGATCAGGATAATTTGTCTTAGGGAATGTTCAAAACTCGCTTACTAGAAAAGTATTGTCCTATAGATATGAGAAGAAGATTGGAAAAGGAGTTCCTTGAATTTAAACAAGGAGGAATGACCGTGAATGAATATGAAACGCAATTCAATCAGAAAGCACGGTTTGCTACAAAGTGTATTCCAACTGAAGATGATAAAATTTAGTTATTCACGGAAGGATTATGATTTGAAATCCACGATTTCGTGAGTAATCAGGATGTTCTATCATTTGATAAAGTTGTTGAGTACGCCCGAAGATGCGAGCATGATTTGGAGATACGTGGTGCCACTTTTACTGTTCCAAAGCATCCACGTACTTAAAGAACTGTTTCTGTTCCCTCTATTCCACCAGCTCAATCTGTTTGATCTGTACCTAACAAACAAGTGCAATCTCAGAGTGCTTCTCGTGGCCGCAGTAGGTCACAATCTTTTTCTCTTTGATCACCATCATGAAGGCGAATGCAAACTAGAAAAAGGATCAGTGGTCTGTTTTGGATGTGGAGAAATAGGCCACAAGAAGCCCGTTTATCCAATGAAGGATGTTACATGTTTTGCTTGTGCTATTACTGGCCATAGAAAGCGCTTCTGTCCTACTCTTACTAGTCAGGTCACGGGGAGTCAAGCTTCTATTCAACAACAAGTGAGAAGTCAAGCTCCTATTCAACAATCAAAGAGTACTCCAACTAAAAAGGAGGAGGTGCCAAAAGCTAAGGGTCATGCATTCTAGATTACCACAGAAGAGGCACGTGAGGACCTGAATGTTGTGACGGGTACATTTCTTGTCAACTCTACACCTGCTCACAACTTATTTGATTCTGGTGCCTCAGATTCTTTTGTGTCACATGAATTTGCGCATTCTTTTCAAACTTCTTGCTATGCAATCACGCAACCATTTCACGTAGATACTGCGGGAAGTATATCATTACTTGCTGATAAAATCTATAGGGATTGTGTCGTAGAAATTGAAGGCTATAATTTTCTGGCTAACCTAATTCCTATCTCCTTGCCGAACTTTGATATTATTCTCGGCATGGATTGGTTGTCAAAGAAGCATGCCGAACTCTTGTGCTATGAAAAGATAGTATGCATTCCCATTGAAGGGGAGAAGCTTATTTATGTCTATGGTGAACAAAGAAACTTAAAAATAACCTCTTTCCTAAAATCTCGTAAATTCATATCGAAGGGGTGCCCTATCTATCTGGCCTACACAGTTGATATCTCAAGAGAGGAGAAGAAAACGGTAAATGATATTCGCTTTGCTAACGAATATCCTGATGTTTTCCCCAAAGATTTGTCTGGACTTCCCCCGGACAGGCAAATAGAATTTCGAATTGACATTGTACCTGGTGCTATCCAATTACAAAGACTCCTTATCATCTTGTGCTAGCTGAAATGAAAGAAATGATGATCCAACTGTAAGAATTACTTGACAAAGGCTTCATTCGACCAAGTACCTCTCCTTGGGTTGCTCCATTATTGTTTGTCAAGAAGAAGGACGGATCGATGCGAATGTGCATTGATTACCATGAGCTAAATAAGGTGACTATCAATAACAAGTATCCATTACCTCGCATTGACGATTTATTTGATCAACTTCAGGGTGTTAGCTATTTCTCGAAGATTGATTTTAGATCTAGCTATCATCAGTTGAAAGTACACGAGCAGGATGTATCGAAGACTGCCTTTCGTACTTGATATGGGAATTATGAATTCCTTTTTATGCCATTCGGTTTGACAAATGCCCCTGCCGTATTCATGGATATGATGAATCAGGTATGCTGCCCAATGCTCGATAAATCTGTCATCGTATTCATTGACGATATTCTAATCTATTCTAAGTCTGAAGCTGATCATGCCGTTCATATTCATGCGGTATTAGAACTTCTTCGAAAGGAGAAACTATATGCTAAATTCTCGAAATGTGAATTTTTGCTTCGCCAAATTCAATTTCTTGGCCATGTGATTTCTGGTCACGATGTATCCGTAGATCCTGCCAAAATAGAAGTCATTCAGAATTGGGAAGCGCCTCGTAATGCTTCCAAAATTTGCAGTTTCTTGGGTCTCGTGGGTTATTACCGGAGGTTCATAAAAGACTTTTCTCGTATAGATGTACCTCTCACTAGTCTTACACGTAAGGAAGCAAAGTTCGAATGTCAAGAAAAATCTTTCTCAACTGTAAATGATATTTTGTCCCATGCTGTAATCTTATCACTTCCAGAAGGTGATGCTGATTTCTCCGTGTATAGCGATGCTTCTAGGTTGGGACTCGGTTGTGTGTTGATGCATCGTGGTAAAGTGATAGTCTATGCCTCAAGACAATTGAAAGAGTATGAAAAGAATTATCCCATCCATGACCTCAAACTCGCTGCAGTGGTATTTGCCCTAAAAATTTGGAGGCATTATCTTTTTAGTACAAAATGCCAATTGTTTACCGACCACAAAAGTCTCAAGTACATATTCAGTCAGCAAACTTTGAATATGATACAACAACGAGCCATGGAGCTGTTCAAATATTATGAATGTGAAATCTTGTATCATCCTGGAAAAGCCAATACATTTTCCGATGCACTTAGTAGGAAATTTTATCGTAATAATATGTGTTATACTTCTACTCACACTACAGTAAAGTTCAATATTCTTGATGAACTAGAGAAATGGCAAGTAAAGGCCTTAAAACCATAAAATGTGAAGAAAGAAGGGATGATACACTATACTGATGCTTTACTTGATGATCCACGAGGATTGAAGGTATTTAAGAATCGGCTATGGATTCAAAAGATCGATGGATTAAGACAAAAGTTTTTAGATGAAGCCCATAAGTCTAAACATTCAATACATCCTGGTACAAGTAAAATGTACTATGATGTAAGAGTTTTGGTGGCCTGGATTAACGAGAGACATTGGAAGATATGTGCAGGAATGCTTAGTATGCTTACAAGTCAAAGCAGAGCACCAAAAGCCTTATAGAACCCTAGAAAGTCTTAGTGTTCCTGTATCGAAATGTGAAGAATTGTCCATGGATTTTATTACCAAATTGCCAAAGACTGCTAGACAGCATGATAGCATTTGGGTAATCGTCGACAGCCTGACTAAAAGCGCCCATTTTCTTGCCATGCGTGAAATACTCCAATAGAGAAATACGCACAGGTATACTTGGATGAAATTGTTGCGAGACATGGTGTGCCATTAAAGATCATTTCTGATCGTGATACTCGCTTCACTTCTCACTTTTGGGCGAGTATGCAACGTGAATTTGGATCTCGAGTTGCTCTCAGCACAGCTTATCATTCCCAGACAGACGGTCAGACGAAGAGAACAATCCAAACAGTAGAAGATATGCTTCGTGCATGTGTCTTGGAGTTTGGTAGTAACTGGGACAAGTACTTACCTCTTCTTGAATTTTCATATAGTAACAGTTACCACGCTTCAATCAAGATGCCACTATATGAAGCATTATATGGTCGTAAATGTCGTATGCCATTATGTTGGCGTGAGATAGGACAGAAAATCCTTGGAGGCCCTGAAATGATTCAAGAGACCACCGACAAGATTCAAATCGTACGATAAAGAATGAAAGCGGCCCAGGATCAAAAGAAATCATATGCAGAAAAGAGGAGACGACCCATAGAATTCCATGTGGGTAATTTTGTATTGCTAAAGGTATCCCTATGGAAAGGCCTTATGCGATTTGGGAAGAAAGGAACGTTGAGTCCTAGATTTGTTGGTCCTTTCAAAATCACCCAGAGGATTGGTAAACAAGCTTACCGCTTGGAATTACCGGAAGAATTGGCAGATATTCAAGATGTGTTTCATGTGAGTTATCTGCATAAGTGTTTAAGCATATATGATGAAGCGGTTCCATTATCCGAGGTGAAATTGGATAATAAGTTAAAATATGTAGAAGAGCCTGAAGAGATCGTAAACGAAAGAACGACTGAGCTACGTGATAAAGAAGTGGAGTTGGTGCTTGTCAAATGGAAACACCATCGAGGCCCAAATTATACTAGGGAAAATAAGAATGAGATAAGAGCCAAATATGCCCATTTATCTTAATCAGTGTAATTTCGGGGACGAAATCCTCAAAAGGAGGAGGTATTTGTAACATACAAGTTTTGAAATCATGTTTTTGTAATGAATAATATTATGAAATATTATATGATTTTGAGTGTTGAGTTCTAACAGATACTTTTTACTAGAAATAAAGTAAAACTATGTTTAGAATAAGTCGGAAAATATTGGAAGTCTTGTGAGATTCCAATTTAATATTGAAATTTAACAAAAATATAAAATTTGAAATAAGTAAAATTTTATTACTGAAAGTTGTATAGAATCTTATTAGAAACATTTAGGCGAAAACCTCATCGAAATTCGAGTTATAACGAAGAAGTTATAACTATTTGAAGTTTCGCGATAGAACCGGCACGACGCCGAATGACGTAAAAAGTAAGTTTTTGATAAACTACTTTTTAGCCTATATGATCTATATGAAAGTTGTAGTATTTGTTAAACCGAGAATTTTCATAAAAAGAACGTCCTAATCTGACTTCGTATGAAGAAGTTATGATTTTTGAAAATTTCAGAATAGATGTACAAAGCTAAAAACTCGAAATAAAGATCGAGTGATTTTTAGCCCTCGCAACCTAAACGAGAATCGATGGTCTCGTCAATACTAATATGACTATAAAAAGACAGACGAAAACGGACTTCGGATGAAGAAGTTATGAATTTTTAACGGACTTTTCCTGTCCCGCCTGTTAAAAATATAATGTTAAAAATAATATCAAAATTAGCCGATGGAATCTAAATAGAAGTTATAGAGTATAATCCCACCTGCGCGTGGATATAAAGAACGTCAAAAAAAGATATGACATTTTGAAGTTTTTTGTAACATCCCGAATTCCCAGGTATTATTTATTATTGTGTTTTTGGTGATTTGTGAGGAGACTCGACAAGTTGGAGCCCAAACTCGCCGAGTATGATCGTGGTTATGGGTGCGGGTTCGCGTCTGGACTCGGTGAGTCCAAAAGTGGACTCGGCGAGTCCAAAAGTGGACTCGGCGAGTCCACACTGTTTAATGAAACCCTAATTCCCCGGGTTTGGAGCCTATTTAAGGGCACTTATAGCCTCCCATTGCGGCTACCAGTCCCTTGAGAGAACCCTAAGAGAGCTAAATCGCTTTGAGAGAGAAGAAGTCACTTTTGGATCTTTGTATCCTTTGTTTAGCAAGAAGAGGGTGACAAGAGCAAGGAGGAGGTGAGATTCAAGCATATCCAGAGTTTAGAGGCTTCATTTTGAGGTAATAGTTCAAATCTCCTTCAGTTCTAGGGTTGATCTTTAGAGTTAGGGTTTTCTAACCCCTTTGGAGAGTGATTATGTGAGGAAAATGGTCCCTCTTCGAGTTTGTGCCTTGGATCTGGACTCAAAGAGGTCCAGAGACCTTAACCCTTGGAGCTTTTTGGGTTAGTAAGGAGTTATTGGACTTAGGTTGTCACTTTTGGGACCAAATCTCCTTTTGATGCCTTGTTGTGGTTATACAAGCATCAAGTTTCGAACTTTACGTGACATTCATGTTTGGGAAGGCCAGATCTATGGTTTGGGGAAACAGATCTGACCTTAGGAGGTCAATAGAGTTTGTGCATGGCATGAACTCGCCGAGTTGTTCTTGAGACTCGGCGAGTAGGGTTTGGGTTTCACGAAAATTGTTCAGCGAGTAGACTCGCCGGGTTGGGGGATGACCCAGTGAGTCAGGGAGAGTCAAAGGGGGGCTGAGTCAAGCCGGAACTCACCGAGTTGTTCTTGAGACTCAACGAGTTGAGTCGTGGTGGCCCCGCGATTCATGCCAGGTGGAACTCGTCGAGTTTGGGAAGTACTAGACGTGTCAAGAGAGGATCCGAGGGAGTCAGTGAACCCGTATAGACTTGCCGAGTCACTTTAGTGCACTCGCCGAGTCTGGTCAAAGTTGACCGTTGACCATTGACCAGAGTTGACCAGTGTTGACTTGATAGGGTTAGTCAACCTTAGTTGTGAAAGTGTTAAATTAGAGATATATTGTGTTATAGGAGGACTATTGCTCGGGAGATCGAGCGCTAGAGATTTCAGGGATTTGTGAGTTATCGAGATACGCGAGGTGAGTCTTCTCACTATACTTTACCTTGAGTAGGTAATCAGAGTTAGGTGACAAAGTATTTGTATGCTATGTGTATGTTATGTGTTGTACTGCATTATTTCTATGTGATTTATGCTGTGAATGCTTATAGAGTTAGAACCGGAAAGATCACAGAGTTAGAACCATAGGGTTCACAGAGTAGGGTCCACGGACCCACAGAGTTATAGCCTCGAGTGGCTAATATGTGCTATGTGTGGTATTTTGGGGAACTCACTAAGCTTTGTGCTTACAGTGTTTGGTGTTATTTTTTTCAGGTACTAGTGATGACCGTGGGAAGGCGCCGGCTTGATTAGTACACACACGAGATTTTCATGTTATGAGATCTTGGGATTTTTATATGTCATGGATTGAGTTTCAAACATTGATGTTTTTATGAATATTAAATGAATTATGTTTTTATAAAATGTGAAAAATTGTTTTGAAATTTACGGTGTTACAAGTTGGTATCAGAGCCTTGGTTTGAGGGATTCGAGTACATCTTCGGGCGTATTTGAACTCAAACTGAGGATTTGAGAAATATTTTCAAAAAGAGTAAAAGATTTTTTGGAAAAACGTAGAGCAGAGTTGTATGTACGATCAGTCCTCGCCCGAACGGTGATTTCCCAAGATACCCTCATATTATGTGTTATGATATTGATATGATGTATTCTCATGCTAGAGTAGGCTAGGTACTCCTATTAGGACTAGAGTGGCCTGATTTGTGATGTCTTAGCCTAGGGAGAGGTGAGCTGCTATGAGACGCTTGAGAGTGAGTAAGTAGCAGCGAGGAGATTATGAGAGATCTGATAGAGAGTGGATTATGCATAATAGAGTACTTGGAACTTGGGATCCGAAGAGGAGGACATGGGGTGTATTCTGATACGGTGCGGACAGTAGTATTGGGCCCGTACTACTGAAAGCACCGGGGCGGTGTACAGCCCAAGTAAGAATCTTTGGAATGCCAAGGATCAAGGAGGGATGAGTTGTCGAGTGTGAGTATGCTCGAATGGATTCTAATTTATTGTATGTTGTATTTCAGAGGTAGATCATGGTGAGGACACGTCTTATGCCTGAGAGCAGTGGGGCCAGTGATGAGGAGATCCGCCGGATCATCCATGAGGAGGTGGCTGCGGCCATCAGGGTAGAGATACCAGAAATGTTCGGGTCTATTAAGACCACATTGATTGAGACTTTCGACGAGTGTTATGCTGCTCTTTCTGAGGCTGCTGTTGCAGCGGCCACCACAGCTATTGTTGCCGCGAGGCCGCAGGGTGGTGATGCGTTGCTGTTCCGAGAGTTCAGCAACACGAAACCGCCAGAGTTTGATGGGACCTAGGACCTGGTGGCGGCTATGAGATGGATTTCAGACATAGAGGGGTGTTTCTTCACTTGCTCATCTCCTGAGCATTTGAGAGTTCCGTTCGCGCTGAACCAGCTTCGCTTAGGAGCGAAGGACTGATGGAAGTTTGTGACGGTGCACTTTACGCCTACTGAGCTTGCAGCAGTGACCTGGGAGAGGTTCACTGCCATGTTCCGAGATGAGTACGTTCCCCAGGTGGAGAGGGAGCGTTTGGCGCAGGAGTTTCTGACCCTCAAGCAGGGTACTGATTCTGTTACGGTGATTACCAGGATGTTCCACGAGAGGACGATGTTCTGCCCTGAGCACGTGTCCACTGAGCAGGCACGTATGAGCCGATATTTGAGTATCTTGAGGCAAGAAATTCGGGAGTTCGTGGCGAACTCCTCGCACCGGACATTTGCCGAGCTTCAGGCAAATGCCCGGAAGAGGGAGATTGAGCTAGAGACTCAGGCTAGGGAGGAGGCGGAGTCTCAGGGGAGGGATCAGCGACCGGCACAGTCCCAGCCAGCAGCCAAGTGGGCCAAGCCCGCTGATCCCAAATCAGGGAGCCAGAAGGGCCGCACTTGTGGGAAGTCCGGCAAGGGTCATGATGGAGTTTGTAGAGCTGGATCTTGCTACAAGTGTGGCAAGGAGGGGAATATGGCCAAGGACTGCCCCAAGGGGTTTGCAGTGTGTTTCCACTGCAACTAGACCGGATACCGGAAGGCAGAGTGTCTGTAGTTGCGGGGATCAGCTCAGGGAGCTGCCCCTGCCGCCATCAGAGCTACCAAGAGTCGGCCAGTGAAGGCCGAGGCGCCGAGGGCATGAGGGAGAGCCTTTCAGTTGACCGTGGAGGAGGTCCGCGCAGTGCCCGATGTCGTGGCTGGTATGTAATCTTTCGTGTATTTATTTTGATGTTGAGATATTATGCTTATATTATGTTATGCGTAGGTACTTTTCTTGTGAATTCTGTACCTGCCTTGGTGTTATTTGACTCGGGTACGAGTCGGTCTTTTGTATCTTTGGCTTTTAGTCGGCATCTCAGTGTTAGTCGTGAGGCGTTGAGTCGGCCTCTGAGAGTTTCCATAGCTGACGAGAGGGTGATATTGATGGGTTTTGGTCCTAAGAACATCCTATGTGCTCATACAAACCCTAATGCTTGGATCTAGGTTTCTCTATTGTACATGCAAGTTATCCAAGACTATAAACCCTAATTCTAGCATTCATGTAATCATATTAACATGATAATAGGTTTAAGATGTTACCTTGATTGTTATGTAGCAATAACAATCCCAAATCTCCTTGTATTGACTTTTGAAAGCTTAGAGTCACAATTGTCACTCCTCTAATGATTCACAAACACCATAAGCAAGAGGATGAAGAGGAGAGAGGATGGAGGCTTCCCAAAAATGTCTACAAACCCTAGAGAAGTCTTAGCCACGTTTTTGGTCATAAGGGATCTCTTTATATAGGAGGCAATTAGGGTTATCTAACAAGGAAACCCTAATTTGGATGCTTAAGCCCTAAGCAACCCATGGAGCCCTTTCCTTAAGGCCTTGGACGATTTCATATGGGCTTCCCCCATAGAATTCGTCCACCTTATAATAAAAGGCAATCCATGGCCCAAATTGCAAATATCTTATAATTACAATTCCAGTCCCTTAAATTTAATTAATCTCTTTTAGTCACAAAACTAATTACCAATTAATTATTGACTAATATTAATTAAACAATATGATTTCTCCTTTAATATATTATTCCCATAATATATTAATAAATCATATTTAATCCTTTCTCTCCATAATTCATCCTATCAAGTTGCTTTGGTGAAGGCAACCCAAAAGGACCATGCACCATCGGGTCAAGTACATACCAAAATAGTTATGGACTTAGACACTAATCCAACAGTCTCCCACTTGGATAAGTCTAATAACTATTATGTGTATGACTTCATATCCTGATCTACAATCGTAGCTTTCCAAAGCCGCTGTCAACTCTGATCTTATCAGATATGCGTGTCCTTAGATAAGGGATCATATATTCCTTCATTCTAGATATCGTATGAGACATGATTTCAAATCATTCTCTTTGTACTATATCTCGATTCCCGATTTATGACGACTAACTAATTGAATAAATCAAATTAGCCCTAGCCCGGCCGAACATTTACGTTTGTCATCACAAAATCATCGAGGGGCCCAAAGATATCGCTTTTATCCTACTTTGAATAAAAGGAACGGATAAACTTTGATACAATGCTTGCTTGCACTTGCTCACCGAATCACACACAACAATATGTTTTATAACACCAAGTTACTAGTGCGTTTACATATTATCAATTTGCAACCGATTTGCAAGATACAACTCACACATCTCGGTTTCAAAAATATAAGATGTTATCGTGTCACCAATCACTCGTGAAACAATCCATGGAGTGATCCAAGTGAGCGTGGGTTTATTCTAATGCTCAAATTCATATTCATAAGCACTCATGAACGTTGCAGCAAACATTTGCTTATGTCTAATGCTCTTTAGACAATCCACACACCAATTCACGACAGTCTTCATTCATACCTACTTCCAACATATGAACGATTGTGGCCCGTTTGAATAATTTGACTGTTCTTAACCAATTAAATTATTCAGGAAGTCAAAACATGCAAAGTGAAACACAAGAATAATACTAATCCCATATGGCCTCAAACCTTTGAGCATAAATAAAACACCTTTTATTTATCACCATATTGATTACTCATTATTTGTCGTTTCGGATAATCAACTTCTTACTTGAATTATTACACTTGTCCCATGCTCCTAGCATGCACACTATGTTTACCTATGGTTTTTACTTTATGAAATAGACCAAATTGAGCACATTCCTAATCATTCTCATTTCACAACTCCAAATCCTTTTTCCATAAGTGAAAGAATATCAAATTCTTGTTACTTATATATTATGCTAGATTCTAATATTTTATGCAATGATCCTTTCGTAATATCACTGCACCAAAGTCACAAAGACTATTGCCAATGATATTACAAAGTCCTCTACCGGAGATTGTTACAAGACAATTCCTTATATATGATGTCTCTCACTCAAAGTACATTCCTTTGAACATCCTCTTGCATAAAAGTTTCTAATATAGTCATAGATTTTCAATATTCAATTCCCAATATGGACACGCTTCCATATTTTCCATATGACAACTCATTCTTAATAGAATCTTTTCTATTCATAATAATGTCGATATGGTCCATCCAATACCATGCTTCCAACTACTCACAAGCGACCAATCCTCGTCAAACTTTGGATTGTCCTTTGATAGTTGTTTAATTATTTTAGTCAAAACCAATTCTAGTCCCTTTTCCCTCTAAATGCACTCGACATTTGGAAAATTTTAGAATGGTCAAACATTAAAGCATTTGCAATCGATCCTATACCCGAAGCGTATGGGACACGATGCATAAGGTTTTATTTGCTATGTTCTCAAAATTCAAATTGTGAAGAAGAATGTCGTAATCATAATCGAAATTTTAAGAACACACTATGTACCCTTGACTAAATTTATTAACATTTCTCAACCTAATCCTTTGGATTTGAAATGAAGCATAATATTCTCTCCCTTAATTATAGCAAAACAACTTTACAACCCTTACGACTTTGCAAGGTATAACTCTTGTTTTCTATAATTAATATTGCCAACTTGCAATACGTGCCTTAATAATCATACAATCATAACATTTATGCTCCCACTATCATGATGATTATTATAAAACATAACACTTATGCTCCCACTAGCTTCGATATGTATTCATAAACATCTTAACTTCCAGAAAAACAATACCTATTGAATTTCTTAAATCCTTGTTTCTAATACTTAATGCTTTGATAATCTTTAATCAAGGCTTCTTGAACTTATACACCTTTGCCTTAGATAGTTCATATGTGTGTCTAAACACTTAAGACTAACTGCCAAACCTCACAATTCAAATCATGGAAAGGGATACCGTAACCATAATCGAATTTGAGAATGCAATTTTACAATCACTATCTTCTTAAAATCTTTCTTAGTGAAAGCATTTCCTCTCAATCATTTTCATGAAGGAGGAAACCTTATGACACTTAGATTTAAACGGTGTATGTGTTCCTATCCATGTGAATTTCTTAAAACCGAAGTTTACGACAATTTCAAACTCATATGGACCGAACTTTCTTAATCATGATTTCTTGCCTTATGGTAGCACAACTGCCCACCATGTCTTCCAAGTAGTTAAGCAGCTCACCCTTTCCTATCAATGTACCTTTCATTGATTAAGGTCCCTTGCCTTTTATGCGTTCAAAATGAGAACTCATAGAACTCACATGCATAATCAACTCAATTGGAACAACACAGAACCAAAATAATGTCAACACGATAGATTATAAACCTCAAATCGTGTGCTAGTGATGATCGATAAGGTTTATTTGATTTGTTCTTGAAACCTTTCAAGACCATTAAGACTCCCACTGACTCCTTGACATATAAGATTCTCTTGTCAAAACATTTCTTGACAAACAAATATTCAAGAGTTAGTGTAGCTTTTATCAAAACTCTTCATAAATTGGTCCTAGTTGGTCTTTGTCTTATCCAAGACATCACAACTTTCCACATTTGATGAATGTTACAAACCTTTTTAATACTTTTTACTCAATGTCACAATCTTAACTTTAAGACTTGTTATTGGAACGAAGTATGATTGACTTCTTGATTTAACCATTTTTTCAATCCTTGATTCCTCTTCTTAATCATAGAATTGTACTAAGACTCACTTTGAGGATCAATTGAGATATGGTTCTTAATCGGTAAGACCTATCATAAAGCATAAAAGCTACTCTCCCTTCTTCTTAGAATGGAGAAACTCTTATCTTTCTGCCTACTTGATTCTTCTTATTCGTTTTGCTATTGATTTAAACTTTTTCAATCAATTCATAATTACACTTAATCTTGTAAGTATAATCATATTTACTAAACCTTTAGTGAATCATGACGAATATCATTGTTACTCTTATGGTGGACTTGATCAACATGTAACTTTGTGTGCTTGATCTCCTAGTCCTTCACTTGACACTTTGTCAATGAATTAGTCTAATTTCCAAAATATGAAATTTCTCATTCATCGTGCAACCAAGTTGCATGATTCCAAGTTTCTGTCCAATTGAAACTTGGGCGATGATAAACTCTCCCTATTTGGTAAACTCTCGACTTTCCATAAATAACATAATAAGAACCAAATCCATTATTGCTAATAATAGAAACATTCAAACATCAATTTTTCATATAGGCCATTACAAGGATAAATAAATAATATAAAATCAAAATTTATTTTATTGCGGAAAAATTTGTCCTTACAATGCAATTCATTGAAAAACTATGCTAATAAATCTTTCTTAGCAATCTTATTCTAACTACAAGTAGTAGCTCAAGAATCTAATCTTCAAGTAATGCGATGAAATCCATTCCTTCACGGTTAGATTTTGCTCACTTTTTTTCCTTAAGCTTCCTTTCTTTTCTTCGATCCTTCAAAACATCAATTGTAATCTTATCGCATTATGTATTAAGAATCTAGAATAGAAGCTTAAAAGATTTAGTTAGTGGATTTTACCTATATTAGAGCCATACGTTTCGACTCTCCCATCTCTTAGATCTCTTAGGTAAATGGGGCAGCTTCGTCTCCAATGCCGTTTCTCTTGGCAATAAAAGCAAATTGACTCTTTTGGAACAGGACATGGAACTACTTCAGACATTGCCTTTCTCTTATGATCAAACTTTTTGATCATAACATGTCTTTCGTTGCCATTGTCTATATCCACAGAGGTCTTGAAGGCAGATTCACCAATCAACTTTGCTTTTCTATTGCGCCAAACCATTTCTGATTCAGCAGCAATAAGCATATAGGTGAGATCTATAAGGGTCACGTCGTGGTTCATCATATAGTACTCTCTTACGAACTCACTATATGAGTTAGGAAGTGACTGAAGAACCCAATCAACAGCCATTTCCTCACAGACAACGGATCCCAACATTCTTAACCTATCAATGTGTGACTTCATCCCTAGGACGTGTGCACACACCGGCTTTCCTTCTTTATGTTTACTTGCCAAAAGGGCTTGAGTGATCTTGAAGTTTTCAAGCCTTTGAACTTGTGGGTTAGGAGAATAATTGGAGGAGGTGGAGGAAGTGAAGCATGATTTCTTGTTCCTCGATTGAATCGTGGAATATCATCTTCATGTGGAAAGCTTGTTCCACGGGATTTGGGAAGACCATAGTTGTTGAACTTTGACATCTACAAAATGGGAGAAAACAAATTCAAGTTAGTTGATTGATTGAGCCCTTTAGTAAATCACCCAAATGAGATACTAAGGCTAGGACCCAACACAATATTCTACAACTCGGGAGAGGGATGTCGTAACCCAAATTGCAGAACATTTGAAAGTAAGTGAATGACGATTCACTAATTTCCACCTTGAAAAACGAAAAAGAAATTTAAGTTTTAAATCTATGCAAACTCCTAGATCCTTTGAGATTCATTGAATATTTCAATGGCATGTTTAAATCTCGATATGCCCCTCTTGTTTGTGACTGGGATGCCGAGGATCACAAAGCGGGTGTGAATAACCATGCAAACTTACATGGTGCCCTCACATGTTACAGTCACCTATTCGATGTGCCGGTAAACCACACACGCTCCACCAAACTATGAAAAACATTGAGTCACCATTTGCTACCTTTGCTTAGAACCATTTAGTGTGCCGGTAAACCACACACGCTCCACTAACGTCTTCGCAAGGGCACAAAGTGTAATTTCATGGAATTGCATCAATTCACTTTGCCTAAGTAACTAAGATTGGGAATTTTATGAAAACATTTAGTTACTTTTATACTTCATTATACTTATAATGGAAGGTTTCGTCCTATCCTACCCGTTCGGTTAACGACCCTCCACTAGTCAAGAGTGCGGTGGGTAAGAGTGGATACCCATTCAATCTCCATTTTATAGGCAATTTCCTTAAACACCCCTTATAGACCAGCTTCGTGAATGAGGCCTACTAACAGTAAGACTGACTTTTACTCATACATATATATAATGTTAGACTTTTAATGTTATATATATAGTATAGGGTGTATTTTACACTTTTAAAATATTAGGTGGTCAAATTTAACAATTATACTTTTAATTCAATTAAATTGTAAACCTAAACTTTTATGGATTTATTAAACCTCTTTTAATTATGCTCCTTAATTAATTAATAAAACCATAAGGATATGATTTGAACTTTTCAAAACAATACTAGGGTTTTAGAATTTAACATTCCTAAATTAAACTTTTAATCAACTTTTAAATTCCAAAACTTGAGGGCAAGTTATGAAACATTTCAAAACATTAGGGTTTAGAATTTAAATATACATCAAAATTAAACAATTAATCAAAATTTAAATTCCAAAACTCGAGGGCAAGTTTTGAAACCTTTTTCAAAACATTAGGGTTTCAACTATTTAAATTTCAAAACAACAAAACTTTTGAGGTCAAATTTAAACTATAAAACCTAAAGGGGAAAATATGAAATATTTCATAACACAAGGATCAAATAACAAATAATCTAAATCAACAATTAATCACATAGTTATCCATATTTGATTTATTTAATGATTTCTTGCAAAAGAATTAACAATTTAATCAAAATAATTAATCAATTATCACATAAGGAAACAAATATTTTATTAATTGATAAATATCTTCAATTAGATCAAGAATATAGTCATATATATCAAAAAATCGGATTTATATTGATCTAATATGATAAGGCAAGTATCCTCAAGCAAAAACAGCAAGAAATCCCGGTTTTCCCTCTCACTGACCAGCCGAATCGTTGAGTCAGGCATGGACTCGTCGAGTTCAGCATGAACTTGGAGAGTTCATCTAAAAAACTCGACGAGTTCAGCCCCCGGAAACACAAAAAATCGAACTTTTTCAACATACAAAGCATCAATACAATAGAAGCCAATCTACGTTCTGATACCACTGATGGGTTTTGGTCCTAAGAACATCCTATGTGCTCATACAAACCCTAATGCTTGGATCTAGGTTTCTCTATTGTACATGCAAGTTATCCAAGACTATAAACCCTAATTCTAACATTCAAGTAATCATATTAACATGAGAAGAGGTTTAAGATGTTACCTTGATTGTTATGTAGCAATAACAATCCCAAATCTCCTTGTATTGACTTTAGAAAGCTTAGAGTCACAATTGTCACTCCTCTAATGGTTCACAAACACCATAAGCAAGAGGATGAAGAGGAGAGAGGATGGAGGCTGCCCAAAAACGTCTACAAACCCTAGAGAATTCTTAGCCACGTTTTTGGTCATAAGGGATCTCTTTATATTGGAGGCAATTAGGGTTATCTAACAAGGAAACCCTAATTTGGATGCTTAAGCCCTAAGCAACCCATGGAGCCCTTTCCTTAAGGCCTTGGACGATTTCATATGGGCTTCCCCCATAGAATTCGTCCACCTTATAATAAAAGGCAATCCATGGCCCAAATTGCAATTATCTTATAATTACAATTCCAGTCCCTTAAGTTTAATTAATCTCTTTTAGTCACAAAACTAATTACCAATTAATTATTGACTAATATTAATTAAACAATATGATTTCTCCTTTAATATATTATTCCCATAATATATTAATAAATCATATTTAATCCTTTCTCTCCATAATTCATCCTATCAAGTTGCTTTGGTGAAGGCAACCCAAAAGGACCATGCACCATCAGGTCAAGTACATACCAAAATAGTTATGGACTTAGACACTAATCCAACAGATATATGCCACTGAGGTTATCCGTGGATGCGTATTCGAGATTTTCGGTGTTGAGTTCCCGATTGATTTGGTTCCTATTGCGATGGGTGATGTCTGCGTCATTGTGAGCATGGACTGGTTGAGCTGATTCAGTGCGGTGATCGACTGCGAGCGGCAGCTGGTGACCATACGAGACCCTAGTGGGGGAGTTCTTACGGTGTACGGCGAGGGTACTCGTTCTGGGTCAGCGTTTTGTTCGGCCGCTAGGGTGAGGCAGTGTCTACAGCAGGGCTGTAAGGGCTTTGTGGCGTATGTGATGGATACGCGGGTTGATTCAGAGAGGCCGAGATCAGTTGAGGAGGTTCCGCTAGTGCATGAGTTCCCGGTTGTATTTCCAGAGGAGTTGCCGGGTGTGCCTCCCATGAGGCAAGTGGAGCTCAGTATCGATTTGGTTTTTGGGGCCGCGCCTATCGTCAAGGTGCCTTATCGCCTTGCACCTCCAGAGATGCAAGAGTTATCCTCGCAGCTTCAGGAGCTGCTGGGAAAGGGGTTTATTCGGTCGAGCAGCTCGCTGTGGGGAGCGCCTATCCTTTTTATCAAGAAGAAGGATGGTTCACACCGGATGTGCATTGATTACCGGGAGTTGAACAAGCTGACGGTCAAGAACCGTTACCCGTTGCCGAGGATTGACGATTTGTTCGATCAGTTACAGGGAGCATCTTGGTTCTCCAAGATCGATTTGAGGTCTGAATATCATCAGGTGAGGGTGCAAGATGAGGACATCCAGAAGACAGCGTTCAAGACGTGTTATGGGCATTACGAGTTTGTGGTGATGCCTTTCGGGCTCACCAATGCCCCGGCAATGTTCATGGGTCTCATGAACCGAGTGTGCAGGCCGATGTTGGATCGGTCGGTGATTGTATTCATCGACGACCTTTTGGTATATTCGAGATCTAGAGAGCAACATGAGGAGCATTTGAGGGAGATCCTCGGAGTTCTGAGATCGGAGAGGCTTTATGCCAAATTCTCCAAGTGTGATTTCTGGTTGCGAGAGGTCCAGTTCCTAGGGCATCTCGTTAAGCAGAAAGGGATATTGGTCGACCCGACCAAAGTTGAGGCAGTGATGAGTTGGGAGGTGCCGAGGTCACCCTCCGAGATCAGGAGTTTCTTAGGGTTGGCAGGTTATTATCGGAGATTTATCAAGAATTTCTCTAAGATCGCAGTGCCACTCACCAGGTTGACCCGGAAGGGTGTCACTTTTTCATGGGGTCCCAAGCAGCAGGCCTCCTTTGAGACACCTCGCCAAAGGTTATGCGAAGCCCCGGTGTTAGCCCTCCCGGAGGGGATGGAGGACTTTGTGGTATACTGTGATGCGTCGATCTTGGGGTTTGGAGCAGTGCTGATGCAGAGAGGGCATGTGATAGCATACGCATTGAGGCAGCTGAAGCCTCATGAGACGAGGTATCCCACCCATGATCTAGAGTTGGGGGCAGTGGTGTTCGCCCTCAAAATTTGGCGTCATTATCTGTATGGGGTTCGGTGTACGATATACACGGACCATAAGAGCCTGCCGTATTTGATGGATCAGCCCAACCTAAACATGAGGCAGAGGAGGTGGTTGGATGTGGTTAAGGATTATGATTGTGAGATCCTATACCATCCGGGCAAGGCTAATGTGGTAGCCGACGCCCTGAGTCGCAGGGCGGAGAGCGCCCCATTGCGAGATGTATGTTTGCGATTGACCGTGATGGCTCCGGTGTTGGACACCATTCGTGGAGCACAGGCTGAGGCCGTGAGATCGGAGAACCAGAAGAGGGAGCGAGTTATTGGGTTGGTATCGGAATTCGTTACCGATGGTCGGGGCTTATGACATTTCAAGGGCGTATATGGGTACCATTTGTGGGAGGGACGCGTACCATTTTGATGGAAGAGGCTAATCGGTCGAAATTCTCGATCCATCCTGGGGCCAGTAAGATGTATTTGGACCTGAGGAGAGAGTATTGGTGGCCCTGTATGAAGAGGGATGTTGCATGGTTTGTTGAGAGGTGCTTAACCTGCCGTAGGGTTAAGGCCGAGCACCAGAGACCGCATGGTAAGTTGCAGCCGTTGGAGGTTCCCGAATGGAAGTGGGAATAGATTACCATGGATTTTATCACCAAATTGCCAAGGACCGCTAGGGGAGTCGATGCAATTTGGGTGATTTTGGACAGGTTGACAAAGAGCGCCCACTTCCTTGCTATCAGTGAGAGCTCCTCCGCAGAGAAGTTATCAGAGATGTACGTGAGGGAAGTGGTATCTTGGCATGGGGTGCCGATCTTGATTGTCTCAGACCGGGATGTACGTTTCACTTCCAGATTCTGGAAGAAGTTTCACGAGGAGTTGGGTACTAGGCTGCATTTTAGTACCGCATATCACCCCCAGACAGACGGACAGAGTGAGCGGACGATCCAAACGCTCGAGGACATGCTCCGGGCATGTGTGTTGGATTTCGGGGGGAGTTGGGATACGTATTTGCCCTTGGTAGAGTTTTCCTACAACAACAACCATCATTCGAGCATTGGTATGCCACCCTTTGAGCTGTTGTATGGGAGGAGGTGTCGGACCCCCATTTGCTAGGGAGAGGTCGGACAACGTGTCATGGGCAGTACAGAGATCGTGCTTCAGACGACAGAGCAGATCCAACAAGTCAGACAGAGGTTGTTGACCGCTCAGAGTCGTCAGAAGAGTTATGCAGACAGACGCCGGTCCGAGCTTGAGTTTCAGGTCGGCGACTTTGTGCTCCTGAAGGTCTCTACTTGGAAAGGAGTGATTCGATTCAGGAAGAGGGGCAAGTTGGGACCCCGATATATTGGTCCATTCCGGGTGGTCGCGAGGGTAGGTAGGGTAGCCTATCGCTTGGAGTTGCCAGCAGAGTTGAGTCAGATTCACGACACTTTCCACGTGTCGCAATTGCGGAAGTGTATAGCCGATGAGTCGGTAGTGCTTCCATTAGAGGATATTCAGGTGGATGCGAGCCTGAATTATGCTGAGAGACCGGTGGCAATCAGAGATCGGAAAATCAAGGTTTTGAGGAACAAGGAGGTACCCTTGGTTTTGGATCAGTGGCAACATCGGAAGGGGTCCGAGATGACTTTGGAGCTGGAGCGTGAGATGCATGAGCAGCATCCGGAGTTATTTCGGAGCGAGACTTCGAGGGCGAAGTCTAGTTCTAGTGGGGGAGAATTGTGTGACAACCCAAGTTTCCCCGTTACCGTTAACGGAATATTCCACTGTATAAAAGTTCCGTTAATTAGAGGGCGTCAATTTAATAAACATTCCATTTGGTTACCTTTAACATGCCGTTAAGTCGTGATAAAAGGAAATAAAAACACAGGACACACATTTCCATTTATTTGGAAAATGTTAAGTTTTATTATTACGACCACTAAATCGGGTGCGACCAAAAGCCCCGTTTAACGGCAGTATTGGGTAGAATTCCACTGAGCCCCGACCCGGAACCCTATATAAGGGTGAGTGGAGCCCATTGGAGAATTTTTACACACTCTCTCTATACTCTCTCTCTAGACCCGTTTTCGCCCTGAATCCGCAACCAAACGCTTCCAAATTGTAAGTCTGTTTACCCTAGTCTATTCTAAACATATTGATTCATGTTTATAGCCCAAAAATCGGACTTAGAATCAATGGAAAAGGAGTTTACGGCCTAAGCTCTTTCTTAGGCCGTAAACACCTAAAACAAGGCCAAAATGACCCAAACTTGTCCCTATAGGCTTGGAAATAAATAGAGGAATTAGCCTAGGAGTGTTTGAACATTTAAAACAATCAATTTAGGGGGTAAAAGAGAGTTTATGGCCCAAGCACAAGCTTAGGCCGTAAACTCCTCAAAATCATGTCAAAATGTCCCAAAAACACTCCCAAACCACCCTTAGGCTTAACACATAAATTAAGGACTTGGTATTTTGGGTTTAGACCACTTAAACACATCAAAATGAAGGAGTAAAGGGAGTTTACGGCCCAGACACATGTCAAGGCCGTAAACACCCCAAAACACCCCCAAACGATGGTTTTAATTCCCCAATATAACATCACACTTCATTAGAAATAGCTAGAAAGGTAATAGAGGCTTGAAACTTCACAAAACACTAAGGGTGAGAGTTTACGGCCGTAAACTCCCTTAGGAGTGTCCCTAGGCCGTAAACTCCAAGTTAGTGCCCTTAGAAGCCTCAAATCCACTCATGCCTTTTGGGAAAAGTGCTTAGAAAAATCCCATGAACAAGCTAGAAGCATAAAACACCCAAGAATATGTCCCTAGGAGTTTACGGCTGTAAACTCCCTTGGTTTGGGCCGTAAACTCCAAGTTGGTCCATATAGACACTCTAAACCCATTCACACACTTGATATTTGAGTTTAGCAAAATTCCACAATTGATATGAGACACTTTAACACCCTAGAACACCCTCCCCATGAGTTTGTAGCCGTAAAATCATGGTGAGATGTCCCTGGGCCGTAAACTAGATGATAAGGGTTAATTCTTGGAGGGTAAACTCCATTCCTTAGCCATACACACCCTTAAACGCTACCCGGGACACCCAAACACTTAGCCAAAGTGTTTTCCGCTCTTGTGAGCATGTATATTTGTTTAATTAGAATTAAATATACTAATTGTATGTGAACATATGTTATCATATGTTAAATAGGTCATTGTGTGTGTTCAAGTCCTTGCGTGACACTGAACGCCCAAACGGCACTTTCGTCGGACCTACTTACACCAGGTGAGTTCATACCCCTGAATGAACCTTTTGAATGCTTTTAAATGTTTTTATAGGGGGGATTACAAGTTAAACATGCCAGTTATAATATCAATCACATGTAATTGATAACCCGCATGCACAAGATTTTACCACACCTTACACTGTTTTACCGAGTAGGACACTATAAGGATTTTTACTTGTTTCAAAACTTTTACTTACACTGATTTATCCAAATTCATTCTAAACTAGTTATTGAAAGATTTTCAAGGGTTTTAAACATATTTTACAAAAGGATACAAACTGTGATTTTTCCCAAGTATGAAGGTTTTTCATTAAAATATCCTTTTACGACGTATACTTTTACTTGTTAGATACCAAAGCTTCACTTTCATATATTTTAAACTCCTACTCAATAACGCTTACACTTCGTGATGCGTTTATGCACGTTATCGTCTCTATATCGCGTATACCTGTTATCGTCTCTATATCACTTATACCGGGTACGCTTATACTTCGCGACTCGATCTATCTACACTGTATGAATTCACACCATAATGATATGTCGCCACTTAATACACACCTAGCCATAGTTAGATGTATGTCTATGCGTATATAGATACATATAAGTAATGATTGAGGGACTTAGGAAGGCTCGTCCGCCCTATTTCCTTATCTTCGTTGAGATGTGGTCTGGTGGGATCGGATGGCCATCCGAAGGTCGTTTGATTCATTAGTTATATATTATGTATATGAGTATGGACATATAGGAATTCTCTATTCAGTTCAGTTAAGAGTCTCTACCTCTAGTCTACACTTACATTAGAAACCCATTATTGGGAAGTCTCTACCTTTAGCTCAGCACTTACACACCACCCACTATTTGGAAGTCTATACCCACTATTTGGGATGCATCTTCAGGACACGGCCTTCTCCGTCATCTAGTTGGTAACAAGAGTCTCCTGTACAGAGACCGGACATTGTGTGTATAGATCTATACGGGATTGACAACCCCGCACCCTGACTGCTAGCTACAGTCCCGACCTACCAAGCCAATGGGTGACAAATGTCACATTATATGGACGCTTGTAGGGCGTCCGGAACTCTAGTCATTATGGTTACGAGTATCCCGGGTTACCTTATAATTCTTTGGCCTTAAGGTAACTGTATTTCACCGGCAATTTACATTGTATGCTGGTAACTCATTTTCAGAGTCACACTGTTTTGACCTTACAAGACGTATCTTTCATTTGATACTGCCTGGGGTCTGTTATCTCTGTTTTGACCTTACAAGACGTATCTTTCATTTGATACTGTCTGGGGTCCGTTATCTCTGTTTTGACCTTACAAGACGTATCTTTCATTTGATACTGTCTGGGGTCTGTTATCTTTGCTTTGACCTTACAAGACGTATCTTTCATTTGATACTGTCTGGGGTCTGTTATCTTTGCTTTGACCTTACAATATGTATCTTTCATTTGATACTGTCTGGGGTCTGTTATCTCTATTTTGACCTTACAAGACGTATCTTTCATTTGATACTGTCTGGGGTCTGTTATCTTTGTTTTGACCTTACAAGACGTATCCTTCATTTGATACTGTCTGGGGTCTGTCTTTCACTGTTTTAGACCTTACCAGCTGTATCTTTCATTTGGTACCTTCTGGGGTCTGAGTCACTGCTCTTTAGACTGAACCAGGCGTGTCGTTAGTTCGATGTTCTCCTGTAGTCTATGATTCCTTGCCTTAGTCAGCAGTCTTCACTGCTGAGGCATATGTTATTCCCTGATGTCGTTTGCTTTCCTCAATAATCAGATTCGGTATTTTGATAATGATTGCAATCTAGGGAAAACTACTTTTTACCACATAGCGCTGACCAGCCTTGGTAGAAGGCTGCTTTTATTAAAGAAAATATAGGATTTTCTGGAAAGAACTCTAATACACAGAAAACACTTAAACTACTACTTATAAAGTTATTCGATTGAAATGCCACCTAATACTTATGAACTCACCAGCATTTGTAAAAATGCTAATACTCGATTTTCAAATAACTTGTAATCTCAGGTCAGCAAATAGACAGGTACATCCCTGGAGCTGTTGATGAAGATAACCTAGTACCATGCTGTTCTTATTATATTTGTTTGTACACTTTATTATGTTGAAATGTAAACCTTGTAAAACTATTACTATTAATGCAATGTTTTGTTGTACTTCGATTACTATAATGCATGTGTTGTGATACTTGACATGACGTCATCCACCCCAGAACATTTCCGCCGTTCCGGTTTTGGGGTGTGACAGATTGGTATCAGAGCATTGTTTATAGTGAGCTAAGTATATCAATTCATAAAAGATATACAACCTATAAACGCAAAGGGATAAAACACTCTGACCAAGAATTATACTTTAAAATATAACCATGTTTTACCAAAGTATAATAACATCCAGAATCTAAACACTCGAACAAAAGTATCACAAGAAGAACAATAATAAAAGTCTTCGGATGTTGAGCACTACAGTCAAACTTGGGCAGTTATGTAATCGTAAACTGGGATAAATGTAACCTGATCAACTACATTTATCCGAGATGCAATGAACGTGTGCTCGGGAGTGATAGTGGTGTGCAACAGGTCTGAAACTTACCAACTAGGAATGCTAGAGCCAAACATAAAGTTAAAATACTATAGGAGTATTTTAGAACGCTAAAAGATTCACACTAATCCCAGAATTTATATTCAGAAGATAAGAAAACAAACAAGAATTAAAATACCATAGGGGTATTTTAGGAATCACAAACAACCTTACGTGAATAACTAAAAAGATCCCTATTGACATACCTACAACTACAGAGGGTGTACTCCCAAGGTTATATATAATAAGGATCCCATAGACTAAGAATGTGTGGTTTCGCCCTATTTCCTTTTCCTTGTTTGGATGTGGATCTAGAGTAGTATCACATATTCGAAGGCCTATCGGATCTAAGCTATATATGATTCGTATACCCTGTGTAATCGTAGCAGGACTCGATATGGATCATACAGTGAAATGTTAATAATCTCTTAGGATTCTTTAGACATTTCCATTCTTGCACGAACCCTGTAGAAAACCTTACCCACTTCAGTGCATAACAGAAGAGTTGAATTCGACCCCGAAGAGGTTCATTTAAGAAGATTTCCTGTTCGGAAATAAATGAACTAGGTCAAGACTATTGAATACACCAAGTTCCCATATTCTTTTAGGGACATCGGTGAGGAATTAGCCTAAACTTCGGAGATTCCCAGTCATCCACCCTGAAGTGATGACACCCAGAGTTGGAATCAGAAGGAAGGCGGAGTAGAAATTCAATATGTCCATACGAGAAGAGAACCCTAGGAAACTACCCGAAGGAAACCAACGTCGATTCCAGTCAAAGACACGAGGCAGATCGAGGGAGCCAGTACATGGGACCCGGGAATTGTCTTTTCCTTGTATTCGTCACGATAATTCACCCTTAAAATAATACAATTTAGTGAGTTAGTGGTTACACTACTCACGCTATGTGTTAGGTAAATCGTTGTTTCCCGTTTCCAGATACACGATTAGGGTGGATCCCCGCACCTTTATTGAGAGTGCTTAGCCATGAGCTTTCATGAGCCTCTCTTTCCGCAGTTTCGTTCTGAACCGTTCTCAAATCTCTCCAGGTCGGAGAGTGAAACCCTTCCCAGTATAAAGGTAACTTAGTAGGAATGACTCGCATCTTATGGCCTCTTTCCGAGACTCATACACCCACTTCGATTACCAAGACTACATCATAGGGATGTAGGTCGACACTTAGACGACCAGTACCCAGGGCACGAGAAAACTTTATGCCTAATACGTTCAGGACAGAAATGTCCAGGGTTAACCATCGTCTCTCATTACCTTGTATTCCTTTCCGTGTAGGAAAAACTATGCCACCAATGAAGCGTAACCAATCCGCAAGCAAGAAACCTGCTCTCTTATTTGATGAAGCTACATTCCAAGCTGCAGTCTCAGCAGCCATAGCAGCTTTCATGGCTCATCTGAATGCTAACACCGCCAATGTTAGCAAGGGCCTGTCGGGAATTCCAATTCTGGCAATGGACAACAACAACCAACACTTCCATACTCAGCCACCCAAGAACCTCCACTGAACCCATTAAAGAGAAAACTCAAGATAGAGGAGGGAAGTACCTCGGCTCAAGGACCTTCCGAAGGGCAACGAGCAGAGGCAGTCTATACCCCTGTCAATCCTTCCCTCCCGACTTCAAGAAGACCATACCTAGGAGACCTTCCCCACTGCAGCAAGTGCAGCTACCATCATCATGGTGCATGCCGGGAACTCTTATGTGCTAGGTGTAATATGAAGGGGCATACTCCTCATGTATGTAGAACTCCGGTGGAGCGTATATCATCAATCACCAATGTGACGACAAATCCCGTTTGCCATCTATGTGGTGCGATTGGACACTTCAAAAGAGATTTCCCAACTGAAGGAAACAACAAAGACACAGAAGGAGCCTAACTCTACTGCTTAGGAAGAAGCACCAAGACACTAGGTAGATTTTTGGTACGTTTCCAGATCTCGGATAACTAAACTGAAAACAATAAAAGACTAATTCAAATGTAAATTCTTCCCAGTAAGGCGAAAGTCGCATCACTGTTATAAAATTTAAAATTCATTAGGTAAAACTATAATGGCTAAACATATACGTTACGACCATGTATATTTAAGATGGACAGACCTAGAGTGAGCGAATGCCGCCTCATTTCATGTTCCTCGTTTGGTTGTGGATTTAGGGCGGGGTCGCTCAGTCAACAGTCCTCCCCACCTTAAATATACATGACTAGTATATGTGAGGCGATTATAGAAATGCCTCGTGAGAATCCATTCATGAAAAGATACTCTATTCGGAAGCACTTAGAACTCTCTATAGTTCCGCGTAGACTCTATCGGTCCAAGTATCCGCGGTAGTGATACATAGGACGAAACCCGAGACGCCTAGAACTTGTGTGCCTGTTCGGCACATGACTCTATCGATCTTCACTTTATATCATGTCGGAGTGTGCCAACTTCGACGACTCTATTGATCAGGGTTTGACTTTGTGTAACCATGTGTTTATCCTTTAGTGTTGTGTAAAAGAACTTTCTTCGAAGCCATGTCGGCAAATAAAGGTTCTCCCGAACCTAAACCTAACACAATTAATCAAACCTAATGCGACCCGTCAATCGTCCCTCTTATCTCAAACCTTCTGAAATACCCAAGAGAGGGTACCACGCGCCATCGACCGACCCCTCGTAGTCAGATAAACACCGAAGCGAAAGACACTACAGACACCTCAGAAAACGACAACCATCTGAGGCATACCCCTTAGATTCCCCTGAGAGACCCTTCGCACCTCGCACATCAGGTTCGTGAACCTAGAGAATAGAACTCATGAGGCTGACCACTATAACCAGGTATATTGCCGGCATCCATCAAGTATTGGCGGTTAAGCCAAGCATGAGCTCTACCACGAACCTCTTCACAAAACACTTTCACCCTATTCGATAACATAGGGGCCGAAATCAAGAGAACTACTGCGGATTGAGCTAGTAAAGTTCCGAGTGATGAGACCCTATACCCACTAGATTTGACTTAGACCGAGAAAACTCGGAACCTTCAGAAGAGTAGTTGCAGTAGATGCTCGCACTACTCATGCACCTCGTCCACCCAGTTATAGACAAGTGGTGCTTATCATCCTCCACCCTCTCACAAGGAGGAAATCGTCGTCGCCCTGTAGACGATAAATTATACTTTCCGAAGTGAACGCTAGGATACCGAGAACCAAAGGATAACCTTTGCAGCCATGAATATTTGGTCAAGTGTGAAAGTGGTTGCGTTAAGCCTCATAACCCTGATCCCGAAGAGGTTATATACTTGACACCAGTCCTGGTGTTAGTCGAAGGGTTATGCAGGAGCATACACTTTCCACACTAGAATAAACCACAATCTTAGAGATTCATTGGACTATAAGGTGTTCCACGAATACTATCTCACGTAGAGATAGTAGAACCACCTCCCGAGATAGTCCAACACTCGTCTGGTGAAACCCTATCTCCCCGACCCTCAGGGTTTCCGTATCTCAAGGTTCGTTAGTGCAGGTCCATTTTGCACAAGCTTGAGATAGACACTCTACAGCAAACCAATAACTCTAGTCATGCAACCCACTTGACGATCTAGAAAGCCTCTATCAACCAGTTGACAGGAAACACGAAACCGAAGACCACTTGAGATTTCTAAGAACCAACCTGAAGGACTACACTACCAGTACGAGAGAGAACGTTAGGAACTTCAGAATGGCGATCACGCCAGTGATGATCTTGCCATAGAAGTACACTATGTTCTAAGTACTGAAAAGCTCTACCATTCCGAGAGCGTAGGACCATCCGAAAATCCTCATGGAGACATGGTCCAACCCTTTTCAGGCCGCTACTACCTTCGGATATGCCACAAGATTCACACCCGATCGATCCACTTCTTAGACTTGATACGTGATTTCCCAACAACACTTTTCGTACCTCACCCATCTTGATAGAAACCATTGAGGACCCTGACTTCATAGATACACCAGTCGGAACCCGCCAGCTACACGAGACGGAATTCGCATCCCGTACGTGAAGGTCTGTTGGAATGGCAAACACAGATTAGAGTTCACTTGGGAATGCGAAGACAACCGTATTGGAAGTACTCCCTTACCCCTTCTTGGCCATTCATACCTACTCCCTTGCCTAGACCTGAATTTCGGGACGAAATTCCCTCTAACGGGGGGATGATGTGACAACCCAAGTTTCCCCGTTACCGTTAACAGAATATTCCACTGTATAAAAGTTCCGTTAATTAGAGGGCGTCAATTTAATAAAAATTCCATTTGGTTACCTTTAACATGCCGTTAAGTCGTGATAAAAGGAAATAAAAACACAGGACACACATTTCCATTTATTTGGAAAATGTTAAGTTTTATTTTTACGACCACTAAATCGGGTGTGACCAAAAGCCCCGTTTAACGGCAGTATTGGGTAGAATACCACTGAGCCCCAACCCGGAACCCTATATAAGGGTGAGTGGAGTCCATTGGAGACTTTTTACACACTCTCTCTATACTCTCTCTCTAGACCCGTTTTCGCCCTGAATCCGCAACCAAACGCTTCCAAATTGTAAGTCTGTTTACCCTAGTCTATTCTAAACATATTGATTCATGTTTATAGCCCAAAAATCGGACTTAGAAGCAATGGAAAAGGAGTTTACGGCCTAAGCTCTTCCTTAGGCTGTAAACACCTAAAACAAGGCCAAAATGACCCAAACTTGTCCCTATAGGCTTGGAAATAAATAGAGGAATTAGCCTAGGAGTGTTTGCACATTTAAAACAATCAATTTAGGGGGTAAAAGAGAGTTTACGGCCCAAGCACAAGCTTAGGTAGTAAACTCCATAAAATCATGTCAAAATCTCCCAAAAACACTCCCAAACCACCCTTAGGCTTAACACATAAATTAAGGACTTGGTATTTTGGGTTTAGACCACTTAAACACATCAAAATGAAGGAGTAAAGGGAGTTTACGGCCCAGACACATGTCAAGGACGTAAACACCCCAAAACACCCCCAAAAGATGGTTTTAATTCCCCAATATAGCATCACACTTCATTAGAAATTGCTAGAAAGGTAATAGAGGCTTGAAACTTCACAAAACACTAAGGGTGAGAGTTTATGGCCATAAACTCCCTTAGAAGTGTCCCTAGGCCGTAAACTCCAAGTTAGTGCCCTTAGAAGCCTCAAATCCACTCATGTCTTTTGGGAAAAGTGCTTAGAAAAATCCCATGAACAAGCTAGAAGCATAAAACACCCAAGAATATGTCCCTAGGAGTTTACGGCCGTAAAATCCCTTGGTTTGGGCCGTAAACTCCAAGTTGGTCCATATAGACACTCTAAACCCATTCACACACTTGATATTTGAGTTTAGCAAAATTCCACAATTGATATGAGACACTTTAACACCCTAGAACACCCTCCCCATGAGTTTACGGTCGTAAACTCATGGTGAGATGTCCCTGGGCCATAAACTAGATGATAAGGGTTAATTCTTGGAGAGTAAACTCCATTCCTTAGCCATACACACCCTTAAACGCTACCCGGGACACCCAAACACTTAGCCAAAGTGTTTTCCGCTCTTGTGAGCGCGTATATTTGTTTAATTAGTATTAAATATACTAATTGTATGTGAACATATGTTATCATATGTTAAATAGGTCATTGTGTGTGTTCAAGTCCTTGCATGACACTGAACGCCCAAACGACACTTTCGTCGGACCTACTTACACCAGGTGAGTTCATACCCCTGAATGAACCTTTTAAATGCTTTTAAATGTTTTTATAGGGGGATTACAAGTTAAACATGCCAGTTGTAATATCAATCACATGTGATTGATAACCCGCATGCACAAGATTTTACCACACCTTACACTGTTTTACCGAGTAGGACATTATAAGGATTTTTACTTGTTTCAAAACTTTTACTTACACTGATTTATCCAAATTCATTCTAAACTAGTTATTGAAAGATTTACAAGGGTTTTAAACATATTTTACAAAAGGATACAAACTGTGATTTTTCCCAAGTATGAAGGTTTTTCATTAAAATATCCTTTTACGACGTATACTTTTACTTGTTAGATACCACAGCTTCACTTTCATATATTTTAAACTCCTACTCGATAACTCTTACACTTCGTGATGCATTTATGCACGTTATGGTCTCTATATCGCTTATACCTGTTATCGTCTCTATATCACTTATATCGGGTACGCATATACTTCGCGACTCGATCTATCTACACTGTATGAATTCACACCATAATGATATGTCTCCACTTAATACACACCCAGACATAGTTAGATGTATGTCTATGCGTATATAGATACATATAAGTAATGATTGAGGGACTTAGGAAGGCTCGTCCGCACTATTTCCTTTTCTTCGTTGAGATGTGGTCTGGTGGGATCGGATGGCCATCCGAAGGTCGTTTGATTCATTAGTTATATATTATGTATATGAGTATGGACATATAGGAATTCTCTATTCAGTTCAGTTAAGAGTCTCTACCTCTAGTCTACACTTACATTAGAAACCCATTATTGGGAAGTCTCTACCTTTAGCTCAGCACTTACACACCACCCACTATTTGGAAGTCTATACCCACTATTTGGGATGCATCTTTAGGACACGGCCTTCTCCGTCATCTAGTTGGTAACAAGAGTCTCCTGTACAGAGACCGGACATTGTGTGTATAGATCTATACGGGATTGACAACCCCGCACCCTGACTGCTAGCTATAGTCCCGGCCTACCAAGCCAATGGGTGACAAATGTCACATTATATGGACGCTTGTAGGGCGTCCGGAACTCTAGTCAGTATGGTTACGAGTATCCCGAGTTATCTTATAATTCTTTGGCCTTAAGGTAACTGTATTTCACCGGCAATTTACACTGTATGCTGGTAACTCATTTTCAGAGTCACACTGTTTTGACCTTACAAGACGTATCTTTCATTTGATACTGCCTGGGGTCTGTTATCTCTGTTTTGACCTTACAAGACGTATCTTTCATTTGATACTGTCTGGGGTCTGTTATCTTTGCTTTGACCTTACAAGACGTATCTTTCATTTGATATTGTCTGGGGTCTATTATCTTTGCTTTGACCTTACAAGACGTATGTTTCATTTGATACTGTCTGGGGTCTGTTATCTCTGTTTTGACCTTACAAGACGTATCTTTCATTTGATACTGTTTGGGGTCTGTTATCTTTGCTTTGACCTTACAAGACGTATCTTTCATTTGATACTGTCTGGGGTCTGTTATCTTTGTTTTGACCTTACAAGACGTATCCTTCATTTGATACTGTCTGGGGTCTGTCTTTCACTGTTTTAGACCTTACCAGCTGTATCTTTCATTTGGTACCTTCTGGGGTCTGAGTCACTGCTCGTTAGACTGAACCAGGCGTGTCGTTAGTTCGATGTTCTCCTGTAGTCTATGATTCCTTGCCTTAGTCAACAGTCTTCACTGCTAAGGCATATGTTATTCCCTGATGCCGTTTGCTTTCCTCAATAATCAGATTCGGTATTTTGATAATGATTGCAATCTAGGGAAAACTACTTTTTACCACATAGCACTGACCAGCCTTGGTAGAAGGCTGCTTTTATTAAAGAAAATATAGGATTTTCTGGAAAGAACTCTAATACACATAAAACACTTAAACTACTACTTATGAAAGTTATTCGATTAAAATGCCACCTAATACTTATGAACTCACCAGCATTTGTAAAAATGCTGATATTCGCTTTTCAAATAACTTGTAATCTCAGGTCAGCAAATAGACAGGTACATCCCTGGAGTTGTTGATGAAGATAGCCTAGTACCATGCTGTTCTTATTATATTTGTTTGTACACTTTATTATGTTGAAATGTAAACCTTGTAAAACTATTACTATTAATGCATTGTTTTGTTGTACTTTGATTACTATAATGCATGTGTTGTGATACTTGACATGACGTCATCCACCCCAGAATGTTTCCGGTGTGACAAATTGTAACATCCCGAATTCCCAGGTATTATTTATTATTGTATTTTTGGTGATTTGTGAGGAGACTCGGCGAGTTGGAGCCCAAACTCGCCGAGTATCATCGCGGTAATGGGTGCGGGCTCGCGTCTGGACTCGGCGAGTCCACGCTGTTAAATGAAACCCTAATTCCCTGGGTTTGGAGCCTATTTAAGGGCACTTATAGCCTCCCATTGCGGCTACCAGTCCCTTGAGAGAACCCTAAGAGAGCTAAATCGCTTTGAGAGAGAAGAAGTCACTTTTGGATCTTTGTATCCTTTATTTAGCAAGAAGAGGGTGACAAGAGGAAGGAGGAGGTGAGATTCAAGCAGATCCAGAGTCCAGAGGCTTCATTTTGAGGTAATAATTTGAACCTCCTTCAGTTCTAGGGTTGATCTTTAGAGTTAGGGTTTTCTAACCCCTTTGGAGAGTGATTATGTGAAGAAAATGGTCCCTCTTCGAGTTTGTGCCTTGGATCTGGACTCAAAGAGGTCCAGAGACCTTAACCCTTGGAGCTTTTTGGGTTAGTAAGGAGTTATTGGACTTAGGTTGTCACTTTTGGGACCAAATCTCCTTTTGATGCCTTGTTGTGGTTATACAAGCATCAAGTTTCGAACTTTACGTGACATTCATGCTTGGGAAGGCCATATCTATGGTTTGGGGAAACAGATCTGACCTCAGGAGGTCAATAGAGTTTGTCAATGGCATGAACTCGCCGAGTTGTTCTTGAGACTCGGCGAGTAGGGTTTGGGTTTCACGAAAATTGTTCAGCGAGTAGACTCGCCGGGTTGGGGGATGACCCAGTGAGTCAGGGAGAGTCAAAGGGGGGCTGAGTCAAGCCGGAACTCACCGAGTTGTTCTTGAGACTCAACGAGTTGAGTCGTGGTGGCCCCGCGATTCATGCCAGGTGGAACTCGTCGAGTTTGGGAAGTACTAGACGTGTCAAGAGAGGATCCGAGGGAGTCAGTGAACCCGTATAGACTTGCCGAGTCACTTTAGTGCACTCGCCGAGTCTGGTCAAAGTTGACCGTTGACCATTGACCAGAGTTGACCAGTGTTGACTTGATAGGGTTAGTCAACCTTAGTTGTGAAAGTGTTAAATTAGAGATATATTGTGTTATAGGAGGACTATTGCTCGGGAGATCGAGCGCTAGAGATTTCAGGGATTTGTGAGTTATCGAGATACGCGAGGTGAGTCTTCTCACTATACTTTACCTTGAGTAGGTAATCAGAGTTAGGTGACAAAGTATTTGTATGCTATGTGTATGTTATGTGTTGTACTGCATTATTTCTATGTGATTTATGCTGTGAATGCTTATAGAGTTAGAACCGGAAAGATCACAGAGTTAGAACCATAGGGTTCACAGAGTAGGGTCCACGGACCCACAGAGTTAGAGCCTCGAGTGGCTAATATGTGCTATGTGTGGTATTTTGGGGAACTCACTAAGCTTTGTGCTTACAATGTTTGGTGTTATTTGTTTCAGGTACTAGTGATGACCGTCGGAAGGCGCCGGCTTGATCAGTACACACACGGGATTTTCATGTTATGAGATCTTGGGATTTTTATATGTCATGGATTGAGTTTCAAACATTGATGTTTCTATGAATATTAAATGAATTATGTTTTTAAAAAATGTGAAAAATTGTTTTGAAATTTACGATGTTACATTTTTAAATAAAAATAAATGAAAATTCGAAGCCTTATCCGAAGGGTATGCCCAACGTACTTCGCTTCGTACACCCAGCGTACTTCGCGTGTATGCGACCCAAAGTCGGCCACGTCCCCCTGTTCTTCGCATGCAAACACGTATCACACAAGGTGACACGTCCGAGACCCGGGAACCGAGCAGGTGCCACGCTGCGTATGCCCAACGTACTTAGAGGCTTCGGCGAGCTATAAAAGGGATGCGAGGCTGCCGTGTTTTAGGTTACAAATTCTCACTCTCTAGCCTCTCTCAAGCCTCTCTAACACCCCTAAAGTCCCGTTATCAACCCCGACACCCAAAGCAAGCCCCGATGCTCCAAAGTTCTCGAGAAAATTATATTTTCAAGCAGAGACTCTGCCCGAGTAAGGCCGGTTTTAAACTAAAATCCCCGGTTTCATCACAAAAACTCATATTTAGAGTCGAAGTACTACCCAAATTATCATTTAATCCCCGGTTATTTCACAATGAGTTTCAATATAGGTACAATTGTATGTTATGTGTTATATGTTCAATGTGCTTTCCCATGTTATTATGATAATGGGCTATACCTTAGGCCAGGAAGTGTATGACATAAGCATCACTTGGGTACTGGTATATAGCCTTTGGCCATAAAGTGTATGACATAAGCATCACTTTGGCATTAACAGAATACAAAGACAGTGCTGAAAGCCTGTGTATTCTAGTGAAATGATATCCTGAAATTATATTTTCTATGCCATTTGGGCCGAAGTCTTATTGATGTATATCAAGTATTGAAATTGTTATGTATCATTGAATTCAAATCTTTGAATCTGATTATTCGTTGATATGGAAAGCCTTTCATATGATACTCATTTACCTGTCTTGTTCCTTGTCCCTCTATGCTTCTGTAATATTGATATGTATAGGGTATAATATTATATTGTAACTGTTATTGAACTCATTAAGCGTCACCCGCATATCCCTCTCAATGTTTAAAACTATTGCAGGTGATAAGCATCCAATATAGTTTGTACTGGTAGAAGATATAGAATAGATAATATTATAACTTTTTATTGTATTCATGGGATAGTATGTAATATGTGTAAAACTTTGTAAAAATATTAATAGTCAGTTTGTATCCAGTCTATGTAAATAAACTATCAATGTAAAATATTGTTTTATAAATATCCATGTAGCATGTTTTGGAGTAACTATATTGTGAAGTATGAAAGTTTGGGTCTTTCAGAAATATGATGTAGTTTTAGAAAGAATGGACAATAGGTCTTTCATCCCGGGTATCCATGACATAGGTGACATAACCCGCGCAACCCTGCTGAAAGTAGTGCATCGCTCTCGCTGCTGAACATATGGTCAATCCACCATGCGGCCTCTCGCCCTGAATCACTAGCCCTCCCTCACTTGGAGTGTGAACTCTCACTAGTTGTTGATCGCAATCAATCACTTCCCCATTGGCGCTCAACCAGTCCATACCAGCTATAACCTTATTCCCTCGGATGGGAATAAGGACTAGATCCACCAAAAATTGATCATTGAACAACTGCAGTGTACACCCTCAGTGAGCCCTCGCGGCCCGAATGGTCCTATCATCTGCTATCACTACGTCAAGTGGGTAATCCATCTCCCCAAGAGCCCCTACGAATCGCTTGCTAAGAGCAAGCACCACAAATGACCCGGTAGCACCCAAATCAAACAATACGAAGGCTGATATACCATTCACTAAGAACGATCCTATAACAAAACACATAAACATAAGAAATAATCAGTATAAATAAAGAGATAAGGAGAAGATACATACCTGTCACCATGTTGGGAGCTACTCGTGCCTCCTCTTCTGTCAACTGAAAGGCCCTGCTCTTTGCCACAGGCGCTTCACCCTGGCCCTGACGGCCATCTGTAATCCGTAATGCAGCAGGAGCAGGCGTTGCCACCTGCCATGTTGCTGCTAAAATCGAGCATTGGGACCGCTTGTGTCCCTTCTAATTGCACTTGAAGCAAATCAAGTCTGATACTGTCGTGGTAGTGGTAGTAGCTATAGAATCTCTGGTCAAATGCCAGTTCAGCCGCAGTTAAAGTAGCCCGAACTACCTACCTTGCATACCCCATCATGTGTCATGCCACACTTGCCACAGCGGACTTGGCCCTACTGGCCTTTCCCTCCAGAATCTACATTGGGCTTCTTGCCCGTACTCCCTGACTGAACCCCCTCTAGTTTCTTCTACTTCTCCATCTCTAAATCCAATTCTCTCTCTCTCTCTCTCTCTCTCTTTATCTCTCACTCTCTCTCTCTCTCGCCCTAACAATCATATCCTCCAGCGTCTTGCAGCTGGATCGGCTCACAAACTGGCAGATATCATTTCACAACATCTCATGATATCAGGCTTCATCTTCTCGTCTACCACATACTGCGGAATGAGAATGGCCCTCTCCCTAAACATAACGGTGATCTCAGTTACCATCTTCGTTGTCTGCTGGAGATCCTGGAACTCCCTAGCAAGCTACTGCACCTCTATCATAGGTGCAAACCCGACTCTGAACCAAGCTGAGAAACCGCTCTAGGTCATAGCGTCAAGGGCAGTGTCACCCACAGCATGCCCAACCTCCTCCCACTAGTCGCGTGCTCTTTCCTTCATAAGACAAGATCTAAGTCGGACCTTATCCTCCTCAGGACATCTGTTGGTGTAGAATGCGTTGGCGACATCAGCCAACCATCTAGTGCTTGCAATGGGGTCCTAAGCCCTAGGGTTACTGGGAGATCCACAAGCTCTGAACTCCCTGAATGTTAGTGTGTGCGACCCCATCATGGCCGCCACCTTGGTGCGGGAGGCACCTAGTACCTCATCTAGAAGCTCCAAAATACCCTCCTTGATCGTTCTGAAGATCACAGGAGTCTGATCCAGAATACTATGCGTGATCTTAGAGGAGATGAACTCCCTCATCTAGTCATCTAGCTGCCCGACTCTAGAGCCCGAACATGATCCCTCACCGGCGCCTGAAGTGTCGACTGGTCTAATGCGTAATACCACCATACTATAAACACATCATAATAAACATTAGAATACTAATCATATATCAAGGGATCACATATACTACAAGTTCACTGGATTCATCTCAACCTTCCTTGATTCAAGTACGGATCCTCTACTTTCAGTAGTACATGCCCAAACATCAGAATACTAATCATATATCAAGGGATCGCTAGACCTAACATGCAACTAGAAGATACGGGCCTCACCCACACTTAAGGAGATACGGGTTCCCGCCCACACTCGGCTAACTATGAGATATAGGCATCGCCCACACTAAGCTATTTCAGAGATACGAGCCTCACCAACACTCTGCTAAGTAGGAGGTAGGGGCCTCATCCACACTCAGCTAGCTAGGAGGTACGGACCACGCCCACGCTCCACTTTCCGGGAAATATGGGCTTGCGCCCACACTCTGCTAACTATGCATACATACAAGTATCACGTAGACAACAAGTATAACCATAATTTACCAATTCATAAACATACTTAGATTATATTGAGATACGGGCCTTGCCCACACTTAGCTACTAATCACAAGCAAGTCAAAGATATGGGCCCCGCCTGTACTTAACTACTAATCATAAATAATTCTAAGATACGGGCCCAACCCACACTTAGCTACTCTACACAGGCCGACATTGGTGCCTTCGACCCGTTACTACTGAAGGAAACTCAACTCATATGCTAACTGTGAAATCTCAAGTGAGGAATCTCTGACAGCTGCTCCAACGACTCCCCAGCTATCATTAACACAACAACACTTAGTCAAGAACTAATAATCCTTCTTAGGGTAAAATGACTATTTTACCCCTGGTTAAAGTCAACATTATGGTCAAAGTCAATGTTTTGGGATGACTCAACTCGCCAAGTTGCTCCATTAACTCGCCGAGTTCTATAAATCAGAATCCTAAAATCGCGATCCAACTCATCGAGTCACCCCCTGACTCGCCAAGTTCCCTGGCTACACATAGTCGTGATTTAGCGAATCAACTCGTCGAGTCATCCTCAGACTCGGTGAGTTCTACCATAATCAGAATCAGGACAACTTGCCTCAACTTGTTGAGTCCCTCTCTGGACTCGTCGAGTTCCTCAGTCTGTTTGGGCCATCTCAATGAATTAAGCCCTTACTCTTCAGATCTAAGGTCCATACTTCATCTACGTATTGAAAATTCCCTTTTAAAGGTAAAGTTTCCAACTTTACCCGCTAATATTCCTTCAGCTAAAACCCTAGTTCTCTAGGATATAGATCTTGGTCCAAAAACCATAATACTCCAAACTAAAGCATACTAACATAGATCTTGATCTTAGACATCATTTAAACACGCAAAGCTCCTAACATTCCTTCCATGCTTGGCCTTTTGGGGTATAAAAGGCCATAATAACACCTTAAAGCTTGCATGGGGCTTCCTTGGTCAAAAAGTTTGCACCTTTATGCCATAAAACCCCTTCTAGACTCGAAAGGTAGATCACTTGGGACGTCCATATCCCAAGCACTAGGCTTCATCGACCAAAACTCCATGAATTGATAAGAAGGAGATCTAACAAGCTACTAAGTAAGGTTAAGGCTTGCTTACCAGAAAATGAAGAGGATGAGATGTTCCTTCTGGATCTACAATCTTCTCCTGGAATCCTCTAGCTTCTTCTTCTTCTACAAGCTTCAAATCACACAAAGTTTACTCAATATTGTCACAACTGTAAATTTTAAGCTATGTAATCTATACATTCAAGTTAATGTGAATCAGAAACTTTAATCAAATACAAGATACAAGTACTACAAATAGTCATCAAACAATTGGAGACCCTAGAAGTTCTTGTTAAGTCTAATTTAGACTAGAACTTCCTTATTGGATCCAAATGGGCCAATAAGCTTCCAATTAGACTATCATGGGCTTAGAACCCTAATTGGGCTCTAATTGGACCCACATTCGTTTATTTCAATATTTTGGGCTAGGTAGAACCTAGAAGGAAATAAAACACAAGTTTTGATCCATAATTAAACCTAACCTAGCTTAATAAAGCACAAAAATCACAATTTTATTTTATAAGTCCAATAAATACCCTAATTAACACTAATGTTGGGCTTAGGAGCAAAAAACCCAAAAACCTTTTTTTTCCTTCCCATTTTCGGCCCAAAGGAAAAAGCCCAAGAAGAAGGGTTGACTTAACACTTGCCACCTCACTATTATCCCACATATCTCCATGCATGGACCAACATGTACCAAGGAATGTCAACTCAAACTCTTTCTCTTCTCTTTCTTCTTGTTTGGCCGAGAGTTTACACACACACACACAAAACACTCACAAACTCTCTCTAAAATACACTCAAGACTTCTTCCTCTTCTCCATCCAAGATCTCGAAATTTAGGGACCTTCCAAGAGGATTTTGCAAGTAAATCATCACCTAAGGTAAGATTATTCATGGATCTATGGTTTAAATTCTTTTGTTATTAAAAATCTCTTCCTAATCCATGTAAAAACCATGATCTTGCACTCTAGAAACCCCATAATCTCGAAAAATTCATCAAGGAGTGCAAGGGCCAAAAATCACTTCATTTCTTCCAATTTTTCTTCAAGAACCGAAACTACCCACTCAAGGTGAGATTCATACCCCTATTTTCTGTTTTTAAGAGTTTTTGTGGGGGGGAATACAAGTGAAAGTGTAGATCTATATGTATTTGTATGCCTTGTATGATTTCCATGCTTATATGTATGCTTATATGTGTTTTAATGTTGGATCTAGCCATTAAACCCCTCAAAACCGAGATATAACTCATGTTTTATGATATTAGCTTCAAATATGTTACTACATAATAAGTGATACTAGATAAATAGCCAAGTGGTTAGCAACAATTTTCTTTAAGCTAAAAACACACATTTTGGGCCAAAAATGTGAAAAATACAAAATTAAGGGCCCAAATTGACATTTTACAGATTCTGATGGTTGGAATGTGCCAAAACAGTTTTCATAAAGCTATTTCTGGAATTCTATTCAATTAGTGGATTAAAAACATAAATTTCAAGCCTATTGGGCTAAAAATGTAAATTTCGGCCCAATAAGGCCCATTATGCGAATTTTTCTGTTTTGAAGGGCCAAAACTGTGAAATTCTGTAAAACAGTGGACTATAAGTGTCCCAAACCCTTTTCAAAGGTTTAAAATGCTTTTTAAACTTAAAAAGGACCAAAGTTGCAAAAATTTTCCATTTTGGGCCAAAATGGTCAAAATTGCGAAAAGATGGGCTAAAACCGAGAAAAACTGCATTTTTAGGGACTTAAACTGTTTTCTTTGAAAAATATGCTGGAAAATATTAATTTCAATAATTTTTGGTGTTAAAATGTCAAGAAAAATAGTTTAAGGACCAAACCGGGAAATATTTAAATAAAAGGGTTGAAAATGTAAATTTTACAAATAATGAGGGGCTGAAAACAGAAATATTTCAAGGCTGATTCAATGTGTACAATTTGATCAAATAATGACACCTCGACTATCAACGAAATACAACTCATTACAATACCAAAAGTCGTTGCTAAACGAATTGGCTCGGTCTCGAGCCAATGGAAATCTACAACTACTAACTCTTTGATACATACAAATAACGATTGGTAATACACATACATACGAGTGTGCACAGACGTCACGCACCATCTTCGGGCCCCAAAAGTGTAAAATCTTGTTTGTTGGGCCTAGCTAGCCCAATGACCTGATCTTAAGGCCCGAAGACATTTTTTTTCTACGAAGTGTTGAGTTTTACCGACTTGGCACAACGTAGGGTGACTTTCAATGGCTTGTACCATTGGACCCCAAGGGCCATGGTATTGCTAGAAAAGTCTACACATTTTACGAGGCGGGTCGGGGACCCCTCGCACGCATATTTTCCCCAGCCGGTTAATGGAGTTACCGGGGTCTTCGTGACCTCTTTCTCTTCGGATGTGGGACTACACATAGTCCGGGCGATTGGATAACGTGATTAGTACTGACGACGCCTTCGGGAATCGTTGGTATATCTATAAACCGGGCGTTTGTGTAATGCGGGTTTGTAGTAAATAATCAATGCTCGAGAACCTTCCAACGTCGCTTGGGACCGATACTACTACTTTCGTAATGGTTTTCAACGCAACTCAATGGATTTCAAAAGAACTAGGGAAACATCGGGTTTCCCTAGGGTTTTCATTACATACCGATTTGAAACGCATACATCTTCAACGAACATTTTTTTCACAAGTATAGAAACAAACAAGCATACTTATGGATCTTCACAAACGTTTTTAAAAGCTTATCTTTTCAGAAAATATCGGATTTTCTGGTGGTTTTTCAAACAATACAAACATTCGATTTCAAACACTGCTTATGAACTCACCAACATTTCATATGTTGACGTTTTTCAAAATACTTGTATTCTCAGGAAACCAGTGAGTCAAGGGAAATCATGCTCAGTGACGGTTGCAGTTTATTTTTGAATGAACCAAACAATAGTAATTTTTAGAAATGTAATATATCAAACAATGTATGACATGTAAACACTACTGGTTGTATTATGTTGATGAATGGTGACGAATGTTGCTTTGTTTTATATATATTCAATGTTATGGTATTCAATTGAGTCACGACAGCCCCCGGACGTTTCCGCCGTCTGGTTCGGGGGTGTGACAGGTTGGTATCAGAGCTTTGTTTATAGTGAACTAGCATGTCGAGCCATACATTGATATGCAACTATAAACCAAAAAGAGGGACTAACATAACTCTGAACAAAACAAATGAACAAAATACACTTGCTTGCATTAGAGATAAGAAGCTAACACTGAATCAAACACCATAATGCTGGTATCCCGGTTAACTCGGAACTGTTCTTAGTGATACCAAGGAGTGAATGTAGCCTGATCAACTACATTCTCTCCAAGGTAAAACTAACACATGTCTTGATGAGATCGGAATAGCCAGGGAACCTAAAAATTTTACCCTATATCACCCAAAAAGAGAATATTTGCTTAGTCTGTGTAATAGTCATAGTACCCTAGGAATAATGTAGCATAATTACGTACTCGCGCAGACAGCATGGCTGGTTTTCATCACCCTGGAGACCCCTACTTCCCTAATCAGGGAAACAACGGGTGGCTAGAGGAGGAGCCTGAGGAAGAGCCTGAAGAAGAACCTGAGGAGGACCCCGAAGAGGAATCAGATGGGGAACCGGAAGCAGAAGTCGAGGGCGAGCCTGCCGAACCCGAAGAAGACGAAGAACCTTTCGAAGAGGAGCTCGATGACAGCGAAGGGGGTGATTCGGATGCAGAGTCCGAGGTCATCGACCCCCCTTACCCGATCAGGGTGCCTGCTTATCGTGTGGGACCCACTGGACCTACCCCTCCTTGGGGCATGGATCTTTGGAGATGGAGCAGACAACAGGGACAGCGACCCCCGTTTGGCATGTCACGTGAGTTCTTTGACTTGAGGGACGGAGGACCGGCCGACCGAGCCCTACCGGTCATGGTGAGACGGTTACGGGACACCGGCGACCTTGCTCAGGACACTGCTGATCAAGTACGCCAGCTGTGGACTAGAGTCGAGCGTGCGGAACAGGAGACGCGTGACGTCCTCCGGGAGTTTCACATGAGGCAGGTAAGGTGGGAATCTCGACTTCAGGATGCAGAACGCTTGGTGACTCGTTTTCAGGGAGCGTCCACATCTTCGGCATCACCTCCTGACGCAGCTCATCGCGGTTAGGGATAGACCTATCGTAGTAGGATATTAGTAACTATGTTATGTACTCCGGCTCTATGTTTAAGTGACTACACTACTCATGGAGCCGTTATGCTGTCAGACTAGTGTTACTTATGTATGCTCCTACGAGCAAATTTTCTTGTACTAAACACGGATAATATTAATGAACTTTTGTGTGTTTTGCTATGACATTCACAGTTGTTATGTGTTGAGTTGTCATGATTATATGCTTGATGATAGAAATGCTTAGGTTCGTACCCTACACCTAGTTAATAGGATCATAACCTCACCAAAACCACGTACACTCAACATCTTTCCGTTTCATGACAGAAAGATGCCTCGCCCAGCTACTCGCGGAAATCCCGAACCAACCCCGCCGGAAGTTGACTCCACTGCTTTCCAGGCAGCCGTGTCTGCTGCGGTCACAGCGGCTATGGCACAACTTCACCGAGGGAACAACGGAGGAGGTAACGGGCAAGGATCCGGAAGTTCGAACAACGGGACGAACCAAGGACTCACTAAAACGTGCACCTACAAGGATTTTGCGAACGCTAAACCCCGAACTTTCAACGGTACCGGAGGAGTGATCGCCCTAAAGCGATGGATCGAGAAGGTAGAGTCGGTGTTCGAGATATGCGAGTGCCCCGAGCAGATGAAAGTGAAGTTCGCGGCCTGCACTTTCGTGGACCAAGCACTCACTTGGTGGAATGGTCACATAGAAGCTATGACACTCCCTGTCGCCAACTCTATTCCCTGGGCAGAGATGAAAGAGATGTTGACGGCTGAGTACTGCCCCCGAGGCGAAATACAGAAGATGGAGCAGGAACTATGGAACCTCACGGTGCAGAATGGGAACATCGATGCTTACATATCGAGATTCAGCGAACTATCTCTGTTGTGCCCGGGTATGATCACATCAGAGGGGAAAAAGATTGAACGATTCATTTGGGGACTGACATCCCCCATTCAGGGGAACGTGATAGCTGCTAACCCTGAAACGTTCGACAGCGCGAAGAGATTGGCAAAGAGGCTCTATGATCATAACCACAAAAAGGGCGAGAAACCGGTAGAGACTGAGAAGAAAAAGGAGAGCGATGGTAAGAAGGGATGGAACAACAAGAGGAGGGGCGTCAAGGTCCCGAGACCTCTAAAAAGCAGCAAACGGTGGCAGTTCACGCTGTCACTGCGCCGGTACCAGTCACATCACATGCTCCAGCCTCAGCTACTTCAAATACTTCAAGACCCTATTCCGGCACTCATCCCAAATGCAACAAGTGCGGTTTCCATCACCAAGGAGAATGTAGGGAGTTCCATTGCACCAGTTGCAACCGAAGGGGACACACTGCAAAGTTCTGCAGGACTTATCCTTCTCAGAATCAGAGTCAGGGAAACAACCAGAACAACAACAACAATCACCGCAACACCAACAACACCAATGCCGGCGGCAACAACGCAGGGCCTAGCCACACCTGTTTCGGGTGTGGAAGGACGGGACATTTCCGTCGAGATTGCCCTAACAACAACAACAACTCCGGAAACAGAGGAACAGGAAGAATGCTGACTATGGGTCAGAATGATGCAGTTCAAGATCCCGCAGTTGTGACCGGTACGTTTCTCCTAAACCACACTTATGCATGCATCTTATTTGATACCGGAGCGGAGCGAAGTTTCGTAAGCGAGAAGTTTAAACATTTACTAAAACAACAACCCCAGAAGCTAAATGAAACCTATACGGTGGAAATGGCCAATGGGAAAACCGAATCCACTAGGGAGATCTACATCGGATGTACCCTAACCCTTAACCAGCACGTCTTTCGAATAGACCTAATGCCAGTATCAATTAGGAGTTTCGATGTGATTATCGGCATGGATTGGTTAAGCCCCCACTATGCCGAGATTTTGTGCCACGAGAAGGCCGTTCGCCTTCGTCTTCCAAATCACGAAACCCTAGTAATTTACGGAGACAAACCCAGTACGAATCTCCGCCTTATCTCGTGCATCAAAGCGCAAAAACATCTGCGAAAGAACAATTTAGCGTTCTTGGCCCACATAGTGGACAAGACCAAAGAAGAAACTAACATCCAAGACATTCCGGTAGCGTGTGAATATCCGGACGTGTTTCCCGAAGATCTTCCAGGAGTACCCCCAGAGAGACAGGTTGAATTCCGAATCGACCTCGTTCCAGGAGCGACTCCCCTCGCTAAATCACCATATCGGTTGGCACCTGCTGAAATGCAGGAATTATCCAGCCAACTCAGTGAGCTTCTGGACAAGGGATTTATCCGACCTAGCTACTCGCCATGGGGAGCTCCGGTGCTCTTTGTCAAAAAGAAGGACGGATCTTTCAGAATGTGCATCGATTACAGAGAGTTGAATAAACTCACTGTCAAAAACCGCTACCCACTCCCGCGAATCGATGATTTATTCGACCAGCTCCAAGGAGCTAGCTACTTTTCTAAAATAGACTTACGGTCCGGATACCACCAACTCAAAGTCCGAGAAGAGGATATTCCTAAAACCGCTTTCCGAACCCGCTATGGACATTACGAATTCGTCGTGATGCCCTTCGGTCTAACAAATGCACCCGCCGCATTTATGGACCTAATGAATCGAATCTGTCGACCGTTCCTGGACAACTTCGTCATTGTGTTTATCGATGACATCCTCGTCTATTCTCGAAGCAAAGAGGAGCATGGCCAACATCTTCGACAAGTCCTAGAAACGCTGCGATCGGAAAAGCTTTACGCCAAACTCTCCAAGTGCGAGTTCTGGCTTCGGAGTGTGAATTTCTTAGGTCACGTAGTTAGCCAAGACGGGATTCATGTGGATCCCTCTAAGGTCAAAGCTGTGGAAGGATGGGCAACTCCGACTACGCCCACAGAAATTCGTCAGTTCTTAGGCCTAGCAGGCTACTATAGGAGATTCATCCAAAACTTCTCAAAAATCGCCAAGCCACTTACCTTGCTCACGCAAAAGAGTGTGCCATTCTAGTGGACAGACCGACAAGAGATTGCGTTTCGAACCTTGAAGCAAGCTCTTTGCAGCGCTCCTGTACTATCTCTACCTGAAGGAACGGAAGATTTTGTAGTTTACTGTGACGCGTCAAATCAAGGCTTAGGTTGCGTTCTCATGCAACGTGGAAGAGTGATAGCATATGCGTCCCGTCAACTAAAGACGCACGAAGTAAATTACACGACCCATGACCTAGAACTGGGAGCCGTGGTCTTCGCTCTAAAAATTTGGAGGCACTACCTGTACGGTACAAAGTGCACCATCTTTACGGACCACAAGAGCCTCCAGCACATCTTGAATCAGAAGGAGCTGAACATGAGACAACGAAGATGGGTGGAATTGTTAAACGACTACGAATGCGAGATCAAGTACCATCCAGGCAAGGCCAACGTGGTAGCTGACGCATTAAGTCGGAAGGAGTACACAAATCGACGTACGAAAACGCACTCGATAACCATTCAGTCTCATTTGACCACTCAAATTGCATCAGCCCAGGCAGAGGCTATGAAAACGGAAAATAGAACTAGCGAGGCATTACGCGGAATGGAGAAGAACCTGGAAGTCAAAGAGAATGGGGTATACTACTTCATGAACCGCATTTGGGTCCCAAAAATCGGAGGATTTAGAGAGACCGTCATGAAGGAAGCCCACAAGACACGATACTCCATTCATCCTGGTTCGGACAAGATGTATTTAGACATTAAGCAGCACTATTGGTGGCCTAACATGAAGGCGGAAATCGCAACTTATGTTAGTAAGTGCCTTACGTGTGCCAAAGTAAAAGTGGAATACCAGAAACCTTCCGGATTGTTACAACAACCGGCAATCCCTGAGTGGAAATGGGAGGGGATTTCTATGGACTTCGTGACCAAGCTGCCCAAGACATCGGACGGATTGGACACCATATGGGTAATAATCGACCGACTGACGAAATCTGCCCATTTCCTGCCAATCAAAGAGTCCTACAAGATGGAGAGGCTGACACGTTTATACCTACGAGAGATTGTAAGACTTCATGGAGTGCCAAAATCCATCATTTCGGATAGGGACAGTAGATTCACGTCACGCTTTTGGCAGTCGCTCCACAAGGCAATGGGAACTCATCTGGATATGAGCACCGCGTATCACCCACAAACGGACGGTCAAAGCGAACGAACCATTCGGACGCTTGAAGACATGCTTCGTGCATGTGTGATAGACTTCGGAAAGTCTTGGGATACCCACCTGCCGTTGATCGAGTTTTCATATAACAATAGTTATCATTCGAGCATTAAGGTGGCCCCTTTCGAAGCACTGTACGGGCGTAAATGTAGATCACCGTTATGTTGGGCTGAAGTAGGTGACACCCAGCTAGCAGGAACACATACGTCGGATAGAGCAATGACAGGACCGGAAATCATTCGCGAGACCACAGAAAAGATTGTTCAGATCAAAGCTCGATTACAGGCATCGCGTGACCGGCAAAAGAGCTACGCTGATAAACGGCGAAAGCCCTTAGAGTTCCAGGTCGGTGATCGAGTATTGTTGAAGGTCTCACCCTGGAAAGGAGTTATACGTTTCGGAAAACGAGGAAAGCTAAACCCGCGATACATTGGACCTTTCGAAATCGTCGCCCGAATAGGTCCAGTAGCCTACAGACTACAACTACCCCCGGAGCTAAACGGTGTACACCCCGTGTTTCATGTTTCTAACCTGAAAAAGTGCCTATCAGATGAAACTCTTATCATTCCTCTTGACGAAATCGAAATCAATGAGAATCTCCTGTTCGTCGAAGAGCCAATCGAAATCATGGACAGAGAGGTGAAGCGTACTAAGCAGAGTCGCATCCCGATCGTGAAGGTACGGTGGAACGCAAAGCGTGGGCCAGAATTCACGTGGGAACGCGAAGACCAAATGAAGCAGAAGTACCCTCACCTATTCTAGCATTCTCAAATCTAGCTTTCAAACAGAATTTCGGGACGAAATTCCCTCTAACGGGGGGATGATGTCACAACTGTAAATTTTAAGCTATGTAATCTATACATTCAAGTTAATGTGAATCAGAAACTTTAATCAAATACAAGATACAAGTACTACAAATAGTCATCAAACAATTGGAGACCCTAGAAGTTCTTGTTAAGTCTAATTTAGACTAGAACTTCCTTATTGGATCCAAATGGGCCAATAAGCTTCCAATTAGACTATCATGGGCTTAGAACCCTAATTGGGCTCTAATTGGACCCACATTCGTTTATTTCAATATTTTGGGCTAGGTAGAACCTAGAAGGAAATAAAACACAAGTTTTGATCCATAATTAAACCTAACCTAGCTTAATAAAGCACAAAAATCACAATTTTATTTTATAAGTCCAATAAATACCCTAATTAACACTAATGTTGGGCTTAGGAGCAAAAAACCCAAAAACCTTTTTTTTCCTTCCCATTTTCGGCCCAAAGGAAAAAGCCCAAGAAGAAGGGTTGACTTAACACTTGCCACCTCACTATTATCCCACATATCTCCATGCATGGACCAACATGTACCAAGGAATGTCAACTCAAACTCTTTCTCTTCTCTTTCTTCTTGTTTGGCCGAGAGTTTACACACACACACACAAAACACTCACAAACTCTCTCTAAAATACACTCAAGACTTCTTCCTCTTCTCCATCCAAGATCTCGAAATTTAGGGACCTTCCAAGAGGATTTTGCAAGTAAATCATCACCTAAGGTAAGATTATTCATGGATCTATGGTTTAAATTCTTTTGTTATTAAAAATCTCTTCCTAATCCATGTAAAAACCATGATCTTGCACTCTAGAAACCCCATAATCTCGAAAAATTCATCAAGGAGTGCAAGGGCCAAAAATCACTTCATTTCTTCCAATTTTTCTTCAAGAACCGAAACTACCCACTCAAGGTGAGATTCATACCCCTATTTTCTGTTTTTAAGAGTTTTTGTGGGGGGGAATACAAGTGAAAGTGTAGATCTATATGTATTTGTATGCCTTGTATGATTTCCATGCTTATATGTATGCTTATATGTGTTTTAATGTTGGATCTAGCCATTAAACCCCTCAAAACCGAGATATAACTCATGTTTTATGATATTAGCTTCAAATATGTTACTACATAATAAGTGATACTAGATAAATAGCCAAGTGGTTAGCAACAATTTTCTTTAAGCTAAAAACACACATTTTGGGCCAAAAATGTGAAAAATACAAAATTAAGGGCCCAAATTGACATTTTACAGATTCTGATGGTTGGAATGTGCCAAAACAGTTTTCATAAAGCTATTTCTGGAATTCTATTCAATTAGTGGATTAAAAACATAAATTTCAAGCCTATTGGGCTAAAAATGTAAATTTCGGCCCAATAAGGCCCATTATGCGAATTTTTCTGTTTTGAAGGGCCAAAACTGTGAAATTCTGTAAAACAGTGGACTATAAGTGTCCCAAACCCTTTTCAAAGGTTTAAAATGCTTTTTAAACTTAAAAAGGACCAAAGTTGCAAAAATTTTCCATTTTGGGCCAAAATGGTCAAAATTGCGAAAAGATGGGCTAAAACCGAGAAAAACTGCATTTTTAGGGACTTAAACTGTTTTCTTTGAAAAATATGCTGGAAAATATTAATTTCAATAATTTTTGGTGTTAAAATGTCAAGAAAAATAGTTTAAGGACCAAACCGGGAAATATTTAAATAAAAGGGTTGAAAATGTAAATTTTACAAATAATGAGGGGCTGAAAACAGAAATATTTCAAGGCTGATTCAATGTGTACAATTTGATCAAATAATGACACCTCGACTATCAACGAAATACAACTCATTACAATACCAAAAGTCGTTGCTAAACGAATTGGCTCGGTCTCGAGCCAATGGAAATCTACAACTACTAACTCTTTGATACATACAAATAACGATTGGTAATACACATACATACGAGTGTGCACAGACGTCTACGCACCATCTTCGGGCCCCAAAAGTGTAAAATCTTGTTTGTTGGGCCTAGCTAGCCCAATGACCTGATCTTAAGGCCCGAAGACATTTTTTTTCTACGAAGTGTTGAGTTTTACCGACTTGGCACAACGTAGGGTGACTTTCAATGGCTTGTACCATTGGACCCCAAGGGCCATGGTATTGCTAGAAAAGTCTACACATTTTACGAGGCGGGTCGGGGACCCCTCGCACGCATATTTTCCCCAGCCGGTTAATGGAGTTATCGGGGTCTTCGTGACCTCTTTCTCTTCGGATGTGGGACTACACATAGTCCGGGCGATTGGATAACGTGATTAGTACTGACGACGCCTTCGGGAATCGTTGGTATATCTATAAACCGGGCGTTTGTGTAATGCGGGTTTGTAGTAAATAATCAATGCTCGAGAACCTTCCAACGTCGCTTGGGACCGATACTACTACTTTCGTAATGGTTTTCAACGCAACTCAATGGATTTCAAAAGAACTAGGGAAACATCGGGTTTCCCTAGGGTTTTCATTACATACCGATTTGAAACGCATACATCTTCAACGAACATTTTTTTCACAAGTATAGAAACAAACAAGCATACTTATGGATCTTCACAAACGTTTTTAAAAGCTTATCTTTTCAGAAAATATCGGATTTTCTGGTGGTTTTTCAAACAATACAAACATTCGATTTCAAACACTGCTTATGAACTCACCAACATTTCATATGTTGACGTTTTTCAAAATACTTGTATTCTCAGGAAACCAGTGAGTCAAGGGAAATCATGCTCAGTGACGGTTGCAGTTTATTTTTGAATGAACCAAACAATAGTAATTTTTAGAAATGTAATATATCAAACAATGTATGACATGTAAACACTACTGGTTGTATTATGTTGATGAATGGTGACGAATGTTGCTTTGTTTTATATATATTCAATGTTATGGTATTCAATTGAGTCACGACAGCCCCCGGACGTTTCCGCCGTCTGGTTCGGGGGTGTGACAAATATGGCTGACGAGCTCACACAAGGCTCTAGGGTTTTGTGGATTAGGGTTTGGAACTTGGAGGCTGGAAACAAGGCCATAAAGTGGGGATTTAGATGCTTAAATAAGGTGCAAATCCCTGAAATTAGGGTTTCATCCTGGCAGCCCTAGTCGTCGAGTTGAGGTTCTCAACTCGTCGAGTAAGCAACCTAAATCATGTTTCCACACTCGTTTCTACTACACAAGTCTGGGGCTCCTAACCCACTGAGTAGCTCTACAACTGTCAATAAATTATAATCAAATTCATACCGGGAATCAGGCATTACAACATGCATGAGACCAAAACCATCATAAAGTTTGTACCTTTATGCTTAAGTAACCCTTAATATGCCCATATCTACATGGATAAGCTCCACAAACAACCTTAGCTCACAATCACCAACCAAAAGAGACCAAAATGACCGTAAATAAGCTAAATAGTAGATCAATGCAAAGATTTGCCAAGGTATAGACTTTATACCTCAAAAGTCATAAAAAAGTGGGGCTAAATCTAGATCTCTAAGCTCTTCTCTAAGGATTAAGTCTTCAAACTTCTTCTTCTACCACTTCAAGTTGCACAATACCCACCAAAGATCAAAACCAAGGCTCAAGAGAACCATACAAGGAAAAGGAACGAATTAGGGTTTTCAAAGGTATGGAGGCTAGTTAAACAAGGCTAAAAGAGACTATATTAGTGTTTATATAGGCTACAATCCCTAAAACTAGGGTTTCAAAACTACTCATGTACACCCAACGTACTCCACATATGCCTAATGTAAGTGGATGAGATACGCGACCAACATGCACTAGTACGCTCAGCGTAGAAGGAGTACGTCCAGCATACTCCTAGTTTCCTAAAGTTGACAATTCTGCCCCTAGGGACCAATTCCAGAAAACATTACACCCCAAGGGTCTAAACTGAAAAGTACAATGAATCAAGTATTACACAAACATATTCCAAACAACATCAATTTAGAATTTCGTATCAAATAGGATAATAGCTAGAAAGTGAAGAACTTGAGAGATGAAGAAATAAGAACCTTAAAATCATCAACGTATTTTTTATGTGGAAGAGACGTCGATACCGGTTAATATGTTCTATGGAAGATGAGTCTCGATATTTGGAAAGTTGAGCTCACTGTTGGCGACAACAAGGTTCACATTGGTTGCAACAGAAATCCTGATTTTCGAGCTGCAATGGGGGTTTTTTGGGTGATGGATCAAAACTCATTCTTGTTCCACCAATATCATTCTCCTTATGACTATCCCCTTAAAATACAGGTGGTTACTCCACATACTCTACCACCAGAAATCAAAAACACAAACCATGGATCAAAACCCATTTAGTGGAGGTTTAGAAGAGAGAGAGATCAAGAAATATTGACGCCATTTCTGAACTGGTTGAGAGCTTGTACACCAGTATGTGTAGAGCAGCCTTGAAAATACAGCTCCATGAAAACGATGATAAAAAAGAAGCAAGATGAAAAATAACCCATTTCAAAGCAAATTGAGAAAAGTGGATTTCATTATGAAGTACTGAAAATGAATACGTGGGGAAAATGTAGGAGTCACGAAGGTAAGAGAGAGAGAGAGAGAGAGAGAGAGAGAGAGAGAGAGATAGAGAGGGGGTGGGCCCTCTCTTTATTTATTAATTATTAATATATATATATATATATATATATATATATATATATATATATATATATATATATATATATATATATTAAAAAATGAAAGAAAAATGAAAAATAAATATGGATATGCATTACAGTCATTTCAGTTTACCGAGGGACAAAATATGCATCGAAACTAGCCCAAAAGCACCACCAATCCAGAAAAGTCAAGGTTTGGACCAAACCTTAGAAAAAATGTATACCATAGGGATAATTTTGTAGTTTAGTCTTAATTATATTTAATGACATGCCTAGTCCAAGACTAAAATTAATCTCATTATCACAATTCTAGTCCAAATGCCTTTTTGTCTGATTTTATCCATTTAGTAACACGAAGAGACAAAGTCTTATAAAGCTACTCAAGTTTCCTACTTTCTTTTATGATGGACAAAGCTATTTTGCATTTAGCAAAGTTCCAAAAATACCCCACATTTTCTATTCAAACTCCAACACCTTATACCCAAATCCCTTATTTTACAAAAGTCACGAAACATAACGATACTTCCATGACTACGATTAATTAATAAACTGTGAAACTTTCTTTTAAAGAACCATTTCTTTCAATCTTGTAAGTGCATAAACAATACTAAAATACATTTAGAATATAACCATTTACCTTCAACAAAAATAAAATTATCATCACCAAAATTTCTTTCTTTCAGAAAAGAACTAGGATTCCATATAGAACTGTCAAATATGTACAACAAAGAACCAACCAACATGCTACCAACCGAACACAAAAAAGTTGGTTACCAGTATGTTCAGTAACCAACATGTTTGGTTGGTAGTACCGTACAAATCTAGTAAACTTGGGACGATAATGACATTAAATTTTAAATATCACAGTATTGCCATACCAACCAACCCATATATATATATATATATATATATATATATATATATATATATATATATATATATATATATATATATATATATATATATATAGTATTTTCAACTTTCTAGTATGTTTATTATTAAAATCGTATTCTAAAAGTATGATATTAGTAGCCAATAGGTATTACCACATTAAATTAGAAAACTAAAAAGTTAATAAAATTCTTTAGTAACTAAAATAGTTACTTTACTAGTTTATATTAGAAGAGGAAAATATCAATTCATGTCGTTGTTGGTTTTTAACTATTATCATTAAATATTAGAAAAAATTTGGTAATATATCATTACCAATTTGTAAAACCAAACTTGTTGTTTGCCAGACAAGTTGGTACCAAGTATACTTGGTAGGATACTGGTGTAGCAAAAAGTTTGTACCAACTACAGTTGGTACGGGATACAGTTTGAGTAAAAATAAACTTGTATAGTACCATGTTTAGTCCTAATCCCATATATAAATAATCCTCCATACTAACCCCAGATCAATAATGAAAGGAAAAATTAAATAACAAATTGATGGTTTTTGATCATAGCATACAAATCCTATGTGTGCATGCAACCTTTACTTTCCCGATCTATGTTTTCTCTAATTGAACATATAATATTTGATCAACTATTGGGAAACCTAGGAACCCTATTTTATTTCGAAAATCACATATAAGATAGTAAACATACCTTTGCTTTTTATGTAGAAATAACAATCCAAAACCTTTACTTGTTGAAGCTTGAGAGCAAGTGTCACAAGTGTCACACCTCTAATGAATCACACCCAAACTATGCAATGGGATGAGAGAGGAAAGAGGATAAGGGAGCTTGGGAATATCTGCTTCTCTTCTTAGGATTTTAAGTTGCCAAAACTGAGAGGGGTAAAGGCCCTTTATATAGTGAGGTACCTTAGAGCCAAAGCTAGGGTTGTAGGAGGAAACCCTAATTCCCTTAATTTCAGGACTAAGTAGCCCAAGAACTCCCATCTAAGAGGCCTCAGACGAATATTCTATGGCCTTCCTAGAAGTTTTCTTCCAACCCTTCTAAGGAGGTTATAGAGCCCAATTCCTCAACTATTGATAAATTGCCAAACAACCCCTGCACTTTTAATTAATACAGTTAATCCTAAAATTAATTCCAATTAATTTTTGATTGGCTATTAATTAACTAATATGATTTCTAATTAAAATATTATTTCCATAATACATTAATAAATATATAACATCCCAATTCCCAAGTATGAGATTTAGTATCTTAAAAGCCAAGTTTCCCTTGAAACTTGTCAAGTTGATGGCCTCAACTCGATGGGTTGAAAGGCCTTGAGCCGAACATATTTTTGGACCAACTCAACGAGTTGGAGAGGAAAACTCGACGAGTTGGGGGATGATCATGAAACCCTAATTTTTAGGGTGTTGAACCCTATATAAAGGCCTTAAGTCCCATGAATGGCCTCCCTATGTGCCTCCTCTGTATAGAAACCCTAATTTTTGTGAATCCTCTCCCATGTTACGTGTGTGAGCTTGAAGATTTGGCCCTTTTGGTATTCTTTTGAATGAACTTGAGGTTAGAAGTGTCTCCATTAAAGGAAAGGCTTCAGATCCAGAAACTCTATAAGTATTGCAGTTCTTTTGAGGTAAAAAGGCGATAACTTGTTTATCTATTGCTTAGATCTCTTCCTTGGAAGTCTATTGTCATATTTGGCTCATTTTTGGGATTGTTCATGGGTTGAGTATTTCATGAAGTTAGCACTTTAGATCTGGATGTTTTGTGGCCTCATTGGACTTAAAGTTTCGAGCTTTATCAAGTTCTAGGCCTCCTTCATGCTTTAGGTCCCTTATAAAGACTTTATGGAGCCTCTTTGTGACATGCATGGGTGTAAAGTTAGCAACTTTACATGATTGTCCAGCTCTTGGGTTTTAGATCTACATTTTAAAACCTTAGACTTGATGAAAAAGGATTGAATGTATTAAGCTGGGAAAACTCGACGAGTTGGCTAGGGTTTTCCTGATCTTCTGAGTACTGTGGGAACTCAACAAGTCTGTGGGTGCACTGACGAGTTGGCCAACATGGACTGTTGACCTTGACCATGGTTTACCAATTTTGACTTTGAGGACATTCTGGGTAATTTGGGGTTTTGATAGAAATGGTCATATGGTGGTTGTCGGCATTCGAGTCCAGAGCTGACATTTGGAGTTGGATCTTATCAGTTCAACACTAATTGTGAGGTGAGTGTTCCCCACTGTACTTGTTGGTTCGAAGAAACCAAGGCCGACCCATTTGGATGGTTATCCTAATTATTACATGATTGAGTAGTGTAGTGATCTGTTAGATATGTATCCTTGTAATAGGATGATGTTATGCTTAGTGATCTGTAAGATCTACCTATTTGTTTGTTGACTGGTTATATGTTTAATTTTATATATATATATATATATATATATATGTCAACATGTTATGTGCAGTTGGGTTGAGGTGGTCCTGCTATGTGCTGATGGCCTACAGACCCAGGACGCCCCGAATAGACTAAAAGCCAGTAGGACATACCAGTCAGGCAGAAGGCCGAAAAACATTTCGGATATGCTGAAGGCCCGAGGTGGTATACCAATCAGATTTTTGGTTCTCTGAGTGTACCAGATAGGTTGTAGTCCGGTGGGGGCGTTCTAGTCAAAATGAAGGCTCTTAATGCATGTTGTTTGTGATATTATTCTAGATTTTGTACTGCGTTGGTATATTGGGGGAAACTCATTATGCTTCGGGCTTACAGTTTTGGATTATGTTTTAGGTACCTCAGAGGATCACGGGAATGCGAAGGTGTGATCGTGCACCTCCTCATAATTTTAGGTTTTATGGGATTTCTCTGATGTCGAACTTATTTTGAAAACAATTTGTACACAATGATGGTTTTCAGATTTATTTAAAAGTTTTAACATTTTCAAAATTTTATGGATGTTACAAGTTGGTATGAGAGCCTTGGATTGAGTGAATCGGAGGAACACTCGTGTTAATCCAATCTCAAACTAAGGAAAAGATTTTCAAAATGAAAATTTTAAATGGTTTTCAAAATAATTGAGGAGGACGTGATGTGTATGATCAGTCGGAGTCGGTAAGTAGACCCCAAAATACCATACTGTTATTTGATATTGTGATATGTTAGAACAACATGTTAGTGATAGGATAGGGATATTTAGGAATTTCATGATAGAATTGCCTGATTATATGATGCCTGATAGCCTAGGGCCTTTCTTTTATGAAATTGACATCATTACTGTAGTTACTTAGTGTATGCATCATGGTTATATATAAGTAGGATCTTAAAGCCTAAGAATGTTCGTTTAGCCTTATTCTGTGTTCTTGTTTGATGAAGGGATTAGGGTAGGATCAATTATTCGAATGTCTATAGGGTCCAGTGTTATGTATGGCTAGCATACACGAGTGCTGCAAGGTTGGTGGAAGTTTCATGGATGAGTCGTGAGGTGTCAGTCGTCTAGTTGTGAGATGTTTAGCCATTCCTCTCGGGAGTGATGATTTAGTGTTCATCCATGCTTATGAGTAGTTTTAGGGCGAGGTGATGATCCTTAAGACAAATACGGGTAGGTGTGGAAGGTAGTATGGGCCCGTACTACTGAAAGCATAGGACCCGTATGCATAGTAAGGAAATCACAGCACCTAGGGATTTGTTGGGAGTTGGTGTCTCATTATTTATGTGGGTTATCTGATATCTTCTTGGTGTATTTCAGCATTGTGACTACAAGGCGAGTTGAGATTGGATCCGGGTCAGGATCTGGAACTGACAGGAAGATGGGATCAAATGAGTTGGATGCCAGGATCAGGAGGATCCTCCATGAAGAGGTTGTGGCCATAGTTCGAGTTCAGATTCTGGAGATGTTTAGATTTATCAAGATCCCGATGATGGAGTTATTTGATGATCGCTATGCAGCCATTGCTGAGACAGCTGCTAGTGTAGCCTTCGTAGCCGTGACAGATGCAAGTGTCTGGACAGGGTGGGTTTTTCAGTAATGGGACTTCGATAATATGAAGCCCCCAACTTTCGATGGAGTCCAGGACCCGATCGTAGCTATAAGGTGGCTATCTGATGTGGATGTGTGTTTCTTCACTTGTTCATGCCCTGCTGACCAGAAGGTCAAGTGCGCTCTGAACCTTCTGAGGTTCAGAGCGAAAGATAGGTCAAGACTTGTTACAGGATCATACTCTGATGAGAAGAGGGCTGTAATATCCTGGGATCAATTTAGAGAGATGTTTCGTACTCACTACATTCTACGGGTCGAGCAGGAGAGGTTGGCTCAGGAGTTTTTAGAATTAAAGCAAGGATCGGAGTTAGTGATGGATATCACCTGGATGTTTACTGAGACGACAATGTTTTGCCCAGAGTTTGCTTCAAAGCAGGCTTAGATGACCCGTTATTTGAGCATGCTCAAGAAGGACATGAGACAGTTTGTTTCTACTTAGCGGTGTGATACCTTGTTGGAGTTATAAGAGGCTGCCAGGCAGCATGAGCTTGAGATAAAGTTTCAGTCGAGAGAGCAGATGCAGGCCCCATTACAGTTGCAGCCGATCGAAGCGGTTCAAAGCCGCTGATTCTAGGTCTGGAGGTCAGTGAGGCCGCACTTGTGGGAAGTGCGGGAAGGTTCATGTTAGAGCTTGTCGATCTGGTGGTGTGTGCCACAAATGTGGCAAGGAGGGGCATTATGCGAGGGAGTGCTACCAGTATACCCCAATTCATAGTATGAGTATTGTTGGATAAGGTGTCTAAGTCCATAACTATTTCTGGTCAGTACTTGACCCGACCCGACATGGTCCATTTGGGTTGCATGGCACCATGCAATTGGATAAACTAAATGAGAGAAATAACACTTGGAGATTATTAATATATTATAAGTAATATATTAATAATATTATTTGATTAGTTTGATCAAAGAATTAATTTAGAATTAATTAAGTGATCAAAAGATAACTAATTAAATATATGGGTTGATTATGTAAATCATTCATATCTTGTATAGTGGGCTAAGAGGCTCCATGGATTATCAAGTTGGGTTCCACCCATAGGATGCTCCATGGATGCTCCATGGGAGTTACAAACCCATGGATCATGGAAATGAAGAGTCATGACACATTTGGGTTTACATGGTGTAACCCTAGATGTGTCAACACTATATAAGAATCCCATTCTCCACCAAAATCGGCTACACATATGAAACAAGAGGGCTAGGCCGATTTCAAGAAGTGTGTATTCTCTCAAAAGTCTTTCCAAGAGCATTTGGTGTTGTGTGAAGCACTTGAGGCATCACACTTGGGGTGCTAGGTGTTGGATTAGTGTGTAAGTCCATAACTATTTTGGTATGTACTTGACCCGATTATGAGCATGGTCCTTTTGGGTTGCCTTCACCATAGCAATATGTAGGATGATTTAAGGAGAGAAAGGATTAAATATGATTTATTAATATATTATGAGAATAATATATTAAAGGAGAAATCATATTGTTTAATTAATATTAGTCAAGAATTAATTGCTAATTAATTTTGTGGCTAAAAGAGATTAATTAAACTTAGGGGACTGGACTGCAATTATTGGATAATTGAGTTATTGGGCTAAGGAATGCTAAAGGATCAAGGGGTGAACGAAATTATGATGGAAGCCCATCATATTTTCGTCCATGGCCTTATCCAGAAGGTTCCATGGGCTGCTTAGAGTTTAAGCTGTCCATTAGGGTTTTGGCTGAAACCCTAGCAGCCCACACAAGTATATAAAGGACCCCTTAGGCTCCAAAAACGGTGACAACTAAATCTCTAGGGTTTCGAGCCATTTTTGGTTCCTCCTCTCTCTTCTCCTCTTCATCCAAGTTGCATAAGGTGTTTGTGACTCCATTAGAGGTGCAGCACTTGAGGCACTAAGCTTTCTAAGGCCAATTCAAGCAAGGAATTGATTGTTATTGCTATATAACAATTAAAGGTAATTCTATAAACCCTAATTCAGTTTGTAATTTGTTAGATCTAAGTTTGTTAGTCTTGGATTCAAAGCATGTGCAATAGAGAAACCTAGATCCAAGCATTAGGGTTGTATGAGCACATAGGATTGTTCTTATGCATAAAACTCCATCAGTGGTATCAGAGCCTTGATTGGTTTCAATTGTATGTGATGCTATGTTGAATTATTTACTGAAAAACGATTTTTTTGCCTCTGCCCGACTCAACTCGGCGAGTCAGTATCTAGACTCGGCGAGTCTACGTCTGACTCGGCGAGTCAGTTCGTCAGGCAGAGGGATTTTCGGGTGTTTGCTGCTGTTTTGACTTGGATTTGATGCTTAATTCGTTTTTTTGAAGTTAAAATCCGATTTTTATCTTAAATTAGTGATTATCCTTGCCAAAACAATAGATAATTTCAAATCTTTTAAATATTGGTTGTTTATATGATAAATATGGATTATCTTAAATTATTTGGTAATTATCTAGTAACTAAAATAAGATTAGGTCAAATATAGATAATTATGAAATTAATTGTTTAATTTGAATTATTTGTTGTTTGATCCCTAATGTTTTGAAATGTTTCAAAACTTGCCCTCAAGTTTTGGAATTTAAAATTTTGACTAAAAGTTTAATTTTGAAATGTTAAATTCTAAAACCCTAGTAATTTGAAAAGTTCAAATCACACCCTTATGGTTTTGTTAATTAATTAAAGTGTATAATTAAAAGTGATTTAGTAAACCCATAAAGTTTTGGTTTACATTTAATTAAAAGTATAATTTTACTAAATTAAACCACCTGGTATTTTAAAAGTGTAAAATACACCCTATACTATATATAACATTAAAAGTCTAATATTATATATATGTATGAGTAAACAGTCAGTCTTACCGTTAGTAGGCCTCATTCACGAAGCTGGTCTTAAGGGGTGTTTAAGGAAATTGCCTATAAAATGGCGATTGAATGGGTATCCACTCTTACCCACCGCACTCTTGACTAGTGGAGGGTCGTTAGCCGAACGGGTAGGATAGGACAGAAACCTTCCATTATAAGTATAATGAAGTACAAAGTAACTAAATGCTTTTACAAATTCCCAAATCATAGTTACTTTAGGAAAAATGTGAAATTGCATGCTAACCCATGGAATTACACTTCGTACCCTTGTCAAACGTTAGTGGAGCGTGTGTGGTTAACCGGCACACTAATTTGGGGATGACATTGGTGGCGAAGGGTGGCTCGATGCTTATCATAGATCAATGGAGCGTGTGTGGCTAACCGGCACATTGATTAGGTGATAGTAGCATTAGGCGCACCACGTGATTCGTATGGTTATTCACACCTTGTTTGTGATCCTCGGCATCCCAGTCACAAATAATAGGGCATAATCGAGATTAAACATGCCATTGAAAAGTTCAATGAATCTCAAAAGATCTAGGAGTTTCAATTCATTTAAAACTTAATCTTCCTTTTCGTTTTTCATGGTGGAAATTGGTAAATCGTCATTTACCTACCTTCAGATATTATGCAACTAGATTACGGCATCCCTCTTCTAGGTTGTAGAGTATTGTGTTGGATCCTAGCTTGATGTTTCATTTGGGTGTTGCATCAAGAATTCTAATCAGCTTAACTTGAATTTTCTCCCGTTTTGTAGATGTCTACATCTTACAATGGTCTTCCCAAATCCTTTGGAACAAGCTTTCCAAATGAAGATGACGTTCTGAGATACGATCAAGGAAATGAGAGTCATGCTTCACTTCCTCCACCTCCTCCAATTATTCTCCCTGACCCACAAGTTCAAAGGCTTGAAAAGTTCAAGCTCACTCAAGCCCTTTTGGCAAGTAAACACGAAGATGGGAAACCTGTATGTGCATACGTCTTAGAGATGAAGTCACACATTGATAGGTTAAGCATGTTGGGTGTCGAGATTTCAAGCGAGTTGGCTGCTGACTGGATTCTTCAGTCACTTCCTGAATCATATAGTGAGTTCGTTAGAGAGTACTATATGATGGATCACGACGTGACCCTCATTAATCTCACCTATTTGCTTATAGCTGCTGAATCAGCAATGATTTGGCGTGCTGGTCAAGTAAACTTGTCTGGTGAATCAAACTCCCAAACTTTAATGGACACTGGCAACATTGGAAGTGCAGAAAGAACTAAGTCTGTGATTGTCCGATGTGCTGTGCCAAAGGAGTCCATTTGCTTTTACTGCCAAGAAGGGGCATTGGAGACGAAGCTGCCCTAACTACTTGAGAGATCTAAGAGATGGGAGAGTCAAGACGTATGGCTCTGCTTCAGGCAAAATCCATTATCTAACTCTTTTGAGTTCCTATTCTAGATTCTTAATACATGATGTGATAAGATTACATTTTGATGTTTTGTAGGATCGAAGAAAAGAGAGGAAGCTTGAGGGAAGAAGTGAGCTGAATCTAATCATGAAGAAATGGATTTCGATCGCATTACTTGAAGAATGGATTCTTGAGCTAATACTTGGAGTTAGAATAGATTGTTAAGAAATATGTAATAACATAGTTTTTCAATTGAATTGCATTGTAAGGACAAATTTTTTCCGCAATAAAATGAATTTTGATTTTATCTTATTTATTTATCCTTGCGATGGCATGTATGAAAAAATTGATGTTTGAATGTTTCTATTATTAGCAACAATGGATTTGATTCTTAATTATGTTATTTGTGGACATATCAAAAGTTTACCAAATAGGAAGAGTTTCTCATCACCCAAGTTTCAATTGGACATAAACTTGGAATCATGCAACGTGTATTGTATGATGAATGAAAAAACTTTCACATTTGGGAAATTTAGACTAATTCTTTGACAAAGTGTCAATTGAAGGACTGGGAGATCGAGTACACTAGGTCGTACATTGATCAAGTCTACCACAAGAGTGACAAAGATATTCGTCATGATTTACTAAAGTTTAGTAAATATGGTTATACTTATAAGATTGAGTATAATTCTGAGTTAACTGAAATAGTTTCAATCAATAGCAGAACGAATAAGAAGAATCAAGAAGGCAGAAAGATAAAAGTTTCTCCATTCTAAGAAGAAGGGAGAGTACCTTTTATTGTGTTTTATGATGAAGTCTTAATGATTAAGAATCATATCTCAATTGATCCTCTAAGTGAGTCTTAGTGCATTTGCATGTCTAAGAAGGGGAATCGAGAATTGTAGAAATGGTTAAATCAAAGATTCAATCATAATTCGTTCCAATATGAAGTCTTAGTGTCACACCCCAAAACCGATAACGGCGGAATACGTTTCGGGGTGGATGACATAGTGAGCAGTATCATCACAATTGCATAATAGTAGAAACAAGAAACATACAACCATAGTATTACATAGTGAATTTAATTACATGTGTGTTTTGTAATGTTTAACAATCACCCAAAAGTAAATCGAAAATAAAAGATGGGTCTTGTGTGCTCCACCTTCTCCAAAAACGCTGCGTCTGTACCTGTTTATCTTTGGCCTGAAGATACAAGTTATTTTGAAAACGATTATCAGCATAAAGCTGGTGAGTTCATAAGAGTTTAGTGTGAGTTTTTTTGTATACAAAGCATTAGTGTTAAAAATGTATCATTACGTTCATAAGTAGTAGAAACTTAGAGAATCCCATATTTTCCAGGAAAAGCATTGTAAGTGACAATCTGTGAAAAGTATGCATTCTTTATTCCTTTGAAAACAGTTTATTTTATAAATACATTGGCAATCTCCAAATAACAAGTGTGATGGAACAGGTTGAGCCTGAAAATCAGTGATAGAGGTGCAAGCTTCCTTTAGTGATAGATACTTACTTACTTCGGGATGCAGTTTAGCATTTAGTGTAGTATTTTAGAGTAGTTATAGGGTATTCCTTGTATATTACCAATAGTGAGGATAATAGAGGATCCCATGACCTTCCTGGTCATGCATAGTATAGTGAAGTAGTGGCATCCCTGGGCCTGTACGGCGCGGACTGAGATTAACAGTCGGGATGTAATAGCGTCTGCCCCGTATAGATCTATACATGTAGAGTCGTCTCCTGCTGGAACACTCCGGGCGTAGTGAATAGCGAATAGAGTATCTCGTAGCGGGTTAGTGTATTATTGTTTGTTTAGTGTTTTCTCTATGGTTATAGTGTAGTAATCTTTTAGTATTGATCATAGTGTATTCTCTTACTAGTGTATCGTCTAGTAATAGTGAGTATTATAGTGTAGATAGTAATAACTTTAGCGAGTAGTAGCGGTAGCGAACCTAACCATACCTATTATGGTTATCTTAGTGGGGATGTTTCTTAGCACGTTAGTGACTTTAGCATTAAGTGAAAGCAGTAATATTCGTATCCCATACTGATATACAGATTTTATATAAGTAAGAAATCAACGATAGTCGGACGGATAACTACTACCCTAAGCCCACAATCAAACAAGAACAGGAAATAAGGCGAGATATCGGTCCTAAGTCCTCCAAGTCTTATTTATATAAATATATCAGAGTGGTTACATTTTATAAGCAAATTGATTAAATAAAAGTATTTTTCCAAAAGAACATTTAAATTCTGATTCACTGTTTAAAAATAGTTTGAAAAGGGTAAAACCCGTTTTTAAGGCATAGGGACAAATCACATGTGATTTGAACTAAGAGTAGTGAATCACATGTTATTAATCCTTGTAACTCGGAAATCGTTCTGTAAAACTTTACATAACATTTATAAGCAACTTGTATCTCCCCCCTAAAACATGTAAAACACTTGAAAGGTTCATTAAAGGGGTATGAACTCACCTGAAATCGCGGAAATCGGGTGAATCGGGTAAATCGGGTAATAGTGTCGATTGAGCGTTTGGTACCAAATAACCACTTGAGCACCTTTTAGGACCCTAATGTCATATGAAATATGTATTTTACAAGAAGTTAATCGTCTTATGCTTTTCATTATAGTATTGGACATTCTAGTGTCGTTTTCGGGGTTTTAAGGCCTAGAAAGGGTTCCCGGGAGTGGTACAAGGCCATGGATGATTTACGGGAGGGTCCTTGAGTTCACTCTCTTAGAGTTTATGGCCTAAAAGCCATTCTTTGGGAGTTTACGGCCGTAAGCCCCCTAGGCTTGGCCGTAAACTCTTGTGACACTCCAAAATGTGTGTTTAAGGCCTTATCTCACTTCCTTGATTTAGTGGTGTGTGTTTTGGACCAAGAGGGAAGGATTATACATCATAAATTGTGATATTTTTAGGGAGTTTACGGCCAAGACTTGTTCTTGGGCCGTAAACTCCTATAGACCCTTCAAGATGCAGGTTTTACTTGTACAACATGGTCCCAAATGGCTTAGAAAAATCCTAGAAGGCCCTATAGTGAGTTTGGAACAATTTGGCATACATTTTTGGGGAGTTTACGGCCCAAGAACATCCTTGGCCGTAAAATCTTCATTTGGTATCAAAATGAGGTGTTTAATGGTACAACACACTTCCAAAGGCCTTAGATAAATCCCTTTCATGCATTAGGGTAGTTTAAGGGCTTATTTGACACAATTTCTTGGGTGTTTACGGCCCAAGCTTGGCCTTGGCCGTAAACTCCACTTTTTGTGTTCAAATGATGTTGTTTAATGCCTTTAAGCCTTCCTTGTTGTCAAGTCTAAATTACCAATCATCCTAGAAGTGTTTTGGGGGCTTAAAACATAGATTTATGGGGTGTTTGAGGTGTTTACGGCCTAAGCACATGCTTGGGCCGTAAAATCCTTTTTAAGCATCATTTTCTTGTGTCTTAATGTCCAAACCCTTCTAGTTATAAGCCTTAATAAGTATACTAACATACAAGAAGGAAAAACTTGGTCTTTGGCTTGGATTTGGGGGTTTACGGCCTAAGGAGCTTCTTAGGCCGTAAACTCCTCTTTGAACCTTGATTCCTATGGTTTTTGGCCCTCAAATTCAATGAAGCATGTCTAGAATAAGATAGGGGATGAGTACTTACGTTTGGAAGTCGGAAATTAGCGGAATCGGGGCCGATTTCGAGTCTAGAGAGAGAAAGTAGAGAGAGAGAGAGTGGGTGTGTAGCAAATGAGTGTTCAAATGTTGTGCACACCCATTGCATATGTCTCGGGAATCGCACCCGATACACAGCTACCCGATGTTTAAAGTTAACTGGGTTAAAACTTTTTACCCGGGTGAAGTGGTTGAAAAGGTAAAACAACTCTATTAGGTTAAACGGGGTTAACACGTATGAGTTATATTTCTTATGATAATATTAAGTCATGCATAGACTTAGATATTCGGATTTTGACGGTTCCAAATATTTCATAAATAACGTATAGCGACACGTTCTGTTAGTGAAAATGGGATTTGTAACGGAATTAGATTTGGGGTTGTCACATCATCCCCCCGTTAAGGGAATTTCGTCCCGAAATTTAGAATACAAACAGATACGATATTACAATACTACTAAGCGAAGAGATGAGGGTATTTGAGTTTCATTTGATCGTCGCGCTCCCAAGTGAATTCCGGTCCTCGCTTGGCGTTCCACCGAACCTTCACAAATGGGATCCGGCTCTGTTTCGTCCGCTTTACTTCACGATCCAAAACCTCAGCAGGTTCTTCCACGAAGTTGAGGCTCTCATTAATCTCGATCTCGTCGAGGGGGATCACGAGAGTCTCATCAGATAGACATTTCTTCAGGTTTGAGACGTGGAAGGTAGGATGTATGTTACTTAGCTCGCGGGGAAAATTTAGTTTGTAAGCTATAGGGCCGATTCTGGCAAGAATCTCAAAAGGCCCTATGTACCTCGGGTTTAACTTTCCACGCTTCCCGAAGCGTATCGTGCCTTTCCAGGGTGAGACCTTCAGAAGGACCCGGTCTCCGACCTGGAATTCCAAGGGTTTCCTTCGTTTGTCGGCGTAGCTCTTTTGTCGATCCCTAGCGGCTTTTAGTCGTTCACGTATCTGTACAATCTTCTCGGTCGTCTCTCGAATGATCTCTGGACCAGTGAGGGCACTATCAGGAGTTCGTCCCTTAGCTAACTGAGTGTCTCCCACCTCGGCCCAACACAAAGGGGATCTGCACTTTTGGCCGTAGAGAGCTTCGAATGGAGCTGCCTTGATGCTCGTGTGATAACTATTGTTGTAGGAAAACTCCACAAGAGGTAAGTGTGTATCCCACGATTTCCCGAAGTCGATCACACAAGCTCGCAGCATGTCTTCTAATGTTTGGATCGTCCTCTCACTTTGTCCGTCAGTCTGTGGATGGTAGGCTGTACTCATATCTAGCCTCGTCCCTAGTGCCTTTTGTAATGATTGCCAAAATCTAGAGGTGAATCTACTATCTCTGTCTGATATAATAGATATAGGGACGCCATACAATCGCACTATTTCTTTTATATAAGTCCTAGTGAGCTTTTCCATCTTATCCGTCTCTTTGATGGGTAGGAAGTGGGCGGACTTGGTCAACCTGTCAACGATGACCCGTATGGTATCTAATCCACCTTCTGTCTTGGGCAGCTTGGTGATGAAGTCCATTGTGATTCGCTCCCACTTCCATTCTAGTATTTCTGGTTGTTGGAGGAGTCCTGATGGCTTTTGACATTCTACTTTGACCTTCGCGCAAGTAAGGCACTTACCTACAAAGGTAGCGATCTCCGCTTTCATGTTTGGCCACCAATAAAGCTTTTTGAGATCCAGATACATCTTATCTGAACCCGGGTGGACGGAGTAACGAGTGTTGTGTGCTTCCCTCATAACCAAATCTCTGAAACCTCCATGGCGTGGAGTCCAGATTCGGTCCATAAAGTAATAGGCTCCGTCACCCTTAACCTCCAGATTTTTATCCATTCCACGCAGGAATTCTCCCGTCACGTTTCCAGGCTTTAGAGCTTCCAGCTGAGCCTCTTTGATCTGCGTGGATAGATGTGAATGTATAGTCATTGTCAACGACTTGGTCCTTCGTCCGGAATATTCTTTCCTGCTCAGGGCGTCTGCTACCACGTTGGCTTTCCCCGGATGATATCTAATTTCACAGTCGTAATCATTAAGTAATTCGACCCATCGACGCGGTCTCATGTTGAGTTCTTTTTGGTTTAGTATATGTTGGAGGCTTTTATGATCAGTGTACACCACGCTCTTCGTCCCATACAAGTAGTGTCTCCAGATTTTTAATGCAAAGACGACCGCTCCTAACTCGAGGTCGTGAGTGGTGTAGTTCACTTCATGGTTCTTTAGCTGTCTCGAGGCATAGGCGATAACCTTGCCTCGCTGCATCAAGACACAACCGAGCCCCTGATTGGATGCATCACAGTATACAACGAAATCTTCTGTTCCTTCGGGAAGGGATAATACTGGTGCGGTGCATAGGGCTCGCTTCAGGGTCTGAAATGCCTTCTCCTGTTTCTCTTCCCAGTCGAATGGCACACCCTTCTGTGTTAACGTGGTGAGAGGCTTCGTAATCCGAGAGAAGTTTTGGATGAACCGACGGTAGTAGCCAGCGAGGCCTAGAAATTGACGAATTTCCGTAGGCGTCTTTGGTGCTGACCAGTTCTCAATAGCTTTGATTTTGGAGGGGTCCACATGGATTCCGTCTTCACTGACCACGTGCCCTAAGAATTCTACTCTCCTGATCCAAAACTCGCACTTAGAGAACTTCGCATACAACTTCTCGGATCGCAGGGTTTCCAGGACTAATCATAAATGGCTTCTGTGCTCTTCCTCGCTCCGAGAGTAGACAAGTATGTCGTCAATAAAGACGATGACGAACTGATCTAGATATGGACGACATACCCTATTCATCAAGTCCATGAATACTGCGGGGGCATTAGTCAGTCCAAAGGGCATCACTACGAACTCGAAATGCCCGTAGCGGGTTCGGAAAGCTGTCTTTGGAACATCTTCCTCAAGCACCCGTAATTGGTGATACCCCGATCTAAGATCAATCTTGGAGAAGTAACTGGCTCCTTGGAGTTGGTCGAATAGGTCGTCGATACGAGGGAGAGGATAGCGATTTTTGATCGTGAGTTTATTGAGTTCCCTATAATCGATGCACATCCGAAACTCTTGTGACACTCCAAAATGTGTGTTTAAGGCCTTATCTCACTTCCTTGATTTAGTGGTGTGTGTTTTGGACCAAGAGGGAAGGATTATACATCATAAATTGTGATATTTTTAGGGAGTTTACGGCCAAGACTTGTTCTTGGGCCGTAAACTCCTATAGACCCTTCAAGATGCAGGTTTTACTTGTACAACATGGTCCCAAATGGCTTAGAAAAATCCTAGAAGGCCCTATAGTGAGTTTGGAACAATTTGGCATACATTTTTGGGGAGTTTACGGCCCAAGAACATCCTTGGCCGTAAAATCTTCATTTGGTATCAAAATGAGGTGTTTAATGGTACAACACACTTCCAAAGGCCTTAGATAAATCCCTTTCATGCATTAGGGTAGTTTAAGGGCTTATTTGACACAATTTCTTGGGTGTTTACGGCCCAAGCTTGGCCTTGGCCGTAAACTCCACTTTTTGTGTTCAAATGATGTTGTTTAATGCCTTTAAGCCTTCCTTGTTGTCAAGTCTAAATTACCAATCATCCTAGAAGTGTTTTGGGGGCTTAAAACATAGATTTATGGGGTGTTTGAGGTGTTTACGGCCTAAGCACATGCTTGGGCCGTAAAATCCTTTTTAAGCATCATTTTCTTGTGTCTTAATGTCCAAACCCTTCTAGTTATAAGCCTTAATAAGTATACTAACATACAAGAAGGAAAAACTTGGTCTTTGGCTTGGATTTGGGGGTTTACGGCCTAAGGAGCTTCTTAGGCCGTAAACTCCTCTTTGAACCTTGATTCCTATGGTTTTTGGCCCTCAAATTCAATGAAGCATGTCTAGAATAAGATAGGGGATGAGTACTTACGTTTGGAAGTCGGAAATTAGCGGAATCGGGGCCGATTTCGAGTCTAGAGAGAGAAAGTAGAGAGAGAGAGAGTGGGTGTGTAGCAAATGAGTGTTCAAATGTTGTGCACACCCATTGCATATGTCTCGGGAATCGCACCCGATACACAGCTACCCGATGTTTAAAGTTAACTGGGTTAAAACTTTTTACCCGGGTGAAGTGGTTGAAAAGGTAAAACAACTCTATTAGGTTAAACGGGGTTAACACGTATGAGTTATATTTCTTATGATAATATTAAGTCATGCATAGACTTAGATATTCGGATTTTGACGGTTCCAAATATTTCATAAATAACGTATAGCGACACGTTCTGTTAGTGAAAATGGGATTTGTAACGGAATTAGATTTGGGGTTGTCACATCATCCCCCCGTTAAGGGAATTTCGTCCCGAAATTTAGAATACAAACAGATACGATATTACAATACTACTAAGCGAAGAGATGAGGGTATTTGAGTTTCATTTGATCGTCGCGCTCCCAAGTGAATTCCGGTCCTCGCTTGGCGTTCCACCGAACCTTCACAAATGGGATCCGGCTCTGTTTCGTCCGCTTTACTTCACGATCCAAAACCTCAGCAGGTTCTTCCACGAAGTTGAGGCTCTCATTAATCTCGATCTCGTCGAGGGGGATCACGAGAGTCTCATCAGATAGACATTTCTTCAGGTTTGAGACGTGGAAGGTAGGATGTATGTTACTTAGCTCGCGGGGAAAATTTAGTTTGTAAGCTATAGGGCCGATTCTGGCAAGAATCTCAAAAGGCCCTATGTACCTCGGGTTTAACTTTCCACGCTTCCCGAAGCGTATCGTGCCTTTCCAGGGTGAGACCTTCAGAAGGACCCGGTCTCCGACCTGGAATTCCAAGGGTTTCCTTCGTTTGTCGGCGTAGCTCTTTTGTCGATCCCTAGCGGCTTTTAGTCGTTCACGTATCTGTACAATCTTCTCGGTCGTCTCTCGAATGATCTCTGGACCAGTGAGGGCACTATCAGGAGTTCGTCCCTTAGCTAACTGAGTGTCTCCCACCTCGGCCCAACACAAAGGGGATCTGCACTTTTGGCCGTAGAGAGCTTCGAATGGAGCTGCCTTGATGCTCGTGTGATAACTATTGTTGTAGGAAAACTCCACAAGAGGTAAGTGTGTATCCCACGATTTCCCGAAGTCGATCACACAAGCTCGCAGCATGTCTTCTAATGTTTGGATCGTCCTCTCACTTTGTCCGTCAGTCTGTGGATGGTAGGCTGTACTCATATCTAGCCTCGTCCCTAGTGCCTTTTGTAATGATTGCCAAAATCTAGAGGTGAATCTACTATCTCTGTCTGATATAATAGATATAGGGACGCCATACAATCGCACTATTTCTTTTATATAAGTCCTAGTGAGCTTTTCCATCTTATCCGTCTCTTTGATGGGTAGGAAGTGGGCGGACTTGGTCAACCTGTCAACGATGACCCGTATGGTATCTAATCCACCTTCTGTCTTGGGCAGCTTGGTGATGAAGTCCATTGTGATTCGCTCCCACTTCCATTCTAGTATTTCTGGTTGTTGGAGGAGTCCTGATGGCTTTTGACATTCTACTTTGACCTTCGCGCAAGTAAGGCACTTACCTACAAAGGTAGCGATCTCCGCTTTCATGTTTGGCCACCAATAAAGCTTTTTGAGATCCAGATACATCTTATCTGAACCCGGGTGGACGGAGTAACGAGTGTTGTGTGCTTCCCTCATAACCAAATCTCTGAAACCTCCATGGCGTGGAGTCCAGATTCGGTCCATAAAGTAATAGGCTCCGTCACCCTTAACCTCCAGATTTTTATCCATTCCACGCAGGAATTCTCCCGTCACGTTTCCAGGCTTTAGAGCTTCCAGCTGAGCCTCTTTGATCTGCGTGGATAGATGTGAATGTATAGTCATTGTCAACGACTTGGTCCTTCGTCCGGAATATTCTTTCCTGCTCAGGGCGTCTGCTACCACGTTGGCTTTCCCCGGATGATATCTAATTTCACAGTCGTAATCATTAAGTAATTCGACCCATCGACGCGGTCTCATGTTGAGTTCTTTTTGGTTTAGTATATGTTGGAGGCTTTTATGATCAGTGTACACCACGCTCTTCGTCCCATACAAGTAGTGTCTCCAGATTTTTAATGCAAAGACGACCGCTCCTAACTCGAGGTCGTGAGTGGTGTAGTTCACTTCATGGTTCTTTAGCTGTCTCGAGGCATAGGCGATAACCTTGCCTCGCTGCATCAAGACACAACCGAGCCCCTGATTGGATGCATCACAGTATACAACGAAATCTTCTGTTCCTTCGGGAAGGGATAATACTGGTGCGGTGCATAGGGCTCGCTTCAGGGTCTGAAATGCCTTCTCCTGTTTCTCTTCCCAGTCGAATGGCACACCCTTCTGTGTTAACGTGGTGAGAGGCTTCGTAATCCGAGAGAAGTTTTGGATGAACCGACGGTAGTAGCCAGCGAGGCCTAGAAATTGACGAATTTCCGTAGGCGTCTTTGGTGCTGACCAGTTCTCAATAGCTTTGATTTTGGAGGGGTCCACATGGATTCCGTCTTCACTGACCACGTGCCCTAAGAATTCTACTCTCCTGATCCAAAACTCGCACTTAGAGAACTTCGCATACAACTTCTCGGATCGCAGGGTTTCCAGGACTAATCATAAATGGCTTCTGTGCTCTTCCTCGCTCCGAGAGTAGACAAGTATGTCGTCAATAAAGACGATGACGAACTGATCTAGATATGGACGACATACCCTATTCATCAAGTCCATGAATACTGCGGGGGCATTAGTCAGTCCAAAGGGCATCACTACGAACTCGAAATGCCCGTAGCGGGTTCGGAAAGCTGTCTTTGGAACATCTTCCTCAAGCACCCGTAATTGGTGATACCCCGATCTAAGATCAATCTTGGAGAAGTAACTGGCTCCTTGGAGTTGGTCGAATAGGTCGTCGATACGAGGGAGAGGATAGCGATTTTTGATCGTGAGTTTATTGAGTTCCCTATAATCGATGCACATCCGAAACTCTTGTGACACTCCAAAATGTGTGTTTAAGGCCTTATCTCACTTCCTTGATTTAGTGGTGTGTGTTTTGGACCAAGAGGGAAGGATTATACATCATAAATTGTGATATTTTTAGGGAGTTTACGGCCAAGACTTGTTCTTGGGCCGTAAACTCCTATAGACCCTTCAAGATGCAGGTTTTACTTGTACAACATGGTCCCAAATGGCTTAGAAAAATCCTAGAAGGCCCTATAGTGAGTTTGGAACAATTTGGCATACATTTTTGGGGAGTTTACGGCCCAAGAACATCCTTGGCCGTAAACTCTTCATTTGGTATCAAAATGAGGTGTTTAATGGTACAACACACTTCCAAAGGCCTTAGATAAATCCCTTTCATGCATTAGGGTAGTTTAAGGGCTTGTTTGACACAATTTCTTGGGTGTTTATGGCCCAAGCTTAGCCTTGGCCGTAAACTCCTCTTTTTGTGTTCAAATGATGTTGTTTAATGCCTTTAAGCCTTCCTTGTTGTCAAGTCTAAATTACCAATCATCCTAGAAGTGTTTTTGGGGCTTAAAACATAGATTTATGGGGTGTTTGAGGTGTTTACGGCCTAAGCACATGCTTGGGCCGTAAAATCCTTTTTAAGCATCATTTTCTTGTGTCTTAATGTCCAAACCCTTCTAGTTATAAGCCTTAATAAGTATACTAACATACAAGAAGGAAAAACTTGGTCTTTGGCTTGGATTTGTGGGTTTACGGCCTAAGGAGCTTCTTAGGCCGTAAACTCCTCTTTGAACCTTGATTCCTATGGTTTTTGGCCCTCAAATTCAATGAAGCATGTCTAGAATAAGATAGGGGATGAGTACTTACGTTTGGAAGTCGGAAATTAGCGGAATCGGGGCCGATTTCGAGTCTAGAGAGAGAAAGTAGAGAGAGAGAGAGTGGGTGTGTAGCAAATGAGTGTTCAAATGTTGTGCACACCCATTGCATATGTCTCGGGAATCGCACCCGATACACAGCTACCCGATGTTTAAAGTTAACTGGGTTAAAACTTTTTACCCGGGTGAAGTGGTTGAAAAGGTAAAACAACTCTATTAGGTTAAACGGGGTTAACACGTATGAGTTATATTTCTTATGATAATATTAAGTCATGCATAGACTTAGATATTCGGATTTTGACGGTTCCAAATATTTCATAAATAACGTATAGCGACACGTTCTATTAGTGAAAATGGGATTTGTAACGGAATTAGATTTGGGGTTGTCACATCATCCCCCCGTTAGGGGAATTTCGTCCCGAAATTTAGAATACAAACAGATACGATATTACAATACTACTAAGCGAAGAGATGAGGGTATTTGAGTTTCATTTGATCCTCGCGCTCCCAAGTGAATTCTGGTCCTCGCTTGGCGTTCCACCGAACCTTCACAAATGGGATCCGGCTCTGTTTCGTCCGCTTTACTTCACGATCCAAAACCTCAGCAGGTTCTTCCACGAAGTTGAGGCTCTCATTAATCTCAATCTCGTCGAGGGGGATCACGAGAGTCTCATCAGATAGACATTTCTTCAGGTTTGAGACGTGGAAGGTAGGATGTATGTTACTTAGCTCGCGGGGCAAATTTAGTTTGTAAGCTACAGGGCCGATTCTGGCAAGAATCTCAAAAGGCCCTATGTACCTCGGGTTTAACTTTCCACGCTTCCCGAAGCGTATCGTGCCTTTCCAGGGCGAGACCTTCAGAAGGACCCGGTCTCCGACCTGGAATTCCAAGGGTTTCCTTCGTTTGTCGGCGTAGCTCTTTTGTCGATCCCTAGCGGCTTTTAGTCGTTCACGTATCTGTACAATCTTCTCGGTCGTCTCTCGAATGATCTCTGGACCAGTGAGGGCACTATCAGGAGTTCGTCCCTTAGCTAACTGAGTGTCTCCCACCTCGGCCCAACACAAAGGGGATCTGCACTTTCGGCCGTAGAGAGCTTCGAATGGAGCTGCCTTGATGCTCGTGTGATAACTATTGTTGTAGGAAAACTCCACAAGAGGTAAGTGTGTATCCCACGATTTCCCGAAGTCGATCACACAAGCTCGCAGCATGTCTTCTAATGTTTGGATCGTCCTCTCACTTTGTCCGTCAGTCTGCGGATGGTAGGCTGTACTCATATCTAGCCTCGTCCCTAGTGCCTTTTGTAATGATTGCCAAAATCTAGAGGTGAATCTACTATCTCTGTCTGATATAATAGATATAGGGACGCCATACAATCGCACTATTTCTTTTATATAAGTCCTAGTGAGCTTTTCCATCTTATCCGTCTCTTTGATGGGTAGGAAGTGGGCGGACTTGGTCAACCTGTCAACGATGACCCATATGGTATCGAATCCACCTTCTGTCTTGGGCAGCTTGGTGATGAAGTCCATTGTGATTCGCTCCCACTTCCATTCTAGTATTTCTGGTTGTTGGAGGAGTCCTGATGGCTTTTGACATTCTACTTTGACCTTCGCGCAAGTAAGGCACTTACCTACAAAGGTAGCGATCTCCGCTTTCATGTTTGGCCACCAATAAAGCTTTTTGAGATCCAGATACATCTTATCTGAACCCGGGTGGACGGAGTAACGAGTGTTGTGTGCTTCCCTCATAACCAAATCTCTGAAACCTCCATGGCGTGGAGTCCAGATTCGGTCCATAAAGTAATAGGCTCCGTCACCCTTAACCTCCAGATTTTTATCCATTCCACGCAGGAATTCTCCCGTCACGTTTCCAGGCTTTAGAGCTTCCAGCTGAGCCTCTTTGATCTGCGTGGATAGATGTGAATGTATAGTCATTGTCAATGACTTGGTCCTTCGTCCGGAATATTCTTTCCTGCTCAGGGCGTCCGCTACCACGTTGGCTTTCCCCGGATGATATCTAATTTCACAGTCGTAATCGTTAAGTAATTCGACCCATCGACGCTGTCTCATGTTGAGTTCTTTTTGGTTTAGTATATGTTGGAGGCTTTTATGATCAGTGTACACCATGCTCTTCGTCCCATACAAGTAGTGTCTCCAGATTTTTAATGCAAAGACGACCGCTCCTAACTCGAGGTCGTGAGTGGTGTAGTTCACTTCATGGTTCTTTAGCTGTCTCGAGGCATAGGCGATAACCTTGCCTCGCTGCATCAAGACACAACCGAGCCCCTGATTGGATGCATCACAGTATACAACGAAATCTTCTGTTCCTTCGGGAAGGGATAATACTGGTGCAGTGCATAGGGCTCGCTTCAGGGTCTGAAATGCCTTCTCCTGTTTCTCTTCCCAGTCGAATGGCACACCCTTCTGTGTTAACGTGGTGAGAGGCTTCGCAATCCGAGAGAAGTTTTGGATGAACCGACGGTAGTAGCCAGCGAGGCCTAGAAATTGACGAATTTCCGTAGGCGTCTTTGGTGCTGACCAGTTCTCAATAGCTTTGATTTTGGAGGGGTCCACGTGGATTCCGTCCTCACTGACCACGTGCCCTAAGAATTCTACTCTCCTGATCCAAAACTCGCACTTAGAGAACTTCGCATACAACTTCTCGGATCGCAGGGTTTCCAGGACTAATCGTAAATGGCTTCTGTGCTCTTCCTCGCTCCGAGAGTAGACAAGTATGTCGTCAATAAAGACGATGACGAACTGATCTAGATATGGACGACATACCCTATTCATCAAGTCCATGAATACTGCGGGGGGCATTAGTCAATCCAAAGGGCATCACTACGAACTCGAAATGCCCGTAGCGGGTTCGGAAAGCTGTCTTTGGAACATCTTCCTCAAGCACCCGTAATTGGTGATACCCCGATCTAAGATCAATCTTGGAGAAGTAACTGGCTCCTTGGAGTTGGTCGAATAGGTCGTCGATACGAGGGAGAGGATAGCGATTTTTGATCGTGAGTTTATTGAGTTCCCTATAATTGATGCACATCCGAAACGACCCATCCTTTTTCCTCACGAACAAGACCGGAGCTCCCCAAGGTGAGAAGCTCGGTCTTATAAAACCCTTGCTAAGCAGTTCGTTGAGTTGACCGGATAGTTCTTGCATTTCGGCGGGCGCTAGGCGGTAGGGCGACTTAGCTACGGGGGTAGCTCCTGGGATTAGGTCGATTCTGAATTCAACCTGTCGTTTAGGAGGTAGGCCTGGGAGATCCTCCGGAAAGACATCAGGAAAATCGCATACTACTGGAATGTCTTTTGGATCCTTCGATTTCTGGTTAGTGTCGACGACGTGAGCAAGGAAGGCGCGATATTCCTTGCGCAAGTATTTCTGAGCCTGAATACTAGAGATGATACGAAGGTTTGTACTTGGCTTATCTCCGTATATCACTAGGGTCTCTCGATTCGGAAAGTTCAGGCGAATGGCTTTCTCGGAACATAGGATTTCGGCGTAGTGAAGGCTTAGCCAATCCATACCAACAATGACATCGAAATTTTTGATTGAGACTGGTATAAGATCGATTAAAAAGGGGTGATCATCTAACGTGAGAGTACAACCCATATAGATTTCATTAGAGCTTTCTGTCTTCCCATTAGCCATTTCTACGACGAATGTTTCTTTTAGTGGTTAAGGGGTTTGTTTGAGTAGGTGTTTAAAGTTTTGATTTATGAAGCTTCTTTCTGCACCACTATCGAATAAGACACAGGCATAAGAGTTGTTGAGAAGAAACGTACCCGTGACCACTGTGGGATCGGCTACTGCTTCATTGTGACCGATAGCAAGTAACCTTCCAGTTCCCCCAGCATTTGCAGTCTTCAGACAGTTCTTCTTAAAATGGCCCGCTTCGCCGCAGCCATAACACGTCGGGGTCACTCCCGTACCGGGAACCTGTGTAATAGGTTTGGGAGGGGCCTTGCAAAATCGGACAGTATGGCCCTTCCGTCCGCAGTTGGAACACTGCAATTCATGGCATGGACCGTTGTGGTGAAAAGGGCACTTGGGACACTTAGGCAAATTCCCATTGTAAGCTTTCGGTGGGGCTGGAGCAGCTGGTGCGGCCGGGGTGGTGGCAGCATGAACCGCCACAATTTGCTGATCCCTGGAGGCGGTTTGAGTTTTCTTGCCTTTCTTCTTATCCCATCGTTTCCTCTTTCTGTCGGATGATCCGGATGGTGCAGTGGTTGTTGTTGCTGGAGTGGAGGAGATTTCGTGGTTGATCAGACTCTGGGCCAATTCCTTGGCGCTGTCAAAAGTGGTAGGGCGTGAAGCCAGAACATTTCCTCGATACGGGGGCACTAAACCCTAGATGTACCGTTCAATCTTCTTGCTTTCAGAGGGGATCATGTTGGGACACATAGCCGCCAAGTCGCAAAACCTGGCCGTATAAGCTGTTATGTCGGTCCCCTTCATCTTGAGGTTCCAGGGTTCCTCCTCAAGCTTCTGAACTTCGCCCCTAGGGCAGTACTCCCCTCTCATAAGATCTTTTAGAGTGTCCCAGCCCATGGCATTGGCTGTGACCAAGGAGAGTGCGTTGACATGGCCGTTCCACCATGACAAAGCCCTGTTAGTGAAGGTAGCAGTAGCGAACTTGATTTTGCTCTCTTCGGGACAAGAGCACATTTCGAATACAGCTTCGGTTCTTTTGAACCATTGGGACAATGCCAGAATTCCTCCGGTCCCATCAAAGAAAGTAGGTTTACAATTCATGAAGTCTTTATAAATGCATCCCTGCACTCGTTGGTGGACTTCACCAAATCTAGAATTTCCACCGCTCGCATCACCCGAGTTCATCTGGGCCATGGCTGCTGTTACAGCCGCAGTCACAGCCGCTTGGAACAACACCGGATTGAACTGCGGAGGAGGAGGTGGTGGAGGAGGGGTTTGAGTTTCAGGTCTTCCTCTGCTGGGACGCTTTCGTGGAGGCATCCTTCACTGGAAGATCATAGAAATGATAGCAATAGTAAGAGCCTATTGCGAATATGAATAGAGTGTTTCGTGGATTAAATCAACATAATCCAAGATCAGGGTAAGAGATTTAGCAATAGAGAAATCATCTGCCAATATACTGGTATTAATGATGCAACAATAGTTCATGAAAATTGACCTAGCAGTAGGTCTTACATCATACCATAGAGAAAATGTTGGCAGTTTAGAGGTTCAGCTAGAGTACTTTTAAACTAGGAACATTTACAGACAAGAGATCTACGGAACATAGAGATAAAAGGCTAGTCCTTTAAACAAAAGAGTGAGGTAACTAGATGTCTTCTACTGGCGACGGCTGCTTGTCGGGCGAATCCTTAGATCCTCCAGTTGACGCATGACTTCTTGAAGGTGTCGATCATGAGCCCTTTGGTGTGCTCGGAGTTCCCTAACTTCAGCTCGGGATGCTGCCAGCTGATGCTGCAGAGCCTCGTTGGTCCTCCTTGTCCTGTCCATGGCTTCTTCGAGTTGGCGGATGCGAACAGTGTTGAGGTTTGAGTTGGCATCCACTTCTACCACTCGACCAATGGCAGCTTGACTTTGCTCAACATTCCTGGCAATTCTTCGGATCATGATGGGCAGAACCCGATCTGCTGATCCTCCTTCGCTTATGTTGTAGAAGCTTCGGTCTCCATTGTAAGGCAAGGGCTGACCCTGCTCCTCGCTCCATCGATGCCAGGACATTGCCCACATAGGAGTGGGGCCCTGAAATGCGGGTCGGGGGTTAGGGTTCGGGGCATCAGGAGGTTGGTTATTGACTTCTGGCTCGGAGCTCGAGCTATCCGAGAAGCCTTCAGCATGATGATCATCCAAAGGAATAGGGTGATCGTCGTCTGACTCCTCTTCGAGCCATCCTCCATTGCCCTGGTTCGGAAAGTACAGATCGTCGGGTAGGTGGAAGCCAACCATGCTATCTACGCGAGAAAGAGGGAAAGAAGATTAATAGACGTACTACTCTAAGATACTTATAGGAGGAATCATTACCAGTTGACCCAATACTTGCATAGTGCATACCGATTACATGTAATCGAAGCAAGATAGTCCTTCGAATAAACCACCCTCACTCCAGACCCCCAATCAAACAAGAACAGGGAATGAAGCAAAGGCTGCAGATTCTGAGTCTATAGCGCCCAAATCACATGTAATCGTGGTGTATCCACTTAGCAACTATTGTCCTACTAGTAACGACCCTTGTTGTTAACACATACGTATAATCTAGAGATACAGAATACTCCTATAGTATTCTTATGTTAGCGTTATTGTGGTATTGTTGGTAAGTTTTAGACTTGTTGCAACATCACAACCGAACTTAGGCACATGCTAGTCACCCTCAGGAAAACGTAGTTGATCAGGCTACATCATCCTGAATGTGACTATATGTCTCTAAACCCAATCGCGCTGCCCAACAATCTTAATACTTTTGTTTTGTTCTAGGATGATATTGATTCCTGTGTTTTATAGTGATGTGAGTATATATATACTTAGTTAGATCTTTTAGATACTTAACAGTATATATTCTTGGTCAGAGTGTTTTAGTCCCGAAGTGTTTATAGTTCGTATATCTTTTATAGGTTGATATACTTGATTCACTATAAACAATGCTCTGATACCAATATGTCACACCCCAAAACCGATAACGGCGGAATACGTTTCGGGGTGGATGACGTAGTGAGCAGTATCATCACAATTGCATAATAGTAGAAACAAGAAACATACAACCATAGTATTACATAGTGAATTTAATTACATGCGTGTTTTGTAATGTTTAACAATCACCCGAAAGTAAATCGAAAATAAAAGATGGGTCTTGTGTGCTCCACCTTCTCCAAAAACGCTGCGTCTGTACCTGTTTATCTTTGACCTGAAGATACAAGTTATTTTGAAAACGATTATCAGCATAAAGCTGGTGAGTTCATAAGAGTTTAGTGTGAGTTTTTTTGTATACAAAGCATTAGTGTTAAAAATGTATCATTACGTTCATAAGTAGTAGAAACTTAGAGAATCCCATATTTTCCAGGAAAAGCATTGTAAGTGACAATCTGTGAAAAGTATGCATTCTTTATTCCTTAGAAAACAGTTTATTTTATAAATACATTGGCAATCTCCAAATAACAAGTGTGATGGAACAGGTTGAGCCTGAAAATCAGTGATAGAGGTGCAAGCTTCCTTTAGTGATAGATACTTACTTACTTCGGGATGCAGTTTAGCATTTAGTGTAGTATTTTAGAGTAGTTATAGGGTATTCCTTGTATATTACCAATAGTGAGGATAATAGAGGATCCCATGACCTTCTCGGTCATGCATAGTATAGTGAAGTAGTGGCATTCCTGGGCCTGTACGGCGCGGACTGAGATTAACAGTCGGGATGTAATAGCGTCTGCCCCGTATAGATCTATACATGTAGAGTCGTCTCCTGCTGGAACACTCCGGGCGTAGTGAATAGCGAATAGAGTATCTCGTAGCGGGTTAGTGTATTATTGTTTGTTTAGTGTTTTCTCTATGGTTATAGTGTAGTAATCTTTTAGTATTGATCATAGTGTATTCTCTTACTAGTGTATCGTCTAGTAATAGTGAGTATTATAGTGTAGATAGTAATAACTTTAGCGAGTAGTAGCGGTAGCGACCCTAACCATACCTATTATGGTTATCTTAGTGGGGATGTTTCTTAGCACGTTAGTGACTTTAGCATTAAGTGAAAGCAGTAATATTCGTATCCCATACTGATATACAGATTTTATATAAGTAAGAAATCAACGACAGTCGGACGGATAACTACTACCCTAAGCCCACAATCAAACAAGAACAGGAAATAAGGCAAGATATCGGTCCTAAGTCCTCCAAGTCTTATTTATATAAATATATCAGAGTGGTTACATTTTATAAGCAAATTGATTAAATAAAAGTATTTTTCCAAAAGAACATTTAAATTCTGATTCACTGTTTAAAAATAGTTTGAAAAGGGTAAAACCCGTTTTTAAGGCATAGGGACAAATCACATGTGATTTGAACTAAGAGTAGTGAATCACATGTGATTAATCCTTGTAACTCGGAAATCGTTCTGTAAAACTTTACATAAACATTTATAAGCAACTTGTATCTCCCCCCTAAAACATGTAAAACACTTGAAAGGTTCATTAAAGGGGTATGAACTCACCTGAAATCGCGGAAATCGGGTGAATCGGGTAAATCGGGTAATAGTGTCGATTGAGCGTTTGGTACCAAATAACCACTTAAGCACCTTTTAGGACCCTAATGTCATATGAAATATGTATTTTACAAGAAGTTAATCGTCTTATGCTTTGCATTATAGTATTTGGACATTCTAGTGTCGTTTTCGGGGTTTTAAGGCCTAGAAAGGGTTCCCGGGAGTGGTACAAGGCCATGGATGATTTACGGGAGGGTCCTTGAGTTCACTCTCTTAGAGTTTATGGCCTAAAAGCCATTCTTTGGGAGTTTACGGCCGTAAGCCCCCTAGGCTTGGCCGTAAACTCTTGTGACACTCCAAAATGTGTGTTTAAGGCCTTATCTCACTTCCTTGATTTAGTGGTGTGTGTTTTGGACCAAGAGGGAAGGATTATACATCATAAATTGTGATATTTTTAGGGAGTTTACGGCCAAGACTTGTTCTTGGGCCGTAAACTCCTATAGACCCTTCAAGATGCAGGTTTTACTTGTACAACATGGTCCCAAATGGCTTAGAAAAATCCTAGAAGGCCCTATAGTGAGTTTGGAACAATTTGGCATACATTTTTGGGGAGTTTACGGCCCAAGAACATCCTTGGCCGTAAACTCTTCATTTGGTATCAAAATGAGGTGTTTAATGGTACAACACACTTCCAAAGGCCTTAGATAAATCCCTTTCATGCATTAGGGTAGTTTAAGGGCTTGTTTGACACAATTTCTTGGGTGTTTATGGCCCAAGCTTAGCCTTGGCCGTAAACTCCTCTTTTTGTGTTCAAATGATGTTGTTTAATGCCTTTAAGCCTTCCTTGTTGTCAAGTCTAAATTACCAATCATCCTAGAAGTGTTTTTGGGGCTTAAAACATAGATTTATGGGGTGTTTGAGGTGTTTACGGCCTAAGCACATGCTTGGGCCGTAAAATCCTTTTTAAGCATCATTTTCTTGTGTCTTAATGTCCAAACCCTTCTAGTTATAAGCCTTAATAAGTATACTAACATACAAGAAGGAAAAACTTGGTCTTTGGCTTGGATTTGTGGGTTTACGGCCTAAGGAGCTTCTTAGGCCGTAAACTCCTCTTTGAACCTTGATTCCTATGGTTTTTGGCCCTCAAATTCAATGAAGCATGTCTAGAATAAGATAGGGGATGAGTACTTACGTTTGGAAGTCGGAAATTAGCGGAATCGGGGCCGATTTCGAGTCTAGAGAGAGAAAGTAGAGAGAGAGAGAGTGGGTGTGTAGCAAATGAGTGTTCAAATGTTGTGCACACCCATTGCATATGTCTCGGGAATCGCACCCGATACACAGCTACCCGATGTTTAAAGTTAACTGGGTTAAAACTTTTTACCCGGGTGAAGTGGTTGAAAAGGTAAAACAACTCTATTAGGTTAAACGGGGTTAACACGTATGAGTTATATTTCTTATGATAATATTAAGTCATGCATAGACTTAGATATTCGGATTTTGACGGTTCCAAATATTTCATAAATAACGTATAGCGACACGTTCTGTTAGTGAAAATGGGATTTGTAACGGAATTAGATTTGGGGTTGTCACATCATCCCCCCGTTAGGGGAATTTCGTCCCGAAATTTAGAATACAAACAGATACGATATTACAATACTACTAAGCGAAGAGATGAGGGTATTTGAGTTTCATTTGATCCTCGCGCTCCCAAGTGAATTCTGGTCCTTGCTTGGCGTTCCACCGAACCTTCACAAATGGGATCCGGCTCTGTTTCGTCCGCTTTACTTCACGATCCAAAACCTCAGCAGGTTCTTCCACGAAGTTGAGGCTCTCATTAATCTCGATCTCGTCGAGGGGGATCACGAGAGTCTCATCAGATAGACATTTCTTCAGGTTTGAGACGTGGAAGGTAGGATGTATGTTACTTAGCTCGCGGGGCAAATTTAGTTTGTAAGCTACAGGGCCGATTCTGGCAAGAATCTCAAAAGGCCCTATGTACCTCGGGTTTAACTTTCCACGCTTCCCGAAGCGTATCGTGCCTTTCCAGGGCGAGACCTTCAGAAGGACCCGGTCTCCGACCTGGAATTCCAAGGGTTTCCTTCGTTTGTCGGCGTAGCTCTTTTGTCGATCCCTAGCGGCTTTTAGTCGTTCACGTATCTGTACAATCTTCTCGGTCGTCTCTCGAATGATCTCTGGACCAGTGAGGGCACTATCAGGAGTTCGTCCCTTAGCTAACTGAGTGTCTCCCACCTCGGCCCAACACAAAGGGGATCTGCACTTTCGGCCGTAGAGAGCTTCGAATGGAGCTGCCTTGATGCTCGTGTGATAACTATTGTTGTAGGAAAACTCCACAAGAGGTAAGTGTGTATCCCACGATTTCCCGAAGTCGATCACACAAGCTCGCAGCATGTCTTCTAATGTTTGGATCGTCCTCTCACTTTGTCCGTCAGTCTGCGGATGGTAGGCTGTACTCATATCTAGCCTCGTCCCTAGTGCCTTTTGTAATGATTGCCAAAATCTAGAGGTGAATCTACTATCTCTGTCTGATATAATAGATATAGGGACGCCATACAATCGCACTATTTCTTTTATATAAGTCCTAGTGAGCTTTTCCATCTTATCCGTCTCTTTGATGGGTAGGAAGTGGGCGGACTTGGTCAACCTGTCAACGATGACCCATATGGTATCTAATCCACCTTCTGTCTTGGGCAGCTTGGTGATGAAGTCCATTGTGATTCGCTCCCACTTCCATTCTAGTATTTCTGGTTGTTGGAGGAGTCCTGATGGCTTTTGACATTCTACTTTGACCTTCGCGCAAGTAAGGCACTTACCTACAAAGGTAGCGATCTCCGCTTTCATGTTTGGCCACCAATAAAGCTTTTTGAGATCCAGATACATCTTATCTGAACCCGGGTGGACGGAGTAACGAGTGTTGTGTGCTTCCCTCATAACCAAATCTCTGAAACCTCCATGGCGTGGAGTCCAGATTCGGTCCATAAAGTAATAGGCTCCGTCACCCTTAACCTCCAGATTTTTATCCATTCCACGCAGGAATTCTCCCGTCACGTTTCCAGGCTTTAGAGCTTCCAGCTGAGCCTCTTTGATCTGCGTGGATAGATGTGAATGTATAGTCATTGTCAACGACTTGGTCCTTCGTCCGGAATATTCTTTCCTGCTCAGGGCGTCTGCTACCACGTTGGCTTTCCCCGGATGATATCTAATTTCACAGTCGTAATCGTTAAGTAATTCGACCCATCGACGCTGTCTCATGTTGAGTTCTTTTTGGTTTAGTATATGTTGGAGGCTTTTATGATCAGTGTACACCACGCTCTTCGTCCCATACAAGTAGTGTCTCCAGATTTTTAATGCAAAGACGACCGCTCCTAACTCGAGGTCGTGAGTGGTGTAGTTCACTTCATGGTTCTTTAGCTGTCTCGAGGCATAGGCGATAACCTTGCCTCGCTGCATCAAGACACAACCGAGCCCCTGATTGGATGCATCACAGTATACAACGAAATCTTCTGTTCCTTCGGGAAGGGATAATACTGATGCAGTGCATAGGGCTCGCTTCAGGGTCTGAAATGCCTTCTCCTGTTTCTCTTCCCAGTCGAATGGCACACCCTTCTGTGTTAACGTGGTGAGAGGCTTCGCAATCCGAGAGAAGTTTTGGATGAACCGACGGTAGTAGCCAGCGAGGCCTAGAAATTGACGAATTTCCGTAGGCGTCTTTGGTGCTGACCAGTTCTCAATAGCTTTGATTTTGGAGGGGTCCACGTGGATTCCGTCCTCACTGACCACGTGCCCTAAGAATTCTACTCTCCTGATCCAAAACTCGCACTTAGAGAACTTCGCATACAACTTCTCGGATCGCAGGGTTTCCAGGACTAATCGTAAATGGCTTCTGTGCTCTTCCTCGCTCCGAGAGTAGACAAGTATGTCGTCAATAAAGACGATGACGAACTGATCTAGATATGGACGACATACCCTATTCATCAAGTCCATGAATACTGCGGGGGGCATTAGTCAGTCCAAAGGGCATCACTACGAACTCGAAATGCCCGTAGCGGGTTCGGAAAGCTGTCTTTGGAACATCTTCCTCAAGCACCCGTAATTGGTGATACCCCGATCTAAGATCAATCTTGGAGAAGTAACTGGCTCCTTGGAGTTGGTCAAATAGGTCGTCGATACGAGGGAGAGGATAGCGATTTTTGATCGTGAGTTTATTGAGTTCCTTATAATCGATGCACATCCGAAACGACCCATCCTTTTTCCTCACGAACAAGACCGGAGCTCCCCAAGGTGAGAAGCTTGGTCTTATAAAACCCTTGCTAAGCAGTTCGTTGAGTTGACCGGATAGTTCTTGCATTTCGGCGGGCGCTAGGCGGTAGGGCGACTTAGCTACGGGGGTAGCTCCTGGGATTAGGTCGATTCTGAATTCAACCTGTCGTTTAGGAGGTAGGCCTGGGAGATCCTCCGGAAAGACATCAGGAAAATCGCATACTACTGGAATGTCTTTTGGATCCTTCGATTTCTGGTTAGTGTCGACGACGTGAGCAAGGAAGGCGTGATATTCCTTGCGCAAGTATTTCTGAGCCTGAATACTAGAGATGATACGAAGGTTTGTACTTGGCTTATCTCCGTATATCACTAGGGTCTCTCGATTCGGAAAGTTCAGGCGAATGGCTTTCTCGGAACATAGGATTTCGGCGTAGTGAAGGCTTAGCCAATCCATACCAACAATGACATCGAAATTTTTGATTGAGACTGGTATAAGATCGATTAAAAAGGGGTGATCATCTAACGTGAGAGTACAACCCATATAGATTTCATTAGAGCTTTCTGTCTTCCCATTAGCCATTTCTACGACGAATGTTTCTTTTAGTGGTTAAGGGGTTTGTTTGAGTAGGTGTTTAAAGTTTTGATTTATGAAGCTTCTTTCTGCACCACTATCGAATAAGACACATGCATAAGAGTTGTTGAGAAGAAACGTACCCGTGACCACTGTGGGATCGGCTACTGCTTCATTGTGACCGATAGCAAGTAACCTTCCAGTTCCCCCAGCATTTGCAGTCTTCAGACAGTTCTTCTTAAAATGGCCCGCTTCGCCGCAGCCATAACACGTCGGGGTCACTCCCGTACCGGGAACCTGTGTAATAGGTTTGGGAGGGGCCTTGCAAAATCGGACAGTATGGCCCTTCCGTCCGCAGTTGGAACACTGCAATTCATGGCATGGACCGTTGTGGTGAAAAGGGCACTTGGGACACTTAGGCAAATTCCCATTGTAAGCTTTCGGTGGGGCTGGAGCAGCTGGTGCGGCCGGGGTGGTGGCAGCATGAACCGCCACAATTTGCTGATCCCTGGAGGCGGTTTGAGTTTTCTTGCCTTTCTTCTTATCCCATCGTTTCCTCTTTCTGTCGGATGATCCGGATGGTGCAGTGGTTGTTGTTGCTGGAGTGGAGGAGATTTCGTGGTTGATCAGACTCTGGGCTAATTCCTTGGCGCTGTCAAAAGTGGTAGGGCGTGAAGCCAGAACATTTCCTCGATACGGGGGCACTAAACCCTAGATGTACCGTTCAATCTTCTTGCTTTCAGAGGGGATCATGTTGGGACACATAGCCGCCAAGTCGCAAAACCTGGCCGTATAAGCTGTTATGTCGGTCCCCTTCATCTTGAGGTTCCAGAGTTCCTCCTCAAGCTTCTGAACTTCGCCCCTAGGGCAGTACTCCCCTCTCATAAGATCTTTTAGAGTGTCCCAGCCCATGGCATTGGCTGTGACCAAGGAGAGTGCGTTGACATGGCCGTTCCACCATGACAAAGCCCTGTTAGTGAAGGTAGCAGTAGCGAACTTGATTTTGCTCTCTTCGGGACAAGAGCACATTTCGAATACAGCTTCGGTTCTTTCGAACCATTGGGACAATGCCAGAATTCCTCCGGTCCCATCAAAGAAAGTAGGTTTACAATTCATGAAGTCTTTATAAATGCATCCCTGCACTCGTTGGTGGACTTCACCAAATCTAGAATTTCCACCGCTCGCATCACCCGAGTTCATCTGGGCCATGGCTGCTGTTACAGCCGCAGTCACAGCCGCTTGGAACAACACCGGATCGAACTGCGGAGGAGGAGGTGGTGGAGGAGGGGTTTGAGTTTCAGGTCTTCCTCTGCTGGGACGCTTTCGTGGAGGCATCCTTCACTGGAAGATCATAGAAATGATAGCAATAGTAAGAGCCTATTGCGAATATGAATAGAGTGTTTCGTGGATTAAATCAACATAATCCAAGATCAGGGTAAGAGATTTAGCAATAGAGAAATCATCTGCCAATATACTGGTATTAATGATGCAACAATAGTTCATGAAAATTAACCTAGCAGTAGGTCTTACATCATACCATAGAGAAAATGTTGGCAGTTTAGAGGTTCAGCTAGAGTACTTTTAAACTAGGAACGTTTACAGACAAGAGATCTACGGAACATAGAGATAAAAGGCTAGTCCTTTAAACAAAAGAGTGAGGTAACTAGATGTCTTCTACTGGCGACGGCTGCTTGTCGGGCGAATCCTTAGATCCTCCAGTTGACGCATGACTTCTTGAAGGTGTCGATCATGAGCCCTTTAGTGTGCTCGGAGTTCCCTAACTTCAGCTCGGGATGCTGCCAGCTGATGCTGCAGAGCCTCGTTGGTCCTCCTTGTCCTGTCCATGGCTTCTTCGAGTTGGCGGATGCGAACAGTGTTGAGGTTTGAGTTGGCATCCACTTCTACCACTCGACCAATGGCAGCTTGACTTTGCTCAACATTCCTGGCAATTCTTCGGATCATGATGGGCAGAACCCGATCTGCTGATCCTCCTTCGCTTATGTTGTAGAAGCTTCGGTCTCCATTGTAAGGCAAGGGCTGACCCTGCTCCTCGCTCCATCGATGCCAGGACATTGCCCACATAGGAGTGGGGCCCTGAAATGCGGGTCGGGGGTTAGGGTTCGGGGCATCAGGAGGTTGGTTATTGACTTCTGGCTCGGAGCTCGAGCTATCCGAGAAGCCTTCAGCATGATGATCATCCAAAGGAATAGGGTGATCGTCGTCTGACTCCTCTTCGAGCCATCCTCCATTGCCCTGGTTCGGAAAGTACAGATCGTCGGGTAGGTGGAAGCCAACCATGCTATCTACGCGAGAAAGAGGGAAAGAAGATTAATAGACGTACTACTCTAAGATACTTATAGGAGGAATCATTACCAGTTGACCCAATACTTGCATAGTGCATACCGATTACATGTAATCGAAGCAAGATAGTCCTTCGAATAAACCACCCTCACTCCAGACCCCCAATCAAACAAGAACAGGGAATGAAGCAAAGGCTGCAGATTCTGAGTCTATAGCGCCCAAATCACATGTAATCGTGGTGTATCCACTTAGCAACTATTGTCCTACTAGTAACGACCCTTGTTGTTAACACATACGTATAATCTAGAGATACAGAATACTCCTATAGTATTCTTATGTTAGCGTTATTGTGGTATTGTTGGTAAGTTTTAGACTTGTTGCAACATCACAACCGAACTTAGGCACATGCTAGTCACCCTCAGGAAAACGTAGTTGATCAGGCTACATCATCCTGAATGTGACTATATGTCTCTAAACCCAATCGCGCTGCCCAACAATCTTAATACTTTTGTTTTGTTCTAGGATGATATTGATTCCTGTGTTTTATAGTGATGTGAGTATATATATACTTAGTTAGATCTTTTAGATACTTAACAGTATATATTCTTGGTCAGAGTGTTTTAGTCCCGAAGTGTTTATAGTTCGTATATCTTTTATAGGTTGATATACTTGATTCACTATAAACAATGCTCTGATACCAATATGTCACACCCCAAAACCGATAACGGCGGAATACGTTTCGGGGTGGATGACGTAGTGAGCAGTATCATCACAATTGCATAATAGTAGAAACAAGAAACATACAACCATAGTATTACATAGTGAATTTAATTACATGCGTGTTTTGTAATGTTTAACAATCACCCGAAAGTAAATCGAAAATAAAAGATGGGTCTTGTGTGCTCCACCTTCTCCAAAAACGCTGCGTCTGTACCTGTTTATCTTTGACCTGAAGATACAAGTTATTTTGAAAACGATTATCAGCATAAAGCTGGTGAGTTCATAAGAGTTTAGTGTGAGTTTTTTTGTATACAAAGCATTAGTGTTAAAAATGTATCATTACGTTCATAAGTAGTAGAAACTTAGAGAATCCCATATTTTCCAGGAAAAGCATTGTAAGTGACAATCTGTGAAAAGTATGCATTCTTTATTCCTTAGAAAACAGTTTATTTTATAAATACATTGGCAATCTCCAAATAACAAGTGTGATGGAACAGGTTGAGCCTGAAAATCAGTGATAGAGGTGCAAGCTTCCTTTAGTGATAGATACTTACTTACTTCGGGATGCAGTTTAGCATTTAGTGTAGTATTTTAGAGTAGTTATAGGGTATTCCTTGTATATTACCAATAGTGAGGATAATAGAGGATCCCATGACCTTCCCGGTCATGCATAGTATAGTGAAGTAGTGGCATTCCTGGGCCTGTACGGCGCGGACTGAGATTAACAGTCGGGATGTAATAGCGTCTGCCCCGTATAGATCTATACATGTAGAGTCGTCTCCTGCTGGAACACTCCGGGCGTAGTGAATAGCGAATAGAGTATCTCGTAGCGGGTTAGTGTATTATTGTTTGTTTAGTGTTTTCTCTATGGTTATAGTGTAGTAATCTTTTAGTATTGATCATAGTGTATTCTCTTACTAGTGTATCGTCTAGTAATAGTGAGTATTATAGTGTAGATAGTAATAACTTTAGCGAGTAGTAGCGGTAGCGACCCTAACCATACCTATTATGGTTATCTTAGTGGGGATGTTTCTTAGCACGTTAGTGACTTTAGCATTAAGTGAAAGCAGTAATATTCGTATCCCATACTGATATACAGATTTTATATGAGTAAGAAATCAACGACAGTCGGACGGATAACTACTACCCTAAGCCCACAATCAAACAAGAACAGGAAATAAGGCGAGATATCGGTCCTAAGTCCTCCAAGTCTTATTTATATAAATATATCAGAGTGGTTACATTTTATAAGCAAATTGATTAAATAAAAGTATTTTTCCAAAAGAACATTTAAATTCTGATTCACTGTTTAAAAATAGTTTGAAAAGGGTAAAACCCGTTTTTAAGGCATAGGGACAAATCACATGTGATTTGAACTAAGAGTAGTGAATCACATGTGATTAATCCTTGTAACTCGGAAATCGTTCTGTAAAACTTTACATAAACATTTATAAGCAACTTGTATCTCCCCCCTAAAACATGTAAAACACTTGAAAGGTTCATTAAAGGGGTATGAACTCACCTGAAATCGCGGAAATCGGGTGAATCGGGTAAATCGGGTAATAGTGTCGATTGAGCGTTTGGTACCAAATAACCACTTGAGCACCTTTTAGGACCCTAATGTCATATGAAATATGTATTTTACAAGAAGTTAATCGTCTTATGCTTTGCATTATAGTATTTGGACATTCTAGTGTCGTTTTCGGGGTTTTAAGGCCTAGAAAGGGTTCCCGGGAGTGGTACAAGGCCATGGATGATTTACGGGAGGGTCCTTGAGTTCACTCTCTTAGAGTTTATGGCCTAAAAGCCATTATTTGGGAGTTTACGGCCGTAAGCCCCCTAGGCTTGGCCGTAAACTCTTGTGACACTCCAAAATGTGTGTTTAAGGCCTTATCTCACTTCCTTGATTTAGTGGTGTGTGTTTTGGACCAAGAGGGAAGGATTATACATCATAAATTGTGATATTTTTAGGGAGTTTACGGCCAAGACTTGTTCTTGGGCCGTAAACTCCTATAGACCCTTCAAGTTGCAGGTTTTACTTGTACAACATGGTCCCAAATGGCTTAGAAAAATCCTAGAAGGCCCTATAGTGAGTTTGGAACAATTTGGCATACATTTTTGGGGAGTTTACGGCCCAAGAACATCCTTGGCTGTAAACTCTTCATTTGGTATCAAAATGAGGTGTTTAATGGTACAACACACTTCCAAAGGCCTTAGATAAATCCCTTTCATGCATTAGGGTAGTTTAAGGGCTTGTTTCACACAATTTCTTGGGTGTTTATGGCCCAAGCTTAGCCTTGGCCGTAAACTCCTCTTTTTGTGTTCAAATGATGTTGTTTAATGCCTTTAAGCCTTCCTTGTTGTCAAGTCTAAATTACCAATCATCCTAGAAGTGTTTTTGGGGCTTAAAACATAGATTTATGGGGTGTTTGAGGTGTTTACGACCTAAGCACATGCTTGGGCCGTAAAATCCTTTTTAAGCATCATTTTCTTGTGTCTTAATGTCCAAACCCTTCTAGTTATAAGCCTTAATAAGTATACTAACATACAAGAAGGAAAAACTTGGTCTTTGGCTTGGATTTGTGGGTTTACGGCCTAAGGAGCTTCTTAGGCCGTAAACTCCTCTTTGAACCTTGATTCCTATGGTTTTTGGCCCTCAAATTCAATGAAGCATGTCTAGAATAAGATAGGGGATGAGTACTTACGTTTGGAAGTCGGAAATTAGCGGAATCGGGGCCGATTTCGAGTCTAGAGAGAGAAAGTAGAGAGAGAGAGAGAGTGGGTGTGTAGCAAATGAGTGTTCAAATGTTGTGCACACCCATTGCATATGTCTCGGGAATCGCACCCGATACACAGCTACCCGATGTTTAAAGTTAACTGGGTTAAAACTTTTTACCCGGGTGAAGTGGTTGAAAAGGTAAAACAACTCTATTAGGTTAAACGGGGTTAACACGTATGAGTTATATTTCTTATGATAATATTAAGTCATGCATAGACTTAGATATTCGGATTTTGACGGTTCCAAATATTTCATAAATAACGTATAGCGACACGTTCTGTTAGTGAAAATGGGATTTGTAACGGAATTAGATTTGGGGTTGTCACATCATCCCCCCGTTAGGGGAATTTCGTCCCGAAATTTAGAATACAAACAGATACGATATTACAATACTACTAAGCAAAGAGATGAGGGTATTTGAGTTTCATTTGATCCTCGCGCTCCCAAGTGAATTCCGGTCCTCGCTTGGCGTTCCACCGAACCTTCACAAATGGGATCCGACTCTGTTTCGTCCGCTTTACTTCACGATCCAAAACCTCAGCAGGTTCTTCCACGAAGTTGAGGCTCTCATTAATCTCGATCTCGTCGAGGGGTATCACGAGAGTCTCATCAGATAGACATTTCTTCAGGTTTGAGACGTGGAAGGTAGGATGTATGTTACTTAGCTCGCGGGGCAAATTTAGTTTGTAAGCTACAGGGCCGATTCTGGCAAGAATCTCAAAAGGCCCTATGTACCTCGGGTTTAACTTTCCACGCTTCCCGAAGCGTATCGTGCCTTTCCAGGGCGAGACCTTCAGAAGGACCCGGTCTCCGACCTGGAATTCCAAGGGTTTCCTTCGTTTGTCGGCGTAGCTCTTTTGTCGATCCCTAGCGGCTTTTAGTCGTTCACGTATCTGTACAATCTTCTCGGTCGTCTCTCGAATGATCTCTGGACCAGTGAGGGCACTATCAGGAGTTCGTCCCTTAGCTAACTGAGTGTCTCCCACCTCGGCCCAACACAAAGGGGATCTGCACTTTCGGCCGTAGAGAGCTTCGAATGGAGCTGCCTTGATGCTCGTGTGATAACTATTGTTGTAGGAAAACTCCACAAGAGGTAAGTGTGTATCCCACGATTTCCCGAAGTCGATCACACAAGCTCGCAGCATGTCTTCTAATGTTTGGATCGTCCTCTCACTTTGTCCGTCAGTCTGCGGATGGTAGGCTGTACTCATATCTAGCCTCGTCCCTAGTGCCTTTTGTAATGATTGCCAAAATCTAGAGGTGAATCTACTATCTCTGTCTGATATAATAGATATAGGGACGCCATACAATCGCACTATTTCTTTTATATAAGTCCTAGTGAGCTTTTCCATCTTATCCGTCTCTTTGATGGGTAGGAAGTGGGCGGACTTGGTCAACCTGTCAACGATGACCCATATGGTATCTAATCCACCTTCTGTCTTGGGCAGCTTGGTGATGAAGTCCATTGTGATTCGCTCCCACTTCCATTCTAGTATTTCTGGTTGTTGGAGGAGTCCTGATGGCTTTTGACATTCTACTTTGACCTTCGCGCAAGTAAGGCACTTACCTACAAAGGTAGCGATCTCCGCTTTCATGTTTGGCCACCAATAAAGCTTTTTGAGATCCAGATACATCTTATCTGAACCCGGGTGGACGGAGTAACGAGTGTTGTGTGCTTCCCTCATAACCAAATCTCTGAAACCTCCATGGCGTGGAGTCCAGATTCGGTCCATAAAGTAATAGGCTCCGTCACCCTTAACCTCCAGATTTTTATCCATTCCACGCAGGAATTCTCCCGTCACGTTTCCAGGCTTTAGAGCTTCCAGCTGAGCCTCTTTGATCTGCGTGGATAGATGTGAATGTATAGTCATTGTCAACGACTTGGTCCTTCGTCCGGAATATTCTTTCCTGCTCAGGGCGTCTGCTACCACGTTGGCTTTCCCCGGATGATATCTAATTTCACAGTCGTAATCGTTAAGTAATTCGACCCATCGACGCTGTCTCATGTTGAGTTCTTTTTGGTTTAGTATATGTTGGAGGCTTTTATGATCAGTGTACACCACGCTCTTCGTCCCATACAAGTAGTGTCTCCAAATTTTTAATGCAAAGACGACCGCTCCTAACTCGAGGTCGTGAGTGGTGTAGTTCACTTCATGGTTCTTTAGCTGTCTCGAGGCATAGGCGATAACCTTGCCTCGCTGCATCAAGACACAACCGAGCCCCTGATTGGATGCATCACAGTATACAACGAAATCTTCTGTTCCTTCGGGAAGGGATAATACTGGTGCGGTGCATAGGGCTCGCTTCAGGGTCTGAAATGCCTTCTCCTGTTTCTCTTCCCAGTCGAATGGCACACCCTTCTGTGTTAACGTGGTGAGAGGCTTCGCAATCCGAGAGAAGTTTTGGATGAACCGACGGTAGTAGCCAGCGAGGCCTAGAAATTGACGAATTTCCGTAGGCGTCTTTGGTGCTGACCAGTTCTCAATAGCTTTGATTTTGGAGGGGTCCACGTGGATTCCGTCTTCACTGACCACGTGCCCTAAGAATTCTACTCTCCTGATCCAAAACTCGCACTTAGAGAACTTCGCATACAACTTCTCGGATCGCAGGGTTTCCAGGACTAATCGTAAATGGCTTCTGTGCTCTTCCTCGCTCCGAGAGTAGACAAGTATGTCGTCAATAAAGACGATGACGAACTGATCTAGATATGGACGACATACCCTATTCATCAAGTCCATGAATACTGCGGGGGCATTAGTCAGTCCAAAGGGCATCACTACGAACTCGAAATGCCCGTAGCGGGTTCGGAAAGCTGTCTTTGGAACATCTTCCTCAAGCACCCGTAATTGGTGATACCCCGATCTAAGATCAATCTTGGAGAAGTAACTGGCTCCTTGGAGTTGGTCGAATAGGTCGTCGATACGAGGGAGAGGATAGCGATTTTTGATCGTGAGTTTATTGAGTTCCCTATAATCGATGCACATCCGAAACGACCCATCCTTTTTCCTCACGAACAAGACCGGAGCTCCCCAAGGTGAGAAGCTCGGTCTTATAAAACCCTTGCTAAGCAGTTCGTTGAGTTGACCGGATAGTTCTTGCATTTCGGCGGGCGCTAGGCGGTAGGGCGACTTAGCTACGGGGGTAGCTCCTGGGATTAGGTCGATTCTGAATTCAACCTGTCGTTTAGGAGGTAGGCCTGGGAGATCCTCCGGAAAGACATCAGGAAAATCGCATACTACTGGAATGTCTTTTGGATCCTTCGATTTCTGGTTAGTGTCGACGACGTGAGCAAGGAAGGCGCGATATTCCTTGCGCAAGTATTTCTGAGCCTGAATACTAGAGATGATACGAAGGTTTGTACTTGGCTTATCTCCGTATATCACTAGGGTCTCTCGATTCGGAAAGTTCAGGCGAATGGCTTTCTCGGAACATAGGATTTCGGCGTAGTGAAGGCTTAGCCAATCCATACCAACAATGACATCGAAATTTTTGATTGAGACTGGTATAAGATCGATTAAAAAGGGGTGATCATCTAACGTGAGAGTACAACCCATATAGATTTCATTAGAGCTTTCTGTCTTCCCATTAGCCATTTCTACGACGAATGTTTCTTTTAGTGGTTAAGGGGTTTGTTTGAGTAGGTGTTTAAAGTTTTGATTTATGAAGCTTCTTTCTGCACCACTATCGAATAAGACACAGGCATAAGAGTTGTTGAGAAGAAACGTACCCGTGACCACTGTGGGATCGGCTACTGCTTCATTGTGACCGATAGCAAGTAACCTTCCAGTTCCCCCAGCATTTGCAGTCTTCAGACAGTTCTTCTTAAAATGGCCCGCTTCGCCGCAGCCATAACACGTCGGGGTCACTCCCGTACCGGGAACCTGTGTAATAGGTTTGGGAGGGGCCTTGCAAAATCGGACAGTATGGCCCTTCCGTCCGCAGTTGGAACACTGCAATTCATGGCATGGACCGTTGTGGTGAAAAGGGCACTTGGGACACTTAGGCAAATTCCCATTGTAAGCTTTCGGTGGGGCTGGAGCAGCTGGTGCGGCCGGGGTGGTGGCAGCATGAACCGCCACAATTTGCTGATCCCTGGAGGCGGTTTGAGTTTTCTTGCCTTTCTTCTTATCCCATCGTTTCCTCTTTCTGTCGGATGATCCGGATGGTGCAGTGGTTGTTGTTGCTGGAGTGGAGGAGATTTCGTGGTTGATCAGACTATGGGCCAATTCCTTGGCGCTGTCAAAAGTGGTAGGGCGTGAAGCCAGAACATTTCCTCGATACGGGGGCACTAAACCCTAGATGTACCGTTCAATCTTCTTGCTTTCAGAGGGGATCATGTTGGGACACATAGCCGCCAAGTCGCAAAACCTGGCCGTATAAGCTGTTATGTCGGTCCCCTTCATCTTGAGGTTCCAGGGTTCCTCCTCAAGCTTCTGAACTTCGCCCCTAGGGCAGTACTCCCCTCTCATAAGATCTTTTAGAGTGTCCCAGCCCATGGCATTGGCTGTGACCAAGGAGAGTGCGTTGACATGGCCGTTCCACCATGACAAAGCCCTGTTAGTGAAGGTAGCAGTAGCGAACTTGATTTTGCTCTCTTCGGGACAAGAGCACATTTCGAATACAGCTTCGGTTCTTTTGAACCATTGGGACAATGCCAGAATTCCTCCGGTCCCATCAAAGAAAGTAGGTTTACAATTCATGAAGTCTTTATAAATGCATCCCTGCACTCGTTGGTGGACTTCACCAAATCTAGAATTTCCACCGCTCGCATCACCCGAGTTCATCTGGGCCATGGCTGCTGTTACAGCCGCAGTCACAGCCGCTTGGAACAACACCGGATTGAACTGCGGAGGAGGAGGTGGTGGAGGAGGGGTTTGAGTTTCAGGTCTTCCTCTGCTGGGACGCTTTCGTGGAGGCATCCTTCACTGGAAGATCATAGAAATGATAGCAATAGTAAGAGCCTATTGCGAATATGAATAGAGTGTTTCGTGGATTAAATCAACATAATCCAAGATCAGGGTAAGAGATTTAGCAATAGAGAAATCATCTGCCAATATACTGGTATTAATGATGCAACAATAGTTCATGAAAATTGACCTAGCAGTAGGTCTTACATCATACCATAGAGAAAATGTTGGCAGTTTAGAGGTTCAGCTAGAGTACTTTTAAACTAGGAACGTTTACAGACAAGAGATCTACGGAACATAGAGATAAAAGGCTAGTCCTTTAAACAAAAGAGTGAGGTAACTAGATGTCTTCTACTGGCGACGGCTGCTTGTCGGGCGAATCCTTAGATCCTCCAGTTGACGCATGACTTCTTGAAGGTGTCGATCATGAGCCCTTTGGTGTGCTCGGAGTTCCCTAACTTCAGCTCGGGATGCTGCCAGCTGATGCTGCAGAGCCTCGTTGGTCCTCCTTGTCCTGTCCATGGCTTCTTCGAGTTGGCGGATGCGAACAGTGTTGAGGTTTGAGTTGGCATCCACTTCTACCACTCGACCAATGGCAGCTTGACTTTGCTCAACATTCCTGGCAATTCTTCGGATCATGATGGGCAGAACCCGATCTGCTGATCCTCCTTCGCTTATGTTGTAGAAGCTTCGGTCTCCATTGTAAGGCAAGGGCTGACCCTGCTCCTCGCTCCATCGATGCCAGGACATTGCCCACATAGGAGTGGGGCCCTGAAATGCGGGTCGGGGGTTAGGGTTCGGGGCATCAGGAGGTTGGTTATTGACTTCTGGCTCGGAGCTCGAGCTATCCGAGAAGCCTTCAGCATGATGATCATCCAAAGGAATAGGGTGATCGTCGTCTGACTCCTCTTCGAGCCATCCTCCATTGCCCTGGTTCGGAAAGTACAGATCGTCGGGTAGGTGGAAGCCAACCATGCTATCTACGCGAGAAAGAGGGAAAGAAGATTAATAGACGTACTACTCTAAGATACTTATAGGAGGAATCATTACCAGTTGACCCAATACTTGCATAGTGCATACCGATTACATGTAATCGAAGCAAGATAGTCCTTCGAATAAACCACCCTCACTCCAGACCCCCAATCAAACAAGAACAGGGAATGAAGCAAAGGCTGCAGATTCTGAGTCTATAGCGCCCAAATCACATGTAATCGTGGTGTATCCACTTAGCAACTATTGTCCTACTAGTAACGACCCTTGTTGTTAACACATACGTATAATCTAGAGATACAGAATACTCCTATAGTATTCTTATGTTAGCGTTATTGTGGTATTGTTGGTAAGTTTTAGACTTGTTGCAACATCACAACCGAACTTAGGCACATGCTAGTCACCCTCAGGAAAACGTAGTTGATCAGGCTACATCATCCTGAATGTGACTATATGTCTCTAAACCCAATCGCGCTGCCCAACAATCTTAATACTTTTGTTTTGTTCTAGGATGATATTGATTCCTGTGTTTTATAGTGATGTGAGTATATATATACTTAGTTAGATCTTTTAGATACTTAACAGTATATATTCTTGGTCAGAGTGTTTTAGTCCCGAAGTGTTTATAGTTCGTATATCTTTTATAGGTTGATATACTTGATTCACTATAAACAATGCTCTGATACCAATATGTCACACCCCAAAACCGATAACGGCGGAATACGTTTCGGGGTGGATGACGTAGTGAGCAGTATCATCACAATTGCATAATAGTAGAAACAAGAAACATACAACCATAGTATTACATAGTGAATTTAATTACATGCGTGTTTTGTAATGTTTAACAATCACCCGAAAGTAAATCGAAAATAAAAGATGGGTCTTGTGTGCTCCACCTTCTCCAAAAACGCTGCGTCTGTACCTGTTTATCTTTGACCTGAAGATACAAGTTATTTTGAAAACGATTATCAGCATAAAGCTGGTGAGTTCATAAGAGTTTAGTGTGAGTTTTTTTGTATACAAAGCATTAGTGTTAAAAATGTATCATTACGTTCATAAGTAGTAGAAACTTAGAGAATCCCATATTTTCCAGGAAAAGCATTGTAAGTGACAATCTGTGAAAAGTATGCATTCTTTATTCCTTTGAAAACAGTTTATTTTATAAATACATTGGCAATCTCCAAATAACAAGTGTGATGGAACAGGTTGAGCCTGAAAATCAGTGATAGAGGTGCAAGCTTCCTTTAGTGATAGATACTTACTTACTTCGGGATGCAGTTTAGCATTTAGTGTAGTATTTTAGAGTAGTTATAGGGTATTCCTTGTATATTACCAATAGTGAGGATAATAGAGGATCCCATGACCTTCCCGGTCATGCATAGTATAGTGAAGTAGTGGCATTCCTGGGCCTGTACGGCGCGGACTGAGATTAACAGTCGGGATGTAATAGCGTCTGCCCCGTATAGATCTATACATGTAGAGTCGTCTCCTGCTGGAACACTCCGGGCCTAGTGAATAGCGAATAGAGTATCTCATAGCGGGTTAGTGTATTATTGTTTGTTTAGTGTTTTCTCTATGGTTATAGTGTAGTAATCTTTTAGTATTGATCATAGTGTATTCTCTTACTAGTGTATCGTCTAGTAATAGTGAGTATTATAGTGTAGATAGTAATAACTTTAGCGAGTAGTAGCGGTAGCGACCCTAACCATACCTATTATGGTTATCTTAGTGGGGATGTTTCTTAGCACGTTAGTGACTTTAGCATTAAGTGAAAGCAGTAATATTCGTATCCCATACTGATATACAGATTTTATATAAGTAAGAAATCAACGACAGTCGGACGGATAACTACTACCCTAAGCCCACAATCAAATAAGAACAGGAAATAAGGCGAGATATCGGTCCTAAGTCCTCCAAGTCTTATTTATATAAATATATCAGAGTGGTTACATTTTATAAGCAAATTGATTAAATAAAAGTATTTTTCCAAAAGAACATTTAAATTCTGATTCACTGTTTAAAAATAGTTTGAAAAGGGTAAAACCCGTTTTTAAGGCATAGGGACAAATCACATGTGATTTGAACTAAGAGTAGTGAATCACATGTGATTAATCCTTGTAACTCGGAAATCGTTCTGTAAAACTTTACATAACATTTATAAGCAACTTGTATCTCCCCCCTAAAACATGTAAAACACTTGAAAGGTTCATTAAAGGGGTATGAACTCACCTGAAATCGCGGAAATCGGGTGAATCGGGTAAATCGGGTAATAGTGTCGATTGAGCGTTTGGTACCAAATACCCACTTGAGCACCTTTTAGGACCCTAATGTCATATGAAATATGTATTTTACAAGAAGTTAATCGTCTTATGCTTTTCATTATAGTATTTGGACATTCTAGTGTCGTTTTCGGGGTTTTAAGGCCTAGAAAGGGTTCCCGGGAGTGGTACAAGGCCATGGATGATTTACGGGAGGGTCCTTGAGTTCACTCTCTTAGAGTTTATGGCCTAAAATCCATTCTTTGGGAGTTTACGGCCGTAAGCCCCCTAGGCTTGGCTGTAAACTCTTGTGACACTCCAAAATGTGTGTTTAAGGCCTTATCTCACTTCCTTGATTTAGTGGTGTGTGTTTTGGACCAAGAGGGAAGGATTATACATCATAAATTGTGATATTTTTAGGGAGTTTACGGCCAAGACTTGTTCTTGGGCCGTAAACTCCTATAGACCCTTCAAGATGCAGGTTTTACTTGTACAACATGGTCCCAAATGGCTTAGAAAAATCCTAGAAGGCCCTATAGTGAGTTTGGAACAATTTGGCATACATTTTTGGGGAGTTTACGGCCCAAGAACATCCTTGGCCGTAAACTCTTCATTTGGTATCAAAATGAGGTGTTTAATGGTACAACACACTTCCAAAGGCCTTAGATAAATCCCTTTCATGCATTAGGGTAGTTTAAGGGCTTGTTTGACACAATTTCTTGGGTGTTTACGGCCCAAGCTTAGCCTTGGCCGTAAACTCCTCTTTTTGTGTTCAAATGATGTTGTTTAATGCCTTTAAGCCTTCCTTGTTGTCAAGTCTAAATTACCAATCATCCTAGAAGTGTTTTTGGGGCTTAAAACATAGATTTATGGGGTGTTTGTGGTGTTTACGGCCTAAGCACATGCTTGGGCCGTAAACTCCTTTTTAAGCATCATTTTCTTGTGTCTTAATGTCCAAACCCTTCTAGTTATAAGCCTTAATAAGTATACTAACATACAAGAAGGAAAAACTAGGTCTTTGGCTTGGATTTGGGGGTTTACGGCCTAAGGAGCTTCTTAGGCCGTAAACTCCTCTTTGAACCTTGATTCCTATGGTTTTTGGCCCTCAAATTCAATGAAGCATGTCTAGAATAAGATAGGGGATGAGTACTTACGTTTGGAAGTCGGAAATTAGCGGAATCGGGGCCGATTTCGAGTCTAGAGAGAGAAAGTAGAGAGAGAGAGAGTGGGTGTGTAGCAAATGAGTGTTCAAATGTTGTGCACACGCATTGCATATGTCTCGGGAATCGCACCCGATACACAGCTACCGGATGTTTAAAGTTAACTGGGTTAAAACTTTTTACCCGGGTGAAGTGGTTGAAAAGGTAAAACAACTCTATTAGGTTAAACGGCATTAACACGTATGAGTTATATTTCTTATGATAATATTAAGTCATGCATAGACTTAGATATTCGGATTTTGACGGTTCCAAATATTACATAAATAACGTATAGCGACACGTTCTGTTAGTGAAAATGGGATTTGTAACGGAATTAGATTTGGGGTTGTCACACTTAGAGTCATACTCCAAGATTGTGACATTGAGTGACAAGTCTTAAGTAGGTTTATAACACTCATCAAATGTGGAATTTGGAAAAGTTTTCTTATTCTTGCACATTAGAAATTGGTAAGTTGTGATGTCTTGGATAAGACAAAGACCAACTAGGACCAATTTGTGAAGTATTTTGTCTTGAAAAGAACTACACTAACTCTTGAATATTTGCTTTGTCAAGAAATGTTTCTTGACAACAGAATCTTATATGTCAAGGAGTCAGTGGGAGTCTTAATGGTCTTGAAAGGTTTCAAGAACAAATCAAGAATATACCTTATCGATCATCACTAGCACACGACTTGAGGTTTGCAATCTATCGTGCTGACATTATTTTGTTTTTGTGCCATTCCAATTGAGTTAATTGCGTATGTGAGTTCTATGAGTTCTCATTTGAATACATACTAGAGCCTTAGTCGATGGAAAGTACATTGATATGTAAGGACAAGTTACTAAACTACTTGGAAGACATGGTGGGCACTCGTGTTACCATAGGGCAAGAAATCAAGATTAAGAAAGTCCAATCCATATGAGTTTGGATTTGTCGCAAACCTTGGTTTTGGCAAATTCACATGGATAGGAACTCACACACCATAAAATCTAAGTTTCATAAGATTCCCTCCTTCATGAAAATGACTGTGAGGAAATACTTTCACTAAGAGAAGTTTTAAGAAGATAGTGATTGTGAAAATTGTATTCTCACATTCGATTATGGTTACGGCATCCCTTTCCATAGTTCGAATTGTGAGATATGGCAATTAGTTTGAACATTTGGAACTTAGTAACATAAGTTCTAGATTGTTTAAACACACATATGAGCTATCTAAGGCAAAGGTGTATAAGTTTAAGAAGCTAAGATAAAAGCTTATCGAAGCATCTGGTATTAGAAATATGAATTTCAGAAATTCAATAGGCATTGTTTTCTGGAAGTTCATTTGTTTTCTGAATACATGTCAAGGCTAGTGGGAGCATAAGTGTTATGCTTATATGATAATAATCATCATGATAGTGGGAGCATAAATGTTATGATTATATGATTATTACGGAAAGTATTGCAAGTTAGCAATATTAATTATAGAAAAACAAAGGTTCCATTTGCAGAGATGCATGGGTTGAAAAGTTGTTTTGCTATAATTAAGGGAGAGAATATTATACTTCGTTTCAAAATCTAAAGCTTAGATTAAGAAATTTTAATAGTTTCAGTCAAAGGATACATTGTGAGTTCTTAAATTCGATTATGATTACGGCATCCCTCTTCATAGTTCGAATTATGAGAACATGACACATAAAATAGTATGGCAAAAGATTGGTAAAGTATCATATCTTTATGTAAGACATTATGCATCCTGTCCCATACGCTTCGGGTATAGGATCAATTGCAAATGCTATAATATTTACCATTCTAAAATTTTTCAAATGTCTAGCGCATTAAGAGGGAAAAAGGACTAGAATGGATTTTGACTAAAATTATTAAACAACTATCAAAGGACGATCCAAAGTTCGCTGAGGATTGGTCGCTTGTGAGTAGTTGGAAGTATGGTATTGGATGGACAATATCGACATTATTATAGATAAGATTCTATTAAGAATGAGTTGTCATATTGCAAATATGGAAATGTTTCCATATTGGGAGTTGGATATTAAGAATCTATGTCTAGATTAGAAACTTTTATGCAAGAAGGATGTTCAAAGGAATGTACTTTGAATGTGAGACTTCACGTCTATGGAATTGTCATGTAACAATTTCTAAGAAAGCACTTTGTAATTTCATTAGCCAAGTCTTGGTGACTTTTGTGCTATGACTTTACGAAAGGATCGTTGCATAAAATGTTAGAATCTAGCATATTCTAGTAGTGGAAGAACCTTGTGTTCTTACACTAGTGATAAGAATTGGGAATTGTGAAATGAGCATCATTGAAAAGGTTTTTCAATTAATCTATTTCACAAAGTAAGGAACATAGGAAACATAGTGTGCATGCTTTATGCATGGGACAGCTATTGTTGTAATTTAAGTAATAAGTTGATTTTATGAAACAGTAAACGATAATAATGAATAATTAATATGGTGGATAAATAGAAGGGTTTTATTTACTCTCACAAGTTTGGGGCCATATAGGATTAAGTATTATTATTATGTTTCAGTTTGCATGTTTTGACTTCCAGAATAACTAGGTTGTTCAAACATCCACAGTCGGTCATACGTTGGGAGTAAGTATGAAGGAAGATTGTCATGAATCTGTCTGTAGATTGTCTGAAGTGTTTAGACATGGCACAAGTTTGCTGCAGAGTTCATGAGTGCTTTGATAAGATTAGAGTATTGGATTAAACCCACGCTCACTTGGATCACTTCATGGTTTTATCACGAGTGATTAGTGAGACGATAATATTGTATATTCTTGAAACCGAGACGTGTGAGTTGTTATTTGTTGGTCGGTTACACATTGATAATAAGTAAACGCACCAGTAACTTGGTGTTATAAAACTTATTGTTGTGTGTGATTCGATCAGTAAATGCAAGCGAGCATTTGAGTCAAAGTTTATCCATTCCTTTTACCCAAAGTGGGATAAAAGCGATATCATTGGGCCTCTCGATGATTTAGTGTTGACACCTAAGCGCTTGGCCAAGCCGGGACTAATTTGATGTGTTCAATTGTAGTCTGTTGTCAGTCGTCATAAATCGGAAGTCGGGAAACAGTATAGAGAGAATGATTGAAATTCATGTCTTTTGTCTATACGATATCTTGAGAATGGAGGAATATATAATCCCTTATCTAGAGGACACGCTATCTGATAAAATCAGAGTTGACAGCGGATTTTGAAAGCTACGATTGCTGATCAGGTTCTGAAGTCATACGGAAAATAGTTACTAGACTTATCCAAGTGGGAGACTGTTGGATTAGTGTCTAAGTCCATAACTATTTTGGTATGTACTTGACCCGATTATGAGCATAGTCCTTTTGGGTTGCCTTCACCATAGCAATATGTAGGATGATTTAAGGAGAGAAAGGATTAAATATGATTTATTAATATATTTTGAGAATAATATATTAAAGGAGAAATCATATTGTTTAATTAATATTAGTCAAGAATTAATTGCTAATTAATTTTGTGGCTAAAAGAGATTAATTAAACTTAGGGGACTGGACTGCAATTATTGGATAATTGAGTTATTGGGCTAAGGAATGCTAAAGGATCAAGGGGTGAACGAAATTATGATGGAAGCCCATCATATTTTTGTCCATGGCCTTATCCAGAAGGTTCCATGGGCTGCTTAGAGTTTAAGCTGTCCATTAGGGTTTTGGCTGAAACCCTAGCAGCCCACACAAGTATATAAAGGACCCCTTAGGCTCCAAAAACGGTGACAACTAAATCTCTACGGTTTCCAGCCGTTTTTGGTGCCTCCTCTCTCTTCTCCTCTTCATCCAAGTTGCATAAGGTGTTTGTGACTCCATTAGAGGTGCAGCACTTGAGGCACTAAGCTTTCTAAGGCCAATACAAGCAAGGAATTGATTGTTATTGCTATATAACAATTAAAGGTAATTCTATAAACCCTAATTCAGTTTGTAATTTGTTAGATCTAAGTTTGTTAGTCTTGGATTCAAAGCATGTGCAATAGAGAAACCTAGATCCAAGCATTAGGGTTGTATGAGCACATAGGATTGTTCTTATGCATAAAACTCCATCAGTGGTATCAGAGCCTTGATTGGTTTCAATTGTATGTGATGCTATGTTGAATTATTTACTGAAAAACGAGTTTTTTGCCTCTGCCCGACTCAACTCAGCGAGTCAGTATCTGGACTCGGCGAGTTGGCCATACTCGGCAAGTCTACGTCTGACTCGGCGAGTCAGTTCGTCAGGCAGAGGGATTTTCGGGTGTTTGCTGCTGTTTTGACTTGGATTTGATGCTTAATTCGTTTTTTTGAAGTTAAAATCCGATTTTTATCTTAAATTAGTGATTATCCTTGCCAAAACAATAGATAATTTCAAATCTTTTAAATATTGGTTGTTTATATGATAAATATGGATTATCTTAAATTATTTGGTAATTATCTAGTAACTAAAATAAGATTAGGTCAAATATAGATAATTATGAAATTAATTGTTTAATTTGAATTATTTGTTGTTTGATCCCTAATGTTTTGAAATGTTTCAAAACTTGCCCTCAAGTTTTGGAATTTAAAATTTTGACTAAAAGTTTAATTTTGAAATGTTAAATTCTAAAACCCTAGTAATTTGAAAAGTTCAAATCACACCCTGATGGTTTTGTTAATTAATTAAAGTGTATAATTAAAAGTGATTTAATAAACCCATAAAGTTTTGGTTTACATTTAATTAAAAGTATAATTTTACTAAATTAAACCACCTGGTATTTTAAAAGTGTAAAATACACCCTATACTATATATAACATTAAAAGTCTAATATTATATATATGTATGAGTAAACAGTCAGTCTTACCGTTAGTAGGCCTCATTCACGAAGCTGGTCTATAAGGGGTGTTTAAGGAAATTGCCTATAAAATGGCGATTGAATGGGTATCCACTATTACCCACCGCACTCTTGACTAGTGGAGGGTCGTTAGCCGAACGGGTAGGATAGGACAGAAACCTTCCATTATAAGTATAATGAAGTACAAAGTAACTAAATGCTTTTACAAATTCCCAAATCATAGTTACTTTAGGAAAAATGTGAAATTGCATGCTAACCCATGGAATTACACTTCGTACCCTTGTCAAATGTTAGTGGAGCGTGTGTGGTTAACCGGCACACTAATTTGGGGATGACATTGGTGGCGAAGGGTGGCTCGATGCTTATCATACATCAATGGAGCGTGTGTGGCTAACCGGCACATTGATTAGGTGATAGTAGCATTAGGCGCACCACGTGATTCGTATGGTTATTCACACCTTGTTTGTGATCCTCGGCATCCCAGTCACAAATAGTAGGGCATAATCGAGATTAAACATGCCATTGAAAAGTTCAATGAATCTCAAAAGATCTAGGAGTTTCAATTCATTTAAAACTTAATCTTCCTTTTCGTTTTTCATGGTGGAAATTGGTAAATCGTCATTTACCTACCTTCAGATATTCTGCAACTAGATTACGGCATCCCTCTTCTAGGTTGTAGAGTATTGTGTTGGATCCTAGCTTGATGTTTCATTTGGGTGTTGCATCAAGAATTCTAATCAGCTTAACTTGAATTTTCTCCCGTTTTGTAGATGTCTACATCTTACAATGGTCTTCCCAAATCCTTTGGAACAAGCTTTCCAAATGAAGATGACGTTCCGAGATACGATCAAGGAAATGAGAGTCATGCTTCACTTCCTCCACCTCCTCCAATTATTCTCCCTGACCCACAAGTTCAAAGGCTTGAAAAGTTCAAGCTCACTCAAGCCCTTTTGGCAAGTAAACACGAAGATGGGAAACCTGTGTATGCACACGTCTTAGAGATGAAGTCACACATTGATAGGTTAAGCATGTTGGGTGTCGAGATTTCAAGCGAGTTGGCTGCTGACTGGATTCTTCAGTCACTTCCTGAATCATATAGTGAGTTCGTTAGAGAGTACTATATGATGGATCACGACGTGACCCTCATTAATCTCACCTATTTGCTTATAGCTGCTGAATTAGCAATGATTTGGCGTGCTGGTCAAGTAAACTTGTCTGGTGAATCAAACTCCCAAACTTCAATGGACGCTGGCAACATTGGAAGTGCAGAAAGAACTAAGTCTGTGATTGTCCGATGTGCTGTGCCAAAGGAGTCCATTTGCTTTTACTGCCAAGAAGGGGCAATGGAGACGAAGCTGCCCTAACTACCTGAGAGATCTAAGAGATGGGAGAGTCAAGACGTATGGCTCTGCTTCAGGCAAAATCCATTATCTAACTCTTTTGAGTTCCTATTCTAGATTCTTAATACATGATGTGATAAGATTACATTTTGATGTTTTGTAGGATCGAAGAAAAGAGAGGAAGCTTGAGGGAAGAAGTGAGCTGAATCTAATCATGAAGAAATGGATTTCGATCGTATTACTTGAAAAATGGATTCTTGAGCTACTACTTGGAGTTAGAATAGATTGTTATGAAATATGTAATAACATAGTTTTTCAATTGAATTGCATTGTAAGGACAAATTTTTTCCGCAATAAAATGAATTTTGATTTTATCTTATTTATTTATCCTTGCGATGGCATGTATGAAAAAATTGATGTTTGAATGTTTCTATTATTAGCAACAATGGATTTGATTCTTAATTATGTTATTTGTGGACATATCAAAAGTTTACCAAATAAGAAGAGTTTCTCATCACCCAAGTTTCAATTGGACAGAAACTTGGAATCATGCAACGTGTATTGTATGATGAATGAAAAAACTTTCACATTTGGGAAATTTAGACTAATTCTTTGACAAAGTGTCAATTGAAGGACTGGGAGATCGAGTACACTAGGTCGTACGTTGATCAAGTCTACCACAAGAGTGACAAAGATATTCGTCATGATTTACTAAAGTTTAGTAAATATGGTTATACTTATAAGATTGAGTATAATTCTGAGTTAACTGAAATAGTTTCAATCAATAGCAGAACGAATAAGAAGAATCAAGAAGGCAGAAAGATAAAAGTTTCTCCATTCTAAGAAGAAGGGAGAGTACCTTTTATTGTGTTTTATGATGAAGTCTTAATGATTAAGAACCATATCTCAATTGATCCTCTAAGTGAGTCTTAGTGCATTTGCATGTCTAAGAAGGGGAATCGAGAATTGTAGAAATGGTTAAATCGATGATTCAATCATAATTCGTTCCAATATCAAGTCTTAGAGTCATACTCCAAGATTGTGACATTGAGTGACAAGTCTTAAGTAGGTTTATAACACTCATCAAATGTGGAATTTGGAAAAGTTTTCTTATTCTTGCACATTAGAAATTGGTAAGTTGTGATGTCTTGGATAAGACAAAGACCAACTAGGACCAATTTGTGAAGTGTTTTGTCTTGAAAAGAACTACACTAACTCTTGAATATTTGCTTTGTCAAGAAATGTTTCTTGACAACAGAATCTTATATGTCAAGGAGTCAGTGGGAGTCTTAATGGTCTTGAAAGGTTTCAAGAACAAATCAAGAATATACCTTATCGATCATCACTAGCACACGACTTGAGGTTTGCAACCTATCGTGCTGACATTATTTTGTTTTTGTGCCATTCCAATTGAGTTAATTGCGTATGTGAGCTCTATGAGTTCTCATTTGAATGCATACTAGAGCCTTAGTCGATGGAAAGTACATTGATATGTAAGGACAAGTTACTAAACTACTTGGAAGACATGGTGGGCACTCGTGTTACCATAGGGCAAGAAATCAAGATTAAGAAAGTTCAGTCCATATGAGTTTGGATTTGTCGCAAACCTTGGTTTTGGCAAATTCACATGGATAGGAACTCATACACCAAAAAATCTAAGTTTCATAAGATTCCCTCCTTCATGAAAATGACTGTGAGGAAATAGTTTCACTAAGAGAAGTTTTAAGAAGATAGCGATTGTGAAAATTGTATTCTCACATTCGATTATGGTTACGGCATCCCTTTCCATAGTTCGAATTGTGAGATATGGCAATTAGTTTGAACATTTGGAACTTAGTAACATAAGTTCTAGATTGTTTAAACACACATATGAGCTATCTAAGGCAAAGGTGTATAAGTTTAAGAAGCTAAGATAAAAGCTTATCGAAGCATCTGGTATTAGAAATATGAATTTTAGAAATTCAATAGGCATTGTTTTCTGGAAGTTCATTTGTTTTCTGAATACATGTCAAGGCTAGTGGGAGCATAAGTGTTATGCTTATATGATAATAACCATCATGATAGTGGGAGCATAAATGTTATGATTGTATGATTATTACGGAAAGTATTGCAAGTTAGCAATATTAATTATAGAAAAACAAAGGTTCCATTTGCAGAGATGCATGGGTTGAAAAGTTGTTTTGCTATTACTAAGGGAGAGAATATTATACTTCGTTTCAAAATCTAAAGCTTAGATTAAGAAATTTTAATAGTTTCAGTCAAAGGATACATTGTGAGTTCTTAAATTCGATTATGATTACGGCATCCCTCTTCATAGTTCGAATTATGAGAACATGACACATAAAATAGTATGGCAAAAGATTGGTAAAGTATCATATCTTTATGTAAGACATTATGCATCGTGTCCCATACGCTTCGGGTATAGGATCAATTGCAAATGCTATAATATTTACCATTCTAAAATTTTTCAAATGTCCAGCGCATTAAGAGGGAAAAAGGACTAGAATGGATTTTGACTAAAGTTATTAAACAACTATCAAAGGACGATCCAAAGTTCGCTGAGGATTGGTCGCTTGTGAGTAGTTGGAAGTATGGTATTGGATGGACCATATCGACATTATTATAGATAAGATTCTATTAAGAATGAGTTGTCATATGGCAAATGTGGAAATGTTTCCATATTGGGAGTTGGATATTAAGAATCTATGTCTAGATTAGAAACTTTTATGCAAGAAGGATGTTCAAAGGAATGTACTTTGAATGTGAGACTTCACGTCTATGGAATTGTCATGTAACAATTTCTAAGAAAGCACTTTGTAATTTCATTAGCCAAGTCTTGGTGACTTTTGTGCTATGACTTTATGAAAGGATCGTTGCATAAAATGTTAGAATCTAGCATATTCTAGTAGTGGAAGAACCTTGTGTTCTTACACTAGTGATAAGAATTGGGAATTGTGAAATGAGCATCATTGAAAGGTTTTTCAATTAATCTATTTCACAAAGTAAGGAACATAGGAAACATAGTGTGCATGCTTTATGCATGGGACAGCTATTGTTGTAATTTAAGTAATAAGTTGATTTTATGAAACAGTAAACGATAATAATGAATAATTAATATGGTGGATAAATAGAAGGGTTTTATTTACTCTCACAAGTTTGGGGCCATATAGGATTAAGTATTATTATTATGTTTCAGTTTGCATGTTTTGACTTCCAGAATAACTAGGTTGTTCAAACATCCACAGTCGGTCATACGTTGGGAGTAAGTATGAAGGAAGATTGTCATGAATCTGTCTGTAGATTGTCTGAAGTGTTTAGACATGGCACAAGTTTGCTGCAGAGTTCATGAGTGCTTTGATAAGATTAGAGTATTGGATTAAACCCACGCTCACTTGGATCACTTCATGGTTTTATCACGAGTGATTAGTGAGACGATAATATTGTATATTCTTGAAACCGAGACGTGTGAGTTGTTATTTGTTGGTCGGTTACACATTGATAATAAGTAAACGCACCAGTAACTTGGTGTTATAAAACTTATTGTTGTGTGTGATTCGATCAGTAAATGCAAGCGAGCATTTGAGTCAAAGTTTATCCATTCCTTTTACCCAAAGTGGGATAAAAGCGATATCATTGGGCCTTTCGATGATTTAGTGTTGACACCTAAGCGCTTGGCCAAGCCGGGACTAATTTGATGTGTTCAATTGTAGTATGTTGTCAGTCGTCATAAATCGGAAGTCGGGAAACAGTATAGAGAGAATGATTGAAATTCATGTCTTTTGTCTATACGATATCTTGAGAATGGAGGAATATATAATCCCTTATCTAGAGGACACGCTATCTGATAAAATCAGAGTTGACAGCGGCTTTTGAAAGCTACGATTGCTGATCAGGTTCTGAAGTCATACGGAAAATAGTTATTAGACTTATCCAAGTGGGAGACTGTTGGATTAGTGTCTAAGTCCATAACTATTTTGGTATGTACTTGACCCGATTATGAGCATAGTCCTTTTGGGTTGCCTTCACCATAGCAATATGTAGGATGATTTAAGGAGAGAAAGGATTAAATATGATTTATTAATATATTATGAGAATAATATATTAAAGTAGAAATCATATTGTTTAATTAATATTAGTCAAGAATTAATTGCTAATTAATTTTGTGGCTAAAAGAGATTAATTAAACTTAGGGGATTGGACTGCAATTATTGGATAATTGAGTTATTGGGCTAAGGAATGCTAAAGGATCAAGGGGTGAACGAAATTATGATGGAAGCCCATCATATTTTTGTCCATGGCCTTATCCAGAAGGTTCCATGGGTTGCTTAGAGTTTAAGCTGTCCATTAGGGTTTTGGCTGAAACCCTAGCAGCCCACACAAGTATATAAAGGACCCCTTAGGCTCCAAAAACGGTGACAACTAAATCTCTACGGTTTCCAGCCGTTTTTGGTGCCTCCTCTCTCTTCTCCTCTTCATCCAAGTTGCATAAGGTGTTTGTGACTCCATTAGAGGTGTAGCACTTGAGGCACTAAGCTTTCTAAGGCCAATTCAAGCAAGGAATTGATTGTTATTGCTATATAACAATTAAAGGTAATTCTATAAACCCTAATTCAGTTTGTAATTTGTTAGATCTAAGTTTGTTAGTCTTGGATTCAAAGCATGTGCAATAGAGAAACCTAGATCCAAGCATTAGGGTTGTATGAGCACATAGGATTGTTCTTATGCATAAAACTCCATCAGTGGTATCAGAGCCTTGATTGGTTTCAATTGTATGTGATGCTATGTTGAATTATTTACTGAAAAACGAGTTTTTTGCCTCTGCCCGACTCAACTCGGCGAGTCAGTATCTGGACTCGGCGAGTTGGCCATACTCGGGGAGTCTACGTCTGACTCGGCGAGTCAGTTCGTCAGGCAGAGGGATTTTTGGGTGTTTGCTGCTGTTTTGACTTGGATTTGATGCTTAATTCGTTTTTTTGAAGTTAAAATCCGATTTTTATCTTAAATTAGTGATTATCCTTGCCAAAACAATAGATAATTTCAAATCTTTTAAATATTGGTTGTTTATATGATAAATATGGATTATCTTAAATTATTTGGTAATTATCTAGTAACTAAAATAAGATTAGGTCAAATATAGATAATTATGAAATTAATTGTTTAATTTGAATTATTTGTTGTTTGATCCCTAATGTTTTGAAATGTTTCAAAACTTGCCCTCAAGTTTTGGAATTTAAAATTTTGAGTAAAAGTTTAATTTTGAAATGTTAAATTCTAAAACCCTAGTAATTTGAAAAGTTCAAATCACACCCTTATGGTTTTGTTAATTAATTAAAGTGTATAATTAAAAGTGATTTAATAAACCCATAAAGTTTTGGTTTACATTTAATTAAAAGTATAATTTTACTAAATTAAACCACCTGGTATTTTAAAAGTGTAAAATACACCCTATACTATATATAACATTAAAAGTCTAATATTATATATATGTATGAGTAAACAGTCAGTCTTACCGTTAGTAGGCCTCATTCACGAAGCTGGTCTATAAGGGGTGTTTAAGGAAATTGCCTATAAAATGGCGATTGAGTGGGTATCCACTATTACCCACCGCACTCTTGACTAGTGGAGGGTCGTTAGCCGAACGGGTAGGATAGGACAGAAACCTTCCATTATAAGTATAATGAAGTACAAAGTAACTAAATGCTTTTACAAATTCCCAAATCATAGTTACTTTAGGAAAAATGTGAAATTGCATGCTAACCCATGGAATTACACTTCGTACCCTTGTCAAATGTTAGTGGAGCGTGTGTGGTTAACCGGCACACTAATTTGGGGATGACATTGGTGGCGAAGGGTGGCTCGATGCTTATCATACATCAATGGAGCGTGTGTGGCTAACCGGCACATTGATTAGGTGATAGTAGCATTAGGCGCACCACGTGATTCGTATGGTTATTCACACCTTGTTTGTGATCCTCGGCATCCCAGTCACAAATAGTAGGGCATAATCAAGATTAAACATGCCATTGAAAAGTTCAATGAATCTCAAAAGATCTAGGAGTTTCAATTCATTTAAAACTTAATCTTCCTTTTCGTTTTTCATGGTGGAAATTGGTAAATCGTCATTTACCTACCTTCAGATATTCTGCAACTAGATTACGGCATCCCTCTTCTAGGTTGTAGAGTATTGTGTTGGATCCTAGCTTGATGTTTCATTTGGGTGTTGCATCAAGAATTCTAATCAGCTTAACTTGAATTTTCTCCCGTTTTGTAGATGTCTACATCTTATAATGGTCTTCCCAAATCCTTTGGAACAAGCTTTCCAAATGAAGATGACGTTCCGAGATACGATCAAGGAAATGAGAGTCATGCTTCACTTCCTCCACCTCCTCCAATTATTCTCCCTGACCCACAAGTTCAAAGGCTTGAAAAGTTCAAGCTCACTCAAGCCCTTTTGGCAAGTAAACACGAAGATGGGAAACCTGTGTATGCACACGTCTTAGAGATGAAGTCACACATTGATAGGTTAAGCATGTTGGGTGTCGAGATTTCAAGAGAGTTGGCTGCTGACTGGATTCTTCAGTCACTTCCTGAATCATATAGTGAGTTCGTTAGAGAGTACTATATGATGGATCACGACGTGACCCTCATTAATCTCACCTATTTGCTTATAGCTGCTGAATCAGCAATGATTAGGCGTGCTGGTCAAGTAAACTTGTCTGGTGAATCAAACTCCCAAACTTCAATGGACGCTGGCAACATTGGAAGTGCAGAAAGAACTAAGTCTGTGATTGTCCGATGTGCTGTGCCAAAGGAGTCCATTTGCTTTTACTGCCAAGAAGGGGCAATGGAGACGAAGCTGCCCTAACTACCTGAGAGATCTAAGAGATGGGAGAGTCAAGACGTATGGCTCTGCTTCAGGCAAAATCCATTATCTAACTCTTTTGAGTTCCTATTCTAGATTCTTAATACATGATGTCATAAGATTACATTTTGATGTTTTGTAGGATCGAAGAAAAGAGAGGAAGTTTGAGGGAAGAAGTGAGCTGAATCTAATCATGAAGAAATGGATTTCGATCGCATTACTTGAAGAATGGATTCTTGAGCTACTACTTGGAGTTAGAATAGATTGTTAAGAAATATGTAATAACATAGTTTTTCAATTGAATTGCATTGTAAGGACAAATTTTTTCCGCAATAAAATGAATTTTGATTTTATCTTATTTATTTATCCTTGCGATGGCATGTATGAAAAAATTGATGTTTGAATGTTTCTATTATTAGCAACAATGGATTTGATTCTTAATTATGTTATTTGTGGACATATCAAAAGTTTACCAAATAGGAAGAGTTTCTCATCACCCAAGTTTCAATTGGACAGAAACTTGGAATCATGCAACGTGTATTGTATGATGAATGAAAAAACTTTCACATTTGGGAAATTTAGACTAATTCTTTGACAAAGTGTCAATTGAAGGACTGGGAGATCGAGTACACTAGGTCGTACGTTGATCAAGTCTACCACAAGAGTGAAAAAGATATTCGTCATGATTTACTAAAGTTTAGTAAATATGGTTATACTTATAAGATTGAGTATAATTCTAAGTTAACTGAAATAGTTTCAATCAATAGCAGAACGAATAAGAAGAATCAAGAAGGCAGAAAGATAAAAGTTTCTCCATTCTAAGAAGAAGGGAGAGTACCTTTTATTGTGTTTTATGATGAAGTCTTAATGATTAAGAACCATATCTCAATTGATCCTCTAAGTGAGTCTTAGTGCATTTGCATGTCTAAGAAGGGGAATCGAGAATTGTAGAAATGGTTAAATCAAAGATTCAATCATAATTCGTTCCAATATCAAGTCTTAGAGTCATACTCCAAGATTGTGACATTGAGTGACAAGTCTTAAGTAGGTTTATAACACTCATCAAATGTGGAATTTGGAAAAGTTTTCTTATTCTTGCACATTAGAAATTGGTAAGTTGTGATGTCTTGGATAAGACAAAGACCAACTAGGACCAATTTGTGAAGTGTTTTGTCTTGAAAAGAACTACACTAACTCTTGAATATTTGCTTTGTCAAGAAATGTTTCTTGACAACAGAATCTTATATGTCAAGGAGTCAGTGGGAGTCTTAATGGTCTTGAAAGGTTTCAAGAACAAATCAAGAATATACCTTATCGATCATCACTAGCACAAAACTTGAGGTTTGCAACCTATTGTGCTGACATTATTTTGTTTTTGTGCCATTCCAATTGAGTTAATTGCGTATGTGAGTTCTATGAGTTCTCATTTGAATGCATACTAGAGCCTTAGTCGATGGAAAGTACATTGATATGTAAGGACAAGTTACTAAACTACTTGGAAGACATGGTGGGCACTCGTGTTACCATAGGGCAAGAAATCAAGATTAAGAAAGTTCAGTCCATATGAGTTTGGATTTGTCGCAAACCTTGGTTTTGGCAAATTCACATGGATAGGAACTCATACACCATAAAATCTAAGTGTCATAAGATTCCCTCCTTCATGAAAATGATTGTGAGGAAATACTTTCACTAAGAGAAGTTTTAAGAAGATAGCGATTGTGAAAATTGTATTCTCACATTCGATTATGGTTACGGCATCCCTTTCCATAGTTCGAATTGTGAGATATGGCAATTAGTTTGAACATTTGGAACTTAGTAACATAAGTTCTAGATTGTTTAAACACACATATGAGCTATCTAAAGCAAAGGTGTATAAGTTTAAGAAGCTAAGATAAAAGCTTATCGAAGCATCTGGTATTAGAAATATGAATTTCAGAAATTCAATAGGCATTGTTTTCTGGAAGTTCATTTGTTTTCTGAATACATGTCAAGGCTAGTGGGAGCATAAATGTTATGCTTATATGATAATAATCATCATGATAGTGGGAGCATAAGTGTTATGATTGTATGATTATTACGGAAAGTATTGCAAGTTAGCAATATTAATTATAGAAAAACAAAGGTTCCATTTGCAGAGATGCAAGGGTTGAAAAGTTGTTTTGCTATAATTTAGGGAGAGAATATTATACTTCGTTTCAAAATCTAAAGCTTAGATTAAGAAATTTTAATAGTTTCAGTCAAAGGATACATTGTGAGTTCTTAAATTCGATTATGATTACGACATCTCTCTTCATAGTTCGAATTATGAGAACATGACACATAAAATAGTATGGCAAAAGATTGGTAAAGTATCATATCTTTATGTAAGACATTATGCATCGTGTCCCATACGCTTCGGGTATAGGATCAATTGCAAATGCTATAATATTTACCATTCTAAAATTTTTCAAATGTCTAGAGCATTAAGAGGGAAAAAGGACTAGAATGGATTTTGACTAAAATTATTAAACAACTATCAAAGGACGATCCAAAGTTCGCTGAGGATTGGTCGCTTGTGAGTAGTTGGAAGTATGGTATTGGATGGACCATATCGACATTATTATAGATAAGATTCTATTAAGAATGAGTTGTCATATGGCAAATGTGGAAATGTTTCCATATTGGGAGTTGGATATTAAGAATCTATGTCTAGATTAGAAACTTTTATGCAAGAAGGATGTTCAAAGGAATGTACTTTGAATGTGAGACTTCACGTCTATGGAATTGTCATGTAACAATTTCTAAGAAAGCACTTTGTAATTTCATTAGCCAAGTCTTGGTGACTTTTGTGCTATGACTTTACGAAAGGATCGTTGCATAAAATGTTAGAATCTAGCATATTCTAGTAGTGGAAGAACCTTGTGTTCTTACACTAATGATAAGAATTGGGAATTGTGAAATGAGCATCATTGAGAAGGTTTTTCAATTAATCTATTTCACAAAGTAAGGAACATAGGAAACATAGTGTGCATGCTTTATGCATGGGACAGCTATTGTTGTAATTTAAGTAATAAGTTAATTTTATGAAACAGTAAACGATAATAATGAATAATTAATATGGTGGATAAATAGAAGGGTTTTATTTACTCTCACAAGTTTGGGGCCATATAGGATTAAGTATTATTATTATGTTTCAGTTTGCATGTTTTGACTTCCAGAATAACTAGGTTGTTCAAACATCCACAGTCGGTCATACGTTGGGAGTAAGTATGAAGGAAGATTGTCATGAATCTGTCTGTAGATTGTCTGAAGTGTTTAGACATGGCACAAGTTTGCTGCAGAGTTCATGAGTGCTTTGATAAGATTAGAGTATTGGATTAAACCCACGCTCACTTGGATCACTTCATGGTTTTATCACGAGTGATTAGTGAGACGATAATATTGTATATTCTTGAAACCGAGACGTTTGAGTTGTTATTTGTTGGTCGGTTACACATTGATAATAAGTAAACGCACCAGTAACTTGGTGTTATAAAACTTATTGTTGTGTGTGATTCGATCAGTAAATGCAAGCGAGCATTTGAGTCAAAGTTTATCCATTCCTTTTACCCAAAGTGGGATAAAAGTGATACCATTGGGCCTCTCGATGATTTAGTGATGACACCTAAGCGCTTGGCCAAGTCGGGACTAATTTGATGTGTTCAATTGTAGTCTGTTGTCAGTCGTCATAAATCGGAAGTCGGGAAACAGTATAGAGAGAATGATTGAAATTCATGTCTTTTGTCTATACGATATCTTGAGAATGGAGGAATATATAATCCCTTATCTAGAGGACACGCTATCTGATAAAATCAGAGTTGACAGCGGTTTTTGAAAGCTACGATTGCTGATCAGGTTCTGAAGTCATACGGAAAATAGTTATTAGACTTATCCAAGTGGGAGACTGTTGGATTAGTGTCTAAGTCCATAACTATTTTGGTATGTACTTGACCCGATTATGAGCATGGTCCTTTTGGGTTGCCTTCACTATAGCAATATGTAGGATGATTTAAGGAGAGAAAGGATTAAATATGATTTATTAATATATTATGAGAATAATATATTAAAGGAGAAATCATATTGTTTAATTAATATTAGTCAAGAATTAATTGCTAATTAATTTTGTGGCTAAAAGAGATTAATTAAACTTAGGGGACTGGATTGCAATTATTGGATAATTGAGTTATTGGGCTAAGGAATGCTAAAGGATCAAGGTTTGAACGAATTTATGATGGAATCCCATCATATTTTCGTCCATGGCCTTATCCAGAAGGTTCCATGGGCTGCTTAGAGTTTAAGCTGTCCATTAGGGTTTTGGCTGAAACCCTAGCAGCCCACACAAGTATATAAAGGACCCCTTAGGCTCCAAAAACGGTGACAACTAAATCTATAGGGTTTCCAGCCGTTTTTGGTGCCTCCTCTCTCTTCTCCTCTTCATCCAAGGTGCATAAGGTGTTTATGACTCCATTAGAGGTGCAGCACTTGAGGCACTAAGCTTTCTAAGGCCAATTCAAGCAAGGAATTGATTATTATTGCTATATAACAATTAAAGGTAATTCTATAAACCCTAATTCAGTTTGTAATTTGTTAGATCTAAGTTTGTTAGTCTTGGATTCAAAGCATGTGCAATAGAGAAACCTAGATCCAAGCATTAGGGTTGTATGAGCACATAGGATTGTTCTTATGCATAAAACTCCATCACTAGGCTCACAAGGTTTCAAGGAACATAAGCAACAACAAGGTAAGTTATTCTATCTTTCATTCAAGTTAAAAATTGTTCCCCATGTATGCTAGATAGGAATACAACCTTGGAATTCAACTTTGCATGATAATTAGACAAACATAGATCCACGGTTATTAGGGTTGCATGTACACTTAGGAAGTGTTAGAATGATCAAAACCCATCAGTGGTATCAGAGCCTAGGCTTGTTTGTTTGTTATTTGTGCTTAAAAGTTGAAAAAAGTCAAAAAACTTGTTGTCTGCCTGATGAACTCGCCGAGTCCATGGGGAGACTCGCCGAGTTCACTTGTATCTTCAACCTACTCGCCGAGTAGGTTCATGCACTCGGCAAGTAGGAGCCATGGAGTGCAGATTTTCGACTTTAGTTGTTGGAAATGGACTAGAAACATTACCCTAAACTGTTTTGGTACTTGAAAACTTGTTTTAGATGGTGTAATGTCTTTGCTAATCCATTTACAACAACTAGTTATCAAAATTACAAAGTTTAAGTGTAGTTTTGATTCATGAAAGTGTTCATGTTCATGTTCTTGATCTTATGATGTTTAGATGATCATAGGACTTATTTGTAACCTATGTGGTAGTTTAATTCTTGATCATAATGTGTTTTAATGGAGTCCATAACTTGTCCTCAAGTTATGGAAAACCAAAAGTCACTTGAGTTAAAACCATTAAAAGAACACAAGAGTTAGAAAAATGAAGAGTCTTCATTTTTATTACTCTAATAAACTCATAAGTTACAAGAAATGAAAAGTTTTGAAAGTTTACAAAACTTGCCCTCATGTTTTGGAACAAGTAAAGTCATGCTAAAACTTTAGTTCCAACCCTTAGAATTTTGAAAGTTAAAATTCTACCTTTATACTTATAATATTATAAGTTTATATATATATATATATATATATATATATATATATATATATATATATATATATATGTATAAGATTAAAGCCGTCTTACCGTTAGTACGCCTCATTCACGAAGCCGGTCTATAAGGTGGGTATAAGGTTGTTGCCTATAAAATGGCAACTTAATGGGTGTCCACTCTCACCCACCGCTTGCTTGACTGGTGGAGGGTCGTTAGCCGAACGGGTAGGACAAGGATTTATAAATTCTCATTAAAGTATGATGAATATTATAAAGTAACTAAATGTTTTATTAAATTCCCAATCTTAGTTACTTTAGGAAAAATGTGAATAAGGTGCTAATCCATGAAATTACACTTTCCACTTTGTTTAAGTCGTTGGTGGAGTGTGTGTGGTTAACCGGCACACTAACTTGGACTTAACAAGGTAGGTAAAGGGTGACTTAAGGTTTATTATAGTAGCGGTGGAGCGTGTGTGGCTTACCGGCACATCGACTGAGTGATAAACTTTAAGGGTACCAAGTGATTTGCATGGTTACTTTACACCTCGTTTTGTGATCCTCGGTATCCCAGTCACAAAACTTGGAGGGCACACTCGAGATTGAAACATGCCTTTGAAAAGTTCATTGTATCTCAAAGAATCTAGGAATTTCTAAGAACCAATCAAAAACCTAATATTTAATATTTCGGTTTTCGTGGTGGAAATTGGTGAATCGTCATTCACCTACCTTTCAAATATGTTATAGCTTGGATTACGGCATACCTCTTCTAAGTTATAATATATTGTGATTGGATCCTAGCCTTAATATTACATTTGGGTGTTTTATTAAGGACTCTCTAAATATCTAAACTAATCTTGTCCTTTTCCTTCAGATGTCTTCAAACAATGCTACTTTTGGCTCTAATCCTAACGGCTCCTTTACCCTTATGAACTTGTGCGGGAAAGTCACTTTTGATGGATCCAACTTCAATGAATGGATCAGAAACATCAGGATGATTACCCGCTATGAGGACAAAGAATATGTCCTTGACAAGGAGCTTAAGGAGATTGATGAGACCACTGCAACTCCCCAGTAGATCGCTGACTTTCAGGCACATGAAAGGGATGCTACCAAGGTGGCATGCATCATGATGGCCACGATGACAGCAGAACTCCAAAAGTCCTATGAGGATTTCTACCCTTATGAAATGCACCAAGATCTGATGGAAAGATACCATCAAAGTGCACGACAAGAAAGGTATGAAAATCATCTGCTCCATGATAACAACCATGATGAAGGACGGGGAATCCGTCAGGAGCCACATGCAGAAAATGCAAAGGTATGTGGATCGATTGCTGAAGCTTAGTCTGAACTTCCCTGAGGAGCTTGCAATAGATATCATTTTTCACTCCTTACCATTGTGCTATGATCAATTCTGCATAACATATCACATGAATAAGGAAGAGGTCACACTCAGCAAACTTGAGGGACTTCTCAAGACCGCAGAAACAGGTCTTAAGGGGAAGTCGGTTGTTAACACTCCTACTCCAAACTCTACTCCAGTTTTGGCAATCAGGAAAAGTCGAGGGAAGAAGAGAAAGAGCTCTTCAAAGGGCACCAAGGCTCGGACCCTTGATGGCTCTTCTTCAAGTAGAACCAAGAAAGGCTTTTTTACTCCTTCTTCTGACTCAAAAGAGGCTGAATGCTTCTATTGCCATGAAAAATCACATTGGAAGCGAAACTGCCCAAAATACCAGCAAGATGTGAAGGATGGGAAAGTTAAACCCAACCATGCAGGTATTTACACTATCATTTCTAATAACTCACCCCATTCTAAATCTTGGGTCCTAGATACCGGTTGTGGTATTCACATTTGTTGTGACTTGCAGGGACTAAGAAGAAGTGAGAATGTGGAGCAAGGAAGAATAAACCTAATCATGGGGAATAGGAAAGCTTTACCTGTCACCAAGATTGGAGTTTATACTTTATCGCTAAGTAGTGGTTTTAGTTTAGATTTGAATAAGTGTTTTTATTCGCCAGAAATGGCAAGAAATATTATTTCCTTTCATGCATTGTATAAACAAGGTTTCACCTTTTCATTTGATAATGAAGTTGGTTCGATTAATGCTTTTTTTAATAATGTTCTCTATTTTAAAGCATTACCTTGTGATGGCGTGTATGAAACAGTATCTGTGGTTGATAACTTAGGAAATAATGTATTGTGTATTGATTCTGTTAATAATAACTTGGATAAAGCATCATTATGGCATTGTCGTCTTGGACATATAAGCAAGAAACGTATAGGCCAACTCCAAAAGGATGGAGTCTTGGAGTCATTTGACCTAAAGTCAGATGATAGTTGCGAATCATGCTTACTTGGAAAAATGACAAAGTCACCCTTCACAGGCTCGTGTGAGAGGGGTGAAGGTTTGTTGGACCTTGTACACACGGATGTGTGTGGAGCATTCAAACATGCCACAAAGGATGCTAATCATTATTATTTGACTTTTACTGATGATTACAGTAGATATGGATATGTCTACTTGATCAAGCATAAGTCAGAGACTTTCGAAAGGTTTAAGGAATTTAAACAGGAAGTCGAGAATCAATTGGGCAGGAACATTAAGATGCTTCGATCCGATCATGGTGGTGAGTATCTTAGTTTAGAGTTCCTTGACTATCTAAGGGAATGTGGGATAGTCTCACAATTGACACCTCCCAGGACACCACAGTTGAATGGTGTGGCTGAGAGGCGTAATCGAACCTTGTTGGATATGGTTCGTTCCATGATGAGTCGAGCTTCGCTACCAATCTCATTTTGGGGGTATTCCTTAGAGACTGCCGCCCATATCCTTAATCTAGTCCCTACAAAGAAAGTTGCCAAAACTCCTCACGAGATGTGGACTGGTAAAGTACCTAAACTAGACCACATCAAGATTTGGGGTTGCGAGGCTTTCGTGAGACGCGAGACTCATGATAAGCTCGAACCTCGAAGCGAGAGGTGTGTTTTCATCGGCTACCCACAGCAATCCTTTGGTTACCTCTTCTACAGACCTAGTGAAAATGTGGTTTTTGTAGCTAGGAGGGCTTTCTTTAGAGAGAGAGAGAGTTTATAAGCCAAGGAAATAGTGGGAGGCAAGTTGATCTTGAAGAAATTCAAGAGTCAAGCGGTGAAGGAACTTCAAACCCTAGCACTCAACTTGAGGAGGAAACTCCTGTTGAGCCAATTGACAAGTCTGTACCTCTGAGGCAATCCACAGGGGTTAGGAATGCTCCTGAGCATTACTATGGATTCCACATTACTGCAGAAGGTGATACACTTATTAGTGATGAGACACTGATAGGTCTGGATGAACCTAACAGTTACGCGGAAGCCATGGCAGGCCCTGAGTCAGCCATGTGGAAAAAGGCAATGGACAGCGAAATACAGTCCATGTATGACAATCAAGTTTGGAACTTGGTTGAGAATGTACCAGGTCGTAAGACAGTAGGGTGCAAATGGGTCTTCAAGAAGAAGACCGACATGGATGGTAAAGTACACACTTATAAGGCTTGACTGGTTGCAAAGGGCTTCTATCAAATTCGTAGAGTGGACTATGATGAGACCTTTTCTCCAGTAGCCAAGATTAAGTCCATTAGGGTTCTGTTAGCCATAGCTGCATTTCATGACTATGAAATATGTCAAATGGATGTCAAAACCGCTTTCCTTAATGGAAAGTTGGCTGAAGATGTTTACATGAGTCAGCCAGAGGGTTTTGTCAGCAACGAGTACCCTAATAAAGTGTGTAAGCTTGAGAAATCCATTTATGGATTGAAGCAAGCACCTCGCAGATGGAATCTTTGCTTTGATGAAAAGGTCAAGGAATTTGGCTTTTCTAAGAGTGAAGATGAGTCTTGCGTGTATGTCAAGGCAAGTGGGAGTATAGTTAGCTTTTTGGTATTGTATGTGGATGACATACTACTCATAGGAAATGACATCCCAACTCTGCAGGAAGTTAAGTCCTGGCTTGGGAAGTGTTTCTCTATGAAGGACCTAGGAGAAGCTGCCTATATTCTAAGGATAAGGATCTTGAGAGATCGGAGTAAAAGACTAATTGGACTTAGTCAGAGTACCTACTTGGATAAGGTGCTGAAGAGATTCAGCATGCAGGACTCCAAGAAAGGAGAGTTACCCATCCAGAGTAACACCAGATTGAGTAAGACACAAAGCCCTAGCACTGAGGCTGAGATTGCAGAACTGAGTCGAATACCTTATGCTTCGGTTGTATGATCGATCATGTATGCAATGACATGTACTCGACATGATGTAGCCTTTGCACTGAGCATGGTTAGCAGGTATCAAGGGAACCCTGGCAAGGCACACTGGACTACGGTAAAGAATATCCTCAAGTACCTACGGAGGACTAAGGACTGGGTCCTTACCCTCGGTGGGAGTGATGACTTGAGAGTTGTAGGGTATAGTGATGCTAGCTTCCAGACTGATAGGGATAATTACCGCTCTCAGTCGGGCTGGGTCTTTACCCTAAACGGAGGAGCAATTTCTTGGAAGAGTTCCAAGCAAGAGACAGTGGCTTATTCAACTTGTAAATCAGAGTATATTGCAGCTAGCGAGGCGGAAAAAGAGGCAATATGGCTGAAGAACTTCATTGGAGACCTTGGAGTTGTACCAGCTATTAAAGAGCCAATGGAAATTTTCTGTGATAGTGAAAGCGCTGTTGCCTTAGCCAAGGAACCAAGGGATCACGGGAGATCCAGACACATCGACATAAAATACCATTTTATCAGACATCGGATAGAAGAAGGACTCCTCATGGCAAAGAGGGTATCATCGGATGAGAACACAGCAGATCCCCTCATGAAGGGACTGACTCGGGTTAAGCATCTCTAGCATGCTCGGAGCATAGGGCTGAAGGATGATATTAGATTGAGTAGTTAGATAACCTAGAAATTTGTAAAGTGTAATTGACATTAGATGATGAATAAAAGGTGTTTTATTTATGAGTAAAGTGTTGCTATCTCTTGTCGATCGTTTACTATATTTCTTTTGCATGTTTTGACTTCCAGAATAATTTTGTTTGGTATAACATATTATTCAAACCTCAACAGTCGGTCATATGTCAGAAGTAGGTATGAATCAAGACTGTCATGATTGGTTGCAGAGGTCTAAGGTGTTGGACAAGGCTACAACAATCATGAGTGCTCATAAATTCTGAGCATTGGACTCAACCCACGCTCACTGGAATCACTTCATGGAATTTATCTCAAGTGATCGTGAGACGGTAATATCATATAAGTCTTCAAACCTAGAGATATGATTTGTTACGTACAAGTTGGTTATGCATTGATTGTACGAAAATGCATTGGTAACTCGATGTTATAAAACGTGCTTTTGTGTATAATTCAATGAGTGGTAGAACAAACATATGAGTCGAAGTTTATATGTTCCTTCTTGGATTAGAAGCTAATATCTGGGCCCCTCAATGATTTTGTTTTGACCTATGTACCGGGCCCGATCAGAACTAAGTTGATGTGTTGAATTAAGTTCTTTGTCAAACAAATCGGAAATCGAGAAAAAAACTGCTGGACAATAAGTAAGACATTGTTCCATGTATTTGTCCGGCTGATATCTAGAACAGAGGATTATATGATCACTTATCTTAAATGGCGTATCAACATCTTCTTAGTTCCGAGAGACCTTGAAAGAGCTACGATTGTCTGTTGGTTCCTAAAGTAATGGAGTTATAGTTATTAGACTTATCCAAGTGGGAGACTGTTGGATAAGGTGTCTAAGTCCATAACTATTTTTGGTTAGTACTTGACCCGACCCGGCATGGTCCATTTGGGTTGCATGGCACCATGCAATTGGATAGACTAAATGAGAGAAATAACACTTGGAGATTATTAATATATTATAAGTTCTAATATATTAATAATATTATTTGATTAGTTTGATCAAAGAATTAATTTAGAATTAATTAAGTGATCAAAAGATAACTAATTAAATATATGGGTTGATTATGTAAATCATTCATATCTTGTATAGTGGGCTAAGAGGCTCCATGGATTATCAAGTTGGGTTCCACCCATAGGATGCTCCATGGATGCTCCATGGGAGTTACAAACCCATGGGTCATGGAAATGAAGAGTCATGACACATTAGGGTTTACATGGTGTAACCCTAGATGTGTCAACACTATATAAGAATCCCATTCTCCACCAAAATCAGCTACACATATGAAACAAGAGGGCTAGGCCGATTTCAAGAAGTGTGTGTTCTCTTAAAAGTCTTTCCAAGAGCATTTGGTGTTGTGTGAAGCATTTGAGGCATCACACTTGGGGTGCTAGGCTCACAAGGTTTCAAGGAACATAAGCAACAACAAGGTAAGTTATTCTATCTTTCATTCAAGTTAAAAATTGGTCCCTATGTATGCTAGATAGGAATATAACCTTGGAATTCAACTTTGCATGATAATTAGACAAACATAGATCCAAGGTTATTAGGGTTGCATGTACACTTAGGAAGTGTTGGAATGCTCAAAACCCATCAAGTATTCGCTATCATTGAGATCGGGTTGGCCATGTGAAGGTCAATTGTCCATTTCTCACCGTAAAGCCGACGCATGCCCCTACGCCAGCCACATTGAGGATCATTGACGTGAGTCAGGGTAGGGCGGAGCCCCCGAGGGCTCGAGATCGTGCTTTCCAGCTCACTGCCGAGGAGGCCAAGGCAGCACTCGATGTTGTAACAAGCATGTTTCTATCTCTTATCCTATTGATTATGGTTGCTTTATGCTCATATATTTGTACCTCTGTTAGGTACATTCTTAGTGAACTCCTTGCCTGCTCTTGTATTGTTTGACTCGGGTGCGAGTCGGTCTTTTGTCTCTCGGTCCTTTAGTAAGGAGTTTGCTTTGCCCATAGGAGAGTTGGAGTGTCCTTTCTGAGTTTCTATCGCCAACAAAAACAGGGTTTTTGCTACTTCGGTTTACATGGGTTGTGTTTTGGAGATCTTCAAGGTATCCTTTCTGATTGATTTGATCCCTATTCCTTTGGGGGATGTGTGACAACCGTAAATTTCCGGTCAAGTCAAAGTCAACTAAAGTCAATAAGTCAAACTGGTCGACTCAATTAACCCGTGGGTACTAGGGCTTACGTTAGGTAATTACTATACAAATCGCTATGCTAATGAGAAATCATCAATTGAAAAGTTTGTATATATCTAGATTTCATTAATCTAAAATTATGTTAAGTAATGAATCAAACCGATAAAACAATGTTGCATACTCATCGGGAGTGTGTAAGATCCTTAAACATGGCTTAACGCGGTTTACGGACCTTGCGTTGCAAAGCCGGACACTCACAAATGTCACACACGAAACCTCTCTAAATCGTTTTCACTCTATCTCTCTTTATCTAGAATCTCTCCCAAATCTCTCCAAGTATGTGAAATCTCTCTCAAATCTCTCTAAGTATGAGAAATCTCTCCAAGTGTGTGAAATCTCTCCCAAATCTCTCTAAGTATGAGAAATCTCTCCAAGTATGTGAAATCTCTCCCAAATCTCTCTAAGTATGAGAAATCTCTCCAATTGTGTGAAATCTCTCTAAGTATGAGAAATCTCCCCAAGTGTGTGAAATCTCTCCCAAATCTCTCTAAGTATGAGAAATCTCTCCAAGTATGTGAAATCTCTCCCAAATCTCTCTAAGTATGAGAAATCTCTCCAAGTATGTAAAATCTCTCCCAAATCTCTCTAAGTATAAGAAATCTCTCCAAGTAAGTGAAATCTCTCTAAGGGGCTGTTTGATTTCTTGCTGCCCCAGCCCAGACAGACATTTTGACTGACCTGATCCAGTCAGTGTGTTTGGTAACATCTGTTTTGCAGCTTACTCGGTCCTCAGTCAGTCCATCGTGCTCTAATTCGGTCCGCTAAAAAAAAGAAGCTGACTGTAAAATGGACGCATTTTACCCTTGCCTTGACGCTAGCTCTCCATCTTCTTCAATCGATCCAAGTTGCTTTTCCTTCCACCAAAATCAGTCCTCTCCCAGCCCTTCTCCTTCTCCATGAATGGACATCACTCTTCCTCTCCATTGCTTCTTTCTATCCTCTTCAGCCTCGCTGGAAACCTATGCCGCTGCCATCTTCTTCACCACCAGCCACCTCCTCCATTGTCGAACTTCCAACTCCCTGAAACATCACAGTACCTACCTACATCCCCTTCGTTCATCGTCTTCCTCTTCAATCACCAGTTAGGTATTTCCTTTTTCTTTCATTTTTTCAATTTGTACCGATTTGGGTTGTGGAACACGATTTGGCATTATGGGTATGTTACTTTGGAACGACGATGAGGTTAACCCATCTTAACTAGGTCAATTTCTTTTCAATGTCAATATAATGCTTGTTGATTTCTTCCGATTCTATCAATTTCAATGTGATTGCTATTTTTTCACACAAAATCTATTTCTTTTCAATTGCGGGAATGCTGTGCGATTTCAATATTCTCCTGCATTGAATTGCATCCAATTTCAGGTTTAATTTGTCCTTCTTCTTATTGCTTCTCTTTAATCCTTTTTTTTTTCTGAATAAACGGTTCCGTGAAAATGCAATTGCAGATGATCTAATGTTTTGTGAGAATGCAAACGATCACCATAGTTTTTCATTTTATGTGTTTTGAATAGAGTTTAAAAAAGAACAATAGTATATATTCTACAACAAATTGACAAATAGAGTGGTTGAAATTCCGCTTCACTTGTTGTACGAAGTAAATTTCTTTTTATGACCCATGATTCCCATGTCTTGTGACTGTATAGGATTTATGAACATGAAATTACTAATATTAGTATACCTTACATTTATGAACATGAGATTACTAATATTTGTAAATAAATCTATTATTCAATCTATAATTTTCCATCAAGTTTTATATAGCTTTAGTAGTTGGGTCACCGAAAGATGCGTAAAGAGGGATGTTTGAGAAAAATGCTTCACAGGCTATTTTGTATGAATTAAATCCTAAATCCATGTAAATTTTTAATAGTTTCGTGTATATAATCAAAGTTGATTATGGTTGATGTTGATACTCCAAACAGAAAATGAGGTAGAATGGCAATATTTGAGCAGGAGCAAAATGGAATCACCTCAAAGCATAATTGGGTTGATGACGGTGATTATGGTAATTCACTTTATGAAGAAGAAAGGGAAAGAACAGTTGGTCTACAACTTGCAGTTTAAGGGTATGTGTGGTTGCTAGTGATGATGAGATGATAAGAGCATGGGAAGAAGGAAAAAGAACAATTTTGTAGTTTTTTCGATATGGAATATGTGTGTATGTAAATTGTCAAATATTGTATTATAATGTTACTTTGCTCGAGGAAAACCAAGTTATGGTTATAAGGAATACGGCTTGAAATGGTTTTTAGTTAATTTGTATTTTATATACTATTTCGTATATTTTTTTGATAATTATTTTATTATTCACCAACTTTAATTGGATATTTTATCAACTGAAACATGTTATGAGGCACAAAACATAACACAATATATTGTTAACTTAGTAATAAAAATCTTATGATAGGTTGAGGGCAATATAGTCATTTAACACAGTCAGTCAGATGCAAAATCAAACAACAAGTTTTTATCAGAAGTTAGCTCAGTCAGAATTTCTAACTCAGTCAGCTTCTAATCCAGTCAGCTCTAACTTAGTTAGAAACTATCAAACGACCCCTAAGTAGGAGAAATCTCCCCAAGTGTGTGAAATCTCTCCCAAATCTCTCTAAGTATGAGAAATCTCTCCAAGTGTGTGAAATCTCTCCCAAAATCTCTCTCAACTTTTTATAATCACTTGGGGCATCCCGACCCTCGAATTAGACGAAAACAGCTCGAAAACGGAAGTCTATGCGAAAAACAGCCTTAAGGAGCCGAACCCTCTTAAGGAGTTGAACCCTTTTAAGGAGCCGAACTTGTCAGAAGCGAACTACCCTATCTCGGACCGAAGGCTCGCATAGACCGAACCCGAAGGTCCCTTCGGACCGAACCTCGCCGAGCACCGAACCCTACCTTCGCCTTCGCCTCCTAACCCTTTCGCTCTATTTCGCCTTCGACCCAGCAGCAGAAGGGACCGAACCTCGGCCCAGTACCGAGAGGTCTCGCAGGAAGCTCTTTTTCACCCAGTTTTCGACTAGTTTTGCATTTTAGGCCCGTTTTTAATTATTTTAACGCGAGATTTTCACCCAAAACTTTATTTTAACATATAAGGCCCCATATTTATTAATTAATCACGTTTTTGGGGATAAATCTTATCCAAGAAGAGTGGATGAAGTACAAGAGGCGGAGTGTTGACTTTTCTTTAGTTTATGACACAAGCAACCACCCACACCCACTCCATGACCAGCCACACTCCTTCTACCATACCTAGGTCATGTCAAAGTACTTTATCATGATTTCCAGCCATTTCCCACGTTCTTAGAGAAGGAACATCCATCCTCTCTCCTCACACTTCATTCATTCTCTCATTTTCCACCAAAAGATCAAACACTTTTCTCTCAACTCTTCTCTCTCAATTTCGAGATTTCCAAGGCATTTTCCAAGGCTTTCCTTCTCCATTTGGTAAGTATCTTCATCATTCCCATGATTGTTTCACATCCTCCTACTCAAATCATTGATTTCTTACACAAACTCCATCATCTTTGTGTTAGATCTTCGAACCTTCAAGACATCTTCTTAGTGTTATTGAGTGGAACACTACCTTTCTCCATCATCCATCTACTGAAATGATATAAGGTGAGTTCATACCCCCTATCTTTTCATGTTTTTCTTAAGTTTTAAGGGGGGGAATACAAGTTAAAACACCAAGAACACAACTACACTCATTTAACAGCCTTCATCAGAAAAGTTCAACTCCATTTGTGGACTGTTTTGGTCAACTTAACATTTTAGTTTTCAAAACTGTTTTAGGTGCAAGTCGTTCCAGTTCTTAGCTTTAAATTGACTACTTGCACACCTCCACATGATTTTTCTACAATTTATGGTGATTTTTACAAAACTGTCTATCATTTCAAGAACCAATCCGGACTAGTCTGTGATTATGGAATTTTTCACACATGTTAGAGATCACTAAAAATCATGGGAAACTTTATAAACAAACTTGACACATTTTCTAAACTCTCAGAATTTACGGATTCTGATTTGGACCTTTGATAATTTTTCTATAAATTTTCTAAAAACAGGAATAGAAATGTTATATTTAGAAAATACTATCAATTTCATTTTCACATTGTAACTTGTTGAGCAAGGTGTGCATCGTTACGTGATTATATGTTATTACATTATATGTCATTTTGTCTTGGTATATAAACGTTCATCAGAAAACAAATGGATTTTTACTATAATAAGTATGGTGAAATGATAAATTGTCATAAACAATGTTCACGTCCATCACCTACAAACATTCGGTAAACTATGACAAGTAAAGTACTAATTGAAATACATGTGGTTGATATTACATATTATTTACCTTAGCTCGAAAGTAGGAATCTTATACAAGGTTTACTACCAATACAAATAATTATACTTAGTTTTGATAAGTATAAGTAAGTCTATTATGCACCACAAATAAGTATGCTAGACTATAATAGATATAGTTAGGTTGCATATACATTACAAATATTATGATAAACTATAATAGGTATAGTTTATGTTACATTTACATTTTGAGCTCATTAAAAGAGGTCTTCATTACATATAAATGGGGTACGAATACAAAGTATCGGGTCTTCACGTTAAGCGAGGTACAGCCATATGGTACCAGGATATGCATTAAGCGAGGTGCGGCCATACGGTACCAGGTTATACATTAAGCGAGGTGCGTCCATATGGTACCAGGTTATACATTAAGCGAGGTACGACCATACAGTACCGGGTTTATACAAAAAGGGTGTACATTACAAAGTACTGGTTAATCTTAGCATAGTTATAGGGACCCACATAGGAAGTTAACAAAACTTAAAGTATATAGGATTTTATAAATCAAAAAGGGTTTTTATGTTGATCTAAAACCACTTTTAATAACAATAGGAATGGATTTTACTTGTACACTTTCGGTCTCGGTACTTGAGATCACATAACACAAAACTCACTAGCACATCCAGTCTTGGGTTTTAAGACTACATATCGTTTTATAAGGAAAATATTGGATTTTCTTGGTAACATACAACTCATTACAAAGATCGGTTTTCAAACTCTTACTTTCAAAAGCTTATGAACTCACCAACTTAATTGTTGACACTTTTTCAAAACTACTTGTATTCTCAGGAATTCAGTGAAATAGGAAATCAACAGCGTTTTGAGGATGGGACAATAAATCGTCAAACAGTTCATTTTGTCATCATAATGTAATTGAATTGAATCATGTAAACATATACTTTGGTGTAACTTTTTCAATTATATTTATGATGGTTGTATTTACTTTGAGCACTATTATATTCGTTGTTGTGATACTATACATGAAGTCCTCCACCCCCGGACGTTTCCGCCATCCTTGGTTTGGGGGTGTGACAGGATGTTTCCTTGATTGTGGGTATGGACTGGTTGAGTCATTTTCGTGCCATGATTGACTGCGAGGGTCAGTGTGTGGTGATTCGAACCCAAAGTGGGGGAGAGTTGGTTATTTATGGAGAGGGCACCAGGATGGGCTCAAGATTTTGTTTAGCAACTAAGGCTCGGCAGTATATTCAGCACGAGTGTGCGGGTTACTTGGTGTATGTGGTGGATACGTGGGTCAGGGATCAAGTTTTAGTTTCAAATTTTCTGGTCATCAGAGAGTTCGCTGATGTGTTCCCTGAAGAGTTACCCGGTGTGCCTTCTGTGAGGCAGGTCGAGTTCAGGATCAACCTTATGCCAAGTGCGGCCCCCATTGCCAAGGTGTTGTACTAATTGGCACCACCTGAGATTTAGGAGCTATCGTCTCAGCTGTCGGAGCTGCTAGGCAAGCAGTTCATCTGTCCGATTAGTTCTCTGTGGGGAGCACCGATTTTATTCGTCAAACAGAAGGATGGTTCACACCGTATGTACATTGATTATCGGGAGTTGAACAAGTTAAAGGTGAAGAAGTTATCCCCTTCCGCGAATTGATGATTTTTTTGATCAGTTGCAGGAGCATCTTGGTTCTCCAAGATAGATCTGAGGTCCGGGTACCATCAGTTCTGAGTGAGGGAGGAGGACGTGGAGAAGATCACATTCCAGACTCATTATGAGCATTATGAGTTTGTGGTGTTGCCATTCAGGTTCACTAATGGGCCTGCGGTATGTATGTATTTGATGAATCAAGTATGCAGGCCAATGCTAGATCGCTCAGTTATTATGTTCATTGATGATATCTTGGTGTATTCCAAGACCAGAGAGCAACATGAAGAGCATCTTTGCGAGCTTCTTGGGGGTTTTGAGGCGAGAATGGCTTTATGCGAAGTTATGGAAGTGTGAGTTTTGGTTGCGAAAGGTTCAGTTCCTTGGACACCTCATTAATGAAGATGGGATTTTGGTCGATCCGGCCAAAATTGAGGCAGTGAGGCAGTGGGAGATTCCAAAATCTCCCTTGGATATCATGAGCTTTCTGATTTTTGTAGGGTATTACTGGAGATTTATTCAGGATTTCCCCAAGATTGTTGTACCCCTCACTCGTCTGATGAGGAAATGGGTGGATTTTCGGTGGGGCCCTGAGCAAGGGTCCGCATTTGAGACTCTTCAACAGAGACTTTGCGAGGCCCCATTTTTGACCCTCCCTGAGAGAATCAAGGAATTTGTGGTTTTCTGTGATGTGTCCATCGTTGGGTTGGGAGCGGTCCTTATATAGAGAGGACGAGTGATAGCTTATGCTTCACGGCAGTTGAAGCCGCATGAGACGAGATATCCCACGCATGATTTTGAGACATTACCTTTATGGGGTCTGTTGTACCAGCTACATGGATTACAAGAGTTTGAGGCATATTATGGATCATCCGAACCTGAACATGAGGCAACGCAGGTGGCTGGACGTAGTCAAGGATCGTAACTACGAGATCCTTTACCATCTGAGTAAAGCGAACGTGGTGGCGGATGCCCTATGCCGTAAGTCGGCTGGACCTTCTGTTGAGGTGGCATGTATGAGGATTTCTGTGGATTCTCCGCTTGTTGGATTGATTAGGGAGGCTCAGGCCGGGGGGTATGGGAAGAAAATTGAAGATAGTAGCGAAGGTAGAAAATTTTCTTTGGGGGTACAAACATTATCAATAAATATTCTATATAGTTATCATATTCGGGCATTAAAAAATATGATATAATCTCTTTAGCTGCAGGTACAATAACATAGAACATGTTTACAAATAATTTTTCTATATACATAAAACAATTTTTTGGGGGTGATGTAGAACCCCAAACACCCCATCTCGCTCTGTCGGTGCGATGCAGGGGAAAGCCCGAGGAATGTTTGTATGCTTGATTTCTTCATGATTCTTGCATGTGCATGTTTATATGTTCCGGGCTTCGGTCCGATGTTGGGGCAAGCCCGAGGAATTTTTAGCTTATATGTTATGAGTTATATATTACCGGATCTCAGTTTGATGTCGGGGCAAGCCTGAGGAATGTTTATATGTTTATGTTATGTTTTTATGTTATATGCTTGTTGATATGTGTAAGTCTCTAATCTACCTGTGTATCAATCAGATCCGTTTGATGGTGCGGAATCCCAATCAAACGGATGATGTCAGATCAAATAGAAGGAGAAGAAGAATAATATGAATCTCTGTATGAATTGATTAGAATTAAAGCTCCAGATAAAAAAGATTCACACACATACACTCCTTATTCTCTCTGTCCGTAAACTCCTTCTAGTTCATCAATTCCTACTCCTCACCCTAACACCTCTATTTATACTTGGAATATGGGTCGGATAACACATGGGCCGTAAATGAGTTTACGGCCGTAAGGTGTTTACGGCCGTAAACTAGACCATAAATTCATAAAATATTATACAAAAATATAATTGCCCAGAAAAGCAAAGTATAAACCATATTTTGACCTAACAATCTCCCCCTTGGTTTATAACTTTCTTTTCTTAATTGACCCAACAAGCTCCCCCTAAAAAGTAGCTGGCTTTCTTGATAATCTTCATTGGGAACTTGGCTTCAGCATTAATCTTCAAATTCTTCACGACTTCAAGATGAAGTTGATGAATCTTCAATGAATGACTTCATCTTGAGCAGTTGGGCTTTTCTTCAGAATTTGGCATTGAACGCACATTGGGTGAGGAGGCTTGATGTACTAATTCTTGAAAGATAGCGCTTTCATCTTGAGAATCTTCAGAGAGAACATCAAAGAGAAACAATCTTCTGGATCACTTCAGCAGGTACAAAGATAGCAGCAGACTGATTGAGGAGGCTTCAATGCAATCCATCACATAATCTTCAATTGCAGCTTCACCTTGCTTCTGGGCTTGAAGGATTGAATGTTGAAAGAATAATCTTTATTTCTTGGTCCTTCGAGTGTGAATTCTTCGATGCTCACGGACGAAGCATTGGCTTAGAAATCTTCAACACAAACTCCATGAGTCTTATCTATACCTGAAATCACTTTTCAAGACAAAACAAAACCAAAAGAAAACTTAGCACACAAATGAAAACAAAAATCAAAAATATTTTTGGATTTTTGACTTTTCTGAACAAGAAATAAAACAGAAATAACATTATTTTTGGATTTTTAATTGTTCTGATTTTTCTTTGATTTTTGAATTTTTCTGATTTTTTTTTTATTTTTAATTCTCTCCTAATATTTAAATTAGAAGAAACTATGTCAAATTTAACAAAAATAAAAATGATATCTAACTTTAATAGTGATTTGGGATCAAAGTTTTTAGACAACCTTTATCCACTTGTCGGTACCTTCTATCTTCACGTCTTTGTCTGGTCGATCGCCGGTATTGTTGTCCACTTAAACACGAAAAATTGTGACAAATTTAGGACATACTATTTGTTACAAGACAATGTGAACTTAAGTTCCTAGATATTATATCTGATCCTAATTTCTTAGATACTATATCTTAAGGACCATTCAGCTGACGACGACCAGGGATATTGTTGTCCACCTAAATCGAGCAGCGAGATCTATAGACAATCTGTAACAGCCCGGAATCTCAGGTATTGTTAAATTATGTTTTTGGGGGTGATTTAAGAGGGGGACTCGGCGAGTTGGAGCCTAGACTCGCCGAGTCCAGCTATGGACTTGGCGAGTCGACGCTGTTCAGCAGAAACCCTAACCATTCGGTTTTGGATCGTATATAACGCCTCTTAGGCCGTCATTTTCCGTCTTTTGGTCGATTGAGAAGAACCCTAATCGTTGTGGACATCTAGAGCAGGAGAGAAAGCTATTGGAACTTGGAGGAACTTGTTAGGCAAGAAGAAGAAGAATTTGGCCAAAGGAATATCAAGGAGGATCGAGTCCTGAGGTTTGGGGGACACAGAGAGTGCGTTTTCAGGTAATACTCGGACCATTTCTGTTATTTTGATGTGTATGCGAATCAAGGGTTTATGAAACCCATTTAGTGATTAGATGGGTTATTATGTTATTACCCAGACGTTTATACCCCAATAATAAGATGTTTAGAAGTCCAGAAAGTCCCATGATTGTATATCTCGGGACCATACGTAATTTAGGAAGTAGTTGCTCGTCTGCATGGCATGGACTCGCCGAGTTGTTCTTCAGACTCGGCGAGTAGCTTGAAGATTTACTGGGACTCGCCGAGTTGTTCTTCAGACTCGGCGAGTGGAGTCGGGGTGGCCCCGCGATTCTTCCAGGAGTAACACGTCGAGTCAAGGAGGATACTCGACGAGTAGATAGGGACTCTCAGAAAGTTGGAGAACGTCTAGACTCGCCGAGTCGCCATGGCACTCGCCGAGTCCGGTCGAGTTGACCGTTGACCGTTGACCAGAGTTGACCTAAGTCTGACTTCTTAGGGATAGTCACACTTAGAAGATATAAGTGTTAATGAGATATGTAATGTTATAGGGAGGTTGTAGCTCGTCGGATTGTGCACGAGTCATTTCGGGAATTGCTAGCTTTCAGCTTTTACGAGGTGAGTCTTCTCATTACACTGTACCCGGAAGGGTTGACTGTATGACCGGAAGGTCAGATATGATATGTGATATGTATGCTATATGTGGTAAGTTATTTGTTATCTGTGTGCTATGTATGTTATGTGGGCCGGAAGGCAGTACGTTATGGGCCGGAAGGCGATTATGTTATGGGCCGGAAGGCGTTGTGTTGAGGACCGGAAGGTCAGGGCCTGGAAAGGCGTATGTGCTTAAGTGTATATTGGGGAACTCACTAAGCATTATTGCTTACAGTTGTTATGTACGTGTTTCAGGTACTAGCGAGGACCGTGGGAAGGCGCCGGCATGATCGATACACACTGAAGAATGCTTTTATGATCTTGGGATTTGGATTAATTGTATTGGACAGAATACTTAAACTATTTATGCCTTGTTATGAATGGAAATAAATATATTTTTAAAAATGAAAAATTTGTTTGAAAATTTGCGTTGTTACAATTGGTATCAGAGCCTGGTTTGAGGGATTCGGGTGCACCTTCGGGAGTAACTGAACTCAAACCGAGGATTTGAGGAAAACTTCTTAAATAAAGGCATAAACTTTTGTAAATGGTTTTGTGGTAAGCAAGAAAGAAGCAGTGTGTACGATCAGTCAGCGCCCGAACGGTAAAGATCCCCAAAATGCCTTACAATGTTATATGATAAATTGTTATGCATGCTAGAAGACTAGGTATCCATGATAGGACTAGAGTGGCCTGATTTGTGATGCCTTAGTCTAGGGAAGTTTGCCAATATGAGATGCTTTGCTAGTATACGGGTAGATAGTGCATATCAAAAGTAGAGTACTCACTATCCGGGGTTTGGGGAGGAGGACTTGGGATGAATGCTGATGCGGTGTGGTCGGTAGTATTGGGCCCGTACTACCGAAGACACCGGGTCAGTGGGAGACCCAAGTACGAATCCCTGGGTATTGGAGACTGAGTAGGGTTGCGTTATCGAGTGCGATTACACTCGATGGAGTCTCTGATAGTTTTATGTTGTATTTCAGAGACATCATGGTTAGACCACGCCACGGAGCGAGTACGAGCGGTGTGAGTGACGAGGAGATTCGTCAGATGATTCACGAGGAGGTGGCGGCAGCGATCCGGGCTGAGATCCCGGAGATGTTTGGGTCTATTAAGACCACTCTGATGGAGGCATTCGATGAGCGGTACGCCGCATTGACTAAGGCTGCAACCGCTGCAGCTACCGCAGCTGTGGCCGCTGCTAGGCCACAGGGGGGTGACTCGTTGCTGTTCCGAGAGTTCAGCAACACGAAGCCACCGGAGTTCGACGGGACGCAGGATCCGATTGCTGCGATGAGGTGGATCGCGGACATTGAGGGGTGCTTCTACACTTGTTCATGCCCGGAGCACCTGAGGGTACGGTTCGCTTTGAACCAGCTCCGTCTGGGAGCGAAGGACTGGTGGAAGTTCATGACAGCGAACTTCACTTTGGCAGAGACTTCAGCGGTGACATGGGAGGGGTTTACTACCATGTTCAGGGATGAGTACGTTCCCCCGGTGGAACGGGAACGATTGGTTCAGGAATTCTTAACCCTCAAGCAGGGTACTGATTCGGTGGCGACGATCACGCGGAAGTTTCATGAGAGGGCGACGTTTTGCCCCGAGCTGGTGTCCACGGAGCAGGCTCGGATGAGCCGGTACTTGGGTGTCTTGAGGAGGGATATCCGGGAGTTTGTGTCGAACTCCACCTATCATACTTTTACTAAGCTTCAGGTGAATGCCAGGAAGCGCGAGATCGAGTTGGAGACTCAGGCCAGGGAGGAGGCCGAGTCTCAGCAGGCAGACCGGCGGCCGGCTCAGTCTCAGCCGGCAGCCAAGCGGATCAAGTCCGCCGATTTGAGGACGGGAGGTTCGAAGAGTCGCACTTGCGTAAAGTGCGGCAAGGGTCACGATGGCGCGTGTCGAGCCGGTGCTTGCTACAAGTGCGGCAAGGAGGGGCACATTGCTAGGGAGTGCCCCAAGGGGTTTATGGTTTGCTTTCATTGCAACCAGACCGGCCATCGAAAGGCCGAGTGTCCGCAGCTTCGTCAGGGATCTGCACCTATTGCCAGGACTACTGAGACTCGACTGGTGAAGGTCGAGGCCCCGAGGGCTCGTGGGAGAGCCTTTCAGCTGACGGCGGAGGAGGTCCGCGCTGCGCCCGATGTCGTAGCAGGTATGTTGTAATTCATGTATTTATTTTAATGTCGAGATGTTATGCTTATGTTATTGTATGCGTAGGTACTTTCCTTGTGAACTCTGTGCCTGCCTTAGTGTTATTTGACTCGCGTGCGAGTAGGTCCTTTGTGTCCTTAGCCTTTAGTCAGCATATCAGCGTTAGTCGTGAGTCGTTGAGTCGACCCTTGAGAGTTTCTATAGCTGACGAGAAAGTGATTTGTGCCACGGAGGTTCTTCGGGGATGTGTACTAGAGATCTTCGGGGTTGAATTCCCGATTGACCTGATTCCTATTGCGATGGGTGATGTCTGTGTCATCGTGGGCATGGACTGGTTGAGCCGATTCGGCGCTGTCATCGACTGTGAGCGTCAGTTGGTGACCATACGAGACCATAGTGGGGGAGTTCTTTCGGTGTACGGCGAGGGTACCCGTTCGGGATCAGCTTTTTGTTCGGCCGCCAGGGCGAGGCAGTGTCTACAGCAGGGCTGTAAAGGTTTTGTGGCGTATGTGATGGATACACGGGTGGTTTCCGAGAGACCGAAGTCAGTTGAGGAGGTCCCGGTGGTGCGTGAGTTTCCGGATGTTTTCCCCGAGGAGCTGCCGGGAGTACCTCCTGTGAGGCAAGTAGAGTTTGGTATCGATCTGGTTCCGGGGGCCACGCCTATTGCTAAAGTGCCTTATCGTCTTGCACCTCCAGAGATGCAAGAGTTGTCCTCGCAGCTCCAGGAGTTGTTGGGGAAGGGATTCATTCGGCCGAGCAGCTCGCCGTGGGGAGCACCTATTCTGTTTGTCAAGAAGAAGGATGGTTCACACCGGATGTGCATTGATTACCGGGAGTTGAACAAGTTGACGGTCAAGAACCGTTACCCGTTGCCGAGGATCGATGATTTATTCGATCAGTTGCAGGGAGCATCTTGGTTTTCCAAGATCGATCTGAGGTCAGGGTACCATCAGGTGAGAGTGCGGGAGGAGGATGTCCAGAAGACAGCGTTTAGGACGCGATATGGGCATTATGAGTTTGTGGTGATGCCTTTCGGACTCACCAATGCCCCGGCTGTGTTCATGGATCTCATGAATAGGGTATGCAGACCGATGTTGGATCGGTCAGTGATTGTATTCATCGACGACATCCTGGTGTATTCGAGATCTAGAGAGCAGCATGAGGAGCATTTGAGGGAGGTCCTTGAGGTATTGAGGTCGGAGAAGCTTTATGCAAAGTTCTCTAAATGTGACTTCTGGCTGCGAGAGGTCCAATTTCTAGGACATGTTGTCAATCAGAAAGGGATATTGGTCGATCCAGCCAAGGTTGAGGCGGTGATGAGTTGGGAGGTGCCGAAGTCACCTTCTGAGATCAGGAGCTTCCTTGGGTTGGCAGGGTATTATCGGAGATTCATCAAGGATTTCTCCAAGATCGCAGTGCCACTCACCAGATTGACCCGGAAGGGTGTTGCATTCTCATGGGGGCCCGAGCAGCAGACCTCCTTTGAGACACTTCGCCAGAGGTTGTGCGAAGCCCCGGTATTAGCTCTCCCAGAAGGGATGGAGGATTTTGTGGTATATTGCGACGCATCGATTTCGGGACTGGGTGCAGTGTTGATGCAGAGGGGTCATGTGATAGTGTATGCGTCGAGGCAACTGAAGCCTCATGAGGCGAGATATCCCACGCATGATTTAGTGTTGGGGGCAGTAGTGTTCGCTCTCAAGATTTGGCGTCACTACCTGTATGGGGTTCGATGTACGATATATACGGACCATAAGAGCTTGAAGTATTTGATGGATCAGCCCAACCTAAATATGCGTCAGAGGAGGTGGTTGGATGTGGTCAAGGATTATGATTGTGAGATCCTGTACCACCCAGGTAAGGCTAATGTGGTAGCCGACGCGTTGAGCCGCAGGGCGGAGAGCACTCCATTGCGAGATGTATGCTTGAGACTGACTGTGATGACTCCAGTACTGGATGCTATTCGTGGGGCGCAGGCCGAAGCTGTGCGACCAGAAATGCAGAAGAAAGAGCGGGTCGTGGGGCTAATTTCAGAATTCGTTAAGGATGGGCGAGGGCTTATGACGTTTCAGGGTCGGATTTGGGTACCGTTTGTGGGCGGTACGCGTATTACTTTGATGGAAGAGGCTCATAGATCGAAATTCTCGATCCATCCCGGTGCTACGAAGATGTATTTGGACCTGAGGAAAGAGTATTGGTGGCCCTGTATGAAGAGGGACGTTGCATGGTTCGTCGAGAGGTGCTTGACCTGCCGTAGGGTTAAGGCTGAGCACCAGAGACCGCATGGCAAGTTACAGCCATTGGAGATCCCCGAGTGGAAGTGGGAACAGATCACTATGGATTTCATCACCAAATTGTCGAGGACTGCCAGGGGAGTTGATGCAATTTGGGTGATTGTGGATAGGTTGACGAAGAGTGCACACTTCCTTGCCATCAGCGAGAATTCTTCAGCGGAGAAGTTGGCAGAGATATATGTGAGAGAAGTGGTATCTCGGCATGGGGTGCCGATCTCGATTGTGTCAGACCGTGATGTGCGTTTCACTTCCAGGTTCTGGAAGAAATTTCATGAGGAGCTGGGTACTAAATTGCATTTTAGTACCGCATACCATCCCCAGACAGACGGTCAGAGCGAGCGGACGATTCAGCCGCTGGAGGACATGCTTCGGGCGTGTGTGTTAGACTTTGGGGGTAGCTGGGATGCATATTTACCCTTAGCAGAGTTTTCCTACAACAATAGCCATCATTCGAGCATTGGTATGCCACCTTTTGAGCTGTTGTATAGTAGGAGGTGTCGGACCCCCATTTGCTGGGGAGAGGTGGGACAGAGAGTGATGGGCAGCACGGAGATCGTGCTCCAGACGACAGAGCAGATTCAGCAAGTGAGACAAAGGTTATTGACCGCCCAGAGCCGGCAGAAGAGTTATGCAGACAGGCGCCGATCCGAGCTTGAATTTCAGGTCGGCGACTTCGTCCTCCTGAAGGTCTCTCCTTGGAAAGGAGTGATTCGATTCAGGAAGAGGGGAAAATTGGGGCCCCGGTATATTGGGCCATTTCGTGTGATTGCAAGGATAGGCCGGGTAGCCTATCGGTTGGAGTTGCCAGCGGAGTTGGGACAGATCCACGACACTTTTCATGTGTCGCAATTGAGGAAGTGCATAGCCGATGAGTCGGCAGTGGTTCCATTGGAGGATATTCAGGTGGATGCGAGCCTGAATTATGTGGAGAGACCAGTGGCTATCAGGGATCGGAAGATCAAGGTTCTGAGGAACAAGGAGGTACCTCTGGTGTTGGTTCAATGGCAACACCGTAAGGGATCGGAAATGACTTGGGAACCGGAACGTGAGATACGGGAGCAGCATCCGGAACTATTTTCAGAATGAGACTTCGAGGGCGAAGTCTAATCCTAGCAGGGGAGAGTTGTAACAGCCCGGAATCTCAGGTATTGTTAAATTATGTTTTTGGGGGTGATTTAAGAGGGGGACTCGGCGAGTTGGAGCCTAGACTCGCCGAGTAGGATCGCAGACTTGGTCGCGGGTTCGCGACTGGACTCGACGAGTCCAGCTATGGACTCGGCGAGTCGACGCTGTTCAGCAGAAACCCTAACCGTTCGGTTTTGGATCGTATATAACGCCTCTTAGGCCGTCATTTTCCGTCTTTTGGTCGATTGAGAAGAACCCTAATCGTTGTGGACGTCTAGAGCAGGAGAGAAAGCTATTGGAACTTGGAGGAACTTGTTAGGCAAGAAGAAGAAGAATTTGGCCAAAGGAATATCAAGGAGGATCGAGTCCTGAGGTTTGGGGGACACAGAGAGTGCGTTTTCAGGTAATACTCGGACCATTTCTGTTATTTTGATGTGTATGCGAATCTAGGGTTTATGAAACCCATTTAGTGATTACATGGGTTATTATGTTATTACCCAGACGTTTATACCCCAGTAATCAGATGTTTAGAAGTCCAGAAATTCCCATGATTGTATATCTCGGGACCATACGTAATTTAGGAAGCAGTTGCTCGTCTGCATGGCATGGACTCGCCGAGTTGTTCTTCAGACTCGGTGAGTAGCTTGAAGATTTACTGGGACTCGCCGAGTTGTTCTTCAGACTCGGCGAGTGGAGTCGAGGTGGCCCCGCGATTCTTCCAGGAGTAACTCTTCGAGTCAAGGAGGATACTCGACGAGTAGATAAGGACTCTCAGAAAGTTGGAGAACGTCTAGACTCGCCGAGTCGCCATGGCACTCGCCGAGTCCGGTCGAGTTGACCGTTGACCGTTGACCAGAGTTGACCTAAGTCTGACTTCTTAGGGATAGTCACACTTAGAAGATATAAGTGTTAATGAGATATGTAATGTTATAGGGAGGTTGTAGCTCGTCGGATTGTGCACGAGTCATTTCGGGATTTGCTAGCTTTCAGCTTTTACGAGGTGAGTCTTCTCACTACACTGTACCCGGAAGGGTTGACTGTATGACCGGAAGGTCAGATATGATATGTGATATGTATGCTATATGTGGTAAGTTATTTGTTATCTGTGTGCTATGTATGTTATGTGGGCCGGAAGGCAGTACGTTATGGGCCGGAAGGCGATTATGTTATGGGCCGGAAGGCGTTGTGTTGAGGACCGGAAGGTCAGGGCCTGGAAAGGTGTATGTGCTTAAGTGTATATTGGGGAACTCACTAAGCATTATTGCTTACAGTTGTTATGTACGTGTTTCAGGTACTAGCGAGGACCGTGGGAAGGCGCCGGCATGATCGATACACACTGAAGAATGCTTTTATGATCTTGGGATTTGGATTAATTGTATTGGACAGAATACTTAAACTATTTATGCCTTGTTATGAATGGATATAAATATATTTTTAAAAATGAAAAATTTGTTTGAAAATTTGCGTTGTTACACAATCTGTATGAGTTCAATTTTAAGTGTACTAGAACGTGTTTCCCGCTTCTTGATATGCCCCAGCCATCAAGAACTTCTAGAGTACTCCTTACACCGGGTGAGCAAACAACCATTCAGAGAGAGGATAGATTCAGAATTCTATTACTTATTACTTCAGAGGGGTTGAGAAGTAGAAGGTTGCATATGCTGTGTACCAGGTTGGATTAGAAGTCACCCAGAGGAGACAACATATGGCTAACAGATAAGAAGTATTTCACATATATAACCTGCAGATAAATAGAGTTGCATATGTTGTGTACCAGGTCGGATTGGAAGTCACGCAAAGGAGACAACATATGACTAACAGACGGAAAGAAAGAAAATGATATTCTACAGACCTAATTTATCGGAATTTACCAGTCACCCCATCCAACCGGAATTAAGGACAGAATCCGCACATCATGGAAAAGTTAAACCACGGTTCCAAGTACGGGTTCAATTAATGTGACGAGTAGATTCCCATATATATCTCCCTGCTCAACCTATCCGAGCATCGTATTTTCAGGCTGAATGGATCTAACTAAGTCAAGATTTGTCAAGTCTATAAATTTCATAAGTTCAGCTCTGCCTAGTCATGTCCATTTAAAAATTTTCGTGCCTACCGACGCATCAAACCAGAGCATAGACCCTTCAACTTCGGGTACGTTACGCAGACTCAGGTTGCCTGTTATCACTTGATAATATCACTTCCCAAAACATCTCCCTCAAGCACATTTCATGACCAACATATTTTTTGATTTTCTGATTTTCTAATGTTTTTGGCTTTTTTTTTTAATTTTCTAATTTTTGTTTTGTTTTTATTTCTCCCCCTAAATTTGTGCATAGGAGAGAAACGAAAGTAAATTCGCAAATCTAAACTATCCTAAAACAAAAATTAGTCTTTAAAGCGAATCAACTTAAGAAAAACTCAGGAGTATAAAGAAGAAAACTCAAACCGTAAGTCACCGATTGAATTTGCATCCAGAAAGTCTGAGAACAGCACGTGTAATCTCAGAACAGATCCGAAAATTCTTCATGTCATTATGCACTAACCCCATGAGTGATCTCTTCTTTTCTTCCTTTCCCGCAAAAGGACACATACTCTCAAACAAAGATCTGAATGTTGTACAGTTGAGAGATGTCCCCTATCATGTGCCTGGAACAGCCACTACCAACAAACCGAATTCTGATGATATGCCTCCATAGCTGCTCCGACACAGAGCGGGATTAATTGGTCTTTGGAACCCAGTCCATTTTGAAACTGGGTCGACATTTGTCATCAATTCAGGGTACTCTCTCCCATGACATATCCTGCTTATCACAAACAGAAGACGATGAAATATTAGAGTCATTAGAAGATTTGGGAGTTTTCACCTTTGGTACCCATCTATATTCGGGTTTAACCCATTTCTTGTTCGATCCGATGGGTGCCTCGACACTTGCTTTGGAACTTGAAGTCGGCTGCCGAGATAACTTTGACCTAGCCGGTCTTGGTTTTATAGGAGCATCTCTTGAACTAGACTTCTGGGCCAGCATTCCCTTTTTGTTCTTGGGAGTTGGATGCTTGGCCTTGTGAGTTTGATTCTTGGCCTTGGGAGTTGCATTCTTGGCCTTCTTGGCATTCCATTCAGCGTTATCTGAAAGTGACCTTGAGGGGTTTCTTTTGAAAAATCTCCCTCTTGGCGCGTTTTGCCATCCTTGTGCATAGTAGGGAATGTACGCGCGATTAGGACAATTTCTGGCAATGTGTCCAGGTGTTCCACAGTGAAAACATGTCCTTTTCTTCACTATGAAGTTGTTTCTTCCTGCCCCTGGTGGCGTATCTTTGCCTCGTTTCTTGTTGTTCCCACATGCACAATTGCAACAGGCACTTTGTTGCGTTGGAATTGGAGGCCTGTATTTCTCAACGGCAGGTTTGTTAGGAGTAACAGATTTAGAGTTGAAGGGGCCGTTTGTTTGTTCACAAGAACTCTCCTTGTTCTCATCCTCTGCTACTTTACCTACACATGTAACAGAAACATCAGTATTTTCAACATTAATAACTCCTCCTGACGCAAATCCAACTTGTTTGCCATATCGAAGATGTGGCTCCTTGTCAGTTCCGTCCTGTGTCATAGGGATGGATGTGTAGTTATGATTATAAGGAGGAGGTACACTATCATACCCTAGACCCTTGTTTACATTTTCTTTGAATTTTAATTGGGTTTCATATAAGGACTCGACTGTCTGACTTGACGCAGTATAATTTTTAAAATTGACATCTGTTTTTCCACACTTAAATTTTAAAGCGTCAAGTTCTTCAGTTACAACAACAAGTTGTCTCTTAATATAATCATAATTTTTACACTTGTTGCTATACTCTTCCTAAAGTTTCCTAAAGTCCTTGGTTTTTGCTTCTAATTCAGCCTTCAGGGGTTTCTGTCCTTTCCTGAGTTGATATCCTTCATATCTCAGGTCCTCAACTTCTCTTTTAAATAAATCAATTTGTTCCCGAAGAAATTTAATCATGGCTTCACAAGCTGGAGTACATGTAACTTCAGTGACCGGAGTGTTTTCAGAACTCGTTGTTTCTCTACACTTCAAAGCATCAAGTTCTTGAATTACATCAGCAAGACTAAGATGATTGAGATCTTTTGTCTTCTTGATGATGGCCACGTTCATATCCCACGATTTTGGAAGTGAATTCAGTAGCTTTTTGTTAATCTCAAACTTAGACAAGAAGATCCCAGCTATATTCATCTAAGTAGTAAGTGTAGTAAATCGCTGCAATTGAGTTTCGAAGGTTTCTCCAGGGATATAATCGAAAATGTTGAAATTTTGTCTTAACATATCCTGACGACTCTCTTTCATGTTTTCGACTCCCTTGTAGACCTTAAAATCAATTAAAAAACACAACTAGAAGCCAAAATCAAACTTAAAAGTCAAACCATTTGATTATAAACCTCAAAAGTCAACCTTAAAAGTCGAATTTAAAAGGTTAAACTCAAAAGACAAACTTGAAAAATCAAACTTAAAAGTCAAACCGAAAAACTAAATTTGAAAATTTAAAAATTAAACGAAAAAGTCAAAGTTTAAAGTCAAAGGTCAAACTTGGAAGTCAAAGTCAAATTTAAGGTCAAAAGTTAAAAAAAAATAAAAGTCAAAAATTAAAATATAATTTTATTTATTAATTTTAATTTAATTTATTTATTATTATTATTTTTAATTTTATTATTATTATTATTATCATTATTATTATTATTATTATTTTTTTGGATGAAAAAGAAATTTAAAATTAAAAGGAATTGAGTTTTGGGGTGAAAAGTGTCAAAAATGCGAAACTTGAAGCGAAAAAGACGGGTTATGTTTTAAATTTCGGAGGAGTGAAACATGAATCTTGGTAGTTGAGATGGTAAGGCGCTATCTTTAGGAGTTGGAGGTCGCGGGTTCGATCCCCAGCAACTCCAAAGTCGCGTCCTATTTTTTTAAATGCGAAGCTGGTTGCGAGGCCGAAGTGCGACGCGCGATGCCAGGATCTGTTGCGAACCGGAAACCACGAGGCCCGTAATCTCGGATCGTGTACTCCGAGGCCGCAAGCTCGGACCGTAAACGTGCGAGGCCTCAGACCGCAAACACTTCGGAAACCCTAGCTGCTGGCCGCCACCCCCTCGCTGATTATGACCAAAAAACACCGATTTTTGCCCTTTTTTGCTCCAAAACTCGATCAAAAACCCTTTTTAATGAAAAACACGAAGAACAAACCCCCCCCCCCCTTATTTTTGCAAGATCTATAAAAAAACGCAATAATATTTCGAAAATAAGATCAAATAATGCTCCAAATCTGACAAATTTGACTGATACAACTTGGCTCTGATACCAATTGTAAGTCCTTAATTTGCTTGTGTATCAATCATATCCGTTTGATGGTGCGGAATCTCAATCAAACGGATGATGCCAGATCAAAATAGAAGAGAAGGAGAAGAAGATGATGATGAATCTTGTATGTATTGATACGAATGAAGATCGGGATACAAAGACTCATACACACTAACACACACTTGTTCTCTCTCTCTAGAACACCTTAGAATACACACACTTAAGCTCCTTGGTGTTCATCAATCACTACTCCTCACCCTAACACCTCTATTTATACTTGGAATATGGGCCGGATAACACATGGGCCGTAAATGAGTTTACGGTCGTAAGGTGTTTACGGCCGTAAACTCAGCCGTAAACTAGACCATAAATTCATAAAATATTATACAAAAATGTAATTGCCCAGAAAAGCAAAGTATAAACCATATTTTGACCTAACAATATGTTATATGTTTACCGGATTTCAGTCTGATGCTGGGCGGGGCTTAATGTCGGACATCGGTCCAATGTCGGGCGGGTCCCGATGTAGCGGGCAAGGCCCAATGTATGTTATTATGTGATTATGTGTATGGTATATGGTAATTTGGAGAGACTCACTAAGCTTCGTGCTTACAGTTTTCAATTTTGGTTTCAGGTACTTCCGCTAGTAAGGGGAATAGCTCAGGATGAATGCATCGCACACACAACAACGTTTAGCCTAGGATGATTTACTCTGATATTTTTGATGGATTTTGGCCATAAGAACATCCTATGTGCTAATGCAAACCCTAATGCTTGGATCTAGGTTTCTCTATTATACATGCAATTCATCCAAGACTTTAAACCCTAGTTCTAGCATATAATTAATCATATTTACATAAGAATGGGTTTTTAGATCTTACCTTGATTGTTATGTAGCAATAACAATCACAAATCCTCCTTGTAATGACTTTAGAAAGCTTAGAGTCACAAATGTCACTCCTCTAATGGTTCACAAACACCAAGAGCAAGAGGATGAAGAATAAGGAGAGGGGAGGCTACCCAAAACGTGTGGAAACCCTAAGGAATAAGTTCACCACGTTTTTGAGTCTCAAGGGTCCTTTAAATAGTGAGGCTATTAGGGTTATCTAACAAGGAAACCCTAATTTGGATGCTTAGGCCCTAAGAAACCCATGGACTCTCTCCTTAGAGGCCTAGGATGATTTCTAATGGGTTTCCCCATAGAATTCGTCCACCCCTCTAATATGGAGTCCATTAGCCCAATATTCAACTATCACACAATCGACAGTTCTAGTCCCTAAATTAATGTCTTTTAGCCACAAACTAAATTCTTATTAATTCTTGACTAATATTAATTAAACAATATGATTTCTCCTTTAATATATTATTCTCATAATATATTAATAAATCATAATTAATCCTTTCTCTCCATAATTCATCATATCAAGTTGCTTTGGTGAAGCCAACCCAAAAGGACCATGCACCATCGGGTCAAGTACACACCAAAAGAGTTATGGAGTTAGGCACTAATCCAACAGTCTCCCACTTGGATAAGTCTAATAACTATTCTGCATATGACTTCAAATCCTAATCTGCAACCGTTGCTTTCCAAAGCCACTGTCAACTTTGATCTTATCAGATACGCGTGTCCTTTAGATAAGGGATCATATATTCCTCCATTATAGATATCGTATAGATATAAGACATGAATTCTAATCATTCTCTCTATACTATTTCCCAACTTCCGATTTATGACGACTGACAACAGACTACAATTGATCACATCAAATTAGTCCCGGCTCGGTCAAGCTCTTAGGTGCCATCACTAAATCATCGAGGGGCCCAAAGATATCATTTTTATCCTACTTTAGATAAAAGGAACAGATAAACTTTGACTCAATGCTCGCTTGCACTCACTTACTGAATTACACACAACAATGTGTTTTTTAACACCAAGTTACTGGTGCGTTTACATATTATCAATGTGCAACCGACTCGCAAGATACAACTCACACATCTCGGTTTCAGGAATATAAGATGTTATCGTCTCACCAATTACTCGTGAGACAATTCATGAAGTGATCCAAGTGAGCGTGGGTTTAATCCAATGCTCAAATCATATTCATAAGCACTCATGAACGTTGCAGCAAACAATTGCTTATGTCTAACACACTTTAGACAATCCATACACCAATTCACGACAATCTTCATTCATACCTACTTCCAACATATGAACGACTATGGCCCCAAACTTTTGAGTATAAATAAAACACATTTTATCTATCACCATATTGATTACTCATTATTTGTTGTTTTGGGTAATCAACTTCTTACTTGAATTATTACTACACTTGTCCCATGCTCTTAGCATGCACACAATGTTTACCTATGGTTCTTACTTTGTGAAATAGATCAAATGAACATATTTCCAATCATAATAATTTCACAACTCCTAATCCTTTTTCACAAGTGAAAGAATATCAAATTCTTACCACTTATAGAATATGCTAGATTCTAACATTTTATGCAATGATCCTTTCGTAATGTCATAGTACAAAAGTCACAATGACTATTGCCAATGAAATTACAAAGTCCTCTATCTGAGATTGTTACAATACAATTCAATAGACGTGATGTCTCTCACTCAAAGTACATTCCTTGAACATCCTTTTGCATAAAATTTTCTAATCTAGACATAGACTCTCAATATCCAACTCCTAATATGGAACCATTTCCATATTTTCCATATGACAACTCATTCTTAATAGAATCTTATCTATTCATAATAATGTTGATATGGTCCATCCAATACTATACTTCCAACTACTCACAAGCGACCAATCCTCGGTGAACTTTGGATTGTCCTTTGATAGTTGATTAATTATCTTAGTCAAAACCGATTCTTGTCCTTTTTCCTTCTAAATGCACTAGACATTTGGAGAATTTTAGAATGTTCAGATATTATAGCATCTGTAATCGATCCTTTACCCGAAGCGTATGGGATACGATGCAAATGTCTTACATAAAGATACGATACTTTATCAATCTTTTTGCCATAATATTTTATGTGTCACATTCTCACAATTCGAACTATGAAGAGGGATGCCACAATCATAATCGAAATTTTGAGAACGCACTATGTATCCTTGACTAAATCTATTAACATTCCACAACCTAAGCCTTTAGATTTGAAATGAAGTACAATATTCTCTCCCTTAATTATAGCAAAACAACTATTCAACCCTTACGACTTTGCAAAGTATAACTCTTGTTTTCTATAATTAATATTGCTAACTTGCAATACTTGCCTTAATAATCATACAAGTATAATATATATGCTCCCACTATCATGATGATTAGCATAACACTTATGCTCCCACTATCTTTGACATGTTTTAGAAAACAACTGAACTTCCAGAAAATAATACTTATTAAATTTCTGAAGTTCATCTTTCTAATACCTAATGCTTTGATAATCCTTTATAAAAGCTTCTTAAACTTATACACTTTTGCCTTAGATTAGCTCATATGTGTGTCTTAAACAATTCAGACTAATTGCCAAATCTCACAATTCGAATTATGGAAAGGGATACCGTAACCATAATCAAATTTGAGAATACAATTTTACAATCGCTATCTTCTTAAAATCTCTCTTAGTGAAAGCATTTCCTCACAATCATCTTCATGAAGGATAAAATCTTATGACACTTAGATTTTAATGGTGTATGTGTTCCTATCCATGCGAATTGTCAAAACCAAAGTTTGTGACAAATCCAAACTCTTATGGACCGAACTTTCTTAATCTTGATCTCTTGCCTTATGGTAACACGGCTGCCCACCATGTCTTCCAAGTAGTTAAGCAGCTCACCCTTTCCTATCAATGTACTTTTCATTGATCAAGGTGCTTGCCTTTTATGCGTTCAAAATGAGAACTCATAGAACTCACATGCATAATCAACTCAATTGGAATGGCACAGAAACAAAATAATGTCAACACGATAGGTTATTAACCTCAAGTCGTGTGCTAGTGATGTTCGATAAGGTTTATTTTGATTTGTTCTTGAACCCTTTCAAGACCATTAAGACTCCCACTGACTCCTTGACATATAAGATTCTTTTGTCAATAAACATTTCTTGACAAACAAATATTCAAGAGTTAGTGTAGCTTTTATCAAGACAAAACACTTCATAAAATTGGTCCTAGTTGGTCTTTTCTTATCCAAGACATCACAACTTTCCACATTTGATGAATGTTATAAACCTTCTTAAGACTTGTCACTCAATGTCACAATCTTAACTCTAAGACTTGTTTTTGGAACGAAGTATGATTGACTTCTTGATTTAACCATTTCTTCAATTCTTGATTCCTCTTCTCAGACATACAATTACACTAAGACTCACTTAGAGGATCAATTGAGATATGGTTCTTAATCATTAAGACCTATCATAAAACATAATAAAAGGTACTCTCCCTTCTTCTTAGAATAGAGAAACTTTTATCTTCCTGCCTACTTGATTCTTCTTATTCGTTCTGCTATTGATTTAAACTCTTTCAAATCAACTCGGAATTACCCTTAATCTTATAAGTATAATCATATCCACTAAGCCTTTAGTAAATAATGACGAATATCTTTATCACTTTTGTGGTGGACTTGATCAACACACAACCTTGTGTACTTGATCTCCTAGTCCTCCACTTGAATTAGTCTAATTTCCAAATATGAAATTTCTCATTCATCATGCAACCAAGTTGCATGATTCCAAGTCTCTATCCAATTGAAATTTGGGCGATGAGAAACTTTCCCTATTTGGTAAATCCTTGACCTTTCCACAAATAACATAATTAAGAATCAAATCCATTCTTGCTAATAACAGAAACTTACAAACATCACTTTTTCATACACGCCATTGCAAGGATAAATAAATAATATAAAATCAAAATTTATTTTATTGTGGAAAAAATTGTCCTTACAATGCAATTCAATTGAAAAACTATGTTAATACATATTTCTTAGCAATATTATTCTAACTCCAAGTAGTAGCTCAAGATTCTAATCTTCAAGTAATGCGATCGAAATCCATTTCTTCACGATTAGATTCCGCTCACTTCTTCCCTTAAGCTTCCTTTCTTTTCTTTGATCCTACAAAACATCGAAATGCAACCTTATCATATCATATATTAAGAATCTAGAATAGGAACTTAAAAGAGTTAGTTAGTGGAATTTACCTAAAGTAGAGCCATATGTTTTGACTCTCCCATCTCTTAGATCTCTTAGGTAAATAGAGCAGCTTCGTCTCCAATGCCCCTTCTCTTGGCAATAAAAGCAAATTGACTCTTTTGGAACAGCACATGGAACTACTTCTGACTTTGCCTTTCTCTTATGATCAAAATTTTTGATCATGGCATGCCTTTCATTGCCATTGCCTATGTCCATAGAGGTCTGGAAGGCAGATCCACCAATCTTTGCTTTTCCAGTGCGCCAAATCATTGTTGATTCAGCAGCAATAAGCATATAGGTGAGATCAATGAGGGTTATGTCGTGGTTCATCATATAGTACTGTCTTACGAATTCACTATATGAGTCAGGAAGTGACTAAAGAACCCAGTCAACAGCCAACTCCTCACAGACAACGGATCCTAACATTCTTAACCTATCAATGTGTGATTTCATCTCTAGGATGTGTGCACACACTGACTTTCCTTCTTCATGTTTACTTGCCAAAAGGGCTTGAGTGAGTTTGAACTTTTCAACCTTTTGAACTTGTGGGTAGGGAGAACAATAGGAGGAGGTGGAGGAAGTGAAGCATGATCTCGTGTTCCTCGATCGAATCGTGGAATATCATCTTCATGTGAAAAGATTGTTCCACGGGATTTGGGAGGAAGACCATAGTTGTCATACTTTGACATCTACAAAATGGGAGAAAAATTAAATTCAATTTAGTTGATCGATTGAGTCCTTAATAAATCACCCAAATGAGATATTAAGGCTAGGACCCAACACAATACTCTACAACTTGGGAGAGGGATGTCGTAACCCAAATTGCAGAACATATGAAGGTAAGTGAATGACGATTCACTAATTTTCCACCATGAAAAACGAAAAACAGATTAACTTTTAAATGTATTGAAAACTCCTAGATCCTTTGAGATTCATTGAACTTTTCAATGACATGTTTAAATCTCGATATGCCCCTCTAGTTTGTGACTGGGATGCCGAGGATCACAAAGCGGGTGTGAATAACCATGCAAATCTACATGGTGCCCCCACATGTTACAGTCACCTATTCAATGTTCCGGTTAACCACACACGCTCCACCGAATTATGACAAACATTGAGTCACCCTTTTCTACCTTTTCTTAGAACCATTTAGTGTGCCGTTTAACCACACACGCTCCACTAACGTCTTCGCAAGGGCTCAAAGTGTAATTTCATGGAATTGCATCAATTCACTTTTGCCTAAAGTAACTAAGATTGAGAATTTGTAAAAACATTTAGTTACTTTTGTACTTCATTATACTTATAATGGAAGGTTTTTGTCCTATCCTACCCGTTCGGCTAACGACCCTCTACTAGTCAAGAGTGCGGTGGGTAAGAGTGGATACCCATTCAATCGCCATTTTATAGGCAATTTCCTTAAACACCCCTTATAGACCAGCTTCGTGAATGAGGCCTACTAACGGTAAGACTGACTTTTACTCATACATATATATATAATGTTAGACATTTAATGTTATATATAGTATAGGGTGTATTTTACACTTTTAAAATACTAGGTGGTCTAATTTAATAAATTAAACTTTTAATTTAACTAAATGTGAACCTTAACTTTATGGATTTATTAAATCTCCTTTAATTATACACCTTAATTAATTAATAAAACCATAAGGGTGTGATTTGAACTTTTCAAAACTATACTAGGGTTTTAGAATTTAACATTTCTAAATTAAACTTTTAATCAACTTTTAAATTCCAAAACTTGAGGGCAAGTTTTGAAACTTTTCAAAACACAAAGGATCAAATAGCAAATAATTTAAATTAAACAATTAATTTAGTGATTATCTAAATTTGACCTAATTTCAATTTCTTGCAAGATAAGTTACCCAATTAATACAAATAATCAAACTTTAATCATATAAGGAAGTTATTATCTAATCAATTGGTAATTATCTTTTGTTTAATCAAGGATATACTTAAAATATGTTTAAAATTGGATTTTAATGACCTAAAGCAAATAAGGCAAGTATCCATGAGTAAAACAGCAAGAAATCCCGAAACTGCCTCCTTCTGACGCTCGAACTCGCCGAGTTCCTCTATGGACTCGCCGAGTTGGAGCTACTCGCCGAGTCCACATTGGAACTCGCCGAGTTCATCAAACAGGGGGGGGGGGGGGCAAAAATCGATTTTATAGCTTGAACAAACAAACAAGGCATCAATACAATAGAAACCAATCAAGGCTCTGATACCACTGATGGATTTTGGCCATAAGAACATCCTATGTGCTCATGCAAACCCTAATGCTTGGATCTAGGTTTCTCTATTGTACATGCAATTCATCCAAGACTTTAAACCCTAGTTCTAGCATATAATTAATCATATTAACATAAGAATGGGTTTTTAGATCTTACCTTGATTGTTATGTACCAATAACAATCACAAATCCTCCTTGTAATGACTTTAGAAAGCTTAGAGTCACAAATGTCACTCTTCTAATGGTTCACAAACACCAAGAGCAAGAGGATGAAGAATAAGGAGAAGGGAGGCTGCCCAAAACGTGTGGAAACCCTAAGGAATAAGTTCACCACGTTTTTGAGTCTCAAGGGTCCTTTAAATAGTGAGGCTATTAGGGTTATCTAACAAGGAAACCCTAATTTGGATGCTTAGGCCCTAAGCAACCCATGGACTCCCTCCTTAGAGGCCTGGGACGATTTCTAATGGGTTTCCCCATAGAATTCGTCTACCCCTCTAATATGGAGTCCATTAGCCCAATATTCAACTAGCACACAATTGACAGTTCTAGTCCCTAAATTAATGTCTTTTAGCCACAAACTTAATTCTTATTAATTCTTGACTAATATTAATTAAACAATATGATTTCTCCATTAATATATTATTCTCATAATATATTAATAAATCATAATTAATCCTTTCTCTCCATAATGCATCATATCAAGTTGCTTTGGTGAACGCAACCCAAAAGGTCCATGCACCATCGGGTCAAGTACATACAAAAATAGTTATGGACTTAGACACTAATCCAACAATGTTGACATGTGATTTTGATACAGTGTTTTGATATAATGTTTGAGATATTATTATGTATGTTTTTATAAGATGATTGGATTACTGTGGTTTTATTTATAAATTAAAATAAAATTTTTGAACCATATTTTTGGGATGTTTCACAGAAAGTCTTGGATAATTATGAAACATATCGGATGTCTCATCAAGTAAAGTAGATATTCAATCAGAACACTAGAAATAACTTCAAGTCTATTCAAGCATTGAATAAAAGGAAGTCTAAGAGATTGTGCATTCATATAGACTTATAGTTCGGTTAAGGGGAATAGAACATAAACCCAAAAACCAAGAAAAGACCAAACGATTAGTGTTGTTTCTATTGTGGAAGAAACTGGACACTAAAGGAGGAATTGCTCCTCTCATCTCATCAAGCTGAAGAAGTCTGACTTCGACAAGACTTCAAATGTCTATATGATAGAACTATTTATTTTTTCATCATTCACTTGAGTATGTAATACTTCATGTGACACTAATAATTGATATTACGTGTTGATGATTGGAAGAAATAATCAACTGATTACAAACGAATGGTATTTCATGTTGAGGATATAACAAGTGTTGTTATAGTCTTTTATTTAAACGATAGATGTGTTGTACCTATCCTTATAGGGACATGTAACAGTTGTAATTTATGAATAAATCCAGATTTACTTATTGTTTAACGGATGTTCACCTTCATGTTCTGAAACGATGTGTTTTTTGTTAAATAATACTTTCTCATAATGTTATTTATGAAGTAAATCTATAATCCTTCGTTAAATTAATAGTTCTGATCATAACACCTATATGATCAAATGATATTTGATTGGAACTTATCTATGTCATAATCATCATGACAATATAAATAAGAAATACATATTCCAACTTCAAAATGATGAAATTTTTTATGGAAAATGAGTTTGATTCAATTGACATATGTGAATCTTATTTATATGGGAAGATGATTCACAAGTGTCTTTGTCTAGTAGCAGTTTAAGAAAACAAGGCTTGACAAAGAGTTATACATAAGTGATGTATGTAATCTTTTTCAATCCATGAATATATTCTGTGATAGATACTTAATCAATTTCACTGACGACTTTTATTCGTTTTTGATGAAACCTTTTGATTTGATCAGATTTTTCACAGTGAAGATTGAAATACACTTTAATGAGATCATCATTAACCTTTCATTGTGATAAAGAAAATGGTTTTTGTAAACCAAGTCTTCTTGGAACATCTTAGGAATTGTGGAATCGATTCACAACTCATTCCAACAAAAACACTCATTTTTCATTAGTATGTTTCTTGTGGCATAGGATCACCTGGTCACCTGAATCTATCTTTTGATATTCGAGGTAGTATTTGAATTCTCTAGTGGGATAGGGTCACCTAGCCACTAGCTGAATGTCAATAGTACAAGTTTTGAAGAGGATAAAAATAGACATTGCAGTCTATTATATGATGTTTTAAAAGAATTATTTACTTTAAATTTTTGGAATTATGCTCATTGTAACAAATATATATTGAACATATATATTTTCCAACCAGACAAGTGCAATAGATGCTTATACTAGGCTAAGGATAAAATGGTTTATCCTTATCTAAAAGGAATAAAGTTATAGAGTTTATGCTAAACAATAAGCTCAACCACTCTGGTATCTACTAATTACATTTATATAGAATATCCTAAATGATTATTTAGGATGAAGTTTCTACTAATTCCAATAATTCACATTCCATAAGACAAGTGATTAGAAAGTTCTATTTCTAAGTGGGAGCTATTTGAAACTTTAAGAGATTAAGAACCATAAACTAAATGTATCATAGTTTAGAACTAGCAAATTTCAGTTGTTGTTGAACCTGCTCAATGGTTGACCAGAAACTAATAAAACACATAGATATGCATTCATGTATGATTATCAAGTATGGGCTTGATTAATCTTCCTCGATATAGTTTGACTATAAAGAGTAAGTGATTTTTCAAGGGAGAAAACATATATGATTGAAAATATTCTCAGATTTAAGCTAACATCTCAAAGTAAGAATCTTCTTTCTTATAAGATAATTACATAGTGTGATTTAATTATAAATCAAGATGACTCTTGTGTTTTTCCACAAAGCTAGTGGGAGCGCAGTAACATTCCTAATGTTATATGTAGTCGACATATTAATTCATGGAATAAGGATCTATATAGATAGATCATGGAAACATAAAGGATTAAGTAAAATTGCATTAATTGTCAAGGATCTTAAAAAAAGCTTAAGATAAAGGACCCCGAGAGAGTTATCTTCTCAAAAGCCACATGACATGATTTTGAGCAAATCCTAGTGAAAATTATTTTGAACTAGATAACATGATTGTATTCCTTTTGCTGATGCGATTGCATTAATCATATATTTCATAATTATGCATAAAGGCCAAATAAGTTGTATGCTTAGAGCATGTCAAATGATACCGGTATAATCCGAGAACAAATCATTGTGTGACTTATAGGAACATTCTAAAGTACTTGCAAAAATTAGATAAATATTCCTAATCTGCAGAATATTTGAAAGAAAGCTATGTTTAAAGTTGTTACACATGTGCTAAATTTTCAAATACATTGAGATGACTCTCAGTCACAATCGAATGTGTCCTCATTATGAATGAAGAGATAGTTACATGGATAGTGGTTATGTGTAGATTTTAATTATAATTACACATGAGAGTTAGAGTACCTCGTGGTTTGGAGAGCCACATACAAAGATGCTTAATGTATAGTTCATTATGACTATGAGTAATCCCATTACGCAAGTACTGGTATCTAGGTCATATTCAGGCATCTAATTCATTCTCAATAGTTTTTCTTTATATATGAGTTTTATATATATATATATATATATATATATATATATATATATATATATATATATATATATATATATATATATATATATATATATATATATATATAACTGAAAATGATTGTATTCGCAAAGTTTACACAAATCAAGTTTGTCAAATCTATTTAACAAAGCTACTTCATTAGCTAAACCATGAAACTCAAGCTGGTGCTATAGGGCCTTGTTTATATAAGTAGATGTATTTGATTGAAATTTAATATTTGGATAATGGAACAATAAAACAACATATATTATAATGAATGATATATTGGATATTAGTATTTCATTAAATAATTGTTGTGTTCTATATTAGCATGTTTAAATCCTTGAATAACTAGGTTATTCTAAATGCCCATAGTCGTTCATATTTGTGGGAGCATCTATGAGGTAATTCTAATATGAGTGGATTGGTGGATTCTCACGGAGATGAGAATGGCAAAGAGTTGCTACCAACTTCATAGATACTTGATTGGGAGAATAAGTATTGGACTTGACCCGCATCAAAACCACTTTATGGATCATAGTCAAGTGTGTTTTGATCAATGTTGTATCTTTTTAATCTTATACCTAAGATACATATTTGGGATTGTTGTGCTTAGACATGGTTTAACGTTGTTTTGTAAAAAGTAGTCATAAGGGCCATCGTTGGGTATGACATAAACTGCATTGATGGGCGTTTGTAGTTAAGATGATCTTTGTATTCTTAGACCTGAGATGCATATTCGGGACTTGAAGTGTAGGAATTGCTGTGCTTTGATAGGCTTTAACATTGTTTCATATAAGGTAGTCATAAGGGCCACCGTTGGGTATGGCATGAACTACATTGATGGGCGTATGTAGTCAAGATGGGATTTGCCCCTCTTATTCGTTAAGAGCATGACATCTAAGGCCTTAGTCAAAGTTGAACAGTAAATGAGACTAATCGTGATCCATATCTCATGTTCGACATGATGTCTGAGACAATGGAATAATAGATACCACACCTTTAGTAACAATTTCAACTGAGAGCTTCTGGAATTGGCTGTTGATGATATGGCACCATTCATATCCTGTTAGGGGTAGTAGCCCATTGCTAGATGTCAGATACCGTCTATGTCAGTCTATATTGCATCTTGTGCTTGTGGGAGATTGTTGGATCTATATGCCAATAATTATTATGGAGAGATATTGGTAATAATATATTATCCTATAGGGTCACACTTTTATCAAGTTGGCACATTGTGTATATTTATTATTAATATGATTATTAATAAGTAATATTGATTCTTGTATTTTATTTAGGGAGTAATTATTGTTTTGTGAAAATAATAATTTTAAGAGAGTATTACTAGTTATTATTTCATATGGTATGAATTAATAATTCATACACAATATTTTGGACTAGTTGGATTCTTTTGTCTTTACCTAAAGACAAAGTTTATATTTTATAAACTTGGAGTTTATAAAAAAAATAAAGAATCTTACTTTTTAAAAGGCATAATGATGGTGTATGTGTGTGTGTGTGGGGGGGGGTTGCTTTTTCAACCTTCCACCTTTTGTCTCCCATGATTTTAAAGGCTACCATTACTTTAGATTATTATAATTGTTCGACTTGGATTTTTGCAAAAGTGAATCTCTTCTTCTTCCTCTCTTTTCTCTCTAGAACTGTGGGTTCTTATTCTCCTCTTTTTCTCTCTCTCTTTTGAAATTGGTTTGGTGTTTAGAAGACCTATTGATTTGTCCCCTTTAGTTCTTAATTGAGTTAAGCACTTAAAGACTTTAGACACTTAAGAATATAAGAAGGAACTAGCATTCCAAGTGCCTTACTCTAGATGGTGGATACTTGTAGAGAAGATCATACACTTTGATCTTTTGTTATCTTCATCAACACCTCAAAATCGAGTGGGTTCAAAGGCTTCAAAGGTTATCTCTAAAACATCCTATGGTTGGTTTTATTTCATTCTAACCTCTATAAATGGATGCATGACGGTTCGATTGGTAATGAACTAAAAATAAATTTGTTATTTTTAAAGTTTTCCATTGTCGGTTTTTGTGAAAAACAAACTTTTATTTCGTATCAAAACCCAACACTTTGTATTATCAAAGTCTCGATACTGAAAAACTCGGCTTGTCCCAACACTTGCAGCCGACACAGCTGCGGAGGTTATAGCAGCAGCCGTCTCAGCAATGGCTGCATATCGATCATCAATGAACTCCATCATCGCGGTCTTGATAGACCCGAACATCTCCAGAATCTGATTCCAGACAATGGCCACAACCTCCTCATGAAGGAACGAGTCATGTGCTTTTAGTAGTACGGGCCCATACTACCTTCCACACCTACCCGTGTTTGTCACAAGTATTATCACCTCGCCCTAAAAATACTTATAATCATGGAAGAACACTAAATCCTCACTCCTTAGGGGAAAGGCTAAACAACTCACAACTGGCCGGCTGACCCTTCACGACTCATCCATGAAACTTCTACCGACCCTGCAACACTCGTGTATGCTAGCCATACATAACACTGGACCCTATAGACATTCAAATATTTGATCCTACCCAAAGCCCTTCATCAAAAAAGAATAGGGAATAAGGTCAAACCAAAAATTCTCAGGCTATAAGATCTTAGTTATATATAACCATGATGCGTATACTAAGCAACTACAATAATGTTGTCAATTTCATTAAAAAAAGGCACTAATCTATCAGGCATCATATAATCAGGAAATTATATCATGCAATTCCTGAAGATCCCTAGCCTGTCACTAGCATGCTGTTCTAACATATCATAATATCAAATAACAGTATGGTATTTTGGGGTCTACTTACTGGCTCCGGCTGATCGTACATATCACATCCTCCTTAAGTATTTTGAAACCATTTGAAAATTTCATTTTGAACATCTTTTCCTTAGTTTGAGACTGGATTCACACGAGTGTTCCTCTAATTCATTCAAACCAAGGCTCTGATATCAACTTGTAACATCCATAAAATTTTGAAAAACTTAAACTTTTACATAAATCCAAAAACCATCATTGTGTACAAATTGTTTTCAAAATAAGTTCGACATTAGAGAAATCCCATAAATCATGAAACAAAATATGAGGTGGCACACAATCACGCCTTCACCTTCCCCCGATCCTCTGAGGTACCTGAATCATAATCCAAAACTGTAAGCCCAGAGCTTAGTGAGTTTCTCCCAAAATACCAACGCAATACAAAAACCAAAATAATATCATAAATAACATGCATTAAGAGCCTCCAGTCTGACTCGAACACCCCACCGGCTTACAGTCTATCTGGTACTCTCACCGAACCTACATCATGACTGGTATGCCATATCGGGCCTTCAACCTATCTGGAACGTTCACCAGGCCTTCGGCCTGACTGGTACGTCCCACTGGCCTTTAGTCTATCTAGGATGCCCTGGGTCTGTTGGCCTTCAGCACAAAGCAGGACCGCCTCAACCCAACCACACATAACATGTCGACATATACATAATAATTAAACATATAACTAGTCAACAGACAAACAGGCAGATCTTATAGATCACTAATCATAGCATCATCCTATTACCATGATACAGATCTAACATATCACTATAATACTCAATCACGCAATAATCAGGATAACCATCCAAATGGGCCAACCTTGGTTCCTTCGACCCAACAAGTATAGTGAGGAAAACTCGCCTCACAAGTAGTGTTGAACTGATAAGATCCAACTTCAAATCTCAGCTTCGGACTCGAATGCCTACAACCACCATGTGACCATTTCTATCAAAACCCCAAATTACCCAGAATGCCTTCAAAGTCAAACTTAGTCAACCATGGTCAAAGTCAAGATCAACAATCCATGTTGACCCAACTCGTCAACTGCACCCACAGACTCGTCGAGTTCCCACAGTACTCAGAAGATTAGGAAAACCCTAACCAACTTTCCGAGTTGGCTGGAAAACTCGTCGAGTTTTCCCAGCTAAATACATTCAGTACTTTTTCATCAAGTATAACACTTTAAAATGTAGATCTGATACCCAAGAGCTGTAAAACCACGTAAAGTTGCTAACTTTACATCCATGCATGTCACAAAGAGGCTCCAAAATTTAAGGAAGGCTTAATAAGGGACCTAAAGCATGAAGGATGCCTAGAACTTGATAAAGCTTGAAAATTTAAGTCCAATGAGGCCACAAAATGTCTAGATCTGAAGTGATAACTTCATGAAATATTCAACCCATGAATAATCCCAAAAATGAGCCAAATATAACAATAGACTTCCAAGGAAGAGATCTAACCAATAGATAAGCAAGTTGTCAACTTTTTACCTCAAAAGAACTTCACTAATCAAAGAGTTTCTGGATTTGAAGCCTTCCCTTCAATTTAGACACTTCTAACCTCAATTTCCTTAAAAAGAACACCAAAGTACCAACTCTTCAAGCTCAGACACTTAACTTGGGAGAGGATGCACGAAAATTAGTGTTTTTGGACAGCGGAGGCACATAGGGAGGCCATTTATGGGACTTAAGGCCTTTAAATATGGTGCAACACCCTAAAAATTAGGGTTTCATGATCAGCCACCAATTCTTCGAGTTTGTCTCTCTAACTCGTCGAGTTGGTCTAAAAGGATGCGCTACCCAAGGCCTTTCAACACGTCGAGTTGAGGCCATTAACTCAATGAGTTTCAAGGGAAACTTGGCTTTCAAAATACTAAATCTGATACCTAGGAATTAAAATGTTACAACTCTCCCCCACTTGGACTAGGCTTCGTCCTCGAAGCCGGCGACGATGAACAAATCCAGATAATGATCCCGCATCTCTGCCTCCAGCTCCCAAGTGCACTCGGATCCCCTCCAATGCTGCCAATGTACCTTTACCAAAGGTACCTCCTTGCTACGCAAAACCTTTACTTTCCTTTCTAGAATAGCTACCGGGCTCTTGACATAGTTCAGACACTTATCAACCTTAATATCATCCAATGATACCATTGCATCCTCATCCAAAACGCACTTCAACAATTGTCAAACGTGGAAAGTGCTATGAATCTGACTGAGCTCTTCCTAAAGATCCAATCTATAAGAAACCTTGCTAACCCTGGCAATAACCCATAATGGTCCAATAAATAGGGGACTGAACTTTCCCCTCTTCCTAAAGTAAATCACACCTTTCCAATATGAGACCTTCAGCAACACCATGTCACTGACCTAAAACTTCAAATCAGATCGACGTCGGTAGGCATAGCTCTTTTGCTGACTTTATGCAATCTAAAATCTCTGTCTGATCTGCTGGATGATATCGGTAGTCTGCAGAACCACCTTGGTCCGACCCATGACCTTGTGACCAACCTCGCCCAAACAGACTGGGGTACGACACTTCCGCCTATAGAAAAGCTTAAAGGGTGGAGCACCAATGTTGGAGTGGAAACTGTTGTTGTAGGAGAGCTCTGCAAGGGGTAGGTAGGAGTCCCAGCTCCCTCCAAAATCTATGATATATGCACGCATCATATCTTCGAGTGTCTGAATGGTTCGCTCATTCTGGCCGTCGGTCTGCGGATGATAAGTTGTTCTGAAGTGTAGCCTCGTGCCCAGTTCCTCATGGAACTTCTACCAAAATCTGGAAGTGAACCGAACATCACGATCTGAAACAATAGAGACCGGAACCCCATGGATAGCAACGATCTCGTAAATATACACATCGACCAACTTCTCGGTCGACGAGCTCTCTCGGACTGCCAGAAAGTTGGCACTCTTGGTCAATCGATACACAACGACCAACTTCGGAAACTTGGTAATGAAGTCCATCGAAATCTGCTCCCATTGACACATGGGAACCTCCAGAGGTTGCAACATTCCATGCGTCCTCTGATGCTCGGCCTTGACCACTCAACATGTCAAGCACCTCTCGACGTACCAGACAATATCCCTCTTCATGCACGGCCTCCAATAACTCAACCTCAGATCCTGTTACATCTCTGTGGACCGCGGATGGATAGAAAAGCGAGACTTATGAGCCTCCTCTAACACAATCTGTCTGACCCCACCAAACACAGGAACCCACACCCGACCGCAACGGGTCAACAAACCACGACTGTCTGGCACAAATCTGGTGACCTCGCCTCTGATTCTCTCAATCGTCCATTAATCGTAATATGGTGTGTTTTATTTATTTATTTATTTTGTAGTATGTCATTCTCTTCTTTTTTGTAGCTGCTAATGTGCTCTTATAGAGGAACAAAAAGATATCAACAAGTGTCCTATGTGTTGCAACTACAGTTTGGGTGCTCTTTCAATGGCTTGACTATAATTTTCTTCCTCTTGTCTGTTTCGGTTTGGTTATATTTTTTATATTAATTATTTTAATTATGGTTCAAAATTCATATATTTAGAAATTTAAATATTGATGTTACCAAAATTTCTAATTTTTTCTTATTTAAAAGTTTTACAAATTTCAAAAGTATGTTCTACAAGTTTTAGAATGCATCATATATCTACTTTACAATTGTTAACAAAGAAAATTACATTGCTATAAAACTTTAGTTCGCAAGGGATGTTCGTGAAATTTTCAGGTTTGTAGTTGATCAAGAAAACAAGCATAAAAAATTGTCAAGAGTACACAAATTTCAGTCTGATCACCACATCCAAACAGGATTTAGATCCATTTGATAGTTACTTACTCTCTCTCTATCTTTCAAGAAAAGACTAAAATATCCATTTGATGGTTACTTAAGGTCAATCTTGTAAGCCTAGGTGCTGGATGGCGATCTTAGCCTACCAGCAATATGGTAAAAACATTTTTTTTACAAATGATTATCAATATGTTTATACATATAGATACCTCCGATCTGATATGTTTTTGTTTTGGGTTTTAGAAGAAGTGTGCTGAAATGTTCAAGCAATTACAATTTTGATCTAGGTACAACCTAATTATGTAATCTTATGAAAATGGCCTTTTATTAAATGAAACATTGACTTCACATTTGTCCAATATATCACAAAGAGCCCAAAACAATCCAGCCCATGCATAGCATGGACAATACCTTCCTAGTTTATATAAACAAAGTTAATTTGATTAAAATTAATAAATAAAAAAGATAAATCTAGATAATTGTGGACCTTTAAATATACGATTTTTTAAATAGTTACTAATTGCCCGTGTTTATACCAAAAAACATATACATAAATTGTATGTCTAACTTTCCCCTAGATTAAAACTCTACTTTATTTAGAAGTTTTGAAAATTCGTATTTAATTTGTAGTCAAAACCAATAAATTTCTTATTGAATTATTATAAGTTCTTTGAAGGATTCACCACAAAATATAAATAAACTTTTTAAGTGGTGTCGATCAATGTCGAAAAAGAGTTACGATGGATGTGGGGAGATGAAGAGGATACCATATATATTTTTGGGTTTGAATTACCAACGTCACCACTTTGTGTTTGTTGGGGGAACAGCGAACACAAGAACTGATCCATATCGTAGATGATATTTTTATAAATTCGTAAATAAAGTGTTTTTTTTTAATTTATATAATATGAAAAGGAAACAAATATGTCATTAGTGTGTATGATAAAAAGGGTGTTGTATAAGATATAACCCTGGATAGTTCAGATTAATCCTATTTTCTAGGATCGTTCTATAGAAGAACGAGTATGAAATGAATAAAATCAATAAAGTGGGCATTGATATGGCTTTACAATAAATAGGCTCACATCCAAAAAAGAATGATTAGGAAATGAATAAAATCAATAAAGTGGGTATTCATATAGCTTTCCAAAAAGTTGTGTTTTCCACTAAGCGATGTTGGTGGAGAAAATGCCTACATGCATACAGGCAAAATATGCTGTACAAATCACAAGACAAAGAGGCAACCATGGGTTTTGGTTGGTATGCCTTTACCTTCCCTTTTCTCATACTTTTTCGTACCAGGCTTACTTTACGTATTCTTGAATAAGTCATGATCATTTGTGATGAATTATGAAAGTACCGATTAGTGTTATACATGTTTTGCTTTGGTATGTATAATATAATGATTTACATAAAGGACATTATACTATATAAGATGAATAAAAAGCATAAAATAAATACAATGCTTAACGATCCCCTATAAGATGAATAAAAACATTAAAATAAATACAATGCTTAACGATCCCCTTATTTTGAATCGTCTTGAATGCTAAAATTATTTTGAAAGTTTAAGGTAAATGTGTATGTAGTCCCTATGAAAATTAATATATCTTCAAACTGAACGGATGGTATATACAGGACACATATACGCCCGAATACAACATATTCTATTAGACTATATTCGTATGAAATATTTATATTGTACATACTTATTTAAATATCTTGTGTACAACATCCCTAAATTAGAGGGATCTCATGTATTTATATATGACATGAATGAAAAAAAGTGAGCAAACAATTTTTACCAAACTTTATGGTAGTAAAGTCGCAACCAACCCTAACCCTTCTCCCTTTCCTTTCTTGTAAACCCACTGATGTATATTCTTCACCCTCAATGGGCAACAAGAACACTGAAGACAACAAAACTCCCCTAAACCCTGTGTTTTCTATCAATAATATCAAAAATTTTATCCAACTCATGTTAGATCAGAATGACAACCACTATGCAATATGAGTGCAAATATTTCACCTCCATGTGTGTGCATACAAAATATTTGATCACATTAAAGAAGGTATACCATGACTTGTAACTATCGGTGATGCCTTCATGCCATTGTCAAGCAGTAGATATAGCATGATCTGTTCCGATTTACTCCACCTGATTATAAATAAAGGTGCATCAATCCTTGAACTTTGAAAGCAGACAGTGGGAGATCTTATAAAATAATAAAACTACACATGCAATATGATGTGTTTTACATGCAATAACGTGGATAAATCCTTAACATTTAAGGTGTCACACCCCCGAACCAGAGGCGGAAACGTCCGGGGGCTGTCGTGACTCAATTGAATACCATAACATTGAATATATATGAAACATAACAACATTCGTCACCATTCATCAATACAGTACAACCAGTAGCTTTTACATGAAATACATTGTTTAAACATTACATTCCCAAAAATTAAATTGTTCGATTCATACATAAATAAACTGCAACCGTCACTGAATATGATTTCCTTTGATTCACTGGTTCCCTGAGAATACAAGGATTTTGAAAAACGTCAACATATGAAATGTTGGTGAGTTCATAAGTAGTGTTTGAAATCCAATGTTTGTATTGTTTGAAAACCACCAGAAAATCCGATATTTTCTGAAATGAAAAACTTTCGAAAATGTTTGTGAAGATCCATAGGTATGCCTGTTTGTTTCTATACTTGTGAAAATTGTTTATCAAAATTTATATGTGTTTCGAATCCGGTATGATTTGAAAAACCTAGGAAAACCCGATGTTTTCCTAATCCTTTGAAATCCATTATGTTGCGTTGAAACCATTACAAAAATAGAAGTGTCATTCCCAGGCGACGTTGGATTATTTTTGAGCATGATTATTTACTACAAACCCGCATTACACAAACGCCCAGTTTATAGCAATACTAACGATCCCGAAGGCGTCGTTCGTACAAATCACGTTATCCAGCCGCCCTGACTATGTGTCGTCCCACATCCGAAGAGTAAGAGGACACGAAGGCCTCGATGACTCTATTAATCGGTTGGGGATAATATGCGTACGAGGGGTCCCTGACCCGCCTCGCAAAAATATGCAGACTTTTCTAGCAATACCGAAGGACCCTTGGGGACCAGTGGTATACAAGCCATTGAAAGTCCCTCTACGTTGTGCCAAGTCGGTGAAACTCAACACTTCGTAGAAAAATATGCGTCTCCGGGCCTTAAGATCAGGTCATTGGGCTAGCTAGGCCCAACAAGCAAGATTTTATACTTTTGGGGCCCGAAGATGGTGCGTAGACGTCTGTGCACACTCGTATGTAAGCTAAGTTCCCAAACGTTATTTGTATGAACCGTAGTGTCGTAGTGTCGTAATGTTAGTAGTTGTAGGTTTCCATTGGTTCGAGACCGAGCCAATTCGTTTAACAACGACTTTTGGTATTGTAATGTATTGTATTTCGTCGAAAGCCGCGGTGCCATTATTTGATCAAATTGTGTATATTGAATTAGCCTTGAAATTTTTTTGTTTTCAGCCCCTCATTGTTTGTAAAATTTACATTTTCAACCCTTTTTATTAAATACTTCCCGGTTTGGCCCTTAAACTAATTTTTTTTGACATTTTAACACCAAAAATTATTGAAATTAATATTTTTCAGCATATTTTTCATAGAAAACAGTTTAAGTCCCTGAAAATGCAGTTTTCTCGGTTTTAACCCTTCTTTTTCGCAATTTTGACAATTTTGGCCCAAATTGGAAAATTTTTGCAACTTTGGTCCTTTTTAAATTTAAAAAGCATTTTAAACCTTTGAGAAGGATTTGGAATACTTATAGTCCACTGTTTTACAGAAAATCACAGTTTTGGCCCTCCAAAACAGAAAAATTCGCATAATGGGCCTCATTGGGCCAAAAATGTCATTTTTAGCCCATTAAGCTTGGAATTTATGTTTTTAATCCCCTAAATGAGTATATTTCCAGAAATTGATTTATGGAAACTGTTTTGGCACACTTCATCCAGCAGAATTCGTGATATGCCAATTTGGACCCTTAATTTTGTATTTTTCACATTTTAGGCCCAAAATTTGTGTTTTTAACCCAAAGAAAATTATTACTAAACCACTTAGCCATTTTTCTTGAAACACTTTGTATGTAGAAATATATTTGAAGCTAAAATCATAAAACATAAGTTATATCTCGGTTTTGAGGGGTTTTATAGCTAGATCCAACATTAAAACACATAAAAGCATACATATAAGCATGGAAATCATACAAGGCATACAAAACACATATAGATCTACACTTTCACTTGTATTCCCCCCCCCCCCCCACAAAACTCATAAAAACAGAAAATAGGGGGTATGAAGCTCACCTTGGGTGTGGTTTCGGTTTTTGGAAGAAAAGATGGAAGAAAACTTGATGATTTTTGGCCTTAGCACCTTTCCTTGGTAGATCTTGAGTTTGAGATGGTTCTAGGGTGCAAGATCACGATTTTTGCATAGTTTAGGAAAGGATTTTGATAACAAAAAGAATTTAAATCATAGATCTATGCGTAATCTTACCTTAGATGATGATTAACTTGCAAGATCCTCTTGAAAGCCCCTAATTTTCGAGATTTTTTTGGAGAGGGGAGGAAGGAGTGTTCTTGAGTATTCTTGAGAGAGAGTTGAGAGATTTTTGTGGTGTGTGTGTGTATGGCCGAGAGCAAGAGAGAGGAGAGAAGAGAAGTGATATTTGAGGTGATGTGCATGGAGGAATGAGAAATATTGCATGGATATCCTATGGGTAAAGATGAGGTGGCAACCAAAGTCAACTTCATCTCTTATCTCCTTGGATTTGGGCCTTGGGCCGAGAATGTGAAGGGAGAAAGGAAAAATTTGGGCCTTTGCCCCTAAGCCCACTATTAGAGTTAATCTTGGGTATGTTTTAAGCCTAAAAGAATGTAGTAGGATTTTTATATTTTTATTGGACTAGTTTAGGTTATTCATGTATCAAGGCTTTTAATTCATTTCATTCTAGGTCCAACATGGCCCAAAATGTTGAAATAAATAAATGTGGGTCCAATTAGAGCCCAATTAGGGTTCTAAGCCCATGATAGTCTAATTGGAAGCTTATTGGTCCATTTGGATCCAGTAAGGGAGTCCTAGCCCAAAATGGACTTAAACAAGAACTTCTAAAGTTTCCAATTGTTTGATGACTATTTGTAGCACTTGTATAATGTATTTGATTGAAGTTTTTGATTCACATTAGCTTGAATGTATAGATTACATGATACAAAATTTCCAGTTGTGACATCATCCCCCCGTTAAAGGGAATTTCGTCCCGAAATTCTGTTTGAAAGCTAGATTTGAGAATGTTAGAATAGGTGAGGGTACTTCTGCTTCATTTGATCTTCGCGTTCCCACGTGAATTCTAGCCCACGCTTTGCGTTCCACCGTACCTTCACGATCGGGATGCGACTCTGCTTAGTACGCTTCACCTCCCTGTCCATGATTTCGATTGGTTCTTCGACGAACAGGAGATTCTCATTGATTTCGATTTCGTCAAGAGGAATGACAAGGGTTTCATCTGATAGGCACATTTTCAGATTAGAGACATGAAACACGGGGTGTACACCGTTTAGCTCCGCGGGTAGTTGTAGTCTGTAGGCTACCGGACCTATTCGGGCGACGATTTCGAAAGGTCCAATGTATCGCGGGTTCAGCTTTCCCCGTTTTCCGAAACGTATAACCCCTTTCCAGGGTGAGACTTTCAACAGTACTCGATCACCGACCTGGAATTCTAAGGGTTTTCGCCGTTTATCGGCGTAGCTCTTTTGTCTGTCACGCGATGCTTGCAATCGAGCTCTGATCTGAACGATCTTTTCTGTGGTTTCGCGAATGATCTCCGGTCCTGTTAGTGCCCTGTCTGACGTATGCGTTCGTGCTAGTTGGGTGTCACCTACGTCAGCCCAACATAACGGTGATCTACTTTTACGCCCGTACAGTGCTTCGAAAGGGGCCACCTTGATGCTCGAATGATAACTATTGTTATATGAGAATTCGATCAACGGCAGGTGGGTATCCCAAGACTTTCCAAAGTCTATTACACATGCACGAAGCATGTCTTCAAGTGTCTGAATGGTTCGTTCGCTCTGACCGTCCGTTTGTGGGTGATACGCGGTGCTCATATCGAGATGAGTTCTCATTGCTTTGTGGAGTGATTGCCAAAACCGTGACGTGAACCTACTGTCCCTATCCGAGATGATAGATTTTGGCACTCCATGGAGTCTTACGATTTCTCGTAGGTACAACCGCGTCAGTCTCTCCATCTTGTAGGATTCTTTGATTGGCAGGAAATGGGCAGATTTCGTCAGTCGGTCGATTATTACCCATATGGTGTCCAGTCCGTCCGACGTCTTGGGCAGTTTGGTCACGAAGTCCATAGAAATCCCCTCCCATTTCCACTCAGGGATTGTCGGTTGCTGTAACAATCCGGAAGGTTTCTGGTATTCCACTTTTACCTTGGCGCACGTAAGGCACTTACCAACATAAGTTGCGATTTCCGCCTTCATGTTAGGCCACCAATAGTGTTGCTTAATGTCTAAATACATCTTGTCCGAACCAGGATGAATGGAGTATCGTGTCTTGTGAGCTTCCTTCATAACGGTCTCCCTAAATCCTCCGATTTTTGGGACCCAAACACAGTTCATGAAGTAGTATACCCCATTCTCTTTTGCTTCTAGGTTCTTCTCCATCCCGCGTAATGCCTCGCTAGTTCTATTTTCCGCTTTCATAGCCTCTGCCTGGACTGGTGCAATTTGAGTGGTCAGATGAGATTGAATGGTTATCGAGTGCGTTTTCGTACGGCGACTAGAGTACTCCTTCCGACTTAATGCATCAGCTACCACGTTGGCCTTGCCTGGATGGTACTTGATCTCGCATTCATAGTCGTTTAGCAACTCCACCCATCTTCGTTGTCTCATGTTCAGCTCCTTCTGATTCAAGATGTGCTGGAGGCTCTTGTGGTCCGTGAAGATGGTGCACTTTGTATCGTAAAGGTAGTGCCTCCAAATTTTTAGGGCGAAGACCACGGCTCCCAGTTCTAGGTCATGGGTCGTGTAATTTACTTCGTGCGTCTTTAGTTGGCGGGACGCATATGCTATCACTCTTCCACGTTGCATGAGAACGCAACCTAAGCCTTGATTCGACGCGTCACAGTAGACTACAAAATCTTCCGTTCCTTCAGGTAGAGATAGCACAGGAGCGCTACAGAGAGCTTGCTTCAAGGTTCGAAACGCAATCTCTTGTCGGTCAGTCCACTTGAATGGCACGCTCTTTTGCGTGAGCAAGGTAAGCGGCTTGGCGATCTTAGAGAAGTTTTGGATGAATCTCCTATAGTAGCCTGCTAGGCCTAAGAACTGACGAATTTCGGTGGGCGTAGTCGGAGTTGCCCATCCTTCCACAGCTTTGACCTTAGAGGGATCCACATGAATTCCGTCTTGGCTAACTACGTGACCTAGAAAATTCACGCTCCGTAGCCAAAACTCACACATAGAGAGTTTGGCGTAAAGCTTTTCCGATCGCAGCGTCTCTAGGACTTGTCGGAGATGTTGGCCATGCTCCTCTTTGCTTCGAGAATAGACGAGGATGTCATCGATAAACACAATGACGAAGTTGTCCAAGAACGGTCGACAGATTCGATTCATTAGGTCCATAAATGCGGCGGGTGCATTTGTTAGACCGAAGGGCATTACGACGAATTCATAATGTCCGTAGCGGGTTCGGAAAGCGGTCTTAGGAATATCCTCTTCTCGGACTTTGAGTTGGTGGTATCCGGACCGTAGATCTATTTTAGAAAAATAGCTAGCTCCTTGGAGCTGGTCGAATAGATCATCGATTCGGGGGAGTGGGTAGCGGTTTTTAACAGTGAGTTTATTCAACTCCCTGTAATCGATACACATTCTGAAGGATCTGTCCTTCTTTTTGACAAAGAGCACCGGAGCTCCCCATGGCGAGTAGCTAGGTCGGATAAATCCCTTATCCAGAAGCTCACTGAGTTGGCTGGACAATTCCTGCATTTCAGCAGGTGCCAACCGATATGGTGATTTAGCGAGAGGAGTTGCTCCTGGAACGAGGTCGATTCGGAACTCAACCTGTCTCTCTGGGGGTACTCCTGGAAGATCTTCGGGAAACACGTCCGGAAATTCACACGCTACTGGAATGTCTTGGATGTTAGTTTCTTCTTTGGTCTTGTCCACTATGTGAGCCAAGAACGCCAAATTGTTCTTTCGCAAGTGTTTTTGTGCTTTGATGCACGAGATGAGACGAAGATTCGTACTGGGTTTGTCTCCGTAAATTACTAGGGTTTCGTGATTTAGGAGACGAAGGCGAATGGCCTTCTCATGGCACATAATCTCAGCATGGTGGGGGCTTAACCAATCCATGACGATAATCACATCGAAACTCCTAATTGATACTGGCATTAGGTCTATTCGAAAAACGTGTTGGTTGAGGGTTAGGGTACATCCGATGTAGATCTCCCTAGTGGATTCGGTTTTCCCATTGGCCATTTCCACCGTATAGGTTTCATTTAGCTTCTGGGGTTGTTGTTTTAGTAAATGTTTAAACTTCTCACTTACGAAACTTCGCTCCGCTCCGGTATCAAATAAGATGCATGCATAAGTGTGGTTTAGGAGGAACGTACCGGTCACAACTGTTGGGTCCTGAACTGCATCACTCTGACCCATAGTCAGCATTCTTCCTGCTCCTCTGTTTCCTGAGTTGTTGTTGTTAGGGCAATCTCGATGGAAATGCCCCGTCCTTCCACACCCAAAACAGGTGTGGCTAGGCCCTGCGTTGTTGCCGCCGGTATTGGTGTTGATGTTGTTGCGGTGGTTGTTGTTGTTCTGGTTGTTTCCCTGACTCTGGTTCTGAGAAGGATAAGTCCTGTAGAACCTTGCAGTGTGTCCCTTTCGGTTGCAACTGGTGCAATGGAACTCCTTACATTCTCCATGGTGATGGAAACTGCACTTATTGCACTTGGGAGAATTACCGGAATAGGGTCTTGAAGCATTTGAAGCAGCTGAGGCTGGAGCATGTGATGTGACTGGAACCGGCGCAGTAACAGCGTTAACTGCCACCGTTTGCTGCTTTTTAGAGGTCTCGGGGCCCTGACGCCCCTTTCTCTTGTTGTTCCATCCTTTCTTACCATCACTCTCCTTCTTCTTCTCAGTCTCTACCGGTTTCTCGCCCTTTTTGTGGTTATGATCATATAGCCTCTTTGCTAATCTCTTTGCACTGTCAAACGTTTCAGGGTTCGCAGCTATCACATTCCCTTGAATGGGGGATGTCAGTCCCTAGATGAATCGTTCGATCTTCTTTCCTTCTGATGTGATCATACCCGGGCACAACAGAGATAGTTCGCCGAATCTCGATATGTAAGCATCGATGTTCCCATTCTGCACCGTGAGATTCCATAGTTCCTGCTCCATCTTCTGTATTTCGCCTCGGGGGCAGTACTTCGCCATTAACATTTCTTTCATTTCTGCCTAGGGAATAGAGTTGGCGACAGGGAGTGTCATAGCTTCTACGTGACCATTCCACCAAGTGAGTGCTTGGTCCACGAAAGTGCAGGCCGCGAACTTCACCTTCATCTGCTCGGGGCACTCGCATATCTCGAATACCGACTCTACCTTCTCGATCCATCGCTTCAGAGCGATCACTCCTCCAGTGCCGTTGAAAGTTCGGGGTTTAGCGTTCGCAAAATCCTTGTAGGTGCACGTTTTAGTGGGTCCTTGGTTCGTCCCGTTGTTCGAACTTCCAGATCCTTGCCCGTTACCTCCTCCGTTGTTCCCTCGGTGAAGTTGTGCCATAGCTGCTGTGACCGCAGCAGACACGGCTGCCTGGAAAGCAGTGGAGTCAACTTCGGGCGGAGTTGGTTTGGGATTCCCGCGAGTAGCTGGGCGAGGCATCTTTCTGTCATGAAACGGAAAGATGTTGAGTGTACGTGGTTTCTGTGAGGTTGCGATCCTACTAACTAGGTGTATGATGCGAACCTAAACATTACTACCATCGGGCATACAATCATAATGTCTCAACACATAACAACTGGTAATATCATAACAAAACGCACAAAAGTCTATTAATATTATTATCCGCATTTAATACAAGAAAATTTGCTCGTAGGAGCATACATATGTGATACTAATCCGACAGCATAACGGCTCCATGAGTAGTGTAGTCACTTAAACATAGAGCCGGAGTACATAACATAGTTCCTAATATCCTATTATGATAAGTCTATCACTAACCGCGATGAGCTGCGTCAGGAGGTGGTGCTGAAGATGTGGATGCTCCCTGAAGACGAGCCACCAAGCGTTCTGCGTCCTGAAGTCGAGATTCCCACCTTACCTGCCTCATGTGAAACTCCCGGAGGACGTCACGCATCTCCTGTTCCGCACGCTCGACCCTAGTCCACAACTGGCGTACTTGATCAGCAGTGCCCTGAGCAAGGTCACCGGTGTCCCGTAATCGTCTCACCATGACCGGTAGGGCTCGGTCGGCCGGTCCTCCGTCCCTCAAGTCAAAGAACTCACGTGACATGCCAAACGGGGGTCGCTGTCCCTAATGTCTGCTCCATCTCCAAAGATCAATGCCCCAAGGAGGGGTAGGTCCAGTGGGGCCCACACGGTAAGCAGGCACCCTGATCGGGTAAGGGGGGTCGATGACCTCGGACTCTGCGTCCGAATCACCCCCTTCGCTGTCATCGAGCTCCTCTTCGAAATGTTCTTCGTCTTCTTCGGGTTCAGCAGGCTCGCCCTCGACTTCTGCCTCCGGTTCCCCGTCAGATTCCTCTTCGGGGTCCTCCTCAGGTTCCTCTTCAGGCTCTTCCTCAGGCTCCTCCTCCTCTAGCCACCCGTTGTTTCCCTGATTAGGGAAGTAGGGGTCTCCAGGGTGATGAAAACCAGCCATGCTGTCTGCGCGAGTACGTAAATATGCTAACATTATTCCTAGGTGCTATGACCATTATACAGGCTAAGCGAGCGTTCTCTTTTTGGTGATAAAGGGTATAGTTTTAGGTTCTCTAGCTATCCCGATCTCATCAAGACGTGTGTTAGTTTTACCTTGGAGAGAATGTAGTTGATCAGGCTACATTCACTCCTTGGTATCACTAAGAACAGTCCCGAATTGACCGAGATACCAGTATTATTGTGTTTGATTCAGCGTTAGGTCCTTATCCCTAATGCAAGCAAGTGTGTTTTATTTACTTGTTTTGTTCAGAGTTAAGTTAGTCCCTCTTTTTGGTTTATAGTTGCATATCAATGTATGGCTCGACATGCTAGTTCACTATAAACAAAGCTCTGATACCAACCTGTCACACCCCCGAACCAGACGGCGGAAACGTCCGGGGGCTGTCGTGACTCAATTGAATACCATAACATTGAATATATACGAAACATAACAACATTCGTCACCATTCATCAATACAGTACAACCAGTAGCTTTTACATGAAATACATTGTTTAAACATTACATTCCCAAAAATTAAATTGTTCGATTCATACATAAATAAACTGCAACCGTCACTGAATATGATTTCCTTTGATTCACTGGTTCCCTGAGAATACAAGGATTTTGAAAAACGTCAACATATGAAATGTTGGTGAGTTCATAAGTAGTGTTTGAAATCCAATGTTTGTATTGTTTGAAAACCACCAGAAAATCCGATATTTTCTGAAATGAAAAACTTTCGAAAATGTTTGTGAAGATCCATAGGTATGCCTGTTTGTTTCTATACTTGTGAAAATTGTTTATCAAAATTTATATGTGTTTCGAATCCGGTATGATTTGAAAAACCTAGGAAAACCCGATGTTTTCCTAATCCTTTGAAATCCATTATGTTGCGTTGAAACCATTACAAAAATAGAAGTGTCATTCCCAGGCGACGTTGGATTATTTTTGAGCATGATTATTTACTACAAACCCGCATTACACAAACGCCCAGTTTATAGCAATACTAACGATCCCGAAGGCGTCGTTCGTACAAATCACGTTATCCAGCCGCCCTGACTATGTGTCGTCCCACATCCGAAGAGTAAGAGGACACGAAGGCCTCGATGACTCTATTAATCGGTTGGGGATAATATGCGTACGAGGGGTCCCTGACCCGCCTCGCAAAAATATGCAGACTTTTCTAGCAATACCGAAGGACCCTTGGGGACCAGTGGTATACAAGCCATTGAAAGTCCCTCTACGTTGTGCCAAGTCGGTGAAACTCAACACTTCGTAGAAAAATATGCGTCTCCGGGCCTTAAGATCAGGTCATTGGGCTAGCTAGGCCCAACAAGCAAGATTTTATACTTTTGGGGCCCGAAGATGGTGCGTAGACGTCTGTGCACACTCGTATGTAAGCTAAGTTCCCAAACGTTATTTGTATGAACCGTAGTGTCGTAGTGTCGTAATGTTAGTAGTTGTAGGTTTCCATTGGTTCGAGACCGAGCCAATTCGTTTAACAACGACTTTTGGTATTGTAATGTATTGTATTTCGTCGAAAGCCGCGGTGCCATTATTTGATCAAATTGTGTATATTGAATTAGCCTTGAAATTTTTTTGTTTTCAGCCCCTCATTGTTTGTAAAATTTACATTTTCAACCCTTTTTATTAAATACTTCCCGGTTTGGCCCTTAAACTAATTTTTTTTGACATTTTAACACCAAAAATTATTGAAATTAATATTTTTCAGCATATTTTTCATAGAAAACAGTTTAAGTCCCTGAAAATGCAGTTTTCTCGGTTTTAACCCTTCTTTTTCGCAATTTTGACAATTTTGGCCCAAATTGGAAAATTTTTGCAACTTTGGTCCTTTTTAAATTTAAAAAGCATTTTAAACCTTTGAGAAGGATTTGGAACACTTATAGTCCACTGTTTTACAGAAAATCACAGTTTTGGCCCTCCAAAACAGAAAAATTCGCATAATGGGCCTCATTGGGCCAAAAATGTCATTTTTAGCCCATTAAGCTTGGAATTTATGTTTTTAATCCCCTAAATGAGTATATTTCCAGAAATTGATTTATGGAAACTGTTTTGGCACACTTCATCCAGCAGAATTCGTGATATGCCAATTTGGACCCTTAATTTTGTATTTTTCACATTTTAGGCCCAAAATTTGTGTTTTTAACCCAAAGAAAATTATTACTAAACCACTTAGCCATTTTTCTTGAAACACTTTGTATGTAGAAATATATTTGAAGCTAAAATCATAAAACATAAGTTATATCTCGGTTTTGAGGGGTTTTATAGCTAGATCCAACATTAAAACACATAAAAGCATACATATAAGCATGGAAATCATACAAGGCATACAAAACACATATAGATCTACACTTTCACTTGTATTCCCCCCCCCCCCCCCCCCCCCCCACAAAACTCATAAAAACAGAAAATAGGGGGTATGAAGCTCACCTTGGGTGTGGTTTCGGTTTTTGGAAGAAAAGATGGAAGAAAACTTGATGATTTTTGGCCTTAGCACCTTTCCTTGGTAGATCTTGAGTTTGAGATGGTTCTAGGGTGCAAGATCACGATTTTTGCATAGTTTAGGAAAGGATTTTGATAACAAAAAGAATTTAAATCATAGATCTATGCATAATCTTACCTTAGATGATGATTAACTTGCAAGATCCTCTTGAAAGCCCCTAATTTTCGAGATTTTTTTGGAGAGGGGAGGAAGGAGTGTTCTTGAGTATTCTTGAGAGAGAGTTGAGAGATTTTTGTGGTGTGTGTGTGTGTATGGCCGAGAGCAAGAGAGAGGAGAGAAGAGAAGTGATATTTGAGGTGATGTGCATGGAGGAATGAGAAATATTGCATGGATATCCTATGGGTAAAGATGAGGTGGCAACCAAAGTCAACTTCATCTCTTATCTCCTTGGATTTGGGCCTTGGGCCGAGAATGTGAAGGGAGAAAGGAAAATTTTGGGCCTTTGCCCCTAAGCCCACTATTAGAGTTAATCTTGGGTATGTTTTAAGCCTAAAAGAATGTAGTAGGATTTTTATATTTTTATTGGACTAGTTTAGGTTATTCATGTATCAAGGCTTTTAATTCATTTCATTCTAGGTCCAACATGGCCCAAAATGTTGAAATAAATAAATGTGGGTCCAATTAGAGCCCAATTAGGGTTCTAAGCCCATGATAGTCTAATTGGAAGCTTATTGGTCCATTTGGATCCAGTAAGGGAGTCCTAGCCCAAAATGGACTTAAACAAGAACTTCTAAAGTTTACAATTGTTTGATGACTATTTGTAGCACTTGTATAATGTATTTGATTGAAGTTTTTGATTCACATTAGCTTGAATGTATAGATTACATGACACAAAATTTCCAGTTGTGACATAAGGGTACATGCAACATATTAGATCTAGGTCATAACATTATTGAAGTAACATTCTATTGAGCAACAAGAAATCTATGAACCCCAGGTATTTTCGAAAAACATAAACAAGTTTGAGTTTACATACCTAATAGTTATTGTAGTAAATAACTAAAAAAAAACCCTTCTTGAAATACTTTTGGAAGCAAGCACCACAATTGTCGTGTCTCTGATTGTTCACACTCAAACCCTAGAAACAGAGGAAACTTGAAAAGAGAGAGGAGAGCGATTAGAATTTCGGCTATCCTTAGGTCCAGAAGACATGGCCGAAATTGCTAGTTATAGGGATCCTTATATAGTGCAACTTGAAAACCTTAGATAATCCTAAAATGAATAAAATAATATTATTTCCTTCTGGTAATTATCCAACTTCCTAATTATCCTCCAAGGATAATTCTAAAAACCCTCAATCCTCTAAAATCGTCCAAAGATATAGGAAGGTTCTGGATTGCTTCTTGTTCACCTAATAAACAATTACACTTTAATCCCTGTACTTTTAATTAATTCAATTAATCCCAAAATTAATTCCAGTTAATTTATGATTAATTTTTAATTAAATAATAATATTTCTAATTAATATATTATTCTCATAATATATTAACAAATCATTTATTTTGGTTTCTAATTAAATTATTAATCATATAATAAATTAGTTTCTCTATCTAAAAGTTATCCTATTCAATTACTAGGTTTGAGGGTAACCCAAACGGACTGTGCTACCATCAATTCAATTATATCAATTACAGTATTGGGCTTAGACACCTAATCCAACAGTCTCCTACTTTGATATGTGTATAACTATAATTGCCAGTATAACTTCTGAACCAATAAGCAAATTGTAGGTTCCAAAAGCCACTGTTGAACTTTGACCTAGTTAATGATGTGTCCTAGTGTAACTGATCAAATATTCCTTCATTCTACAAGATATGGTATGGATATGAGAAATAGATTAAAACCAATCTCATTGTCCAAAATTCTGCTTCTTGATTTCCCGATTTATGATGACTAAATTCAGGCTGCTAATTGAACACATCAATTTAGTCCGGGCTTGGTCAAGCACTTCAGATGTCGACATCAAATCATCAAGGAGTCCAAATATATCGCTTTTCCTTTTAAGGAAAAAGGGATGAATAAACTTTGACTCATATGCTTGTAACTTTTACTCACCAAATCACACATGACACTACATTTTATAACATCAAATTATTGATGCATTTTCGCAATACCAATGTACAACCGACTTGTAGATTACAACTCATATATCTTAGTTTTAAGAATATAAGATATTATCATCTCATAATTACTCGTGATAGAATCCATGAAGTAATTTTCTCTCATAATTACTCGTGATAGAATCCATGACGTAATTTTCTAGGAATGGGTTTATCAAATACTAAAAATCTCCATTTTTCTAAGTACCCACGAACATTGTAGCAACCATTGCAATGCCTAATATACATAGACAATCTACAATTCAATTCATGACAGTGTTATTTCACTACTTACTTCCAAAAGTATGAGCGATTGTGGACTTTCAAATAATCGAATTATTCAGGAAGTAAATTATGTAAAGTGAAACACAATAATAAACTAATTAACTATGGTCTCAAAACTAGTTAGTATAAATAAAACACTTATTAATTAGTCACCATAATCATTATGAATTTACTCATTGTATAATGTTTCGAGTAATCAACTATTCACTTGAATTAAGCATCAGTCATGCAATGTTATGAACATGCATACTATGACTCTCTATGGTCCTTCCTTTGTGAACAGATCGACCGGAAATTATTCTAATTATACTCATTTCATAATTCCAAATTCTTGTCACTGTCTACAATGTATTGGAATTCTAATCTTACATGCGTTGATTTTTCTGTGATGTCAAGGCTTCAAAGTCATAGAGACTGAGCCAATAATATTATAGAATATTCCATTGGAACTTTGTTACTAAAACAATTCCAAGGTAATGGAGGTTCTAATTCAAGGTACGCTACTTCAATACTTTTCTTGCGTTAAAGTTTCCAATTCAAATATAGACTCAATAATCAACTGCATTTATGGAAAATTTTCCATATTCCCATAAAGCCATCAATTTTGACCAAGAATCATCTTAATCTAAAACATGTCACTATGGCCTTACCAAAAAAAATATCATTCTTCCAACTGTCTATAAGTAACCAATATTCAGTATGTTGGGTTTTATATACTATAGCATCCCTATGGTGCACATACAACCCTAATGCTTTGGATCTAAGTTTTCTCTAGTGATACATGCGAATTTCATTTTCCAAAGCATGAAGCCTAAACTAGAATACAACTTGATATATGAATCATAAAAACTATTTGGAAGATTACCTTTTGTTGTAGCTTGTTGTATTTGGCCTTTAAGAACTTAGTACATCAAGTGTGATGCCTCAATGGTTCACAAAACACCACCAACAATTGGAGAACTTGAGAGAGAAAGGTTATGAGGCACTTAAAATCGGCTATAGTATCTTTAAGATCACTAGTGTATATCATTTTAGGCCAAGGGGTTATATATATATATATATATATATATATATATATATATATATATATATATATATATATATATATATATATATATATATATATATATATATATATATATATATATATATATATATATATATATGTATGTATAGTGTAGAATCCAAGAATTATATGTAATTCTTACATTTATGCTTATGATCCATAATCCATATGGACTAACTCTTCATGTACTCTTACATAAACTTAGCCCATCATGGATCAATAGCCCAAACCATATGTATCACTGATTTACATAATCAGTCCCCATTAATTTAATTAGTCTCTTTTGATCACTAAATTAATTCCAAATTAATTCTTGAACAATACTAATTAAATAATATGATTTCACAATTAATATATTATACTTATATTATATAAATAAAATCACAAATAACCTCTTTCTCAAATATCCATCCTATCAGGTTATGCTGGTGAATGCAACCCAAAATGGACCATGCTACTCTCGGGTCAAGTACATACCAATTATAGTTATGGGCTTAGACACATAATCCAACAGTCTCCTACTTGGATAAGTCTAATAACTATAAGTGCACGTACGAATTAAAACTGACTAGCAATCATAGCTCTTAAAAGCTGCTGTCGAACTCTGACCTAGTCAATGACACGTCTGTTAGATAAGGGATCATATATTCCTCAATTATAGATTTCGTATGGACTCAGACATGGATTATAATCATTCTCTCTATCCATTTATTGTTTCCCTATTTCCGATATATGATGACTGACTAACTTAACAAATCAAATCAGTCCAGGCTTGACCAAACGCTTTGGGTTGTCATCACTAAATCATCAAGGGGCCCACTGATATCGCTTTTATCCCTCTAATGGTAAAAGGAACAGATAAAATTTGACTCATATGATTGCTCTATTTACTCATCAAATCACACACAATAATATGTTTTATAACACCAAGTTACTGGTGCGTTTACATATTATCAATGTGCAACTGACTTGTAAACTGCAACTATATGTCTTCATTTCAAGAATATAAGATATTATCGTCTCACTAATCATTCGTGATAAAATCCATGAAGTGATTAGATGATTAATGATAGTTAGTTGGTTTGTTAATTTGATAGTTTAGTTATATATAGATAAATTCGTAATCGGTAGTTTTATTATCATTTGGGAATTTTTAGTTTGGTTTAAGTTAATAGGTTAACTTACAAGTTTATATGTTGTTATTTACTATGTATTTGGAGAATCTTCGATCAATGTCCAACGATCCGGAGTCTACTGTGGAACTTATATGTGGGAACGAGGGTGGTGGTGACGATGACACGTCGTATTAGTTTTATCTTTTAATATAGATTGTAGTATGACATAAATTTATAAGAAATTTGTTATTTATTTTGGTGTATGTATGACATTATAAAACTTGGATGTTATGTAATCATTTTTATGAATTTGACATATCGGTTTTGTTGAGTCTAAGAGGTTGTGTCATTGGGCTTAGCTCTTAGGTCCATTTATATACTCGGTCTGGGCCTGTCAAATCGTGTTTTGTTTTTTAGGGTTTAGTGTATATATATATATATATATATATATATATATATATATTGCATGCATGCATTATATAAAACACGCTTCTTGATAATTATTTTCCAGATCTTGTACTGTAACCCTAACACACCTCTATAGTAGCAATTCTCATTGAATTCTTCTGAGCTGGAGCATATTAATCATTCGACACTCGTTTGATTCATTGTGGTGTTTATCGTTTTCTATTACTTGTTATTGTCTTATTAGTATCCGTTTTAATCTATCAATCTTACAAAATATTATTCTCATCAGGTTTTTCTGCATTTAACGTTATTATGTATCAATTTTTGGGCAACTGAAAATGGTTGGTTTTAAAATATAAAAAAGGAAAAAATGGAGACATAGAGCATTAGCGACGAGACAATCATTAGTTACGGCACGTAACATTTGCGGCGACATAATCATTAGCAGCGACATTGAGCATTAGCAGAAACTTTTTGAGCAATAGCGACATGGCAGTAGCGACGACTCAATAACGACAATGTGTCGTCGGTAAAGGTATTAGCGGCGACTTTCGTGAGCAATAGTGGCGATTTTTTGTTGCCACTAATACCCTTTTTTTCTTGTATTGTCATTTTAGAGAAACAACCACAATGATACATGAGTCCTACTTGATTATCAATGGACACTTGATATGGCAATAAGACTGTGACAACCCGAAATTTTTTTTACTTTTAAAGCCCAGTCAATCAACTCAACAGAGTGTCAAACTCATTAGTACTGAGTTCTTTCCCGGTTAAAGGTCACTCTAAGGAGTTTTGAGCCTAATACACTTAAGGAATAAGTGTTAGAAAGTACCTGCTAGACCCACATGTAGCAAATCGAACCTCAACCTCATCTAAATGAGTTCACAGCCACAAGACCATGAGTTTACGACCGTAAACTCATGTGGCCAAAAACTCAAGATCATATATAAGTCTTTGGGTCATTTCTTCCTTCCTTGGCCGATTTTTCCTCCAAATCCTCTCAAGTATCATCAAGACTTTCACCTTAGATCTTCAAAAGAGTAAGTATTCTATCCCTTGATTAGTTGATACATCTTATTAACTAGCTGCATACATTGATTTCATCCATGTAAATCATGTTTGTTTAGATCTTCAAGTTACACCATGAACACCAAGAACACACACTAGTGTTCTTAGCCAATATCAACCATTTCAAGCTTCTAGATCGTAAGTGATCTTCCCTATACTTCATATCTAGTTAGGACTCATGTTTAGACACTTAAAAACATCAAGAACACAAGATCAAATGGAGTTTAGGGCCAAGCCATCTCCCATGGCCGTAAACCCCTTTAAGGTTGCCATTTTGGCCATTAACCCTCCTAGATGCAAAGCTAGTGACCCAGGACCCTTCATGGATGAGTTTAGGACCTTAAACAACTCTCATAATCATAAGTGGCCATGACTTTATGGCTGTAAACTCCTTAGGTCCGTAAACTCATCAAAGGGCTCAAAGAAGGTGGTCTTCCTCATCCTAATGTAGAGCAAAAGTCCCTAAAACTTCCCTAGCATTCAAACTTGCAATTATACATGAGTTACCATGATTTTACGGCCGTAAAATCCCTTGGCCCGTAAACCCATGGTAGTAAACTCATGTGAGTGCCATTCTACCTTCCTTTGTTGAATCACATGTGATTCCAACACTTGGCCAAAGTGTTTCCTAGTCCCGGAAGGTGTTTCTTTTCATATAGTTGATTAAAAACACAATATTCGTGCCAATATGTGTCATTATATATCATTTAGGACTTGTTGTGTCTCGGGACTTCATTCATGAAACTTCTTATCCTTACACGCATACCCGTTTGAATCACCCACATCAGGTGAGTTCATACCCCGTAATGAATCTTTTAACTGTTTTAAATGCTTTTAAGGCGGCGGGGGAATACAAGTTGAACACAATGATAATTATGTAATTATTTGTTATAAACATTGTTTAAAATGCTTCTAATGTCTTCTATAAGTGGTCAAAACATTTCAAAACTATTTTACAATTATGTTGCGTTATAGTTTAGCAAAACTCTGTTTTTAAAGTATCAACATAACTTGTTAGTAAAACGAGTCTTATCAATAACAGTTAAAGTAGAATACTAAGTAAACTATAATGGGTATAGTTTAGAGAGTCAGTTCATACTAGATACAATACACGATAACAAAACAAACATAATAAGGTGCTATAGCATTGAACAATTAAAGGATCTAACTATACCAATGAATCACTAACGCATTGTTTTAAAAAGAAGGTGATAGTTATATAGGGTAGACATGATCATATAATCATAATGTGGAATTTCACGGCTTGCAATCATTGTAGGGGTCGCGTTTGGTTCCCAGAATCTTTTGACAGGGAGAGCGTTTAATATGGGATCTAGCCATCACATTATACCTTAATACTCAATTTAAGGCAATTAGTATAATAGTAGTCACTTATTACCATACTATAGTACTTATATTTTACAAACGACAAACGGAACAGTCGGGTCTAGTACATACAGTAGAAAGGGACCATAATGCTAACCTTATGATTCCTTAATGTATACATTAAGGGATATATATAAATGGTATCCGACAGATAATAGGATTTGTGCCTTCCGCTTTACTTCTTGTTCCTCGTTGGGTTGTGGGCTTAGAGCATATTCACCCAACCTATTATTTATTCGATTTTAGTTATATATATGTTCTGTACACATTAACTCATCATAAGGGGTACCAAGTATCGGTCAGGTCATAGGACACAAATTTAATGCACCGTTTTCTAGTACGAAGCATACTTTTTAAATCATATATTTCAGTACACAAAACTAGAAACTTCCCAGTAAAGGGTTTAATCCATTTTATTAAACCAGTGTAGACTTAAAGGACTTTAGGTGATTGACTCTATAATACCCTTGTTTATGCGTCATGGTTATACATCATTAATACATAATAGTTCATTGGATGTGTGCCTTCCGCCTTATTTCATGTTCCTCGTTGGCTTGTGGGCTTAGGGCAGATACATCCAATTAACTATCTATTCAATATTAAATTATGTATAGCCAGTATAAACTAAGTGATTATAGAAGTAATTACTGTGGTCACTATTTTACTATAAGAAATAAGGGTTTTCTTAAAGAATATTTTCATAAATTATAAAGGAACTATTACAATTAACTCCACGAGTAACAAACGAATACACCAGAGTTATATACATCAAGGACCTAACAAACAATGGGATGTGTGCTATCCGCTTTACTTCCTGTTCCTCGTTGGGTTGTGGATTTAGGACAGATGCGCACAGTCGATTGTTTGTTTACTCCAAGTTGTATATAACTTTTATTCATTTAGTACCCATAGAAAGGATTTTAGAATCCTTTTTACGTATCTTTCATCTAAGTAGGAAATATAGGATTTTCTAGAGGAATAGACGAACTTTTCTAAAAATAGAACTTATAACTTACTTCATGTTCTACTACATTTTTCAAACAACTTTCTACAACTTGCATACTTCACTAAAATCTTATGAACTCACCAGCTTAATTGCTAATAAACTCTTTTAAATAACTTGTATTCTCAGGAAACTAGTAGACAGGTACTCGCATTGGGAATTTAGAAGATGGAGCAACATAGCTTCAAGTCTTGTTTTGTTATTTGCTTATGTACTCTATGTTTTGTGAACACACACATTGTAAATACTTTCTTTCTAATGAAATGGTTGTTTATTACTTTGCTTACTATGATGCATGTCTTGTGATACTAAACATGACGTCCTACACCCCTGAACGTTTCCGCCGTTCCGGTTTTGCGGTGTGACAGATTGGTATCAGAGCATTGTTTATAGTGAACTAAGTATATCAACCGATAAAAGATATACAACTATAAATACATTGGGGCTTAAGTGCTCTGGATAATGATATATTTTAAGAGTATAACGAGAAGTTATAAAAATATACCTACTTGCTTATACATGTATACATACTAGAACGATTATCACAAGGAGAACAGAACTAAAGTATTTAAAGGTTGAACACTGTCGTCAAACCTAAACAGTTATGTAATCATAGCTAGGATCAATATAGTCTGATCAAATATATTCATTCGAGATATGACCGACATGTGTTTGAGAGTGATGTGGTGTTGCAACAGTCTTAAAACTTATCTCGCACCAGTCAAGAATATTCTAGAACAAGTACATTACGTTAAAATACTATACGAGTACTTTCGGCACTATATAAACAACTTACATGATAACTTAAAAGACCCTTACGGATAGGCCTACAATCTTACAATGTATACTCCCAAGGCTTTATATAATTTAGATCTTATAGACTTAGAATTTGTGATCCACGCTTCACTACCATTCCTCATTAGGTTCCGGTTTTGGAGTAGGATCATTTATTCGAAGGCATATCTAATCTTAAATTATATACAACTTATATACATTGTACAATTATAAGCATGATTCTATAAGGATCACCCCATAAAGTTACCCTAAATCTCATAGATTATTTAGTCACATTCATTCACGCACGACAAGCCCAGACAACAGAAGAGTCAAGGAGGAACAAGAACAAGTTCATAACGTCTGACACGTCGCACTAATAAATAATAATCTTGTTAATTTAATGAGCGTGTTGAGACACTACTCACATTATGTGTTAGGATTATTTTCTTACATGCAACTGGTAACGGTTATTCAGGAAACAAATATTCATTCGAGGATAGTTAGTTCAAATTCATAGAGTTTATTAGGTATAGACTCTTTTATGAATTGTTTCTAGAACCCTGTAGAAGTCAGGACCCAATACATCCAGTCTTTCAGCTTTCGTCTTTTATCCACTGCTATAGACTCATTTCCTTTCATCTTGTATCCTTTTTAGCAAGATGCCTCCACGACGATCAGCTAGACACGCTACTCTGATAACTCTGACACCCTCTCCACAAATCGACATGACAACTATGAATGTTGCAGTAGATGCGGCTGTGGCAACAACTATGGCTCAATATCATCTTGCCAGTTCCAGCGGAGGTGGAACACCTGTTCATTCTACTCAAAGTAAGGTCCCTGTGCGCTCAAAAGAGTGCTCCTACAAGGACTTCACTAACTGCAAACCCCTTTCCTTTAACGGAAATGATGGAGTCATCGCTCTGATGCGATGGTTTGAGAAAACAGATTCGGTCTTCGAAATCTGTTCATGCCCAGAAGGGAACAAAGTGAAGTTTGCTGCCTGCACCTTCTCCAACAAAGCCCTGACATGGTGGAACAGCCATGTTAAGTCACTGACCCTATCGGTGGCTAACTCAATAGGTTGGGAAAACCTGAAAGAGTTAATGCTAGAAGAGTACTGCCCAAGAGGCGAAGTTCAAAAGCTGGAACAAGAACTATGGGAGCATACCATGATTGGCTCAGACATAGTGACCTACACTGACAGGTTTTGCGACCTGGCAACACTATGCCCTGAAATGGTTACTTCAGAGAGTAAGAAGACAGAAAGGTACATCTAGAGTCTGGCTTCCCCAACCCAAGGAGATGTGTTGTCTTCTAACCCAGCCACATTCGACAGCGCCAAACGCCTGGCCCAACAACTAATTGACCATGGGGTCCGCCATGGTGTAGAAGTCCTCATTCCCGAGCCATTAAAGGGAGAGGAGTATAATTAGAAGACGGAGAACAAGAAGAAGAAGAAGAAGAAGAAGAAGCGAACAACCCAAGAAACCCCGCAAGAACAACAAGCGAGTACTATATACGCCGCCACAACGCCTAATGCTCCAGCACCTGTCAGTCGATATGCTGGAACCCTCTCGAAGTGTGGAAAGTGTAACTACCACCACACCGGAGTCTACCAGGAAATGCAGTGTCTGAACTGCCACAGAAAGAGACACACAGTCCGTTTCTGCAGGACACTGGGTCAACCGATCTCCTAAGTCCCCGGTGTTGAAGAAAACCAAGCCTGCTATGGTTATGGTGAGGCTGGACACAACTAGAGAGACTGCCCAATAACAAGGAACTCAGGCGCGGACGGACGAATCTTGATGATCACCGCAGGAGAATCGACCCCAGAGTCGTGAACGAGCAGCGTTACGTCTTCGATCTAGTAATTACTTGAAAAATTAATTTATATTTATATATGATTAAAACTAAGGGGAATACACTTAAAAGTAATCTTAAATCACTCACATATAGAAATAGGTCAGTATATTCAAGAGAACTAAAAGATCCGTTTTAGAGAAGCTACGATGGTTTAGCATTTGCATCAGGGTTGTGCATAACTACGATGTTGCAGACTTAGAGTGAGTGATTCCGCCCTAATTCATATTCCTCGTTGGGTTGTGGATTTGAGGCAAAGTTACTCAGTCGACTTTCTTATTCATCTTAATTATTCATAACTTGTATATGACAGGCAATCGTAGTGGTACCAAGGAGGATCATGATATTAAGTATCATCACCAGTTATCAAAGCACTTTCATTTGTATGTATGCGCACATAGCGGTACGATACACTGGAGTGTTAACATCAAAGGGAAAACAGAAAACACAAGAGCATTCGCAAAGAGTACATTATCGAACACACTAGGGATACAACACTATATAACAGACGTTTCTTTCATTTGGCCAAAACTTCGTTCAGTAAAGAGTCCGTTACTTTCACTCATCATGAATTGGCGTGGTCCTCACCATACTAAGTTCATATGTTTTTATCGCCTCGACCATCAAGTTCTCGAAACCTTCGTCATTAGTATCGACAGTCCGACCTAAACCCCATTTTTATCTTTCATATTCAAAACCCCGAGGTACTTATGTGAAGAGTACTTTGTCCTCCAAAACCCTATTGTCAGATGACCGCAGACCGTCATGAAATACCACTCGTCCAGCAGACCAAGTTCGAGCACAGATGCTACGGACGAATGCAGCTCACCTATCACTATTTAGTGTATACGTAAGGGTGGTATATGATTAGGATTATGCAGATCTAGTATATGTGTTTCCGCTCTATCTCCTGTTCCTCGTTGGGTTGTGGACCTGGGGCAGAGTCGCACATTCGACCGTATTACTAACCCTAATCATATACGACTTGTATAAAAGAGATAATGGTATATGGACCAAGTATGAAATCGTATGATGAACACTAGGGCAAAAATTGCTAGGTCTACGAGTGAGTATTCTGCAAATCAAAGGAGCACAACCCCACTAGTACTATAAGAAAGCTAATTTCGGGACGAAATTCCCTCTAACAGGGGGATGATGTGACAACCCGAAATTTTTTTACTTTTAAAGCCCATTCAATCAACTCAACTGAGTGTCAAACTCATTAGTACTGAGTTCTAGCCCGGTTAAAGGTCATTCTAAGGAGTTGTGAGCCTAATACACTTAAGGAATAAGTGTTAGAAAGTACCTGCTAGACCCACAGTGTAGCAAATCGAACCTCAACCTCATCTAAATGAGTTCACGGCCACAATACCATGAGTTTCTGGCCGTAAACTCATGTGGCCAAAAACTCAAAACCATATTTAAGTCTTTGGGTCATTTCTAGTCATTTCTTCCTTCCTTGGCCGATTTTTCCTCCAAATCCTCTCAAGTATCATCAAGACTTTCATCCTAGATCTTCAAAAGAGTAAGTATTCTATCCCTTGATTAGTTCATACATCTTATTAACTAGATACATACATTGATTTCCTTTATGGAAATCATGTTTGTTTAGATCTTCAAGTTACACCAAGAACACCAAGAACACACACTAGTGTTCTTGGCCAATATCAACCATTTCAAGCTTCTAGATCGTAAGTGATCTTCCCTATACTTCATATCTAGTTAGTACTCATGTTTAGACACTTAAAAACATCAAGAACACAAGATCAAATGGAGTTTAGGGCCAAGCCATCTCCCATGGCCGTAAACCCCTTTAAGGTTGCCATTTTGGCCATTAACCCTCCTAGATGCAAAGCTAGTGACCCAGGACCCTTCATGGATGAGTTTAGGACCTTAAACAACTATCATAATCATAAGTGGCCATGATTTTATGGCTGTAAACTCCTTAGGTCCGTAAACTCATCAAAGGGCTCAAAGAAGGTGGTCTTCCTCATCCTAATGTAGAGCAAAAGTCCCTAAAACTTCCCTAGCCTTCAAACTTGCAATTATACATGAGTTACCATGATTTTACGGCCGTAAAATCCCTTGGCCCGTAAACCCATGGTAGTAAACTCATGTGAGTGCCATTCTACCTTCCTTTGTTGAATCACATGTGATTCCAACACTTGGCCAAAGTGTTTCCTAGTCCCGGAAGGTGTTTCTTTTCATATAGTTGATTAAAAACACAATATTCGTGCCAATATGTGTCATTATATATCATTTAGGACTTGTTGTGTCTTGGGACTTCATTTGTGGACCTTCTCATCCTTACACGCATACTCATTTGAATCACCCACATCAGGTGAGTTCATACCCCGTAATGAATCTTTTAACTGATTTAAATGCTTTTAAGGGGGGAATACAAGTTGAACACAATGATAATTGTGTAATTATATGTTATAAACATTTTTCAAAATGTTGCTTATTTCTTCTATAAGTGGTCAAAACATTTCAAAACTATTTTACAGTTATGTTGCGTTATAGTTTAGCAAAAATCCATTTTTAAAGTATAAACATAACTTGTTAGTAAACGAGTCTTATCAATTACAGTTCAAGTAGAATACTAAGTAAACTATAATGGGTATAGTTTAGAGAGTCAGTTCATACTAGATACAATACACGATAACAGAACAAACATAATAAGGTGCTATAGCGTGGAACAATTACATGATCTAACTATACCAATGAATCACTAACGCATTGTTTTAAACAAAAGGTGATAGTTATATTGGGTATACATGATCATATAATCATAATGTGGATGTTCACAGCTTGCAATCATTGCAGGGGTCGCGTTTGGTTCCCATAATCTTTTGACAAGGAGAGCGTTTACTATGGGATCTAGCCATCACGTTATTCCTTAATACTCAGTTTAAGGCAATTAGTACAATAGTAGTCACTTATTACAATACTACAGTACTTATATTTTACAAATGACAAACGGAATAGTCGGGTCTAGTACATATAGTAGAAAGGCACCATAATGCTGACCTTATGATTCCTTAATGTATACATTAATGGATATATATATATATATATATATATATATATATATATATATATATATATATATATAATGGTATCCGACAGATAATAGGATGTGTGCCTTCTACTTTACTTCTTGTTCCTCGTTGGGTTGTGGGCGTAGAGCATATTCACCTAACCTATTATCTATTCGATTTTAGTTATATATATGTTCTGTACACATTAAGTCATCATAAGGGGTACCAAGTATGGGTCAGGTCATAGGACACAAATTTAATGCACCGTTTTCTAGTACAAAGCATACTTTTCAATCATATCTTTCAATACACAAAACTAGAAACTTCCTAGTAAAGGGTTTAATCCATTTTATTAAACCAGTGTAGACTTAAAGGACTTTAGGTGATTGACTCTATAATACCTTGGTTTATGCGTCATCGTTATACATCATTAATACCCAATAGGTCGTTGGATGTGTGCCTTCCGCCTTATTTCCTGTTCCTCGTTGGGTTGTGGACATAGGGCAGATACACCCAATTAACTATCTATTCAATATTAAATTATGTATAGCCAGTATAAACTAAGTAATTATAGAAGTAATTACTGTGGTCACTATTTTACTATAAGAAATAAGGGTTTTTTTAAAGAATATTTTCATAAATTGTAAAGGAACTATTACAATTTACTCCATGAGTAACAAACGAATGCACCATAGTTATATACATCTAGGACCTAACAAACAATAGGATGTGTGCTATCCGCTTTACTTCCTGTTCCTCGTTGGGTTGTGGATTTAGGGCAGATGCGCACAGTCGATTGTTTGTTTACTCCAAGTTGTATATAACTTGTATTCATTTAGTACTCATAAAAAGGATTGTAGAATCCTTTTTATGTATCTTTCATCTAAGTAGGAAATATAGGATTTTCTAGAGGAACAGGCGAACTTTTCTAAAAATAGAACTTATAACTTACTTCATGTTCTACTACATTTTTCAAACAACTTTCTACAACTTGCATACATCACTAAAATCTTATGAGCTCACCAGATTAATTGCTGATAAACTCTTTTAAGTAACTTGTATTCTAAGGAAACTAGTAGACAGGTACTCGCGCTGGGAATTCAGAAGATGGAGCAACATAGCTTCAAGTCTTGTTTTGTTATTTGCTTACGTACTCTATGTTTTGTGAACACACACATTGTAAACACTTTCTTTCTAATGAAATGGTTGTTCATTACTTTGCTTACTATGATGCATGTCTTGTGATACTAAACATGACGTCCTACACCCCTGAACGTTTCCGTCGTTCCGGTTTTGGGGTGTGACAAAGACTTTAATCTCCACAGTCTTTGTTTGATTGACTTTGGAAGAATCTTGTTAGGGTTTCCGATTTTATCGAATCTGTAGGAGCTGTCATCTCTTCATTGACGTTGTTTCTTGCTTTCGATAAAACCCTAATTCAATCTTTACAAGTCTGATTCTTAGCAGATATCTGTAAAAGGTCATCATGTCTCATGATGATTCACAAACCAATCCGATCAATATCTCCAATAGCATTGGATCCACAACTAGGATTCCAAGCCTATACACTCAAGATTATGAAGTTTGGACGCATCACTTTGAAGACTATGTAGTTGGATTTGAAGACAATGGTTATTGAATCTGGGAGGCGATAACATTGGGTCCTTTTGCTCATTCTAGAACAGATAGAACCATTAAGACTCAAAAGGAGTACAACAAACTCTTGACTGATGTGGACAAGATTCCTCAAGACAAAAACGATAAGTTGTTGTGTAATCTTAAAGCCATGAGAATGATCAGATTTGCTTTACAGTCCGATACTTTTCATTTTGGTAACCCATGCACCACGGTAAAAGAGATATGGGATAGACTTAAAGAGCTATATTCCACTGATGAGGTCCTAGAATATTCTATCCAAACTCTATTGATCTCTGAGTTCGACGCTTTCCAACAAAAGCCAGATGAAAAACTTATTCAGGCATTCGATCGTTACAACCATCTTTTGAGCAAGATGATCAAGCACGGTATTGGAAGAGAAGTGATCGAACAGATGGTCACATTTCTGAATGGTTTAAAACCCGAATGGATGGTTGTGGTATCAACTGTGAAGGCTCACAAGCACTTTAAAACCTATTCATTGGTGAAGATAGTGAGTATTCTCAAATCTCATGAAAGTGTTGTGACAAAGGAAGCGAAAGTGGTGTCTAGTATGAGATCCTGTGCCCTTCTCTCTAAGGCGAAGAATGTGGCAGAAGATGAAGAAGAGTCAGAAATGTCAAAATGTGATCTGACAAGCGAAGAGTATGTAATGATGGTTTCCAACCCGAATCGGTTTTCTCGCAAAAAGTTCCCTGTTATCAAAAACCGAAACTGGAAAGGAAGCTACAACTCAGAAAAGGCGAAAAAGGAGATCAAAAATAATCCTCATTAAGAAGAAGAGAAGAAGGAGAGAAAACTGGTAGGAGACTCCGAATATGACTGCAACTTCTGCCATGACAAAAACCACTTTGCCAAAGATTGCATGTTAAGAAAGCTATCAGAGAAGAAGGAGGGTAAAGATGATGAAGCATACCATATGCGCAAGCGGGAGGAGATAAAGAAGAAGAAAGCCTCTAACAATTCTATGAATTCTTTGATTGTGCAGGAGAACATTGTTGATGATGAGTTCAGTGGCGTAGAGGTCTGTTCTACAGACTCTGAAGATGAAGAACTACATAAACCTACGCATGGCAGGGCATTTGTGGCGAAAGAAGATAGTACTGAGTTTGTTAGGAGATGCTTGATGGTGACAGCTGGAGCATCACAAATGAGGGGCTACACGACCGAAGGCGAGTATGATGAGGCGAATCAAAAGGAAGATAAGTGTTTTGCTGCCAAACCTGTGAGCGAAAGGATCAACGACTGTGATCAGTTGATCAAGAATGTACAATCCATTCTCGAATCACTTAAAATACCTGTAACAAACTATGAAAAGGAATTAAATGAATTGAAATTCAAATTCTTCTAGTTTAAGTGGAAGTCTAATGCAAACACGTCTCACAAATGCTAACCTAGCAGGCCAAATTTTGTGCCAAAATTTTATAAAACATTATTTAATACATCATCGTCAATTTTTTTGAAAAAATATTTCGGCACGTTTTAAATTGATTTAATTGAAAAAATCAAAGTTTATTTTCATCCATTTATGTATCATATTCTTTGATTCCTATTTAAAATGATTAGGTATAACTTTGCGACTAAAATTGTTGGTTTTTATCAAATATATACATTAATTTATAAAAGTTGATTTAGTTTTAATTATTAATTAAAATGAAATATATAAACGTTAATTTGTATCATTTTTATTTTCATTTTTTATATAATAATACATAAAAATTGATCTAGATTTATTAATTATTTATAAAAAAGTAATTAAAATATTAAAAAATCACTTTGTAGTTTAGAAAAATTAGTTTATTTATATTTTAATTTATTTTAGTAGCCTGCAGATGTTAAAAAAACAGACTTATTTTTTTAGACTGTATACGTGTGGTCCACCTCTTCTAATACAGAGGTCTATAGATGTGGTCTGTAGCCTATAGACAGTCTACATTAAAAAAAAAAAAAACAAACAACACTTAAATAAAATCATCATTTTTTATTTGTTACAATGTCAACAACACAACTTTAAAAACAAATATATTAACACCGTAACGTTTTATTGCATGTCTTTTTGGAGTAAACCATCCAATAACAAAAAAAATCATAAAATCAAAATAAAAAGGAATCAAAAAATTCAAACAATTAAATTATAGAAGATTGATTTTGAAAATAAATAAATAAATAATTCAAAAAATTAAAAAAAAACATTGTTCTTGCTCAAAACTAAATAAAAAAACTCTAGGTCGATTTAGCGAAACAATGTGTTGTTTGAAATTATTTTTAAAAAAAAGAGTTGTTTTTTTGTTGTTTGAAAAATTAGGGTTAAACACCCCCCTCCCCCAAAATAATAATAATAATAATAATAATAATAATAATAAATGATGTGTATGTTTATCTAAGAAGTTATCGCAATTGAATTTCAGTATCGGTCACAAGCCGCTATTTGAAATCAGAGTTATTACGGTGATATAACGGTTTTTTAATATTATGTATAATTTATATTATATATTTATAAAAATTTATATATTAGAGTCTTAATACTGTATAAAATTAATATCATAAAAAGTCATATAAAACATAACATAAACCATATATAAGTTTATAATATGGAAACTAAAAAGTATCAAAGTAACATCACACCTCAAGTCGTTAGTGGTTTCTAAGTATAAAAAGAGACAAGAAATAAAAGTTTTCATTCGTTGCTTTGTAGTTTATAATTAATTATTCATTATTTGGAATTATTAAAACAAAAAGTGTAGTGAACGAATTAAAAAAAATACAGATTTAATACTGAAATAGACCACAATCAGTTTTTTCTTTGTCAAATTAGCTCACTGTATACAAAATTGTAAAAACGGATGTAGCGTCACTATAGCGCTGATGGCGTTCGCGGTAAATGACAGTCAATAACATCGATAATAGCACCACCGTTAATAATAAAAGCTATTTCAAATAGCGGTTCAGTACCACCACAAAACATTATAGCGCTCTTATAGCACGCTATGATAGCATAAATTTTTATACACATAAAATTTTCACATGTCTTACAAAACAATACACCGTCAAGACAGCAAAACTCGATTTCTAATGCTAATAATTACGAAAATTGTTCTGATACCACTTTTAAATCACGGTGTTTGTTTACAATAACATAAAGTGAATAATCGGTTAAAGAAAATAAAGATCAAACACTATGATCCAAACAACTAATTTAACCTACAAGAACTATTTTAAGGTCACCTAGTTATGGAAGCTAGTGGAGATAGGGGTCTAAAGCATAACTAGCTAGTGGAGAGAGGGGTCTAAAGCATAACCTAACACAGAGTAACGGACCAATAAACAAACAACCGAGCAAGTATAACTCCTACTGAAACCCCGATCATAACCGACCAACACGAAACTTATTACAAAAATATATGTTGGTTACGACCATGATTATCAATATCATGATCTTGATCGTAAGATCATACGATCTTATAATTATAGGCGTGAAAAACGAGTCATGTCGTATACGGTTCACATCTGGGGTGGGGTAGTTGCAAGTAATATCGTAGGATCGTAGAATCGGGATATGATCCAATCACATAGTCCTTTGATTTTTTTTAAATATTTAAATAATTAGAAAAAGTAAAGATAAAATAAACAAATGACAAAATTTAAAAAATGGTCCCTGTGGTATGCAAAATTTTGGGGTTTTAGTCCAAACAGTGACTTTTTTGGTTTCGTAGTCCTTTTGGAGTGGTTTGTATGTGAAAATGGTCCCTCCGAAAACTGAAATGACTATAATACCCTTGGGGTATTTATTTCTCATTTTTCTTTCATTATTCTTAAAATTTAATATTTATTTATTTATTTTAACCATTAAAAAAATAAAAAAGGCCCACCTCTCTCTCTCTCTCTCTCTCTCTCTCCTAGAAGGGCGTGTCTTTGATCGCTTTCTCCAAGCTCTGTAAGAACTACCAGGGAAGCCATAGCCAGTAGCTCTTGGATGAGCTTGACCAAAACCTCCATTGTTGTGTACACAAGCACTACTCATTCCCATGGTTTTGCCTTCGTTTTCAGGGATAAGAGACAATGGTATCAAAGATGAATGTGAAACTGATGAGAAAGCCATTCGATTTTCAAACCCCTTTGATAAATCTGGTACACTGCCATCATCAGTTCCAAATTAATCCATGGATCTCGCTCGTTCTTGCTTTATAGGATCCATAAATTGGGGGGGGGGGGGGGAGGGGTCGTTTCCCCGAATTTGACCTATATTCTGATGAGAGCTTGAATTATCACCATCCTCGGAGATGAATCTCGATAAAATGCGTTCCGTTTCGGGGTATTATGCCCGAGGGTTGAAGAATGGGTCAGCATCTTCGTCTTCATACATGTCACTGTTTATCAAATTTAAGAAATACGAACTTGGTGTTGATCTGTATCGCATCAAACCAGAGTTCGTAGTTTGTTGCCCCTGCCCCTGCTGTTGCAATTAATGTTAATGTTGTTGCCGTTGATTATGAAGATCTGAATCCATTAGAACCCTAGAAGTTGCTCCATTTGCATATGGTGTTGTTTCTGCAACTGTTGGAATCGATGGGTCTATATGGATTTGGGGGAAATCAAAACAGGGTAAATTATGTAAGGTTTTGGAATCGGAATCACAGAAGTATCTGGGTGATATATGTATGCCTTTAAGTTGAAAGTCCATTATGTGTGCGTTTTCTAAATTTTTAGTGTTTATATATATGAAATGTGTACAGATGAAGAATATGTGATGACGAAGAGAGAGAGAGAGAGAGAGAGAGAGAGAGAGAGAGAGAGAGAGAGAGCTGGAGCAGCCTCCCTCACCACCACAAACACCCCCAGCTGCTGCTGCGGATTTTCTTCTGCTTGTGCGCTACTGGATCAGCACGAAGGAAACCAAGGGAAGCCGCTCGAGCAGCCTCCCTCACCACCACAAACGACGACCGCCGCCGCCGCCTCCACCTCCCTTTCTCATTCACAGTTCACCAACGAAAACCTACCCCTTCTTCCTTCTTTTTAGTCGATTGGAGCTACCAAACACCCCTAAATGTCGAAAGTTTCAGTTGTTTTGTTTCTCCCGGTTTATTGTTGCCAGCAAACAGGTGAGAGGACCAAGGAAAGCTCGATAGATATCGACTCCTTTCCCCTCCTCGATATTTACCGGCCACACCAAAACTGTCATCGACTACAATTACTTCACCTTCCTCGATATGTGGCTGCCAACGATGAAATCAATAAGGCCAAGGAGGAATCGTCGGTCTCGACGAACTCCTTCTCCCCTCGCCGCGATCTGTTTGACCCCCACAGGTGCCCTCGTTTTTTTGACTAGTTTCATTCGTGTCCATCCCCGATCGTTCGTGTTCAAGGCAGGACCTGGTTTTAGAGAGAGAGAGAGAGAGGTGGGCCCTTTTTTATTTTTTTAATTGTTAAAATAAATAAATAAATATTAAATTTTAAGAATAATGAAAGAAAAATGAAAAATAAATACCCCAAGGGTATTATAGTCATTTTAGTTTTCGGATGGACCATTTTCACATACAAACCACTCCAAAAGGACTACGAAACCAAAAAAGTCACTGTTTGGACTAAAACCCCAAAATTTTGCATACCACAGGGACCATTTTTTCAATTTTGTCTAAACAAATTGACAATTTGAATTTACCATTTTATACTTTTACTCTATCGATTTAACCTTTACTTTTTTATATTGTGATTGATATTTTGTAGTTTTTATAACTTTATAACAGAAAACGAAAAATAGAACGGTGTAGATATTTTTCATTTTTTATACTTATAAGTTGAAATTATGTTTTTTTTTTGTGGAATTTCAGGATCCGATCAATGATCTTGTAAACCCAAAGATGATCATACATAAAATCTTGATTTTAACAATCTTGGTGGACTCCTTACATTGTAGTCACTACTAGAAAATTGATGCAATAGCTACAGCACAATTAGTTGTGAATAAAAGGAATAGTAAACTTGACACATTTTGTCCAGGTTTAGTCCCTTCATTTACATATCTGGATCTTGTACTTTTGTTTGTCATCCATTCGATGTGTTAATCCGTCTCTAGGGTCAATTTTTTTCTGCTTTTGGTGGTCTTTTGTCATTATTTATATTCTTACTAGACACGTGTTACGTGTTAGCAATCTTACCGCCATTTCACCCAATCGGATTCCGATGTGTGTAAACGAAGGTACTGATTAATATCCAACCGCATCTCTTATCAGATATCTTTCGTTTCCCACTCCACTCCTTCTTCGTCTTCTCTCATATGCATCACCGCCTGCCACCGCCTCAAATTAAATTCCTCAACATGTACATCTCTACTTATTTTGATTCTTCGTTTCTCTAATTATTTTTCTTGACTAATCCACTTCCATTTTTTTCGCCCCTAGTTTTGCTTTTTATGTTTACCCTTCCACCGCTTCAACGACCCCGCTTTGCTTCTACTACTTTCTGTGTTCCTTTTCCTCATAGCTGATCTACCGTGTTTTACTTCTCTCGCTCGATTCTTCCTCAATTTAAACTCTTCGCCGCGTTGTGACACATGTGTTCTAGAGAGAATCGACTGCACCTCCACCTCCGCCCCCCTGTACATCGATGCTTCCCACCACCACCATCTATCGAAATCAGAATCGGGGTTGATGTGGGAATACATACTTTCGTAGCCGGCCTCCACCGCTTCTTTTGTGTTTCTCCTTGGGGTATTCTCTTCATATCCAATTCTGAATTTGATTTTGGTTTTAGTTTGTTGTACCACACTAATTTAAAATACAATTAGTTGTGAGGTGGTTGTTTACAGGATTAACACCAGACGTTCGCCACCACCACCAGGAAGCAGTTACTCTTCATACTTTCGGATTGTTGGGTGATGATGGGTACACACTTTGAGAATTCGAAGTAGGGTTTCGTCAAATGCACGGTCACAAGCGAGAATCAATTCAAGTATCAGCGGCACCATAGACAACGAATTTATTAGAAGGCACTCTGAAGGATCATGTAATGAGCGAGATTCACATAGGATGTCCGCCGAAATTCTCAGGATCAATTATTTCTCATTTCGCCTTCTCAATTCCACGAGGTGAGCTTAATTGCTTCTAATAATTCCTCTCAATTTGATTACGATGATTAATCCTCTATTGAAGTTCTAGAACATGATTTAGCATGTACCTGCGTTTTGGACATATAAGACATATAAATCTCTAACTGGAATTAAGCGATGAAATATAGATCAGATTGAGAATGTAATTTGAATTTGAAGCCCCGATGATGATGATTAAACTACGTGATGAACATGTATCTGGAACACGCTTCAGTTCCCAATTTTGAGATTAGGTATTTCTTTTATGTTGATGATAAAATGTAGATTTTGAGTACATTGGAAGCAAAAATGAACATCAAACCTTCAATAACTCAAATCAGAACCAGGAAGTTAGCTTGGATGATGATGGCGATCTTTCTTTACCTAGGCGCAACACTGAGTTATGCTTACCTTACTATCGTTTATGGTTTTGCTTTGGTTAATTTTATTGAGTTAATTTAACTGAAACTACGATAGTAGAATTGAATGAAGCAAAAGATGCACTTGACCAATGCAAGATGCCTACCATAATCTGTCCTAATCCATGAAAGTGCATTATTATGAATTTTATGGTATTATGAGAATAGCTAAATATGCACTCGCTTACAAGGAAATGGCATGCTACATATTCTAAAGAAAAAAAATGTAAATATAGATGCATATAATGTGTTAGATGAAATGTCTCAATGTAAAAATATAATAATAATTGAAATTGAGCTATACATTTGATTATTGAACTTTACAGGAACAGTGGAATGTGGAAGAAAGCTATAAAACTCATAGCAGGAGTAGGGAAAAATGGAGTCTCACTTGACAAAAAGATGTTTGATAGTATCATTGACACGTTTGGGAAATCTGGTGAACTAGGAGATGCATTGCAAGTGTTTGATCAAATGCACAGTAAGGACACCAAATATGAACACTTGGAAATCTTTGATGAGGTAGCATTGCAAACCTGACTTCCTCTCTTAGGTAGAATATTTTGTGTGTTTTTATGAAAACTGGATTTGAAAGAATGAAGAAAAAGCTTCTATGTTGGACATTCTATGGTTATTACTTGGCTACTTTCCAGTGTTATTTTGTTCCTATATTCCAGAAACCTCCTGGAGGTATCTTTATGCTAACATTGTTGGTTTTTTTTCTTATTATATACTTTATCTTTGAAACTGTATGTCAAAATATCAAATCATCATGTCCCTAAAATCATCATGACCTAATCTTTTGATTTTTTTTTCATCTGTTGCAATGAGTTTCTCATTTAATTGGTTTGCAGGTGTACATTCAACACTAGCTTTATAAGAAATAGGTTTAACCATATTTTGGGTTTTAATTGATGCTTTTGTTGTGTTTCATATGTTCCATTTTTAAGCATTCTACTTTCATAATCAACCAATTATAGCATCCTATTTTCGTGATCCACTAAATATTAACAAAAAAATCCGACCCGTGTCACATACATTTTATCATCAACATAAAACCTTCAATAAAGCAAAAATGAACATCAAACCTTCATGTTTGACTATCATAAAGTTCATTAAGAAAGTCGATTACTATAAATTTTAATTTCAATCTCATTTTTTTTTGCAGAAAATAAAAGCACATGATTGTCATATGGAAATGTTGGTACTTTGTTTCGAATGATTAGGAGGTGATAGTTGTATTCAAATGGACTTCGCCTTAAAAGTCGCAAGAAAGATTACAATAAGAGAGATGCTTCCAGCTTATGTTGTCATACCAATGTACCAATATGGCTTGCAGTTGTTCCATCATCTACTGTTGTCCTACAAATTATTTATTGGCAGGTATGATTACCTTTTTACCCTCTCCATTTTAAATGTTGGTTTTTTATGGATCTAGCTTTTAAATACTTTTATAACATACAGAGCGAGAGTCGAGGTGGTTGGGCACTTACTTACAAACCTTTTTAGTAGAACTCCGGAGGATGCAATCCCCACGTATCTGAAACAACTTCAACAACAGAAAAGCAACATATCATTCCTTCAGTTTTCTTAATTTTCATAATCTATTATAAAATGTAGACTTGAATAATGCATTGCATTTACATAATATGTGGCCTTTTTCATGTAGGGTTTAGATGGGGTTGGTCTACAAATGAATTTAAATTAAATGCAAAAAAGAAAATTAAATTTTATGCACTTAAATTTGTTCAGTTAATAACAGCCATGCATTGAGAGCACACATGCTATGATCCAAGAACTTCATATTCCGAGCTTTGCCCTTCTTTGTGAAGCTCATGTGATTGGTAAGAAAAACCTGCACTTGCTATTTACTT